>NC_045781.1:0-656192 GCF_008692025.1 Phocoena sinus
CTTGTGACCCAGCAGGTGAGACAAGAGCCCTGGATGGCTGTGGCTCTGATTATATAACTTCTGGTGATTTTATTTCCCTTACTGAGCTGCTGCCTCTAGGTTAAATTCATTTTATTACCTGTCCATTTTTAAGGAAAGAGTGGAAAAGTCACTCTAATAAGTCAGGGGTCTGAGCTCAGGGTTAGTCAAAGGTACTCACAGGGTGGAAGGTGGATAAGATTAGATGGGTATAATAGGAGGGTTGGCAAGTACAGCCAGGACGACCGTGTTCATCGTGCATACTAATAAAGGCCAGAATCTCCTCATTTATCTCTGGTGGGAAGTTCTGATGGTTTCACAAGATCAAACTCAAATCATATTCGAACTAGGGGATATCCCCTGAGCATAAAAGGAAGTATCCACCCCTTGCAGGAGTCGCTGCTGAGGAAAAAAGATGCAGACATAGAGAATGGACTTGAGGACATGGGGAGGCGAAGGGATAAGCTGGGGCGAAGTGAGAGAGTGCCATGGACTTATATATACTACCAAATGTAAAATAGATAGCTAGTGGGAAGCAGCTGCATACAGCACAGGGAGATCAGCTCGGTGCTTTGTGACCACCTAGAGGGCTGGGATAGGGAGGGCTGGGATAGGGAGGGAGACGCAAGAGGGCGGGGATATGGGGATATATGTATACGAATAGCTGATTCACTTTGTTATACAGCAGAAGCTAACACAACATGGTGAATCAATTATGCTCCAATAAAGATGTTAACAACAACACCGAAAAAAAACTAAGTCAACCGCACCAACGGAGACATTGTATGTGTTTACAGTTCAAGAAATCCAGAAGAGAATCCTTTACTCTGTATGCAATGAATCGTCCATTCGAAAAGAAAAAACGTTCTAAGATGTTGTTTTTCCATTTATTGTTCAGAACATCATTTTTATACCTCTGCACGTCTGACTATTCAAAGCCAAGTCACGTGAGTTAGAGGGAAGCAGCTGATTGATTTAAAGTTGGGTCATGTGATTTAAAAACCAGTGGCAGCTGATTGATGTAAATCCAGTCATATGATATGAGGAGTGGGTGCTCAAAACTGCTTTGTCACCTCTGGCTCAGAATATCATATTTACCTTGGTTTTCCTTATGATTTAGGAAACTTGAGCTGTCTCCCCTTGGAACCATCAGGACAAAGATACAGTGTTTCAGGTTCATTCTTGAATCCAGCTTCTCACGGGTAAGGTGTATGGACTAAAAGATCTTCCTTCTTCAAGAGATTCCAAACCTCTGTAGGACACTTCATTGTAATTGGAGAAGAAAGAAGAATGAAATCAGGCCAGCAGCTGCAGAGGGCGAGGCAGCCCCCAGGACTAGGGAAGGAGGAGGAGGCAGGGCTGAGGGTTGCCATTAGAGCAGACAACCTCGAGAGGGCGCTGAAGCACCGGCAGAGCCCACCTGCCACTCCCAATTTGGCACTCCAGGGTCAGATTTGGGTTTGGAGATGGGGTTGCTGTAACCCCAAGGAGGAGAGCAGAGAGGAGGAGTTGATTACTGGTCTCCTCTGACTCTATGGCCCAAATTGCCTGGCTTCACAGGGTGGACAGTTTTGCTTTCAGCAACTAATGGGGCACTTCCAGGCTGGTGGGGTTGCCCAGTGGCCCGACAGCCTGACAGGCTGAGTGCGGTGTGACCATCCTTTGTTTCTCCAGAATATGTACATCAGGAGGTGCATGGCTGCGGGAGCCCATTCACCGCCCCCCCCCCCGGGGGAGGATGGCACCTTCCCTGGCTGTACCCTGTGATCACCAGGTACTTGAAATGAATGCAAGTTTTTTGACTTCAAGAAAGAGCTCACGTAACCCCTTCTGCCTCATAATGTGTGGGATTTACTATAATGGAAGGACATTATGAAGAACAGGTAGAAAACTCACCTGTCGGTCTCCATGTAGGAGTTTGTTTTGCATGAATCCCCCTACATGAGTAGATAGCAGAGGTTTATTTTTGTTCCCATGTGTGTAGTTGTGGCAGAGGACATAGGTATGGTGATTTGAAGCCCTTAAAGAAATATTCGCAGAACTCTCAAGATTTCTCTTGATTGGAACCGAAAGAGACCTGGAAAAGGAGGAAAAGAAAAGGAGGAGGGAGAACGAATGACTGTTTCTCAGTAAATTCACCTTCCTGGTTGATTGTTCTGTCTTCTCATTTCTTTTAACTTCTATGCATGTCTAATGGAATAATGTAGAAAGGTTGATTTTTATGCTTTAAAAGATTTTACATCACAAAGAGACTAGAAGTGGCTAACAGAACTTATTCAACGTTGACAGAACTTATTCAAATCAATTTTAGATAGAGTCTTTGGTATTAAATTTGTATACTAAAATGGGTTAATCCAAATTTTCTCTTTCTTTTTGAGTGAATATTTGTAACATATTTTTGTAGATAATAATTTGCCCTAGATATACAAAATTGTGAGAATGGGTAACATTTTTTACCACTTAAATGATTTCTTTTAAATGAATAGATTGAACGCTTTAAATGCCAATGTTATTTCTTACATGTTGTTTTTTATTTTCTTGATTTCCAAAACTTGTGTTTATTTAATTGATTTCTGTCTAATAATCAGTGTCTCCCCTTTATTGTTTATTTATATTTTATTGATCTATAGTTAATTTACATTATTATATTAGTTTCAGAGGTACAACATAGTGATTCATAAATGTTTAGGTTCTTCTCCATTTATACTTATTATATAAAACAGTGGCTCTATTCCCCATGCTATACAGTACGTCACTGTAGATTATTGATTTTATACGTAGTGGATTCTCCCTCAGAATCTCCTACCACTATTTTGCTCCTCCAACCTGTCTCTCCCTGATGGTAACCACTAGTCTGTTCTTTAATCTGTGCGTCTGTTTTGTTGTTGTTGTTGTATTCAGTTGTTTAGATGCCACGTGTAAATGATATCATACCAGGCTTGTTTTCTCTGCGACTTATTTTACTAAGCATAATACCCTCCAAGTCCATCCATGTTCTTGCAAATGGCAAAATTTCATTTTTTGTTGAAGTCATCATAAAAAATCTTTTTTTACCCAGTAACCTATTGACGAACACTTAGTTTGACTCTATATCTTGTCTATGGCAAATAACACTGTTTTGAACTTTGGGGTGCAGTTACTTTTTTGAAATAGTGTTTTTGTTTTCTTCTGATATACACCCAAGAGTGAAATTGATGGATATTATGGTAGTTCTGTTTTTAGTTTTTTGTGGAACCTCCATTCTGCTTTCCACAGTATCTGCACTAACTCACATTCACATCAAGAGTGTACAAGAGTTTCCCTTTCTCCACATCCTCACTAACCTTTGTTATTTGTGATCTTTTTGATGACAGCCATTCTGACAAGAGTGAGGTGATATCTCACAGTTTTGATTTGCATTTTACTGCCAATTAGCTATGTTTAGCATCTTTGTGAGTTCTGGCTGTCTATCTGTATTTTTTCCTTGGAAAATGTCTATTTAGGTCTTCTCACTTTTTTAAAAAAGATTTTGGGTGTTTTTTTGATATTGAGTTGTATTTGCTGTTTCTATATTTTAGATATTAACCCTTGATTGGTCCTCTTTTTGTGTTAACTTCTTATCATGTGCAAATATTTTCTCTCTTTCAGCACGTTGTCTTTTCATATTGTCTTTGGTTTCCTTTGCTATGCAAAATCTTTTAAGTTTAGTGAAGTCCCATTTGTTTATTTTTGGCTTTGTTTCATTTGCCTTAGTAGACTGAACCTAAAACTATTGCTATCGTTTATGTTGAAGAATGTTCTATATTTTCCTCTAGAGGTTTTATGGTTTCTGGTCTTACATTTAGGTCTTTATTCACTTTTGAGTTTATTTTATATATGGTGTGTTAAAACATTGTAATTTTATTCTTTTCCATGTAGCTGACCCTTTTCCCAGTACCACTTATTTGAAGAGACAGTTTTTTCTCCATATTGCCTGCTTTGTCATAAATCAATTAAATATAAGTGTATGGGCTTATTTCTGGGATCTCTATTCTATTCCAGTGATCTTTATGTCTGTTTTTGCTCCAGTACTATTCTCTTTGATTACCGTAGCTTTGTAGTACAGTCTGAAGTCAAGGTGCGTGAAGCCTCCAGCTCTGTTCTTTCTCAAGATTGTTTTGGCTATTTGGGGTCTTTGTGTTTCTATACGAATTTTAAAATTACTTTTTCAAGTTCTGTGAAAATGCTTTGGTATTCTGATAGGGATTGCATTAAATCTTTAGATTGTCTTTGGTAGTATGGTTATTTTAACAGTATTAATTCTTCCAGTCCATGCACCTGCTATATTTTCCCATCTTTTTCTGTTGCCTTCAACTTCTTTCACCAATGGCTGATAGATTACTGAGTACATGTCTTTTACCTGCTTAGGTGTGTTTGTTCCTAAGTATCTTATTCTTTTTGGTGTAATTGCATATGGTATTGTTTTCTTAATTCTTCTTTCTGACAGCTTTGAGTTTTTGTTTTTCTTCTTTTTCTAATTCCTTCAGGTGTAATGTTAGGTTGTTTATTTGATACTTTTCGTTTCCTAAGAATAAGCTTGTATCACTATAACTTCCCCCTGTGAACTACGTTGGCTGTGTCCTATGGGTTTTGGATCATTGTGTGTTCATTTTCATTTCTCTCTGGGTATTTTTAGAATCCCTAATTAATTTCTTCAGTGTTCCTTTCTTCCCTTTTTATTCCCTTCATCTGTGATGTGAGGACTATCTTTAATATTATGTTTGGATTTCTTTCAGTTTGTGTGTGTGTGTGTGTGTGTGTGTGTGTGTGTGAGAGAGAGAGAGAGAGAGAGATTATTTTAAGTTGCTGAGCTCTTAATTTCAAATGGACGTTAACAATGCTGCATTTTTACTCTCCTCCCCCCCAGTTACTGAATTTGACCTTATATTTTACATCTACTTGTTTTGTGTGTCCCTTAACTTCTTATTGTGAATATAGATGATTTTATTAGTGTTTTCTTTCATCCTTCCTACTAGCTGTGTACATGGTTGATTTACTACCTTTATTGAATATTTGCCTTAACCAATGAGGTTTTTCCTTTAGTAAGTTTCCTTTCATGTTAATGATTCAGTCGAGGCCTTTTCTTTTTCACTTAGAATAGCCCCTTTAAGATATCTCATAAAGCTGGTTTGCTGATGCTGAACTCTTAGTTTTGCTTTAGAAATTTTAGATCTCTCCATCAAATCTGAAGGAGAGCCTTTCTGGGTAGAGTCTTTTTGATTATAGGATTTTCCCCTTCATGAGTTTGAATATACCATGCCACTCCCTTCTGGCATGCAAAGTTTATCCTGAAAAGTCCACTGATAACTTTATGCAATTTCCCATGTTTGTAACTTGTTGCTTTTCCTTTGCTCCTTTTAATAGTGTCTTTTTATCTTTATTTTTTTGCCATTTTAATTACAATGAGTCTTGGTGTGGTCCTCTTTGGGTTGATCCTGTTTTGGTCTTACTGTGTTTACTGGACTTGGATGTCTGTTTTCTTTCCCGGGTTAGGGAAGTTTTCAGCTCTTATGTCCTCAGGTATGTTCTCCACCTCTTTCTCCTTCCTTTTTGCTTCCGGGACCAGTATAATGCAAATGTTAGTACACTTGATGCTCTTCACAGGTCTGTTCAACTTTCCTCACTTCATTTTCTTCTATTGTTTTACCGTTCATCTTCAGTGATGGCCAGTACTCTGTCCTTTAGTTTTCTGATCCATTCCTCTGTCTCATTGAGTCTACAGTAGTTTCCTTTTAGTGTAATTTTCATTTCAGTTATTGCATTCCTCATCTCTGTTTGGTTGTTCTTAGGAGTCTAACTCTTTTTAAAAGCTTCTAACTTCTCGCTCTGGTCATCCATTCTTCTCCTGAGTTCTTTGATCATCTTTACAGGCCTTACCTTGAACTCTTTGTTGAGGAGATTGGCTGTCTCCACTTCACTTAGATCTTCTTCTGGGTTCTTATCTCGTTCCTTCATTTGGATCGTGTTTCTGTGTCACCTCATTTTTCTTAACTTGCTGTTTTTATTGCTATGTATGTAGTAGGTTCGTTACATTTCCTGACCTTGGAGAAGTGGCCTTTTGTAGGAGATGTCCTATGTGTCCCAGCAGCCCACTGTCCCCTGGTCACTAGACTATATGTTCTAGTTGTACCCCCTGTGCAGGCTGCTTGGGCTCTTCTATTGTGGTGAGCTGACTCCTGTGGGTGGTCTGGTAGGCTTGGCTGTCCCCAGAGTGCTTGTTTTCCAGGCTCTGCCTTGTATGGAGGCTGTCTGTGTTGCTTGCTGGGACTAAATCATAAGGCAGCTGGCTGCACAGTGCTGGGGGACACCAAATCTAGTGCTGGATCACTTATGGGTAGAGCTGAAGTCCAGGTGATATCAGGGCTAGTGCCCAGTCGCTGGTCCTGGGGCTATGCTGGCTACTGGGAGGAAGACACAGGTCCTGAGTTCTGGCTGCAGGGCCCAGGAGTCGCAGAGTTGTTGGATCACTGCTCCTGACACAGCTGTCTTCAGGGCCTGGGGTACCCCTAATCTTGTGTTGGCATTCTGATGGTCAGGGTCAGGACCCAGCTGAGTCCATGGCTGCTTCTGGCCTGCAAGTGAGTGGCCTGGTTACACTGGCTGCTGGACGGTGGTATTCCTGGAGCTGGTGTGTGCTTGTTGGTGTATGAGGCTGATCCCAAGGCTAGAGCAGGTTCGCTGTTGGGTAGGTCCAAGCTCCATCCAGTCCCTGTGCAGTAATCACCTGCCGACGGTAAGGCTGATTCCAAGGCCAGAGCAGGCTCACTTGTCAGCGTGGCCAGGGATTCTGAGGCTGGTGCCTGTCCGCTGGTGGGTGGAGTTGGGATCCGGGGTCTCTGTCTGAGGGGTCCTGGGGGTCTTGGATCTACTGCCTGTGCACTGACGTGTGGAGGCTGGTCCTGGGGCTTTTGGTGGCTGGGCCATGTCCAGGAGCAGCTGTACGTTGAAAGAGTCTGAAGGCACCTGTTGGCTGGTGGGTATGGCTGTGCCCCTGCTCAGTTAGCTGCTTGGCCTGCAGCCCCCTAGTGCTTGTGTCTATAGTCTGCTGGAAGTGGGTGGGGCTCGGTCCTGAGGCTGATAATCTAGAGGGAGGATTCTGAAATTATGCTTGCTGCTACCAGTGGCCACGAGGTAGAAGGAGCTCCCCAAAATGGATGCTGCCAGTGTCTATGTCCCTGAGGCTGTGCTCTAATTGCCTCTTGCCTCTCTGAGAGACTCTCCAAGATCAGGAGGTAGGTATGACCCAGGATGCGTTCAAATTCCTGCTTATGTTCTGATTCTCGGGTCATGTGGAATTTTGTGAGCATCCCTTTAAGAGTGGAATCTCTATTTCCCACAACCCTCTGGCTCTCTGGAAAATAAGCACTACTGGTGTTCAAAGCCCAACTCTCTAGGGACTCTTCTTCCCAGCACAGGATCCCTGGGCTTGGGAGCCTGATGTTGGGTTCATACCCCTTGCTACCTGTGAGCACCTCTGAAATTGTAATTATTCTCCCATGTGTCGGCCACGCACCTGGTGGTATGGGTCTTGAGTATACTGAGACTCTTCCCCTTCCTTCCTGTCTTGTCGTGGTACCGTCCTTATGTCTTTAGCTGTAAAACATCTTTTATGGTAGGTCCCGGCCTTTTTCATCAATTGCTGTTCTGTAAATATTTGTGACTCTGGTGTGCCCATGAGAGGCCTCAAGCTCTGGGTCTTTCTACGCTACCATCTAGGACCATCTCTCCACTTCATTCCTAAATCATATTATTTAATTTTTCTTAGAATCCTGTTTGATTTGTGGCAGTTTGAAATTTATATCACTCATGTTCACTTCGCCTGTATTAAAAAATTGAATAGTGCATTCATTCATTCTGAAATAGAGATAGTGACCTGTGAATTTCCATACCTCAAAAATCAAGGATAGGACAAAAGGATTTTCTACCTGTGTTACCCTCAAACTCTGCACCCCACCCCAGCCTGGGGATTAACCTCTTGCACCCATGCTCACCTTCTGTTTTGGGACCGTTAACCATCATTCCATCTGTACGTGTGTTGACAAAGTGAACTATAGTCTTTCCGGTTTTTGTTTTATGGTTTTTTTTTATGGAACAGTCCTACTATGCATATACATTTACGGGTCTGCTGAAGTTCATATATAAACCTGTCAAGCACATTACCGGAATTGGAATTGCTTGTATATACACTTTGATAAATTTTAGAGAAAATGGTAGAACAGAAGTAAATTGTATTTCAAATCCCACCATATTATCACACCACGAAAACCCTTCCCTTTTCAGTATATTTGTGTGTAGTTTATCTTTATGCCCATACTCTATTTCCCAGAGTTGGGTAAGTGATACGTTTCTTGCTAAAACATTTACTTTATTGTCCAGTCAGGTTTTTAGTGGTTTTAGCATGATCGTATTCCCCTGAACTCGCAAATACAGGATCTTCTCTCACACTGTCTTTTACTCCCTGCTCATTTATATTGCCCTATTAATTCTCAGTCCTAGTTTTTCTTCATGTTCTTCATCAACCTGGATACGTTATACTATTTCCTCCCTTATTGAAGACCAATGGAATAGAATAGAGCACCCACAAATAAACCCTGGTATACGGCCAAATGATTTTTGACAAGTTGCCAAGACTTTTCAAAGTAGGAAGGATAGTATATTCAACAAATGGTGCTGAGAAGTCTTGTTGTCAACATGCAAAAGAAGGAAGATAGACCCTTACCTAACATCATAGGCAAAAATTAATGAAAATGTATTAAGAAACTAAATATACGGCCTAATAAAATAAAAAGTCTTTGAAGAAGACACATGACAAGAGCTTCATGCTATTGGAGTTGGCAGTGTTTCCTCAATATGAAACGAAGGAATAACAAAGGCACAGCTAACAAAAAAATAAACAATTTTCAGTACAAAATTTTTTTTTAATGTGTATCAAAGATATGGAAACAGGGCTTCCCTGGTGGCGCAGTGGTTGAGAGTCCGCCTGCCGATGCAGGGGACACGGGTTCGTGCCCCGGTCTGGGAGGATCCCACATGCCGCGGAGCGGCTGGGCCCGTGAGCCATGGCCGCTGAGCCTGCGCGTCCGGAGCCTGTCCTCCGCAACGGGAGAGGCCACAACAGTGAGAGGCCCGCGTAACGCATTAAAAAAAAAAAAAAAAAAAAAAAAGATATGGAAACAGAGTAAAATGGCAACCCACAAGATGGGAGAAAATATTTGAAAGCCATCTAGCTGACAAGAGATTCCTATTCAGAATATAGAGAGAGCTCCTACAACTCAACAAAAAGCAAACACCCTGATTCAAAAGTGGATAAAAGACTTGAATTGATGGTTCAAAAGGATGTACAAATGACGAAGCACTTGAAAAGATGCTCCGTATCACTAAATGCATGTTTGTATACTTGTGTGCATACATACACACACAAGCACACACACATACACACATACACAAGCAGAAAACAAGTATTGGTGAGGATATGAGGCAGTTGGAAGCATTGTGCTATGTCAGTGGGAATGTAGAATGATACAGCTGCTTTGCCAAACAGTATAGCAATTTTTCAGACATTGATAAATAGAATTACTGCATGATCCAGGAATTCTACTGTGAGGTGTACCCAAAGGAATTGAAATCAGGGTCTTAAAGAAATATTTGTACTCCAATGTTTGTAGCAGTAATAATCACAATAGCTAAAATATGAAAGCAACCTAAGTGTTCATCCACTAGTTCCTGGATAAACAAAATGTGGTATACCCATATAATACAATATTATTCAGGCTTAAGAAGGAAAAGATCTAGGAATATGCTACAACATGGAGGGATCTTGAGGAAATTTAGCCACCAAAAATGCCATTTTTGTGACGTTTAATGAGTCATAACAATGCAACTACATATTTCAATTATATGGGATACTTAGTGTAGTCAAAACCATAGAAATTGAGAGGGTAATGATGCTTTTCATGTGGTTATGGAACAAAAAGGAAAGTTATGTTTAAAGTATATTGAGTTACAGTTTTAAAAGATAGAAAAGAATTAGAAAGTAAATGGTGATATTGGTTGCCCAATAATATGAATGTATATCACTGAACGGTGCACTTTATAATAATTAACATGTTATATTTTATGTTATTTGATTTTACCAACATAAAAAAATTGGGAAAGAATGTAATATCAGGAAAGGGAGTGGGCCTGGGATGGAGCAGAGAGTAAGAAGGGTGAGACACTGCATACTGTGAAGAAGAAGAGGTGAGAGTCTTCACTGGCCAAAAGAGACTTTATAAAAAAATTAAAAATTACTCTGAGGGTGTATTAAATAGATACCTGTGGGTGTACTGCTATCTCCCGTGAGTTATCTTAAAGAGTCTTTAATAAAGTCCAAAAGGTTTGCTGAGGCTTTTCTAAAAACTAGATTCCGTATGAGATAATTAGAGGCTGGTATTTAAGTCTATGTCTAGGTTGACAGATTTTGGAGGGAAGACGAATTTGAGAACAGTGGAGGTCCTGAGAGTGTAAGTACATGGAAAGTAGAAAAAAATAATAAAGGGAATTAGAAAAACTTTGGACTTTGAAGGTCTCCTGGATTACTGAGTCAGACCTTTGATTTCTAAGGAGTTATATACGCAGTTGCTATTTGGATTACTTGTTGATAAAGATCAGTGGAAAAACTAGAGTTGTTTCCAAGTGTAGGTAACATATAATGAGAGGATGGAGGTGGAACGTAGGGAGGCCCAGAGAAAAGTGGGAAGGTCATATTGGGCCACGATGGTGGTAATATCCCGCAGAACAGATGGTAGGGCAGACTGTGGATTCATCTTTCTTATTTCGGCTCCCCACCTCATCCTTAATAATTCTTTGGGAATATTTCATTGCTCTGTGATGCAGGTACAGAATTCGAGTGAGGAGACTACACCCTCAGTGTCCAGCTGTCTGAGTCCTCAGTGTGCTTCAAATGATGGAGAGTTATTGCTTCTTTATGAGAAGAGTTAGTACCTCGTAGCTAAGCTTAAGCTGGAGCTTATGCAATATTGATTCCATTTTATATATACTGATGGCATGGAGGTTCCTCCTCCTCTTTTCTTGACTATGAATATATATTTCTCAATATTTGGGTATATCAGATAAATGCATTAAGTAAAGGAATCCTATATATTGCTCCCTGCATAGTTTGCCTCTTTCTTGTTTCTCTTTTACCTTTACTAAATTAGCACATGGAGAGACCTTGAAATGTTCTATCAGGAAAGATTAGAACATCATATTTCTAGAGAGGTTGGTTGGACAGAGCAGGGGTCCCAGTGAGAATCAAAGCTTGTTTCTACTCGGAAGCGTACCTGTATAGGGTAGATGGCTCCAGGAAACCTTCAGGAATATTCCAATGTCCCTGCAGGAGTTCATTAAGAGAGGCAGGATCTGGTACTAGATCAGTGTACTATGACATGTGTGTCAGTCATCTGATGTGAGATTCTCAGAGCCAATCCTATATGGTAGGGCTGACTGCAGACTGATGTAGAACCTGTGAAAGCCTTTGATTTCATGTTAAAGATGAAGCTCTGATTTCCGGGAGAATTTTCTTACCTGACTGAATGTCATCCTTCTGTGGGGATGAGATTCTGTGCTTTTCCTCTGTTCATGACCACTGACTGAAAATCATTAGAGGATCATGTCTAGAGAGCATTCTTTATTTAATTTCTTAAAGAAGAAAACATAGAAAACATTTTTATCCACTTTCAAATTGTGGATCAAGGGGAATGACATCAGTGAAAATGTCCGAGTAGGGAGGCTTGTGTCCATCCCCAGAAACACTGACATACGTGATAAAACCTGTCAAAATTATCTTATCAACACATGTAAGTTTTCTTTTCTTTTTGCCATGTAGATTTATCATTCATTGAAACTTTACTTACTACAGGATGTGGAGAATAAACAAGGAAGTAGAAACTGTGTTTCCTGATGAGAGAATCACTAAGTCACATTAACTGTTCTGAGCTATGTCTTACTCACCATGACCATAATTAAACAAACAAACAAAACACTTTGGTTTTTTTGTAAGTCAGTTTCGACATTTCATAGTTAAAGACAAGGTAACAGATACAGACTTAGATTTACCAGAATTGAGTATAATTTTGATTGTACCTGTGTTGAATATATGAGCATGACCTGCTACAAAACTTCATTATACTTATTGCCACAACTGACAAATTTCCTTTTTCCTCTCCTGATATGTTGCATGTAAGGAATGCATAGGTCACTAACCCCAGTTGGTCACAGGTAAACTCTGCCACATGGATTACTGCATGTTTTCCTGCTGAAAGACCCTACATTCTAGAGTATCATGCCTGCAGAGTATCTGTGCTCTTCTTTTTTCTGGCTAAATGTTTGATAATCACCTTATTTTATGAGAAATACACAAATTGTATTTGGATATTCTTTAGATTTTTATTTATCCATTCTATTTCAAGTCCTAAGTGCAAATATTAAAGTGATTTCCAAGAGGGTGGTAAATAAGACAGCTATGTTTATGCTCCAAAGTTAGCAATAAATCATAATGCAATTGTAAATGCATTATTGTGTGATTAATATGTAGATACTTATGTAAATGCAATTTTAGTAATGCTTTGTGGATAGCTTCAGAATGTAGGTATTAGGAAAAAAAGGAGTTCCTGAAACAATCAGGGAATTATAGAGAAGTCTTTGTGTCTATAATTATCAATCTGAAATAATGCATTTTGTCAGAAATAAACTAGGCATAAAATTGTAGGAAAAAGCTACATGAAATGAAACAACATGTGAGATGGCCATACAAGAAAAAGAATATTCTCAGAGAATAATGAACAGTGTGCAGGTCAGCAGAAGGGTAATACAGATTCAGAGAGTAAATATTTGGAGAGCCTAATTATGAGTTCCTCACATTTCATCTTTGGAGAGACGGTAGTCATTTGAAATATGATTTTATACGGTGACATTAAAATACTCAAATACTTTCGTTTAGAATGACCACTTAGAACCAGAATAAATGAAAGGGAACACAAAATTATGTTTTTGTTGATTTTTTTTTTTTTTTTTTTTGCGGTACGCGGGCCTCTCACTGCTGTGGCCTCTCCCGTTGCGGAGCACAGGCTCCAGACGCACAGGCTCAGCGGCCATGGCTCACAGGCTGAGCCACTCTGCGGCATGTGGGATCTTCCCGGACCGGGGCACGAACCCGCGTCCCCTGCATCGGCAGGCGGACTCTCAACCACTGCGCCACCAGGGAAGCCCGAGAAAACATTTTCAATCTTACAGTACAGTAACTTGAAAAGTACAGTAATACAGTACAACAGCTGGGATACTTGGGCTGGCATCGAAGGAACAGGCGAGAAGAGTTATTGATTGGAGGAGGGAGAGTAGGTGGGAGATGGTAGAAGTGAAGGATTATCAGCAGTAGGAGACAGAGGGCAAGCTGCCATTTCACTCATCCCTGACGTTGATGGCACAGGTTCTGGTTCCTTGCTGGATTTCATTCTATCTACCCTCTTGAAAAAATGATCATTGATGCCTGGGTAGTAGCTCTTTTTTTCTCATCATAGATGACAAGGTAGCACTGGATTGCATTCTGAATGGCTGCTGCAACTTTGGGTACCATTTTATGTTCGGGTCCTTTACCTCAAAAACTAACAGTGCCTCCTCAAATAAAAAAAAACCCTTGCCATTTTCTGTGTCGTGAATCTCTTCAGTTACTTCTTCTTGTTCCTCCCGTCCCTCTTCATCCTTTCTCTGGGCCTCCAATTCCATCAGTAAGCTCCTCGTGTTGCACAGCAAGGGGTTCAATGAAACGGTCCTCTTGCAGATTTAACTCCAGCTTCTCGCTGGAGTCATTATGTTGGGGAAGACCTCTTAGGACTTCTCATCTACCTTCTCAAATCCATAAAAATCATGAACAAACTGTGGGCAAGGTTCTTCCAAACCCCATTCATGGTGACCGCCATACCCTCACACCAAGTGAAGTCAATGTTTTTATGGCCTTGTAGATGTTATAGTTCTTCCAAAATTGTCCCTAGGTTGTTCCTGACTTGTCATTTACCTTGACTGCCTGACAAAAAGTGTGACATAAATAATATTTCTTGAAAGTCGCTATAACTCCCTGGTCCATAGGTTGGATGAGCGCCGTAGTATTCAGTGGCAGGTGCACTACTTTGACGTTGGGATGAAAGTCATCCATGAATGGGGTGTGGCCCAGAGCATTGTCGAGCAGCAAAAGAATGTTTTGCTGGGACGTCATTCTCCAAGCAGTATTTCTCTACCTCTGGGATAAAGTGGTGGAAAAACCAGTCCTGGGAAGTGGCCTGTGTATTCCAGGCTTTGGGGTTACGCTTCCACACAATAGGAAGAGAGCCCTTGGCTATGTCTTTAAGGGTTCTTGGGTTCTCTGAATTATAAACTAAGAGAGGCTTCAGATTTGTATCACCAGAAGCATTGCCACCAAACGACAGTTAGCCCATCCTTTGCTGCTTTATAGCCCGGCATCAACTTTTCCTCCTGACTGATGTAACTTCAGTCCGGCATCCTCTTCCAGTACAGTTGTGTCTCATCGACATTAAAAACCTGCTTCAGTAAATACACACCATCATCAATAATTTCTCAGTGTTTCCGGAAGTTCCTGGACAGCTACCCTATCTGCAGTTGTTGCCTCTCCACTTACTTTTACATTGTGAAGTTTGGCTCTAGCCTTGAACCGATGAAACCAGCCATGGCTGGCATTAAGAGGTTTGCCCTCTGATTCTTTGCCGTGTCTCTTCTTCAAGTCGTCATAAAGGCTTTTTAGCTTTCTCTTGAATCAGCATTAAGCTGAGTGGGATGTTGATCCTACATCCGTACACTGAAAAGTTTCTGCATCTCCATCACTTTTCCATGCTTCTTCGATATTTTGTCATCATCATCGGCACGGCAGACTTCACATGTTCCATGATCTTGTCCTTGTTCTTTAGAATCGTGCCAGTGGTTGAATGATTCATGTTATAAGAATGAGCGATGTTTAACATCTTTTTGCCTCGCTCCACTCTCTCAATTATTTTCACTTTTGTTTCCATCATTATCGCGTGGCACTTCTTAGCAGTACCAGCTACATCACCGCTGCTTTTACGCTTGCCTCCAGACATCTTGGGCTTGAAATAAAGGTACTGTAGTACTGTACTCCACACAGTACTGTAAACTACACAAAAGCACAACCACTTATAGAGGATGCACGCACATGACAGTGTATGCCAGCCAGACACGTGAACTAACTTACATGATTGGACATGCAAATGGACGTTTGCATCTTTGAAAGTTTGCAACTTGAAGGTTCGTATGTAGGTGACTTACTATATTTGTACTGCCCTAGGAGATCTACCTAGGAAAACTTTGGTATGACTTATGTCAGAGAAAGTTTTGCTTATGTTCTCTTCTAGGAGTTTTAAGGTGTCCTATCTTATATTTAAGCATATAAGCCGTTTTGAGTTTATTGTTGTGTATGGTGTGAGGGTATGTTCTGACTTCACTGATTTGCATACGGCTGTCCAACTTTCAAAACACCACTTGCTGAAGAGATTGTCTTTTCCCCATTGTATGTTCTTACCTTTTTTGTCGAAGGTTAATTGACCATAGGTGTGGGGGGTTTATTTCTGGGTCCTCTGTTCTTGTCCATTGATCCATATATCTCCTTCTGTGCCAATACCTTGCGGTTTTGCTTACTGTAACTTTGTAGTATTGTCTGAAGTCAGGGAGGGTTATGCCTCTTGCTTTGTTCTTTTTCCTCAGGATTGTGTTGACAATTCTGGCTTTTTATGGTTCCATATACATTTTAGGATTATTCTAATTCTGGGGAAAATGTCATGGGTAATTTGATAGGGATCACAATAAACCTGTATATTGCCCTGGGTAGTATGGCCATTTTAACACTATTATATCTTGCCATCCAAGAGCATGGGATGTCTTTCCATTTCTTTGAATCATCTTCAATTTCCTTTACTAATGTTTTGTAGTTCTCAGTATATAAATCTTTCACCTCCTTGGTGAGGTTTACTCCTAAGTATTTTATTTTTTTGATGCTCTTTTAAAAGGGATTGCTTTTTTACATTCGCTTCCTGATATTTTATTGTTAGTGTAAAGAAATGCAACCAGGGACTTCCCTGGTGGCTCAGTGGTTGAGAATCCGCCCGCCAATACAGGAGACATGGGTTCGAGCCCTGGTCCAGGAAGATCCCACATGCTGTGGAGCAACTAAACCTGTGCACCGCAACTACTTAACCTGCACTCTAGAGCCCATGAGCCACAACTACTGAGCCCGTGTGCCACAACTACTGAAGCCCGCCTGCCTAGAGCCTGTGCTCTGCAACAAGAGAAGCCACTGCAGTGAGAAGCCTGCACACCGCAAGGAAGAGTAGCCCCCACTGGCCACAACTAGAGAAAGCCTGTGCGCAGCAATGAAGACCCAATGCAGCCAAAATAAATTTTTTTTAAAAAAGAAAGAAATGCAACCAATTTATGTATGTTAATATTATATCCTGCTACTTTGCTGAATTTGTTTATCAGTTCTAGTTGTTTTTGTGTGGAATTCTTAGGGTTTCCTTTATATGTATTATCATGTCATCTGCATATGGTGTCAATTTTACCTCTTCCCTTTCAATTTGGTTAGAATTTATTTCTTTTTCTTGTCTGACTGTTGTGGCTAGGACTTCCAATACTATGTTGAAGAGAAGAGGTGAGAGTGGGCATCCTTGTCTTCTTCCAGATTTTAGCAGGAAGGCTTTCAGCTTATGAACATTGAGTATTATATTGGCTGTGGATTTGTCATAAATAGCTTTTATTATGTTGAGATATGTTACCTCTATACCCCCTTTGGTAAGCATTTTGTTTGTTTGTTTGTTTGTTTGTTTTGCTGTACACGGGCCTCTCACCGTTGTGGCCTCTCCCATTGCGGAGCACAGGCTCCGGACGCGCAGGCTCAGCGCCCATGGCTCACAGGCCCAGCCGCTCCGCGGCATGTGGGATCTTCCTGGACCAGGGCACGAACCCGTGTCCCCTGCATCGGCAGGCGGACTCTCAACCACTGCGCCACCAGGGAAGCCCTGGTAAGCGTTTTTTACCATGAATGGCTGTTGAAGTTTTTCAAATGCTTTTTTCGACATCTATTGAGATGATCATTTGTTTTTTGTTTTTCCTTTGTTGATGGGGTGTATCATGTTGATTGATTTGCATATGTTGAAACAACTTTGTCACCCTTGGGTGAATCAAATTTGGTCATGGTGTATGATCTTCTTATGTGTTGTCAGATTCGGTTTTCTAATATTCTGTGGAGAATTTTTGCATCTATATTTATCAAAGATATTGGCCTGTAATTTTCTTTTTTGGGAGTGTCTTTCTCTGTGTTTTTTTTTTAAGTCTTTATTGAATTTGTTACAATATTGCTTCTGTTTTATGTTTGGTTTCTTGTTTGTGAGGTATATAGGATCTTAGCTCCCTGACCAGGGATTGAACCCGCAGCCCCCCTGCACTGGAAGGCGAAATCTTAACTGCTGGACTGCCAGAAAAGTCCCCGTCTGTTTTTTTGTTTGTTTGTTTATTTTTTAATATATTTATTTATTTTTGGCTGCATTGGGTGTTCTTTGCTGTGCGTGGGCTTTCTCTAGTTGCAGCGAGCGAGGGCTACTCTTCATTGTGGTACACGGGCTTCTCATTTTGGTGGCTTCTCTTGTTGCAGAGCATGGGCTCTAGGCACACAGGCTTCAGTAGTTGTGGCTCTCAGGCTCAGTAGTTGTGGCGCACAGGCTTTGTTGCTAACTAGCATATGGGATCTTCACAGACCAGGGCTTGAACCCGTGTATACTGCACTGGCAGGCGGATTCTTAACCACTGTGCCACCAGGGAAGTCCCCCCCATATGGTTTTGATAGCATGGTGATGGTAACTTCATAGAATGTCTTTGGAAGTATTCCTTACTCTTCGATCTTTTGGAAGAGTTAGAGAAGAATCAATGTAAGTTCTTCTTTGTATATTTGGTAGAATTTGCTTGTGAAACCATTTGATCCTGGACTTCTATTGGTAGGGAGTTTTTTTTTTTTTCTTTCTTTTGCGGTACGCGGGCCTCTCACTGTTGTGGCCTCTCCGGTTGCGGAGCACAGGCTCCGGACGCGCAGGCCCAGCAGCCATGGCTCACGGGCCCTGACACTCCACGGCATGTGGGATCTTCCCGGACCAGGGCACGAACCCGTGTCCCCCGCATCGGCAGGCAGACTCTTAACCACTGCGCCACCAGGGAAGCCCGGTAGGGAGTTTTTTTTAAATTACAGATTCTACTTCACTTTTAGTGATCAGTCTGTTGAAGTTGTCTATGTCTTCTTGATTCAGTTTTTGTCGGCTGTAAATAAACAACATACATTTTTAGATTATGTTAGCACCTAAATATTTGCCATGTATTAGACCACAAGAAAGCAAAGAAAAAAGTATTAAAATATTTTTTCGTATAGAAAAGGTATCGAAATATTATTTAAGAAATTGGGATAATAATACTAATTATAATAATGACAAACTGTTCTGAACTTAAAGACTACTTTCTCTAAGATGCATACTATATGCTAATTGTTTTATTGTTTTTAAATCCATGGAATATATTCTTTTTAATTTAATTCTTTTATTTTACCTGTATATTGTTAAAAACAATTTAGTTGTACATAGTGTAAAAAATTACACTTTAATAGGAGATATTAATCCATTTACATTTAGTATAGTACTGAAAATACTTAGGTTTAGAGTTACCATGTTATTGTGTGCTCTCTTTCATTTATTTATTTTTTTTAATGATTTAATTTTGGGTTTTTTAAAATAAATTATTTATCTATTTTTAATGTCTTTATTGGAGTGTAATTGCTTTACAATGGTGTATTAGTTTCTGCTTTATAACAAAGTGAATCAGCTATACATATACATATATCCTCATATCTCCTCCCTCTAACGTCTCCCTCCCACCCTCCCTGTCCCACCTCTCTAGGTGGTGACAAAGCACCGAGCTGATCTCCCTGTGCTATGCGGCTGTTTCCCACTAGCTATCTATTTTACATTTGGTAGTATATATAAGTCCATGCCACTCTCACTTCATCCCAGCTTACCCATCCCCTTCCCTGTGTCCTCAAGTCCATTCTCTACATCTGTGTCTTTATTCCTCTCCTGCCCCTAGGTTCTTCACAACCATTTTCTTTTCATTTTTTTTAGATTCCATATATAAGTGTTAGCATACAGTATTTGTTTTTCTCTTTCTGACTTACTTCATTCTGTATGACAGACTCTAGGTCCATCCACCTCGCTACAAATAACTCAATTTCATTTCTTTTTATGGCTAAGTAATGTTCCATTGTATATTGAAGATGTGCGACATCTTCTTTATCCATTCATCGGTTGATGGACACTTAGGTGACTTCCATGTCCGGGCTATTGTAAATAGAGCAGCAATGAACATTGTGGAACATGACTCTTTTTGAATTATGGTTTCTCAACTTATATGCCCAGTAGCAGGATTGCTGGGTCATATGGTAGTTCTATTTTTAGATTTTAGGGAACCTCCATACTGTTCTCCATAGTGGCTGTATCAATTTACATTCCCACCAACAGTGCAAGAGGGTTCCCTTTTCTCCACACCTCTGCAGCATTTATAGTTTGTAGATTTTTTTGATGGTGGCCATTCTTATCTGTGTGAGGTGATACCTCATTGTAGTTTTGACTTGCATTTCTCTAATGATTAGTGATGTTGAGCATTCTTTCACGCGTTTGTTGGCAATCTGTATATCTTCTTTGGAGAAACGTCTATTTAGTTCTTCTGCCTATTTATGGATTGAGTTGTTTGTTTTTTTGATATTGAGCTGCATGAGCTGCTTGTAAAGTTTGGAGATTAATCCTTTGTCGGTTAACTTCATTGGCAAATATTTTCTCCTATTCTGAGTGTTGTCTTTTTGTCTTGTTCATGTTTTCCTTTTGCTGTGCAAAAGCTTTGAAGTTTCATTAGGTCCCATTTGTTTATTTTTGTTTCTATTTCCATTTCTCTAGGAGGTGGGTCAAAAAGGATCTTGCTGTGATTGATGTCATAGAGTGTCCTGCTTATGTTTTCCTCTAAGACTTTTATAGTGTCTGGCCTTACATTTAGGTTTTAGTCCATTTTGAGTTTATATTTGTGTATGGTGTTAGGGTGTCTTCTAATTTCATTCTTTTTGTAGCTGCCCAGTTTTCCCAGCACCACTTATTGAAGAGGGTGTCTTTTCTCCAGTGTATATTTTGGCCTCCTTTATCAAAAATAGGGTGACCGTATGTGCATGGGTTTATCTCTGAGCTATATCTCCTGTTCCATTGATCTATATTTCTCTTTTTGTGCCAATACCATACTGCCTTGATTACTGTAGCTTTGTAGTATAGTCTGAAGTCAGGAAGCCTGACTCCTCCAGCTCCATTTTTCTTTCTCAAGATTGCTTTGTCTATTCGGGGTCTTCTGTGTTTCCATATAAATTGTGAAATTTTTTGTTCTGTTTCTCTGAAAAAATGCCATTGGTTGTTTGATAAGGATTGCATTGAATCTGTAGATTGCTTTGGGTAGTATAGTCATTTTCACAATGTTGATTCTTCCAAGCCAAGAACATGGTATATCTCTCCAGCTGTTTGTGTCATCTTTGATTTCTTCCATCAGTATCTTATAGTTTTCTGAGTACAGGTCTTTTGTCTCCTTACGTAGGTTTATTCCTAGGTATTTTTTGTTGTTGTTGTTGCAGTGGTAAATGGGAGTGTTTCCGTAATTTCTGTTTCAAATTTTTCTTCTTTAGTGTATAGGAATGAAAGAGATATCTGTGCATTAATGTTGTATCCTGCTACCTTACCAAATTCATTGATTAGCTCTAGTAGTTTTCTGATAGCCTCTTTTGGATTCTCTATGTATAGTATCATGTCATCTGCATAGAGTGAGAGCTTAACTTCTTCTTTTCCATTTTGGATTCCTTTTCTTTCTTTTTTTTCTCTGATTCCTGTGGCTAAAAATTCCAAAAGTGTGTTGAATAATAGTGGTGAGAGTGGGCAACCTTGTCTTGTTCCTGATCTTGGTGAAAATCCTTTCAGGTTTTCACCGCTGAGAACGATGTTGGCTGTGGTTTTGTCGTATATGGCCTGTATGGTGTTGAGGAAAGTTCCCTCTATGCCTACTTTCTGGAGGGTTTTTTTTATCATAAATGGGTGTTTAATTTTGTCAAAAGCTTTCCGTCAAGAGCATTTAATCCATTTACATTTAAGGTAATTATCGATATGTATGTTCCTATTATCATTTTCCTAATTGTTTTGGGTTTGTTATTGTAGGTATTTTCCTTCTCTTGTGTTTTCTGCCTAGAGAAGTTCCTTTAGCATTTGTCGTATAACTGGTTTGTTGGTGCTGAATTCTCTTAGCTTTTGCTTGTCTGTAAAGTTTTTAATTTCTCCGTCAAATCTGAATGAGATCCTTGCTTAGTAGAGTAATCCTGGTTGTAGGTTTTTCCCTTTCATCACTTTAAATATGTCCCGCCAGTCCCTTCTGGCTTGCAGAGTTTCTGCTGAAAGATCAGCTGTTAGCCCAATGGGGATTCACTTGTATGTTATTTGTTGTTTTTCCCTTGCTGCTTTTAATATTTTTTCTTTGTATTTAATTTTTGATAGTTTGATTAATATGTGTCTTGGCATATTTCCCCTTGGATTTATCCTGTATAAATATCCTGTATAAACTCTCTGAGTTTCCTGGACTTGATTAACTCTTTCCTTTCCCATATTAGGGAAGTTTTCAACTATAATCTCTTCAAATACTTTCTCAGTCCCTTTCTTTTTCTCTTCTTCTTCTGGGACCCCTATAATTCGAATGTTGTTGTGTTTAATGTTGTCCCAGAGGTATCTCAGATTGTCCTCAATTCTTTTCATTTTTTTTCTTCATTCTGCTCTGTGATAGTTATTCCCACTATTTTATCTTCCAGGTCATTTATCCATTCTTCTGCCTCAGTTATTCTGGTATTGTTTCCTTCTGGAAAATTTTTAATTCCACTTATTGTGTTGTTCATCATTGTTTACTTTTTCGTTCTAGGTCCTTGTTAAACGTTTCTTGTATTTTCTCCATTCTAGTTCTAAGATTTGGGATCATCTTTACTATCATTACTCTGAATTCTTTTCAGGTAGACTGCCTATTTCCTCTTCATTTGTTGGGTCTGGTGGGTTTTTACCTTACTCCTTCATCTGCTGTGTGTTTCTCTGTCTTCTCATTTTGCTTAACTTACTGTGTTTGGGGCCTCCTTTTTGCAGGCTTCTGGTTCGTAGTGTCCCATTGTTTATGGGGCCTGCCCCCAGTGGCAAAGTTTGGTTCAGTGGGTTGTGTGAGCTTCCTGGTGGAGGGTACTAGTGCCTGTGTTCTGGTGGGTTGGGCTGGATCTTGTCTTTCTGGTGGGCAGGTCCGCATCTGTTTGTGTTTTGGGGTGTCTGTGACCTTATTATGATTTTAGGCAGCCTCTCTGATGATGAGTGGGGCTGTGTTCCTGTCTTGCTAGTGTTTGCCATAGGGTGTCCACCACAGGTGCTTGTTGGTCTTTGAGGGGAGCTGGGTTTCAGCATTGAGATGGAGATCTCTGGGAGAGCTTTCGCCTTTTGATATTTCGTGGCGCCGGAGGTCTCTGGTACACCAATGTCCTGAACTCGGCTCTCCCACCTCAGAGGCACAGGCCTGACACCCGGCCGGAGCACCAAGACCCTTCAGCCACACGGCTGGAGGTGAGAGCAAGAGGTAACTTTTGTACACCTCAAAGACCACCAATGGGATTCACAGACCATTTTCTCTCCAGAAGTGAAGAAAACAAAATTCAGTCAGCCACTTTGGTAGCCAGCCTCCAAGATGGCCCTAATCATCCCCTAAGTATCTCCCAATCTTCATGCACCTGTGTGGCCCCTCACACTTGAAAAGGGCTGAGTGTTTAACTATTAAGACATTGCAGAAATTACAAAGTGCAGCTTCCAAACGTGGGTCATAAAAGACATTGCAGCTTCTGATTTGTTTTCTGCTAGATCACTCATCCTGGGGTAAGCCAGCTGCCATGTCATGAGGACACTCAAGCAGTCCTAAGTAGAGATCCATGTGGCAAGGAGCTGAGGCCTCCAACCGCAGCCACGTTTGTAAGTCATCTCATAAGTCAAAAGATTTAATTTTATTTATTTTTCATTGTGTTGGGTCTTCGTTGCTGCACAGGGCTTTCTCTAGTTGTGTCTAGCGGGGGTTATTCATCGTTGTGGTGCACGGGCTTCTCCTTGTGGTGGTTTCTCTTCTTGTGGAGTATGGGCTCTAGGTGCATGGGCTTCAGTAGTTGTGTCATGCAGGCTCAATAGTTGTGGCTTGCGGGCTCTAGAGCACAGGGTCAGTAGTTGTGACACACAGGCTTAGTTGCTCTGTGGCATGTGGGATCTTCCCAGACCAGGGATTGAACCCCTGTCCCCTGCATTGGCAGGCAAATTCTTATCCACTGTGCCACCAAGGAATTCCAGTGTGCTCCTTTTTAAACATAGTCTGTTTCCTTTATTTTCTATCTTAACTATTCTGTATTAAATTTTTTAAAAAATACTCCTTTCTACCCCTCCTCTTTGAGTATTATATATGAAGAAGTATGTCTTATTTGTTAATCTCAAATTTTCAACTTACTTTTAAGAAGTAATCACAATGTCTTGTTTAATACCTTTCACTTCCACCTTGAAAAGCATGGATATTAAAGTGCTAATATAATTACCTTCCCTAGTCTATATTTTTTACTTTTTGTTATGTATAAAAAACATACACGGTTTGTAAGAAAATGACAAATTTCAGAAAATTCAGAATCTGAATACACTCTATACCTAGCTTCTAGATAAAGACACAGAAAATTTCCAGACACTCAGAGGCCCCCTGGTCCCATTCTAGTGGCTCCCCTTAAGGTTTACTATTGTTCTGATATGTAACAAAAAGATCACTTTACCTGTATTTTGTATTTTATATAAATGCTATGACACAGTATAACCACTTTTGGACAGGGCTTTTTTATTCCTTATGTTGTTTGTGAGTATACCTATATGGTTGCCTGTTGTGATCATGTATTGACACTGTTGCATAGGATTCCATAGTGTACACATTTAACTACTAAGTAATTTATTCCAATGAGTATTACAATACGAGTGATTTTTAGTTTGTGTCTCTTGAGAATAGCACTGGTATGTAAATTCTAGAACTTGAGCTTTGGTGGTGTGTGTATAAATTATTGTTCAGTATACATGTAGTAGTAAAATTTTCGAGTCATAACTTTCATGTGTTTATCTTTTTAGATACTTCTAAATATTTTCAAAACATTTGCACGAATTTTCATGCCCAGCAGCAGTGAATGAGATTCAAGGATTCCACACATTCTTGTCAAACCTGATAATACCTGTCGTTTTCACTTGAACTTTGTGGTTCGTAAGTGATAACTCCAAGCATTGCTTTTGTTTCATTTAATTGACTGCTAAGAAGCCAAGCATCTTTTGATGTGTTTACTTAACATTCTGTACTCTCTTTTTTGAAATATCTTTTGGTATATTTTCCCCATTTTTTCTCTTACATTATCTCTTATTGAAGACTTTTTTTTTAAAACATCTGAAGACTTCTTATTTAGGAGTTTTTTATATATGCTTGATATGAGTTCTTCTCTCTTTCTGTCACTCCTTCTCTTTCTTTAGATGATTGTCAGTTTTTAATGTTCATAACCTCTAATTTGTTATTTTCCTCTTTATTTACTTATTTAGTCATATTTCTATTTATTTATGTAGTCTTATCTGTAGCAGAGCACATTATTTATTCTAAACCACAAAGGTATCTTCATTTCTTCAATATATCTAATTATTAAGCTTTAAATTTAAGTTAACTTTACAAACTAAATATGTTGTATCATAGTGAAAATTAATTTTTTCTATGACAGCTGAAAGGTTACATTTATTCAAAAAATGTTGTATTCAGCTTTCTTTTCGTTTGCTCCTACCTCTCATTGATTCATAGAGGTAAACACCACTTCATCCATGGATCTGACTTTTCTCTGATGTCTCATGGTCATCCTCACCAATTCTTCTTATGTCCTGAAATCTTCAGCAATCCCATTATTCCACAAAAGCAAAAACCTTCCTTGGGCCTTTTTCCTCAGAAGATTGATTATTCCCACATTTTAAATGGGAGATTGCAGTAAGTTAGGAGAAAATGCCACAAGGGTCTCTCTTTTTTTTCACATCTTTTATCAGCCTCTGCTTGCACTCTCTGTTCAAAGATTTTTGTACAACACGTTGATGGAAGATGCCAGTTATTTCTCTCCCTGGGGCAAAAGACAGATTAATTACCTGACAAATAAAGACAGTGTCTTGCTCTGTTCAAATGTTGGACAGTATTGCTTGCATCCTACTTTAAAAGTTTCAGGTGACTGAAGCTTAAGATTCCTAAGCTTTAATCCATACTTACACATGCACAGCACCCAACAGGACTGCTTTACATAACCCCGTGAGACTTTTGTGTGCAAGTGGAACAGATAAAAATATAAAACTATTGCTGTCTGTGTCATAAAAATGATTTTTTGTCTCATTTAAAATATTTTTTTCTAAAATCCAAAAACGTGCCAGGCTAAAATATTGGAATTTCAAATATGGTAAAATCTAAGACCCTTCAAATTTCCTTCCAGTATTGGTGATGATGGGTGCCGTGTGAGATATGACTTCATTAAACACAATAGGTAAGATTCCTTCATAGGTCTGATTGGAGAATATGACAATAATCCCTGGGAAAATCTGGACATTCTCTAGTTCCCCAGTGTTGGGTAAGATGGTAGTACGGGCCCCTCATTGTCCTATATGTGAATGCAGATCAGTTGAGAGAGGTGGGGATAAGACAAGCAGCCTCAGTATCCTTTATATTTGTTTGCTGTACTACTAGTAGAAAGAGGAAGGCTCAGCCTGTCACCATGGTTGATATAGGAAATGAGCTGCTTGAAACGACACAGAAATGTACCTGCTTATATTTTCTGTGCAGTTACCCTCTCTTTTGGTGTGCCCTGATACCTCCCTCAACTTATGTACCACCTCCAGCAGCATTAAGCAGAAATCCAAAGAAATCTATTCTTTGGAATTATGAGGAAGGGAAGACTCGAAAATTTCATAGCATGTTTTATACAAGTATACACGTCACCATCCTTATCTATGTCATGCCATGCATGGAAGGTCAGGAGCTTCAGGGGATTCTGGAAGAACCAAGGTCTGTGGGGCTCATCACGGGTGCATTCATGGGCAAGAAAAGAGAAGGGCCTTATCTTGGTCGCTTTCTCAATGCTAGTAGCTACAAAAGAAGAGAACAGCAGACATCTTAGGGAGAAGAGCCAACATTAAATGAGATGTCCTAATTACTCTAGGCAACCTCTCATGATAGCCTCCCGTAGCTCCTCGAATCCCTACATCCTTGCACAAGGGATAGTGTAATATTCCTGGAGCGTGTGACTGCAGCTTAACATTATTTTGTTGAAAAAAATAAAAACAGGTTCAAGTGACAGGATTTAAAAAGGGTTCACAGTGTGAGAGAAACTACTGTAACGGTGTAGATAGAACCCTTTGGATGGATTCATCATGTTTTTATTTTTATTTCTTTTTTGCTGCTTCAGAACCTGTAGTAGAGATTGGTGTGTTCCATGATGCAATCCCACTTCTTATAAGTTTTAGGTGGAATACCCCATTAGGAAGAAGCGCACATAAGGAAGATTAGTGAGTCAAACTCCTCTGCCTCTGTCAGCAGTGGGTGAAAAAGGATTTAGACCAAGAGCTTTCATCCTTTGATGTGCAAAGTTTTCACTATATAAATGATGTCTTGTTTGTTTGCGGGTCAGGAGGCTTGGTCTCAATATCCCTGTTTAAAAAGTGTTATCACATGTCTGCCAGAAAGAATTGCTGATGATACTGGGAAAAATTGAGAGTTATCCCTAACAATCAAGGGTTTCTCAGCAACATGGTTGGAACGAGAGATTGTTACACTGAGTGAAGCAAGTCAGACACAGAAAGACAGATATCATATGATATTGCTTATATGCAGAATCTAAAAAGAAAACGGTACAAAAGAACTTATTTACAAAACAGAAATGAGTCACGTATATAGAAAACAAACTTATGGTTACCAGGGGTTAAGTGGGGGAGGGATAAATTGGGAGAATGGGACTGACATAGACACACTGGTATATATTAAATGGATAAGTATTGATATGGACCTGCTGTGTAGCACAGGGAACTCTACTCAATGCTCTGCACGGGCTTATATGGGAAAAGAATCTTAAGAAAAAACAAGGGTTTGAGGATTATATGATAAATATATATGTGCAAAACCTTTAACATGAAAGGAAAAATCATCTAACTCTGTGGTCCCTGTTATGGTGTAAACATACTGTACTTCTAATTTTCAAATTTTGAAGCCCATCTCCCATGTTGATGGTATTAGGAGATGGGGCTTTTGGGGGGTGATTAGGTCATGAGGCCAGAGACCTCAAACATGGGATTAGTGACCTAATAAATGTAGCAACAGAAGATCTTATGCCCATCACATCATTTCATTGCAGGGCCAGAAAACCCACATTATGAACCAGAAATTGGTCCCTCACCAGACAGTAAGGCAGCTGGCAACTTGTTCTTTTTTTTAATTAATTAATTGATTGATTAATTTTTTGGCCGCGTTGGGTCTTAGGTGCGGTGCACGGGCTTCTTATTGCAGTGGCTTTTCTGGTCGCGGAGCACGGGCTTTAGGCGTGCCGGCTTCAATAACTGTGGCACGTGGGCTCAGTAGTTGTGGCTCATGAGCTGTAGAGCGCAGGCTCAGTATTTGTGGTGCACTGGCTTAGTTACTCCATGGCATGTGGGATCTTCCCGGATCGGGACTCGAACCAAAGTCCCCTGCATTGGCTGGCGGTTTCTTAGCAACTGAGCCAACAGGGAAGCCCTAAATGTCTGACTCTGTTTCTGTTTTGTAATTTAGTTCATGTGTAGCCAATTTTAGATTCCACCTATAAGTGATATCTTATGATAAGTCTCTTTTTCTGTCTGACTTATTTCACTTAGAATGATCGTACCTAAGTCCACCCGAGTTGCTGCAACTGGCCTGATTTCATTGATTTCATGGCTGAGTAATATTTCATTGTACATAAGTACAACATATGCTTTATCCATGTTTTCCTTCCAAGGACATTTAGGTTGTACCAACTCGAGGCTATTGTAAAGAGAGCGGCACTAAACCTTGTGGTGCTTGTGTCCTGTGGATTTTTGTTTTTCCAAAGATGTATGCTGATGAGTGGAAGTTCCGTATGCTCTGTACATCTGTTTTATAGATTTTTTAGGAAACACAGTACACTTCTCTAGAGTGGCCGTTAGCAAATTACATTCCCACCAGCAGCGTAGAGGGCTCCCATTTCTCCACGCCCTGTCCTGAATTTCTGGTTTTTACACTTTGTGAGGACGGCCCTTCTGACTGATGCGAAGTGATACCTGCTTGTAGTGTTGATTTGCATGGCCCGCCTGTTTGGTAAGCCAAAAAGGGCGTATGCGTTTTTCCTTAATATATTCAGGAAAAACGCGTACACCCATTTGGCCAACTGCATCATTGGCGAATTCAGCCGCTTTTCATGTGCTTTAATGACGAGTCCAATCTACCTCTTGCAATCCGGTTCCTGCAATTCTGCCTTGTTTTCAAGTCCTTTTCAGTTACTTACCCCAAGACATTTTTTTACAATAGTTGTCATTTACAGCCCTGCAGGCGTTGTGGATTGCAGTGCCCCTGAGCACCTGTCTTCAACTTGTTTCTGGAACCGGCCACAAAGTGGCAGGATTGCTTCAAGCCCCATTCTGGTTACAGGGGCAGCCGGAGCCTTTGGGAAACTCCTCTTCCTGATGGGAAATTAGAGTGGCATGTGCTGTCCAAACACGTAGAGCTTGTCTCTCATTCCTTACCCCGCTTCCCCTTCATCCTCCGGACAAATTCCAAGCCGTTCACGACCGGCTGTTGAGTGTGTTGACTTCCCCAGATGGGGAGACTCTAAGGAACGAGGCTGGAGCAGGGACCCCTCCCCTAGGACGTGGAGATGGGGTGACTTTTCCAAACCCTTCCCGCCCATCGGGCCCCCCATCCTCTGGGGTTCTGTCCAGACACCGCGGGGTTTCCAGCGGTGCGGGGCTCTGGCGCTGCCCTGTACCCGCGCCTGCAGCGCCGCCTGCTGGTCTCTCCGTCCTCCCGCCGGGCACAGTCTTCCACCTTACCCGCTGCCTCGGATGCTCTGTCTCCGCACTGTCCTGTGATCAGACCCTCGTCCCCACCGCCGTCACCCCCAGCTCTACACCCCTCCTCCAGCCTCAGGGATGACCCAGGACTGGCCTCCCCCGCCTTCCCACCGTTGGTCTGTGTCCTCAGTCCACCTGTGCAGACAGGTGAGGATCCCCTCCAGAGGCTCCCAAACACTTCACCCCTACATCCTCCCCGGGGTCGGCCCATGTCCTGTTGGGATGTTCCACCCTCACCAAGCCCCCAAGTACGTGCCAAGGGCAGGCATCGGGCCTGCTGCGTGCACTTCTGTGCGTCCTGCTGTATACACAGGCATGACCCTGCCCCAGGGTGCAGGAAAGGCAGCCTTTGTGGGGAGAGGGGCTGCCCACAGGGTGGACGTCACCTCTCGGCTCACCAGGCAAGGGCAGCCGGGTTCTCGCTCCTTGGACCCTTTCTCACCCAGCCGGACCATGAGCCGGCTTTGTTCCCACCCCTGTTGTCCCTCCATTGGCCTCGCTCTTGTGACCAGAGGAGGACAGTGTGGTCAGCGGTCACAGACTGAGACACACAGACACTGGCTGACCTGTGTGCACCCAGCTGACCCCACGGAACGGGCACTGCACCAGGGCCTGTGCGGTGTGGGTTCACCTGCCCACAGAGAGGCCGGGCCTCTGTCCTGGCTTCAGAGGTCACCTTGAGTCTGACGGGAGTGTCCGTGCTCCGTGGGCCTCGCTCCAGGCTGGTCTGTGCTGACGGCGTGATGCACGGTGGGGCTTCCTGAGTCCCCCTCGGGGGCTGGAGGCCAAGGTCAGGCACATGGCGGTCCCACATTGACGTGACAGACCCCAATAAACCCTGCACTTCAGGACTCAGGTGGGCTTCCCTGGGCTGCCACAGCCGAGGAGGCTGGACCCTGCTCGTCCCCCTGTCCTCGCTGATTTTAACTTGCATCCTTCACCACAATAAACCCTGGGTATAACAGCTTCCGGGAATTCTGGGAGCCTCCAAGAAAAAAGAAGCTAGGGAGGGGGTCTCTGGGTCCCCGACTTTGCAGTTGGGGTCAGAAGGCGGTGGGGAGGATCTTGGGGCCATGGAATCTGAAGGGTCCCCCTACCAGGGGAGGGGTAGGAGACCCCGGGTGGTCGTTAAGCTGAGTCCAAGGCCCTCCTGCGTAGGAGGCTTCCTAGCCCCGGGGATCCTGAAGCAGCCGGCTCCCTCCTCCCCTCCGCCTGCAGGCCTGGTCCCTGCTCTTGAGAGATTCCCTAGGGTGGCGTCCCGGTGCTGGAGGTGCCCCGATGCTGTGGCCTCCTGAGTCTCCAGGGAGGATAACGGGAATGGGGGAAGACCTGTTCACAGAAAGGGAGCTTCTGCCGGAACAGAGCCTGGGTCTGCTGCGCCCGAACCCAGGTGCACTGGGGCAGGAATGTGAGAGCGAGGCTCCCTCCCCTCCCAGGACACACAGGACACACGGGCGCTGGTCGCTGGACTCCCACACAATATTAAAATCTCCCACGCAGGCCTGATGGGTGAGAGACACTATTTAAAGATTATTAATGGGCCCAGGGGGCCCCAGGGAGTGAGGCTGATGTGGGGAGAGTTGGAAATCACCCAAGGACGCACTCTTCCTGCAGCGATCCCCCAGGTGAGCCCAGGTGGAGGTGGACCCATCAAGTCAGAGCCCACATTCGGGGTCTTTGGAGGACAAATAGCCAAGCACCCCCAGTACTTGCCTCCCTCTGCTGCAGTTAGGGCCTGCCCTGTCTTCTTCATGGCCAAGTTCTCACCCCTCCCAGAAGTCCTCTTGGGGGTTAATGCGATGGGGGTGTCCATGGCAGGACTGGAGGGTCTGTGGTGGGCTGGAGGCCACGTGGCAGGCAGGAGGGCTCCCACCGATCCTGCCGGTCCACACCTCCTGGTCATAGGCCCGCACAGAGTCCACCAGGCTGTGGATGTGGTAGAAGGTGCCAGGGACCCGTCCAGCCCATGCAGGTGTCTGACCACTGAGCAGTCTGTGTGGAGTATTCCCAGGGAGCCCTGGCCGTGCTCGCACCCTCCGGGAAGGACACGTCAGCGTGGTCCCTGGAATGACCGGGAGGTCAGCCAGAAGTGCCCCCCACCCAACCTCACTGTTACCACAAGAAACAAGAGACAACTCCATGCAGAAAGACAGAACATCACCAGGCTGATGCTGTCCTGAGGAAGGTCGGCTGGCGTCTGGGAACTGGGTGCTGTGGTGGGTTGAATGGGGAGGTCCCCCCAAAAGTTATGTCCGCGTCATGGCTCCCAGAATCTGAGAAAAGAACCTTATTTGGAAGTAGGGTCTCTGCAGGTATAATTAGTTATGGATCTGGAGATGAGGTCATCCTGGATCCGGGTGGCCCTGAATCAGTGACAGTGTCCTTCTAAGAGACAAGCAGAGAGACACAGACACACAGGAGACACCATGTGAAGACGGAGGCAGAGACGGGAGGGATGCGGCCACAAGCCCAGGGATGCCTGGAGCCCCCAGAAGCTGGAAGAGGCGGGAAGGACCCTCCCCTGGAGCCTCCGGAGGGAGCGCGGGCCTGGGACACCTTGACCTCAGACGTCTGGTCTCCGGGACTGAGAGAGGACAGGTTTCTGTTGCTCTGAGCCTCCGTTTGTGGTCGTTTGTCACAGCTGCCCCGGGAAGCTAATGCAGCTGGTGAGCAGCTCCCTGGCCTGATCTAAGCCCTCCCGCCTCCCGTTAGGGGCAGCCCCCTGCGCCTGTGCTGTGTGCACAAACCATGTGGCTCATGCTGAACCCCGGCTCCCCTTCTGGGCACCGGCATTTTGGAGGGTGAGGGCAGAGCACACCACGTGACTAGCCCCCAGCCGGGTACCAAGCCTCTAATGGGCTTCCCTGGGGGGATGGGGGTAGGGGTAACTGTAATGGTTCTGTCCTTGTTGCTGGGGGAAGAGACACCCTAGAGACCCTCGAGGGAAGGAGGGGGCAAGAAGGGTCACGAGGTGACTGGAGCAGGGCCCCTCCCTCCCGGGCATCCCTACTGCGTGCTGTGACCCATCTCAGCTGTGAGGACACAAGTCACAAGCATGTGCTGGGTCCTGTGAGCCTCCCAGCCGATACCTGAAGGTGAGGGCGGCCCTGCAGACCCCAGCCCTCTCCTCCACATGTAGTAGGTGGAAGACCCACTTCTCCTTGCCATTCCAGAAGTGGTTCTGGAGCTGTCCTGGGAGGGCTTCTGGGGTTACGCAGGCTGAGCCCCTGTTGCTAAGTCCCCACTTCCCCACAAGAGCCTCCAGAGCAAGCTGTTTGCCCTGTTGCCTGAATGACCGCCCACCAGTTTTCTCAGGATCAGGGGTTTCTGTAGCAGTGTCTGCAGGCAGCTCTGCATCTGGGCCCACGTTCACATCTTCTGTGTAAACACCGAGAACCTTCCCTGACACGTGCCCCCGGCTGACCCCCTCTACATGCTGACCACAGGCCCCAGTGTGGGCATCAGATTGCCCGCCCGTCTCAGCCTCCTCTTGTTGTCAGAGCTGCTCCAGGCTCTGCTCAAGCCCCGTGCACCCACCTTTCACAGGGCTGTCCTGCACCCCCACCTTCAGCAGGAGTTCACCTAAGTATTTAAGTGAAGGGGTCCAGAGGTAAGAAAGGACGCTACAAACAAACAAACAGATGGAACCAGCTGGGACCAAGATGGCAATTAGTGTGACCTCCAACCGACCCTGAGTCTCATCACGTGTTTACTATATCAGCATATTAGGTGACACACCCACCGGTGGCCATTACGGGACATGAAGGACCAGAAATGGGTAAAAGGAGGTGGTACCCCAGCCCCTTGGAAGAAGCCCCGCCCCTTCCCCGGAAGGCCTCTTCATCCCATCACTAGCCTCCCTCCTCCTCCCTTTGTCTTTACTCTTTAAAATTAAACCACTCTCTCCAGGAAGGCGAGAAGGTGATCTGTGAGCTCAGTTCCCGCTTCTCCACTCTTTGGCCACTGAGTAGAGCCTGTGCTGTGTTGGTCTCGGCTTTGGTTCTGTTATTTGCCTACTTGAACCCACGTGGAAAAAGGAAACCTTCCCCGCTGGGGCAGAGCGCCTCACAGGCTGGGGCCCGAGCAGGGTCCACATGACTTCACTTGGTAACAGTCTGTAAGGGGACGGTGATCTCTGCCCACGGGATGGGGAACGCCTACAGCCACAGCACCGGCTCCGTGGACGGCACGGCGCCTCGTGGGCCTGGACCGTGTGCTCTCGTCCCCCCACGCCTGACACCCCTGACGGTCGTGACGCGGTGACACTGGCTGCTGAGCGTCCAGTCAGGAGGGACCAGAGGCAGCACCTGGTGCCAGGTGAGACGTGCCTTTTCACGGGCAGGGGACATAGGAGATATTAGGACTTTGTGTCCAGAAAACAAACCAAACGGCCAGAAGGTGATCTGAGCCGTGGACTTGAAACCCACGTGCGAGGTGAGGGCTCCCACTGGACACTGGCTCGGGAGCTTCCGCACAGGCGAGACCACACCCGTGCTTCCCGCCCGACCCCTCCAGGCCTCCCTGCGGGCACAGCTGGGCCTGCGCCCCTCAGGCTCCCCGACCCAGAACCTGGAGGGCTGATGCTGCCAGGGCCTGGGGACGCGAGGGGTCCCTCCACCAAAGCTGCTCGGCCCCTCCTGCCCAGTGAACAGGGGAGGGAAGCCCCGTGGAGTGTGAGGCCCGGCACAGGCGAAGCTCGCACCCCCCCAGTACCCCCGGCCCCGCCCTGTTTCCTCAGGCCCACCGCCTGCCTCTCCCGGTGCCCGCGTCCCACTGACCCACATTCCCGGTGTGGACGTCCACGTGTACAAGCTGCTCCGTGTCCTGTTCCCATATGGGACACCCTCATCCCTGCTTCTCCCTAATGACGGCCTGGACCCCTAATGTTCTGGGCAGGAAGAGGGCTGAGGGGGATGGCGGCCTGTCCCGCCTGCCTCTCGGGGGCTGCTGGGCCTTGAGGTCTGGATGCTCCCAGGTGTGGGATGAAGCCGCCACTGCCCGCTGGAGCTGCTCCTTCCGAGGCTCAGGAAACAGGGGGACCCACCAAACGGAGCCCGTCCCCAGGCTCTGCTGCTAGTCTGCTCGGCTTTGCTCTCCCGATCCTGAAGATAGACCTGCGGGAAACAGGGCCTGCGATTCCCACACTGACGGTGTTCCGTGAAATTTCCACTAGACCCCTTCCTACCCTGTTCTGAGCGAATTACTAGTTTGCTCACCCCACGAGCAAACTGGGAAGCTGAGGCTCCGAGAAGCCAAGTAATCCAGCCGGAAGCACAGCTGTGGGACACGGAGTGGGGTCTGCACCCGCCGCCGGCCCAGGGGGACTGCCCACTCCCCGCAGCTTCCACGCCTGTTCCCTTCACCCCCCTCCCCGGGCCAGCTCGCAGAGCCTCCTCTTGGGGGGACTCACTTACCTTCTTCTAACAGGATCCGTCTCACTATCCTGTTCTGGGATCATCCGGAAGCTTGTCACCGAAGCAGGATCAGCCTCACGTCACCAGGGCAGCTTTCCTGGATCACACGCACCACCTGCACGTCCACTCCCAGCTCAGACCCAGAAAGGCCCCCTCGGCCCCGAGCCCCATGGCTCTGTCTGGGCTCCCACCTCCTCCTGCCTGGTCTGTCCCTCTCATGTCCCCTGCAGCGTCACCAGGAGCTCCCACCTGCCCCAGGCAGGCTCTCTGTCCTGGGTGGTTTCAGGTGGAAGACACAAGAGGTACCCGTGGGGCCTCCCTCATGCAGCACAGTGGCCAGCACCCACCTACTGACCTCATCACCCTGGCTGGACAGGGGTTCAGGGGGTCCGTGGCATCTGCTGGTCCGTGGTTCTCATTTCATCCCAGCACCGCCCACAGGGAAGTTGCTAAGCAACTGTCTGCTGGCTGCACAGAGAGGACGCTCATACACACGCCCCCCTCCCAGCACACGGGGCTCTCGTGGCCAGGCCCCTCCCAGGGTACGGAGCTCACCTGGGCAGGTACCCAGCAGCCCACGGGGCTCTCGTAGTCAGGCCCCTCCCCAGGTATGGAGCTCACCTGGGCAGGTACCCAGCAGCCCACGGGGCTCTCGTAGTCAGGCCCCTCCCCAGGTATGGAGCTCACCTGGGCAGGTACCCAGCAGCCCACGGGGCTCTCGTAGTCAGGCCCCTCCCCAGGTATGGAGCTCACCTGGGCAGGTACCCAGCAGCCCACGGGGCTCTAGTGGTCAGGCCCCTCCCCAGGTATGGAGCTCACCTGGGCAGGTACCCAACAGCCCACGGGGCTCTCATGGTCAGGCCCCTCCCTGGGTATGGAGCTCACCTGGGCAGGCACCCAGCAAGTCTGGGCACACAGGAACCGTGCACGTAGCCCTCAATGCAGAGCACCCCGAGCTCACCTGTCTCTCAGAGCTGACACAGAGCACCTCAGAGCAGGACTTGAACTAACAAACAGCAGCTCCGACAGGTCTGTGACCCTGGGCTTCACTCTGGACTGCCTCCCTCTGCCTGGTCTTCCAGAGACTTTCACTGCAGCGGGGGCACCAGGCCCCTGGCTCCACCCACCACCCCTCCTCTCCCTGACTCCTGGGTTCCTCTCATTAGGAAAGGGTCTTCTTGAAGTTGTCTCCCACTCATGGACCAGAAAAAATTATTAGAAAACAAGCTAGAGCTGCAGCCCCTTGTCTATCCTGACTCTCAGGAGCCCACACCTGTTCCTTGGACCTGGCCGGTGCAGCAAGGCCCATTTTCTGCAGCTATGAGCCCCTGAGGGGTGAGGATTGGCTGACCTGGGCAGCATGACCCGGCCGGCCAGCCCTTCCCAGGTGTGCCTGGTTTGAGGTCAATATAAACCGCTCCAGGCAGCAAGAGCCCCTGCAGCTGTGCCTCACGCTATACTCTCTGTGCCGTCAGCAGTGTCGGGGCTGGGCTGGTGGGAGGGAGTGAGGGGCCACGGCTTTGTGGGTGGCCTGGTATGAGTGGGGCTTTGCTGGACTTTCTGCAGGAGTTGCTGGGCTGCCACCTGCTAAAGAAGAGGATGTGTCACCCATACCTGCCGCTGGAATTTCTCCCCGGGCAGAGGTGAGGAAGGAGAAAAGCAGTGGGGGCCTGGACAGGAGGGGTATCTCAGGCAGGGAAATGGAAAGCTTCCAGAAGAGCGCCCGGGGCCAGGACCATCCTGGCTGGCCTGCAGGCACCAAGTCGGCAGGCATGCTGTCGCTGGGGTGGCTCCACGGCCCTTCCTCTAGGCTTTCAAGTCCTTGCACACATTCAGGTGTTTTACCTGGGAAGGGTGGGAACAGTTCAGCAGCAGCTGGCCTGGGGCTCAGCTCACGTTTACTCAGAGATGCCTCGGCACGGTCCCCCAGCTTTGCAATGAGGACACTCCTTGTGGGGAGGCTGCTGGCTGCATGGGAGACGATTCCCCACCTCTGACCAACTTCAGATTTGTTTACCACTGGAGTAAGTGTCCTGATAGGGTTTTCATCTGTGTAACTAGTGGGTTCTTAATTAGCAACGTGAATGGTGATATCAGAGGCCCTGAATCAGGATGGAAATACTTATCCCCAGCATGTACAGGCGTAAAAACCTGGGGAGGCCATGTGCAGCCGGCACCCTTAGGGATGGGCTTCTGACTGACCCCTCAACATTCTGGTGTCCAGCCTCTGCTTTACGATTTCTGGGGCCCAGTGCCGACTCTAAGGGCTCTGCAATCCAGTCTCTATCGGCCTTTAATGAGACCCGCACTTCCAGCGTCGTACAGAGCAGGCTCTGTGTGACCGTTCTGTGGCTTCTGTAACAAATGACCACAAGCTGGGTGGTTTAGAACAACAGGAATTCATCCTCCCTCAGGCCTGGAGACCAGACATCTGAGATCAAGGTGTTGCAGGACAGAAGTCTCTCCAGAGGCTCCGGGATAGGGTTCTTCCTGCCTTTTCCAGCTTTGGGGGGCTCCAGGCATTCCCAGGCTTGCGGCTGCATCCCTCCCGTCTCTGCCGCTGTCTTCACGTGACTTCTCCTCTGTGTCTGAGTCTCTCCTGTTTTGTCTCTCATAAGGACTCTCTCAATTGGATTGAGGGCCAAGATGACCTCACCTCGAGATCCTTAACTACATATAGAAAGATGCTTTTCCCAGATAGGGTCCTGTTCACGTGTTCTGGGGGGGGCACATCTTTTGGGGCCCGCATTCAACCCATTACCTGTGTATAAAATAACCCTCATTTTAGGAGATTGCCAAGGTCCCGTATGGACTGGCACAGACAGTAGCCATTTGGGTGGGGGTCTGGGGAGAATGAGGACCCTGGAATCACCTGGAAGGGATGAAGTCCTGGCTGCATTAGGTGACCTCTTCCACCAAGGGGCCAACGGAAACAGCCACTCCACTCTGTCTGTAGAAAGGGACCCAGTGCCGAGTCCAGAAATGGTTATATTGGAAAGCTGGCTCTCCTGGGATTTCATCATCAATAGCATCGTGTAACCAATAGCTACGGGCTTGGAATCGGTTTCTGGCACGTGATGACAGCACTGTCTCTTTAGGCTCGTTCAGCCTAGAATAGGAATGTTTGAAGGAGAAGAGTTTGGGAGATTGTGAAGCTTGGTTGTCAAGGAAACTGAGCAGGTTTGTCAAGGAAAGTTCTCCCTTACACTGAAGGCAGGGCTGGGAGAGCTGAACTCCAGGGGTCTTTTAAAGGGGCTCTCTGAAGCACCATCACCCGAGAGGTGGTCTCAGCGTGAGCTGGGGTTTGAGAAAAGTGTGATGAGATGAAGGCTGACTTCCTGTGACAGCTGGGGAGGGGTTTGTAAAGCACCTTGGCTTTTAGGGCAGAAGTTTGTTGCTGGAACAAAGTGTCTCCCAAAACTGGGCTGGAGCTCAAGATGTGTCTGTCCCCTTCCTGTGAGAGTCCAGGGCAGGTGGGTGTCGGGTCCCAGGCTCTGGCCCCCTTGTTTCTCCTCCCTGCTTCCAGGTGAGAGCTCCAACCAGCAGGGTGGGGTGATCAGCTGGGCTTCATGCCCTCTGTCCTAGGATGCAGGCTGGCCAAGGCCCTCACCACCTCCACCCCTTCCCCTTGGTAACACGAGACACTACACCTCAGCTGGAAGGGGTGGGAAGGCTGGGAGGTCCAGGGTAGCTGTGAACAGGAAAAAGGGAAATGGGTTCCGATGGCCAGCTGCGCAGCTCTCCTGTGAGGGTTGCCCAGACGCTAGCGCACAGACTCTGGGTCCTGTGAAGCTTCGATGCTTTGTGGTTCTGGAAGTCCTATAGGAGACGGTCCACAGCAGGTGAAGCTAATGTTCTCAGTGGAGCTGGTGAAGCCAAAGGTCTGCAGTTCAGACTGAAGGTGCCGATGTACATACAGGACAAAACCATCTCGTGTGATTGGACTTCAGGCACGTTTAACACGAATGCAGCCATGTTAATGCCTAGCATCTTCTATCTTGTGCCTCCCTTCAGGGACCCCCTCCTCAGTTCCTGGGGTTCCTGTAACTCACGTACAGGGGGATGGAGAGTGGGCTCTGTCCAGTCTGAGCCCTGAGTTACCCTGCGTGTGAGTCCACTCAGGACCGCCATAACAAATAGCACAGACAGGGCAGCTTGGGTAACAGACCTATCTCCCAGTCCTGGATGCTGTCGGAGATCAAGGTGTGTGCACGCTGGCTTCTCCTGAGGCCTCTCTCCTTGGTGCTTAGACAGCCATCTTCTCCCCAGGTCCTCACATGGTCTCCCCCTGTGTCTCTCTGTGTCCTAATCTCTTCTTGTAGGACATCAATCCTATTGGATTAGGACCCACCCTAGTGACCTCATTTTTACCTTGATCACCTCTTTAAAAATCCCATCTCCAAATACGGCCACGTCCTGGGGTCCTGGGGTTTAGGGATTCAGCATGTGAATTTGGGGGGACGTGACTGAGCCTATACCATCCTCCTTAGGAACCAGGTGTGCCTCAGTCCTTCCTTCCCTCAAGTCACACGAGGTGATGTAATGGCTCAAGGAGAGGCCACTCGTGCAGAGTTTGTGTCCCAGCTGCAGACCCCTTCTCTGCTGTCTCTGATCAGGCCGTGGCAGTGCCGGCCCAGTCCTGAGGTGAGCAGTTCTGGGGTTTCCTGCCGTGTCACCCAGCATGCTGAGGTGCTCGTTGTGAGGGAACACAGGAGCCAGCAGCCTAGTGGGGATGCCGGGGACTCTCAGGGCCTTGGCAGATGTCTCTCCCGGCAGATGCCCTAGCGAAAGTGGGGAAACATTTGGGGGATTACAGGTGGGAGAGAGTCCGTCTCGTTTTTACTTCAGAAAGACCACGTTGGTGTTGGATGTGAGACGCACCGTGGGGCAGGGAGCTTTGCCAGGCCTGATGGAGGAACCGGACACCAGATCGGGCTTGGGCCAGGGCTGTGGGCGTAGAGGGGAATTAGTGTGGGAACTGGCCACAGACTGTTGTCAAAATCTCGGCTTCCCTGTGCACCGAGGCCGAACAGAAATACGGAGACGGGTTTTGGAGGAAGAGAGAGATGGCTTTATTTTTCTGCCAGGCAGAAGGGAAGACACAGCTGGCTAGAGCCTCAAGAACTGGGCACCCCCTCCTTGAGAATCAGGGAAGATTTTATATGTGGGGCTCCCGCAGTCTGGGGTATAGAATAAGGATAAAAGTAGTGAAGGTCTTGCATTCCTCCTTCTGCATTATTTCAAAACTGTCATAGCTGGCATCAGGCTGCCTGGTAATTGGGGTCCAGCAGTCTGGTAATTGCATACGTTTGCCTCTGGTTTATCGGCGGTGACCTCGTTTCTGAAATGCAAAATCTATAGGGGGTGATTTGTTATGAGGGGCGTATAGAATGTAAGTGCTGGACATAATAAGGTTAGGGAGTGAGAGGCAGGGGATGTAACTCACACAGAGTTAGCAGTGATGGGTGCTAAACGTAAATTACATAGTGTCAGGGAGTGAGGTTAGCTTTGTAAAGTACAAATCTAGTTACTACAAATGAGTGACAAAGTAAAACAAGGAGTGATTAACTCTTTCAGACCAGGTTATGTTTCTTCTCTAGCCTCTTCGCTGTTCCCTTTGTTTTCCTTGTTCTCAGGGGAGGGAAACTTCATTTCTATTTTTGCTGCAACAAGACTGGAGGAGCAGATGACAGCCACTGGGGCAAAAGGAGGGTGGGAGCCTGGGAGGCCCCAGTGTTACCGAACAAAACATGGGTCGGCTTGCCCGAGTGCAGTAAAGCCAGTCTACTGACACCGGGTGTGGTGGAGGAAAGTGCAGCTTTAATTGTAAAAGTGCCAATACAAGGAGGCCAGGTGGCTTGTGCTCTAAAGCCCCAAGCTCCCTGAAGGATTTCGGTAAAGCAACATTAAAGGCCAGGTGAAGGAGGGGCGTCGCAGGGTATGTGATCAGCTGGTGCACAATTCTCTGGTTGATGGTGAGGTAACAGGCGGTTAACATTACAAATTCTTAGGCGCCAGAAGCTCCGGGGCTACATGTTCATGATCATCAAGTAGTTAATTTCTTCCACTTGGTGGTGGTTTTAGCATCTGTAAAACAACTCAGGAAGCGTGCATCAGGTACTGTTATCCAGGTACTTCAGAGAGGAGCTACAGCAGAGCATGTGGGGGAGAGGTCTGTCCTGGGAAGGCCCAGTAGGGTCCTGCTCGGTTACACCCGGTGCCTGGGCTCGGCAACCTGGGAAGGTGGGGCTGCTCCTGGGTGTGGGGGGCTGTGGGATCCCAGTCCTCTGAGGGGCCTGTTAGCCCCCAAGGTGAGATGGGGATGCAGTGGCTGGACAGAGGCGTCTGGCCTGGGAGAGGGGTCAGGGCTGGAAATGTCACTGGAATCATCGCAGGGAGGGAGAGGAAAAGCCAATGGGGGCAGATGGGTCACAGCAGACTACGTGCAGGTGAGTGCGGTCCTGTTGGAAGCAACTCAGAGCCAGAAAGGAGTGGCCGTCAGGGTCTCAGCTCCATTCTCCTGTTCCTTTGTAAAACTGCTGTGTCAGAGTTTGAGGCACCGCCAGGAGACGTCAGGGCCCAGTGCTGCCATGGCTTCATCAAAGGGCCCAGGGGGAACAGAGAACCACGGCAGGCCCCGCCCATGTCCTCACTGGGAATGAACCCCATCAGGGCACCGGGGCTTACAGACTTCAGGGAACGTCTGTCCTCAGGACCAGTCTTCCTCCCTCCTCTCACCTGCTGGTCAGAGGCCCAGGAACCCCCAACCTGGCTCCACCCCCAGGGCCTGGATTCTGGGACAGCTTAGGGGTAAGCAAGACCCTCATCCTCCTTTATCTGCCTGGGGGTGAGAATGTCTTAAACGCTGCAATTGACTGATTATGGAGGGCTGAGTGTTTCCAGCAGGTATGGGTGTTAAGATGGGGTGTGAAATTCCCATGTCTGCAGGGTCTTCCCAGCATGAAGATCTGTGTGTTTTCCCCAGCCAGTCAACATCTTCCCAGGAAGCCCAGATCCAGGATTATGAGGGCAGAGGCTCTCCCCTTGCTTATCTGTAACTTCCCACTCCCACAGCAAGGCTGTGGCTGGCTCCCTGGCTCCCACCATCTGCCATTTATCTGTGCATTGCTCCTTTCCAGGTTACATGTGCAGAGGTTTCAGAATTGTTGGCTACTACACCCTGGAAAGAACTTCGTAGAATAAAGCCCACTGTTTATATACGGTCCATTTTGCCTTTAGTCTACAGATTCCATTCATTTCCAAAGGTGACTTAGGTCAGCACCTTTTATCCCATCCCCTACAGTGAGTTGTTTCCATATATTTCTAATTCAGTTAGATTCTGTGACATTATGTATTCCATCCTGCAACATACCTACATCCTAAATAACTAAATTTGAATAGATTATGATTGACCCCTTGGGCTATACACATCTATGGGCTTAGACAAATGCATAGTGACAGGTATCCATCCTAGAGTATCCCATGGACTACTTCAAACCCCCACCCCATGATCTGCTTATCATCTACGTAGCTTTGCCTTTCCCGGAATGTCATCAGTGGGGTCATACTGTGTGCAGCCTCCGCAGACCGGAGTCTTTCCCTTAGCAGTGTATACTGAAGATTTATCCATGTCTTTCCATAGGCTGGTGGTGCATTCCTTTCTGCTGAGTAGTATTCCACTGGACGTGTATGGGAGGAAAAACAATTTTCCCTCTACCTTTCTAGGTTCTTGGTTGAGTACCCCCCCCACCCCTGTAATAAAAGATTAGCAGGAGAGAAGCTGAAGTTTAATAACATGTATACCTTCTGAATACAGGGGGGATACCACGGGAAACTGAGTCACGCCCTGAAATAACCAAAACCATCTCCTTAAATACTGTCTTCAGCTAAAAACAGAAGAAAGATGCTGGGGAAGGGGGAAGGCCAGTTATGGCAGGTTATCATGCAAAGCACAGTAAACAAGGGTATGACTGTTTGCACATTAAAGTCAGGACTTCTCCATTGAAAAGAGTTATTTAAGATTTTATTATCCTTCTATGTTTGGTGCAAAGAGAGACATACCCTTATAAGTGGAGATTTCTCTATTGTAAATGTCCCTCATAAAACGGCAATCTCTGTTTTCTGAGATTTTTTTTAAATAAATGTATTATTTTATTTTTGGCTGTATTGGGTCTTCGTTGCCGCGTGCAGGCTCTTCTCTGGTTGTGGCGAGCAGGGACTACTCTTCATTGCGGTGCGCGGGCTTCTCATTGTGGTGGTTTTTCTTGTCGCGGAGCACAGGCTCTAGGCATGCGGGCTTCAGTAGTTGTGGCCCGCGGGCTCAGTAGTTGTCGCTTGCGGGCTCTAGAGCGCAGGCTCAGTAGTTGTGGCACACAGGCTTAGTTGCTCTGCGGCATGTGGGATCTTCCCGGACCAGGGCTCAAACCTGTGTCCCCTGAATCAGCAGGCGGACTCTTAACCACTGAGCCACCAGAGAAGCCTTTTTTCTTTTTTTTTTTTTAAAGCAGACCAATAATCCTTGTGCCAGAGAGACATATTTTGGGGTGGCATATTCTACTGCATTCATCTTTTGAAGGATATCCTGATTTCTTCTAAGTTTTTAGCCATTGTGAAAGTGATGCTGTGCGTAAGTGCATCCTTGTTTGCATTTGGACAGAGATTTTCAAAGCAGTTGCCTAAATACTGGAAGCATGATTGTTGGATCCCAACGTGAGACTTGTTTAGCTTTGGAAAATCTGCCACATTGTCTTACAAAGTGGCCGCACACGCATCCCCCCAGCTATGAGGGAGAGTTCCTTTTTCTCCTCACCCTCTAGCAATTGGTATTGTCATAGTTTTGGAGCTTAGCAGTCCTAATAGGTGTGCTGTGATATCTCATGGTTTTAATTTGTAATTCCCTAATGGTATATGATGTTGAGCTTGTTTCTGTATGACTTTTACTATCTGTTTATCTTTTTTGGCGGGATGTCTGTTCAGATCATGCTGAGAGGAGCCCTGTCTCCTCAGGACCTGCTGGGGCTTTGGTTTCTGGAACACGTGGGGCTGAGTCCACGCTGATGTCCAGGCTTCGGGACAAGCCGGGGTCGAGTCCACACTAACAGAAGCCGGGTCTCCTCAGGACCCGCTGGGGCTTCAGCTTTGGGACACTGGGGGGTCCAGTTCATGCTGACAGGAGCCTGGTCTCCTCAGGACCTGCCGGGAGGTGATGCCGCTGAGGGAGAAGGTGAGGAAAAGTGGGCAGAAGGTTCCTGTGCGTGGCTGACCGCTGAGGGTGTCTGTCTTCAGAGGACCCAGGAGAGGAAGGGCTTGATGTGGAAAACTGGGTTTTGGCCCCTTTTATGTGTGGTGTAGACAGAGTGCAGCATTGTTCTTTGGCATGTGGCATCTGGTTTTCCCCGCATCGTTCATTGAGGGGACTGTCCTTTTCCTGGTGTGTGTTCTTGGCTCCTTTCTTGTGAATGAACTGACCACATACCTGTAGGTTTATTTCTGGGCTCTCTGCTCCGTGTGCCTGTTTTTGTGCCAATTCCACACTTTTTTGGGACTGTAGCTTCGTGATGTACTGTGGAGTCAGGGAGCGAGATGCCTCCAGCCTGTTCTCCTTCCTCAGGGTCGCTTTGGCTCTTTGGGTCCTTTGTGGCTCCACACAAATGTTAAGATCGTTTGTCCTGTTTCTATGAAATGACATTGAAATTTTGGTAGTGGTTGTGTGTATGTGTACATTGCTTTGGGTATCATGGACATTTTCACAATATTTTCACCCGTGCGCACGGGATATCTTTCCATTGATTTGTGTCTGTTCAGTTTCTTTCATCAATGTCTTAGCTTTCAGTGTGCAGGTCTTTCAAGTCCTTGGTTGAATTTATTCCTAGTTTTTGGGGGAATGAGATTATAAATGGAATTGTTTTCTTAATTCCTCTTCCTGATAGTTCATCATTAGTGTATAGAATCACAAATGATCCTGCAGTTTTACTGAATTCATTTTTTTAGTTCTGACAGTTTTCTTGGTGGTTTTATGTAGAAACCTAGAATTCAGAAATTCCACTGTTTCCCTCTACATCCAGGTCATCCACAGCACCCAAGACCTAGTGGCTCCTAATATTATCTTCCCACAATGCCTCTTAATACCATGTGGACAAAGTGATTAGCGTCACCACTTTGGTTGAATTTGGTCTGGGTAAGTCTTGACCTCTCTAGCAATGTTTGATGTCATCTCTGATTTTCTGTAATGCTACTGACATGGTTGTATTGAAAGGTATTTTCTAGTAAATTTCAAATTTCAAGTTTAAAGTTTAAATAGCAGTACAAATTTTTCTACATTCACACCAAATACTGCAGTGTGTTTTAGCCAACACAGGGCCAGTCTCCCAGGGAACCAGGACATAACCCCCAAAGGAGGGATAATTATGGTTTCCACATTATAATCCTATCCACAGGACCACTTCGGCTTTCACCAGCTGCCCCAACTTTGTGGAAATGTCTTTTCCCATTCTAATCCAGGTTTCCTTTTCTGGAACCATCACTGGGCTTTCCCTCATTTTAAACACCTTCATGGGTTTTAAGTGTACAAGATGAGTATGATCTCGTGGCTTTTCCTGTCTGGCTTCTTTCACTTAGGATGTTTTCAGTGTTTATCCAGATTGTAACATGTATCGTTTTTTTCATTGTGATTGAAAACACATAACATTTATCATTGAAGTCATTTTAATTATACACTTCTATAGCATTAAATACATTCACATTGTTGTGAAAACGTCCTCACCACCCATCTCCAGAACTTTTTCATTTTCCCCAGGTGAAACTGTAACCATTAAACACTAACTACCCTCAACCCCTGGCAACCTTTGTCTACTTTGTCTTTGGATTTGACTTATCTGGATACCTCATACTAGTGGAATCATAGAACGTTTGTCCTTTGTGTGTCTGGCTGGTTTCACTTAGCATAACGACTTCAGGGTTCATCCACATTGTAGCATGTGTGAGAATTACCTTAGTTTCAAAGGTTGAATCATATTCCCTTGCGTATATACTACGCTGTACTTATCCATTCATCTGTTGAAGGATGTGTTGTGTTGCTTCCACCTTTTGGCTATTGCGAATAATGTTGCTATGAATATGGGGTACAGACACCTGTTCCAGTCCTTGCTTTCTAATATTTTGGGTGTATACCCTGGAGCAGAATTGAGGGACCATATGTTAATTCCACGTTTAAGTTTCTGAGGAGCCGCCATAGTGTTTTCCACAGCAGCTGCACTATTTTGCTTTATTCCTTCATATGACAGAATAACGCAGCTTACGGATCTACCTTATTTTGCTTATCCATTCACCCGTTGGTGGACATTTTAATTGTTTCTACCTCGGGCTATTGTGAACGGTGCTGCTATGAATATCGGTGTATACGTTTTTATTTGAACACTTATCCGTTCTTTGGGTATATATCTAGGAGTGGAGCTGTTGAAACATATGATAATTACATTTTTATACTTTTGAGAAAATGCCAAAGTTTTGTACACATAGATTGCACCATTTTACACTTCCATAAGTAAAGTTTAAGGGTCCCCATTTCCCTACATTGTTGCTAACATTTGTTATTTTTATCTTTTTTTTTTTTTTTTTTTTTTTTTTTTTTTTGCGGTACGCGGGCCTCTCACCGCTGCGGCCCCTCCCGCCGCAGAGCACAGGCTCTGGACGCGCAGGCCCAGCGGCCACGGCTCACGGACCCAGCCGCTCCGCGGCACGCGGGATCCTCCCGAACCGGGGCACGAACCCGCGTCCCCTGCATCGGCAGGCGGACTCTCAACCACTGCGCCACCAGGGAAGCCCTATCTATTTTTAATATAACCTTTCTAGTGTGTGTGAAGGTATCACATTGTGGTTTTAATTTGCATTTCCATCATGACTACCGATGTGTGACATCTTTTCATGTGCTTGTTGACTGCTTGTATGCCTTGTATGGAGAACAGTGCATGCAAGTCATTTGTGCATTTCAAAAATTGGGTTGCCCTTTTACTGAGTGGTAAAAAGTTCTTGATATATTCTGGATAAAGACCCTTATTAGATACATAATGTGCCTATGTTTTCCATTCTGTGGGCTGTCTTTTTACTTTCTGGAGAGCCTCTTTTGATGTACAAACGTTTGTAATTTTGAGGAACTCCAGATTGTCTGTTTTTTTCTTTCATTGCTTGTGTTTTAGTGTCAGATCTTAGAAACTATTGCTAAATGCAAGGTCATGAATCCCTTGGTTTATTCTAGAGTACCATCATCCCTCGGTATCACTGGGCTAGGGTTAGGTCTGGGGTTTGAGTCAAGTCAGGGTTTAAGGGTCAGGGGTCAGGGTTTGAGAGTCAGGGTAGAGGGTCTAGGGGTCTGGGGTTAGGGTGTTAGGGTTAGAGGTTAGGGTTCCTTAGGGTTAGGGTTAGGTTTAAGCATAACTGGCCCCCATTGTCCTCCCTGTATCTTCTCTGAGGTCTCCAGGATGGATAGGATTTGCCCAGGGTCACACAGGAGTCAGGGAGGTGAGCTGGACCACTGTCTTTCTGTCCCCCAGTCCTGGGCTCTGAGAGAAGAATGAAATTTCTGTACTGTCTCTGAGTGTTTCACATCGAACTCGATGTCAGTCACGGGTTGTGGACGGTGTCTGGAGTCATGTATGGTTGCATCCTTGTTAACAGTACAGTCATTCCTGCCCTCCCATCTGGGGAAGGTGGTGTCGGCCCTGCTCTGCCTGGGCAGCCCCAGTTCCAGCAGAGTGTCCAGACAGGAGGGCACTCAGTGGACATGTGTGGATTAATGCAGGACTGGGTGTAGCAACCTGCCAGCCCCCTGGCTGCGTGAGGGCTGGTGGGGCCCTCCTGGGGCTTCAGGCATCCTTTGTCCCATCTGAGTGGGTAGCAATAGGCAACCAAGTCTCTGGCAGGACAGTCCTTGGCCTCTGACCATTCAGGCAGGCATTTGTGGTCCTCTAGCTCGGTTCAGCCTGGGCCCCGTCAAGACCCCACGGACAGTTAGTGAGCTGACCACAATTAGTGAGCTGACCGTGCTGCTGAGTGATGGAACAGCTACCTGGGCAGTGTAGACATTCCTTTAAGATATTTCAACTACCAACATCCATGTGGTTGAGAAAAGGGCCTCCCCTTCAGAGCCTTCAGAGCCTCGTAGCCTGCCAAGAGAGGTAATAACCCTCTAAATATTTGAGTGTGTCCCTGACACAACAACCATACAGCACACCATGGCCCTTCAATCCTTTGTCCTTTTAGGTGTTAGAAATTTTTTTTAATTATAATGGAATTTTATTAAGAATTTATGTTCGTCAAGACAATCATAATAGTGTCTAAAAGCAACCCATGGGCAGAAAAAAAACATTTATAGTATATTTATCTGACAAAGAACTTATACCCATGATATGTTAAAAAGAACTCCTACAAATCGGTAATCTCTTGCGAATTACACAACACATAAAAAACTGTACAAAAAGAGTTGTACCCTTCTCAAAAGAGAATGTCCAAATGCTTAATAAACATAAAAAGATGTTGATCTTCATGAGCTACAAAGGAAATGAAAATTAAAACACCCACAATGGAAGGTGATATATTTGTAATATAGTTGCATGGCACAAAACTAGTACCCAGAGTATAATAAAGTATTTCTGAAGATCACATCAGTAAGATAGACTCTACCCAATAGAAAAATGGGCAAAAGACTTGAACAGGCTTTTCACAGAGAAGAAAATCCAAAGAACCAATAAACCAGTAAAGGTGTTCAACTTCCCCCATCATCAGGGAAATACAAATTAAAAGCCAGAATGAAATATTACGACATAATGACTAGGTCAAGTAAAGTCTACCAATAACGAGTGTGGGTAATAATTTAGAACTAGTTGTTAGAAATTTTGACATTCATATTCATTAAGAATCAAAGTTATGGGAGAAACTGGGCCTCCCAATGGGAGGTTCACACTGAGACTGCATTGTCTTGGAGAGCCATATGCATCCATGTGGGCTCTGGAAAGCCTGCCGATTATGGGTTCCATGGCATGGAATAATTCTCGAGCCTCCCATTCATTGCACAAGAGTTTCCTTACCACCCTAGCATTTGGTTTCTTCCCTTAGAAAAGGAGAGAGAAGAAACTGGAAAAGGTGCCGTATTGCTTTTCAGGGATGGGTAGTTAATATGGCCAGGGAGATGGCATAACTCAAGGGCTCCCACCTCTCAGGGGCAGGAATGAGGTCTGTGTGTCTTCTGAGGGCACATGGGCTGTTTTGGGCCAGCCTCTGAGATGCGAGGGCCTGATGCCCAAGGCAGGAAACTTGAGTTTACCAACAAAAATGATCCTGCCTTTTCAGCAAGTGAAAGAACTTCTTGTAGTCTTGGGAGGACAGTAAGAGCACTGGATGAGTCGCTGCAGCCCCTGCCCCTAAGGGAACCCCTTTCTTCCTTTTGTGTCAGATTCTGTGTTGTGCAGTGGCTGTCATTGACATAGAATCTGCTGCTTTCTCCCAGCCAGCATCTATTCTCATGTCCAAGCCTAGTGCCTCAGTTTTCCTTTGGGAATTACATCTCACTTGCTTCCAGTCCAGATAGTTCCAGAAGGATGAGCCCATGTTCCACCCAGCTTGAAGATGGGTTTACAACCCACATCTAGCCAGTCCCATTTTCCATCTTCTGGTGATGGGTCAAGGATGAGAGTGAAACCCAAGCCAGACCAAAGGTATTCAAAACCATGACTTTTCTTAGAACCCAAGAAAAGGAGAAACTTTTTCTTGGAAAAAGGATGGTGAGTGGTTGTCAGCCTAGAATTGCTGTTGGCCCAAGGGCAGTGAGAGAGCCTGTGCCTGTGAATGGGGTCTCCCAAAGGCACTGAGCAGGACAAAGCTTTGGAGAGAAATAAGGTCACACAGAGACAGTGTGAGGCACTAGACCTGCCAGGTCCAAACCCATTCTTCAACTTGCCACTTGCAGGTATTAAATTATTTCTACCCTTACAATAAATACTAAGTTATTTTACTTCAGTAAGTGTGTCCATTCGCTGAGAATAAAAAAAGTCCTAGTTGAAACATCCAAATCAATAATCCCTGATCCTTCCTCAGGTGTCCTCACTGGGTAGGCGTGGCTGGGGGAGGTGAAGACACTGGGTGGGGTCATATACTAGGGGAGCTGGCAAACAGCTCTGTCCCTGCTCCTTCCTTGTCCCGGGAGAGGGAAAGCCTGGAACAGTGATAGGATAGCCAGTAGGGGAAGAGGTTCCTCAGTGGTTAATTAGCCTTTTTGTATTTTCCTTCATTTAGGGTCCATTTTGGTAATGTATTTCTACAAAGAAATCACCCATTTCCTCTAGATTTCCAGTTTGTTACAGTAGGTTTCTCTTATTTGACTTTTAATTTTTCCAGTCTAATTTTCTACAGAATCATCACAAATAATGAACAAATATTGATACTTTATTATTAACTGAGGTCTCTATTCATGTTCCCTTTGTTATACCTTTCCTTGTTCCAGGGTCTCATAGGACATGGGGTCATCATGTCTGTTTAGTCTCTTCTGGGCTCTGACAGTTGCTCAGACTCTCCTTGTTTCCATGACCTTGACAGCGTGGAGGAGGGCTGCTCAGGTACTGTATAGACTGCCGGGCGCTGGGATTTGCTTAGTGATTTTGTCATAATTAGACTTGGCTTTGAAAAAGCAGATCACAGAGGTAAAGTGACTCCTCTTCACTGTATATCAAGAGAACAGGCTCTTAAGGGAACTTCTTCCTTATATTCTTAACTTTGGTCACCAGGCTGAGGTAGTGTTTGTGAAGTTTTCCCTCAGTGAGGTTAATTTTTTCCCATGTCCATCCTGTGTGTCTTATGTAGGAGGCAGTCATAATGCAGAAGCCACACTTGAGGAGAGAGGGGTGAGCTTCACATCCTTGGTGGACAGCTGAGTGGCTATATACATTGTTTAGAAGCTTTCTGCGTAGGAGATTTCTATTTAACACCATTCATCAAAAACTTGGTCACTTATTTTTTTACGAGTTTGGACATATTAATATTTATTGTAAACTTTTGGTTATAATCCAGCTCTACATTATTAGACTGCTTAGTTCATTCTTGCTTTGGCTGTTGAGAGCTTCTTCCATTTGCTCTTGTTTTCATTTTACATAATTTTTCTTTTGGGTTTTTTTTTAATTTTTGGTGCTTCTTCATGTTCTGATATTTTAAGTTTATCCTGCTTCATATATTTACTGTCTCAGTCCTAGCAGCAGCCCTTTCTTCACAGAGCCCTTGTTCCTTTTATTAGAGAATGGTATTAAAGACTTACATGTGGGAGCTAAATATGCTCTGCTGACAGTACATAGAAATACATGCATGTATCCCAGCCTGTGCATGTACACATAATTATAAAGATTTCCATGTGGAACTATGTGTGTCTCTGTTAGGCTAAAGATAGTTTATACTGATGTCTCCAACCGGATCTGTTATCACATGGATATTGCAACCTTCCTTTGTTTGTGACTTCTCACTCCAGTGGTAAGAAACCTGGTTTCCACCATTTGTCATGGCACATATATACAATGGAATATTACTCAGCCATAAAGAGAAACAAAATTGAGCTATTTGTAATGAGGTGGATGGACCTAGAGTGTGTCATACAGAGTGAAGTAAGTCAGAAAGACAAATACCATATGCTAACACATATATATGGAATTTAAGGGGAAAAATGTCATGAAGAACCTAGGGGTAAGACAGGAATAAAGACACAGACCTACTAGAGAATGGACTTGAGGATATGGGGAGGGGGAAGGGTAAGTTGTGACAAAGCGAGAGAGAGGCATGGACATATATACACTACCAAACGTAAGGTAGATAGCTAGTGGGAAGCAGCCGCATAGCACAGGGAGATCAGCTCGGTGTTTTGTGACCGCCTGGAGGGGTGGGATAGGGAGGGAGACACAAGAGGGAAGAGATATGGGAACATATGTATATGTATAACTGATTCACTTTGTTATAAAGCAGAAACTAACACACCATCGTAAAGCAATTATACTCTAATAAAGATGTAAAAAAAATCAATAGAAAAGTGAACCTAAAAATAAATAAATAAATGCAGTGCTTGTTCCATCCGATGACTGATATAGCAGTGTCAGTACTGTTAGCTACTACTCCCCATGGGAAAGAACTTACAGAGTCCACTGTGTATGTATGGCATATTTTGCCTTTGGCCTACAGAGTCCTCTCATTTCCAAAGTTAACTTAGGTCAGCCCATTTTGTCCCACCACCAACCGTGAGTTTTTTCATACTTTTCTAAATCAGTTAGATCGTTTGTTACATTCTGTATGCCAGTCTTTGACACTCCCATATCCGAAGTAAGTAAATTTGAATAGATTATAATGTACTTGTTGGGTTGTAAAAAAAATCTGTGGGTGTAGACAAATGCATAGTGACAGGTATTCACTACTAAGTATCATACAGACCTTTCAATCACATATTCCATAAACTGTTTACCATGTCTGTTTTGCCTTTTCTAGAATGTCATATAAACGAGGTCATAGAGTGTGTAGCACTTCAGACTGGGTTCGTAAAAGAATATATTAGCAATATAAGTGTTAGATTCATCTGTTTTTTTTGTACAGGTTGATGATTCATTCCTCTATATATCTCTGAATGTTATTGCATTCCATGTATAGGAGAGGAAAAATCATTTTCCCTCTACACTTCTATGTTATTCATTGAGATCCCCTTGTAATGAAAGGGAGATGAACTGGAGAAAAACAATCAGAAGTTTAATATACACCATACATACCTCCTGTATACTTGAAAGATACCCAGGAAATCTTAGTCTGGCCCAAGCCATTACCTTAAAGGCTACCTTCAGCTAAGAACAGAAGAAAGATGTTAGGGAATGGAGGAAGCCATTTAAGGGAGGTTTTAGGCAAAGCACAGTAAACAAGGGTATGGTTGTTACGCAGATTTACATCCAGACCTGTTTCATTGACAAGTTTTTTTTTAATATTTATTTGGCTGCACCAGGGGTTAGTTGCGGCATGTGGGATCTAGCCCCGTGACCAGTGATCGAACCCAGGCCCCTGCATTGGGAGTGTGAAGACTTAACCACTGGACCAGCAGGGAAGTCCCGACAAGTCTTTCTTGATATTTAGTCATCATTCAATTCCTGGTGCAGAGAGGGACATACCCTTACAAATGGAGATACCCTTAATAAATGTAAATTTACTCATAAACGGGCATTTTCTATTTGGTTTCCAAAAATTCTCCTGGGTCTGCTTTTTTTTAAATTAATCAGTCCAAAATAATCCTTTTGTCAAAGGGACACATATTGGGGTGGTGTATTCTGCTCCCCTTGACATGGATGTGCCCTTATTTGCTTATGAATTCATCTACAGAAGGACGTCCTGATATCTTTAAGTTTTTACCCATTATGAATAGAGCTGCTGTGCATTACTTTATCCTAGTTTTTGTTTGAACACAGGTTTTCAAAGCAGTTGTCGAAATACAAGAGGTACGCTTCTTGGATCCTAAAGTAAGACGATTTAGATTTGGAAAAAGCTGCCAAACCGCCTTCCAATCTTGGTTGTACATGCATTCCATCGGCATCTTGAGTATATTCTTGTCTGCTTTTTTAGTATCTGTTTATCTTCTTTGGCCAGGTGTGTGTTTCAATCTTTACCAAATTTTAATGGCACTGTTTGGTATAATTTGAGTACAAACCTTTTATCAGATATGTGTTTTGGAAATAGTTTCTTCCAGTTTGTGGTTTGTCTTTTGGTTTTCTGAATAAGTTCTTTCATAGAGTAGAAATTTTTAACTTTATAAAGTCCACATTATCAATTATTTTTCTTTTGTTGATTGACTTTTTGTATTGTGTGTTTAAAACGCATCACCAGACCCAAGGTCATGTAGATTTTCTTTTTTTTTTTACTAAATTTATTTATTTATTTATTTATGGCTGTGTTGGGTCTTCACTGCTATATGTGGGCTTTCTCTAGTTGCGGCAAGCGGGGGTTACTCTTCATTGCTGTGTGCAGGCTTCTCATTGCGGTGGCTTCTCTAATTGTGGAGCATGGGCTCTAGGTGTGTCGGCTTCAGTAGTTGTGGCACATGGGCTCAGTAGTTGTGGCGCATGGGCTTAGTTCCTCTGTGGCGTGTGGGATCTTCCTGGACCAGGGCTCGAACCTGTGTCCCATGCATTGGCAGGCAGATTCTTAACCACTGCACCACAAGGGAAGTCCTAGATTTTCTGTTTGCTTCTAGAATTTTTATAGTTTGGTAATTTAACTTTGTCTGTGGGCACTTTTGAGTGAATTTTGGTTTACGTTGTAAAGTTTGTGTCTACATTCATTTCATTACATATGGTTTCTAATTAATTGTTAACCATGTTTTGAGAAGATACAGTGAGATACTTGGCTCCATTTCAGTTTGGATTTCCAAACTTAGTATATACAGCAGAACAGCATTCAGGATGAGGCCGCTGGGTTTGTGAGTGTGGCGCTCCCGGCACTTCTCTGATGTCCCACAGTGGACTATGAACACACCTGTCTGACCCTGGGGGCACAGGTGCATCCCGCCCACAGACTTTGCTCTTTGACAGGCTGATGGGAGCTTTGTCTCCTGTCAGGGCTTAGGTTTCTGGACCACGGGGCAGTGTCTATACTGACTGGAGCTGGTTTTTCTCAGGACCCACTGGTGAGGAGATGTCACGAGAGGAAAACATAAGCAAGTGTGGAGAATCTTCCTGTGCAGCTGACTGCTGTGTGGGTGGGGTGCATCTTCAGGGCACTCAGGAGAGAAAGGGTTTAATGTGGAATACTGTGCGCTTTTAGTTAGTTTTGTGTGCAGTGTAGATGATGACCAGTGTCGTTCTTTGGAGTCTGGTGTCTAGTTTTCCTGGTTCTGTGTGTTGATGGCTTTGGGTAGAATAAACATTTTAATAATGGTCATTTTTCTGATGCATGAGCGTGGGATATTGTTTTCTATTGTGTCTTCAATTTCTTTATCAATGCTTTATAGTTTCCTGAGTATAGGTCTTTCATGTCCTTGGTTGAATTTATTCCTAAATAGTTTGTTCTTTTTGATGGAGTTGTAAATGGGATTGTTTTCTTAATTTTTCTTTCTGATGGTTCGTTAAGTGTATAGAAACAAAACTGATTTGTGCATATTGATTCCATGTTTGCAACTTTACTGAATTTATTTTTTTAACATTTTTTTGAAGTAATGTGAAAAATTTTAATGCTAAAATCTCACTGTTTCTACTGCATCCCAGGTAATCGCAGGACCCAAAACTTGGTAGCTACTAATATACTCCTCTCATGAGGCCTTTTTTAAAAACAAATTTATTTCATTTATTTTTGGCTGTGTTGGGTCTTCATTGCTGTATGCGGGCTTTCTCTAGTTGCGGCGAGCGGGGACTACTCTTCGTTGCAGTACGTGGGCTTCTCATTGCAGTGGCTTCTCTTGTTGTGATGCATGGGCTCTAGAGCACGGGCTCAGTAGTTGTGGCCCACGGGCTTAGTTGCTCCACGGCATGTGGGATCTTCCCGGACCAGGGGTTGAACCCGTGTTCCCTGAATTGGCAGACGGATTCTTAACCACTGCGTCACCAGGGAAGTCCCTCTCACTGTGCCTCTTAATACCATGTGGACTCCTACAAAGGAAATACCAGTCACAATTTTGGTTGAACTTTGTCTGGGTAAGTCTTGACCTCTATAACAAAGATTGTTGACTGTCTTATCTGATTTTCTGGCATAGTACTGACATGGTTGTTTTGAAAAGTAATTTACTTTCCAGTAATTTAAAATGTACAGAAAAGTTTCGGTAATGGCAAAAGTACTCACATTTGCCACTTCACAAAATGCTCACAAAACCATGACTCGTTCTGGAGAAGCCATGGGATCGGGAGAGGGGCCCTCTCCTGAGGAATCAACACATAACCCTAAATGAGGAAACCATGATGTCTACATTAGAATTTAATACTCAGACCCACTTCAAATTTCGCCTGTTGTCCCAACTATATGAAAACGTCCTATTCCCTCCCGATCCAGTTTTCTTTTTCTGGACCCATTACTGAGATTTTCCCTCATACGGACCTTGATCAGGCAAGATGAGTATGGGATCTGGGTGGCCTTTTCTGCATGGCTTTTTTCACTAAGAATGTTTTTAATGTTCATTTGTGTCGTAAGAAGTGTCAGCACTAAACTTTTGTTTCTTTGTCATTAAAAATACAAAACGTGCCATTTACCATTTAATTCATTTTACGTATACAGTTTTGTGGTATTAGCTACCTTCATATAGTTGCACAAACAAGTTAACTAACATGTGTACCTCCTGTGTGCATGGGAGATACCCAGGAAATTGAGTTACACCCTGACACGGCCCAAGACATCACCTTAAATACCATCTTCATCTAAAAGGAAAAAAAAAGGAAGGGTATAGCTGTTTCTGTCTACATTAATTTGATTGCATATGGTTTCCAATTGATTGTCGTATGACTAGTTTTGGAGAAGTCACGGGATACTTGGCTTCATTTCAGTTTGAATTTCCAAATTTAGTGGATTCTGCAGGCTTGATACAAGGTTTACAAACTTGATATTGGATCAGGACATCCCACGGTGTAATTCGTATTAATGGTTTGTTCAACAGTTAAAGTTCTGTGTGATATGATTACAAACTGGAGTAATCGTGGTTAGTTTCCATCTGTTATACATTTGACCCAGGATGAAAGGACAAGAAAAATAAGGCCTACTTTATAAAAGTGTCTTCAAACTAATTGATGGTATAATCTCAACCTAATTTTTTAAAAATTTATTTCATTGAAGTATAATTGACTTACAATGCTATGTTAATTTCTGCTGTACAGCAAAGTGATTCAGATATATATATACACACACACGTACTGTTTATTACATATATACATATGGTTTATTACAGGGTACTGAATATAGTTTCCTGTGTTGTACAGTAAGACCTTGTTGTTTATCCATCCTATATATAATAGTTTGCATCTGCTAATCCCAAACTCCCAATCCATCCCTCTCCTGTCTTCCACTTGGTCACCACAAGTCTGTTTTCTATCTCTGTGAGTCTGTTTCTGTTTTGTAGATTCATTTGTGTCTCATTTTAGATTTCACATATAAGTGATATCATATGTTGTTTGTCATTCTCTGACTTCACTGAATATGATAACCTCTAGGTCCATCTAGCATAAGAGTGGTGAGAGTGGGCAACCTTGTCTTGTTTCTGATCTTAGTGGAAATGCTTTCAGTTTTTCACCATTGAGGATGATGTAGGCTGTGGGTTTGTCATTTATGGCCTTTATTATGTTGAGGAAAGTTCCCTCTATGCCTACTTTCTGGAGGGTTTTTATCATAAATGGGTGTTGAATTTTGCCAAAAGCTTTCTCTGCATCTATTGAGATGACCATATGGTTTTTCTCCTTCAATTTGTTAATATGGTGTATCACGTTGATTAATTTGTGTATATTGAAGAATCCTTGCATTCCTGGAATAAACCCCACTTGATCATGGTGTATGATCCTTTTAATGTGCTGTTGCATTCTGTTTGCTACTATTTTGTTGAGGATTTTTGCATCTATGTTCATCAGTGATATTGGCCTGTAGTTTTCTTTCTTTGTGACATCCTTGTCTGGTTTTGGTATCAGGGTGGTGGTGGCCTTGTAGAATGAGTTTGGGAGTGTTCCTCCCTCTGCTATATTTTGGAAGAGTTTGAGAAGTATAGGTGTCAGCTCTTCTCTAAATGTTTGATAAAATTCGCCTGTGAAGCCATCTGGTTCTGGGCTTTTGTTTGTTGGAAGGTTTTTAATCACAGTTTCAATTTCAGTGCTTGTGATTGGTCTGTTCATATTTTCTATTTCTTCCTGATTCAGTCTTGGCAGGCTGTGCACTTCTAAGAATTTGTCCATTTCTTCCAGGTTGTCCGTTTTATTGGCATAGAGTTGCTTGTAGTAATCTCTCATGATCTTTTGTATTTCTGCAGTGTCAGTTGTTACTCCCCCTTTTTCATTTCTAATTCTGTTGATTTGAGTCTTCTCCCTTTTTTTCTTGATGAATCTGGCTAATGGTTTATCAATTTTGTTTATCTTCTCAAAGAACCAGCTTTTAGTTTTATTGATCTTTGCTAACGTTTCCTTCATTTCTTTTTCATTTATTTCTGATCTGATCTTTCTGATTTCTTCTGCTAACTTTGGGTTTTTTTTCTTTTTTCTCTAATTGCTTTAGGTGCAAGTTTAGGTTGTTTATTTGAGATGTTTCCTGTTTCTTAAGGTAGGATTGTATTGCTATAAACTTCCCTCTTAGACCTGCTTTTTCTGCATCCCATAGGTTTTGGGTCGTCGTGTCTCAATTGTCATTTGTTTCTATGTATTTTTTGATTTCCTCTTTGATTTCTTCAGTGATCACTTCGTTATTGTAGTGTATTGTTTAGCCTCCATGTGTTTGTATTTTTTACAGATCTTTTCCTGTAATTGATATCTAGTCTCATAATTTTGTGGTCGGAAAAGATACTTGATACAATTTCAATTTTCTTAAATTTACCAAGGCTTGATTTGTGACCCAAGATATGATCTATCCTGGAGAATGTTCCATGAGCACTTGAGAAACATGTGTATTCTGTTGTTTTGGGATGGAATGTCCTATAAATATCAATTAAGTCCATCTTGTTTAATGTATCATTTAAAACTTGTGTTTCCTTATTTATTTTCATTTTGGATGATCTGTCCATTGGTGAAAGTGGGGTGTTAAAGTCCCCTACTATGAATGTGTTACTGTCAATGTCCCCTTTTATGGCTGTTGGTATTTGCCTTATGTATTGAGGTGCTCCTATGTTGGGTGCATAAATATTTACAATTGTTATATCTTCTTCTTGGATCGATTCCTTGATCATTATGTAGTGTCCTTCTTTGTTTCTTGGAATAGTCTTTATTTTAAAGTCTATTTTGTATGATATGAGAATTGCTACTCCAGCTTTCTTTTGGTTTCCATTTGCATGGAATATCATTTTCCATCCCCTTACTTTCAGTCTGTATGTGTCCCTAGGTCTGAAGTGGGTCTCTTGTAGACAGCATATACATGGGTCTTGTTTTTGTATCCATTCAGCCAGTCTGTGTCTTTTGGTGGGATCATTTAATCCATTTACATTTAAGGTAATTATCAATATGTATGTTCCTATTCCCCGTTTCTTAATTGTTTTGGGTTTGTTATTGTAGGTCTTTTCCTTCTCTTGTGTTTCTGCCTAGAGAAGTTCCTTTAGCGTTTGTTGTAAAGCTGGTTTTGTGGTGCTCTCTCAGCTTTTGCTTGTCTGTAAAGGTTTTAATTTCTCCATCAAGTCTGAATGAGATCCTTGCTGGGTAGAGTAATCTTGCTTGTAGGTTTTTCTCCTTCATCACTTTAAATATGTCCTGCCACTCCCTTCTGGCTTGCAGAGTTTCTGCTGAAAGATCAGCTGTTAACCTTATGGGGATTCCCTTGTGTGTTATTTGTTGTTTTTCCCTTGCTGCTTTTAATATGTTTCATTTGTACTTAATTTTTGACAGTTTGATTAATATGTGTCTTGGGGTGTTTCTCCTTGGATTTTTCCTGTATGGGACTCTCTGTGCTTCCTGGACTTGATTAACTATTTCCTTTCCCATATTAGTGAAGTTTTCAACTATAATCTCTTCAAATATTTTCTTGGTCCCCTTCTTTTTCTCTTCTTCTTCTGGAACCCCTATAATTCGAATGTTGGTGCGTTTAATGTTGTCCCAGAGGTCTCTGAGACTGTCCTCAGTTCTTTTCATTCTTTTTTCTTTATTCTGCTCTGCAGTAGTTACTTCCACTACTTTATCTTCCAGGTCACTTATCCGTTCCTCTGCCTCAGTTATTCTGCTATTGATCCCTTCTAGAGTATTTTTAATTTCATTTATTGTGTTGCTCATCATTGCTTGTTTCCTCTTTAGTTCTTCTAGGTCCTTGTTAAATGTTTCTTGCACTTTCTCTATTCTATTTCCAAGATTTTGGATCATCCTTACTATCATTATTCTGAATTCTTTTTCAGGTAGACTGCCTATTTCCTCTTCATTTGTTAGGTCTGCTGGGGGGTTTTCTTGCTCCTTCATCTGCTGTGTGTTTTTCTGTCTTCTCATTTTGCTTGTCTTAGTGTGTTTGGGGTCTCCTCTTTGCAGGCTGCAGGTTCGTAGTTCCCGTTGTTTTTGGTGTCTGTCCCCAGTGGCTAAAGTTGGTTCAGTGGGTTGTGTAGGCTTCCTGGTGGAGGGTACTAGTGCCTGTGTTCTGGTGGATGAGGCTGGATCTTGTCTTTCTGGTGAGCAGGTCCACGTCTGGTGGTGTGTTTTGTGGTGTCTGTGGACCAATTATGATTTTAGGCAGCCTCTCTGCTAATGGGTGGGGTTGTGTTCCTGTGTTGCTAGTTGTTTGGTATAGGGTGTCCAGCACTGTAGCTTGCTGGTCGTTGAGTGAAGCTGGGTGCTGGTGTTGAGATGGAGATCTCTGGGAGATTTTTGCCGTTTGATATTATGTGGAGCTGGGAGGTCTCTTGTGGACCAGTGTCCTGAAGTTGGCTCTCCCACCTCAGAGGCACAGCACTGACTCCTGTCTGAAAGAAAGGAAGGAAGGAAGGGGATAAAAGAAAAGAAAATAAGGTAAGGTAAATTTTTTTAAAGTTATTAAAATAAAAACATAATTATTAAGAAAAACAATTTTTAAGTTAAAAAAAGGACAGATAGAACCCTAGGACAAATGGTGAAAGGAAAGCTATACAGACAAAATCTCACACAGAAGCACACACATACAGACTCACAAAAAGTGGTAAAGGGGAAAAAATAATAAATCTTGCTCTCAAAGTCCACCTCCTCAATTTGGGATGATTCGTTGTCTATTCAGGTATTCCACAGATGCAGGGTACATCAAGTTGATTGTGGAGATTTAATCCACTACTCATGAGGCTTCTGGGAGAGATTTCCCTTTCTCTTCTTTGTTCGCACAGCTCCCGGGGTTCAGCTTCGGATTTGGCCCTGCTTCTGCGTGTAGGTCACCGGAGGGTGAATGTTCTTCGCTCAGACAGGACGGGGTTAAAGGAGCCGCTGATTTGGGGGCTCTGGCTCACTCAGGCCAGGGGGACGGAGGGGCACGGCGTGCGGGGCAGGCCTGCAGTGGCAGAGGCCAGTGTGACGTTGTACCAGCGTGAGGCGCGCCATGCGTTCTCCCCGGGAAGTTGTCCCTGGATCCCGGGACCCTGGCGGTGGCGGGCTGCACAGGCTCCCCAGAAGCGGGGTGTGGATAGTGACCTGTGCTCGCACACAGGCTTCTTGGTGGCGGCAGCAGCAGCCTTAGCGTCTCATGCCCGTCTCTGGGGTCTGTGCTTTTAGCTGAGGCTCCCGCCCGTCTCTGGAGCTCCTTTAAGCAGCGCTCTTAATCCCCTCTCCTCGCGCACCAGGAAACAAAGAGGGAAGAAAAAGTCTCTTGCCTCTTCGGCAGGTCCAGACTTTTCCCTGGACTCCCTCCCGGCTAGCTGTGGTGCGCTAACCCCCTGCAGGCTGTGTTCACGCCGCCAACCCCAGTCCTCTCCCTGCGCTCCGCCCGAAGCCCGAGCCTCAGCTCCCAGCCCCGCCCGCCCCGGCGGGTGAGCAGACAAGCCTCTCGGCTGGTGAGTGCCGGTCGGCACCGATCCTCTGTGCGGGAATCTCTCTGCTTTGCCCTCCGCACCCCTGTGGCTGCGCTCTCCTCCGCGGCCCCGAAGCTCCCCCCTCCGCCACCCGCAATCTCCGCCCACGAAGGGGCTCCTAGTGTGTGCAAACCTTTCCTCCTTCACAGCTCCCTCCCACTGGTGCAGGTCCTTTCCCTATCCTTTTGTCTCTGTTTATTCTTTTTTCTTTTGCCCCACCCAGGTACGTGGGGAGTTTCTTGTCTTTTGGGAGGTCTGAGGTCTTCTGCCAGCCTTCAGTAGGTGTTGTGTAGAAGTTGTTCCACGTGTAGATGTATTTCTGATGTATCTGTGGGGAGGAAGGTGATCTCCGCGTCTTACTCTTCCGCCATCTTCCCCCTCTCTGTGATCCCTCTTTACCTTAAATTTGTGGCACTTTATAATATGTCTTCGTGTGAACCTGTTTGTCTTCATCTTGTTTGGGTCTCTGTGTTTCCTGGACCTGGATGTGTGTTTCCTTCCCCAGGTTAGGAAAGTTATCAGTTACTATATCCTCTAATAAGTTCTCTGCCCGTTTCTGTCTTCTCCTCGTTCTGGGACCCCTGTAATGCTCATGTTAATATTCTTGATGTTGTCTCAGAGGTCCCTGTACCTATAGTCTTAATTCTTTTTTCTTCATGCCACTCAGCTTGGGTGATTTTCACTACTCTGTTTTCCATTTCACTGATCTGTTCTTCTGTATCATATAATGTGGCTTCTCTCGTGTGTGTGTGTGTGTGTGTGTGTGTGTGTGTGTGTGAAGCTCTGTTATTGTACTGTTCACTGTTTGGTTCTTTTTGACGTGTTATTACTCTGTTGAAGTTCTCACTGTGTCCATGTACTCTTCTCCTGACGTGGGTGAGCGTCTTTATAATCACTACTGTGAACACTTTTTATCGGGTAGAATGCTTGTCCCTGCTTTATTCAGCTCTTTTTCTGATGTCGTGTCTTGTTACTTCATTTGTAACTTATTCCTCTATTTCCTTACGTATCCTAATTCTCTGTGCATTTCTAGTCATTTGGTTCATGTTGTTACATTCCCGGGTCTCAGAGAAGTGGCCTCATATAGGAGACGACTGACAGGGCCCAGCAGCTCATTGTCCTCTGGCCAGCAGAGCCACACGCTCCAGGGGTGTCCCCTGTGTGGGCTGCACAAGCCTTTCTCTTATGGCAGAGCCAACTACCGTGGACAAGCTGGTAGGCGGTGTTGAACCCTGGCCTAAATGGCTGTAAGGCCCTGCAGTATGTGATTGCCGTGGGTGTGCTGGTAGCCAAGGCAGCCCTCCATTATGGGTGGCTGTTTGGTGCTCCAGGTGCACAGGCGGACAGGGTAGGTCCCCAGTGTCTGGTTGTGAGGCCTTGTGGTGCAAGAGTGCTATGGGCATGGTGGTAAATGGGGCAGGACCCTGATTCTAATCAGTTCCAGGGAAGACTCTAAAATGTTGCTTGCCAATGTCTCAGTTCCTAGCAGGAGTCCCAGCTGCCTCTTGCCTTTCCAAGAAGCTCTCCGAGATTAGCAAGTGGGTCTGACCCAGGTGTCTTTCACACTACTGGCTCTGCACAGGGACTGAGAACATGTGAGATTTGTGTGTTCCCTATGAGAGCAAAGTCTCAGTTTTCTTTAGCCTCCAGCTTTCCTGAAAGTAAGCCCTGCATATTTCCAAATCCAGACCTGCTGTGTTCTTTTCTTCCAGTGCAGGAACCCTGGGCTGAGCAGCCTGTTGCAGGGCTCAGACCCTTCCCTCCATGTGGAAGACCCATGCAATTGTGATATCTTCCCGCTCTGGGTCACTGTGCTCTAGGTGTGGGTTCCAAGTAGACTGTGTTTCCAGTCCTCCTACCTGCCTTGTGGTTTCTCCTTCCTTATATCTTTAGTTGTGGAAAACGTTCCCTGCTAGTCTTCAGAGATAAGTTCCATGTAAGTTGTAATTTTGGTGTGTCCATGGCAGGAGGGGAGCTCAGTATCTTCCTACTCTATCATCTTGATACCCTCTCAAGAATTCTTTGAAAATATATGCATTTATTACTGTAAACATAACTCTTTGAATTGCAGTCTTGTTCCTGTATTCCATAAATTTAGGTACTTTGTGTTTCCACTTTTGTTTACTTTAAGATTTCTTTTAAATTTCCCTTTTGATTTATTCCTGTATGCATTGGCTATTCAGGAGCTTGTTGTGCAATTTCTAAGTGTTCTTGAATTTTCAATTATTTTTAATATTGAATTTTAATTTCATATCATTGTGGTTGGAAATGATCCTTGATATGATTTCAATATTCTTGGATTTTTGAAGACTCGTTTTGTGGCTTAACATAGGATCTACCCTAGGCAATATTCTACGTGTACTTAAGAAGAATAGAAAGTTTGCTACTGTTGAGTGGAATATACTGTATATGTCTGTTAGGTTCATTTGATATCAAGTGTGTGTTCAAGTTCAGTGTTTCCTGATTGATATTCTGTCCGGATGATCTATACAGTGCTGAAAGTTGGGTATCGACGTTTCTTACCTTTATTTTATTTCTGCACATTTTCCCCTTCTCGTGGGTTAATATATTCTTTATATGTTGAGAGGCCCCAAAGCTGGATACATACATATTTATAATTGTCATGATTCCTTGATGAATTAATCCATTTATCATTATATGATAACCTTATTTCCTTTGAAGGTTTGACTTCACGTCTTTTTTGCCTGATAATAGACTAGTTATGCAAGTATCATTTTCATGGAGTATTTTTTTCCACTCAATAATTTTATGCTATATATGGATTAGAAGTTAACATGAATCTCTTGTACACAGTATATAATTGAACTTTCTTTAATCCATTCAGCCACCGTATGGATTATTTAAATTGAAGTATCGTTGATTTACAATATTACATTAGTCTCAGGGCTACAACATATGGATTGAATATTTTTATAGACCATGCTCCACTAAAGTGATTACAAAATAATGGCTATATTTCCCTGTGTTGTGCTATATATCCTTGTTTGTTTATTTCATACATAGGCGTATTGGATTTAGAGAAACAAACTACTGTCTTTCCCTCCCCTCTTCACTCGCCCCACCAGTAACCACTAATTTGTTCTCTGTGAGTCTATTTCTATTTTGTTATATACATTCCTTTCTTGCAATTTTTAGATTCCACAGAGAAGTGAGAACACAGATTATTTGTCTTTCTCTAACTTATTTAAGTAGGTATAAATATTCTAGGCCTATCCACGTTGTTGCAGGTGGCAGAATTTGATCCTTTTTAATGGCTGAGTAATAGTCTGTTGTGTATACATACCATATCTTCTTTATCCACTCATCTGTTGATGGACATTTAGTTTGCTTCCATATGTTGGCAATTGTAAATAATGCTGCTATGAACATTGGGATGCATGTATCTTCTCAAATTGGTGTCTTCATTTTCTTTCGACATATATGAAGCAGTGGAATTGTTGGCTAATAGGATAGTTCTACTTTTAGCTTTTTTCATGACCTCAATATTCTTTTCATAGTGGGTGTACCAATTTATAATCCCACCAACAGTGTACTAGGATTCCCTTCTCCATGACATGAACAACATTTCGTATTTATAGACTTTGGAATAATAGCCACGTTGAGAGGTGTGACGTGACATCTCATTATGGGTTTTCTTGTGGGTCATTCGTTAAATTTAATTTACAAAAGAAGGTGATAGGCTGGATGTGATCTCCAGGTTGAGTTTGCTAGTGCCTGGTATAGGTTAATTTGGGGAGAATTAATACCTTTACAATGTTATTTATTGCTTAATTTTTTCAGGTTGACATTTAATGATTGGTAACAGATTTTAAATTTTTTCTCCCTAAAGGATATCTGAAGTCTGTTGGTTTGTTTCTGTTTTATAAATTAGTTCATTTCTATCATTTTTTAGACTCCACTATAAGTGATATCATATGATATTTGTCTTTTTCTATCTTATTTCATTTATAATGAAATAACGCCATTTGCAGCAACAGGAATGGACCTAGAGATGGTCATGCTTTTTCATGTCTGAGTAATATTTGATTGTGTACATGGACCACTTATTCATCATCCATTCATCTGTTGATGGACGTTTTGGTTGCCTCCATGTCTTTGCTATTGTAAATAGCGCTGCAGTGCATGTTGGGGTTTGGGTGCATTTGTCTTTTTGAATTCTGGCTTTCTGCAGATGTACGCCCAGAAGTAGGATTGCTGGATGATAGGGTAGCTCTATTTTTACTTTTTAAAGGAATCTCCATACGTGCATTATAGTGGCTGTTACCAGCTTACATCTCACCAACAGCATAGGAGGGTCCCCTTCTCTCCATGTCCTCTCCAGCATTTATGGTTTGCAAACTTTTTGATGATGGCCATTTTGACTGTGCAAGGTGACACCTTGTTGTAGTTTTGATTTGCATGTGTCTCATAATTCGGGATGTTGAGCATCTCTGCATGTGTTTTTCTTAAATACTGTGAGAAAAAGTTACAGTTGACATTGGCTTTTTGAAGGTCTGACTCTTGAATTTCTGTTCGATAACTACCACAGGACATTTGTAAAGGGCAGGTGTCTTTTACACCCTGGCAGTCCTTGTGACTATTAAGTGCCCATAAGCACACGTTTTAAAGTTGCCGTTGTGGGAATGGGCACAGGTGGCAGGATTTCCTTCATGCCCCTCTCTGGTTACTTGGGGAACCAGAGCCACTGTGGAAGATGGGCTCCTGAATTGTAAATTAGTGTGGGCTGTGGCATAACAGACACCCGAAATCTTCTGTTTTGTTACTTCTTGTTTTTGTCTTAATTTAATTTTTCTTTTTTATTGGAGTAAAGTTGATTTAAAATACTTTGTGTTTGTGGTAGGCGTACAGAATCTTGTTCAGTTATGTACATTCATATGTCTATTCATCTTCAGGTACTTTTCCCATATAGGTTATTAGAGAGTGTTGAGTAGACTTCCCTTTGTTATACAGTAGGTCCTTGTTGATTATCTATTTTACATGTATTAGTGTGTAAATGTTTTTCCCAACCTCTTGATTTATCCCTTCCCCTCACCTTTCTCATTGGGTAACCATAAGTTTGTTTTTGAAGTCTGTGAGTCTGTTTCTCTCTCTTTTATTATTTTGGCTGCACTGAAAGGCATGCGTGATATTAGTTCTCCCAACATCAGGGATCGAACCCACGCCCCCTGCAGTTGAAGCGCGGATTCTTAACCATTGGACCACCTGGAAAGTCCCTGTTTGTCTCTTGTAAATTAGTTCATTGGTATCAATTTTTAAATTTCAGGTATAAGTAGTATCATATGATATTTGACTTTCCCTTTCTGACTTACTTCACTTAGAATGTATCTCTAGGTCCATCTATGATGCTGCAAATGGCATTCCTTCATTCTTTTTCATTTCTGAGTAATATTTCACTGCGAACATGTACCGCTTCTTTATCCATCCATCTGCTGATGGATATTTGGGTTACTTCCATGACAGACATTGTAAATTGTGCTGCGGTACACATATGGGTGCATGTGTGTTTTCCAATTCTGGTTTTCTCCTGTTATGTGCCTGGGAGTGGGACTGCTGGATCATATGGTAGCTCTAATTTTACCTTGTAAAGCCACCTCCATACTGTTATTTGTAGTGGCTGTTACCACCTTAGATCCCAACAACAGCATAGGAGGGTTCCCTTTTTTCTACAATCTCTCAAGCATTTATTGTCTGTAGACTTTTCGATGATGGCTATTCTGATTCACGTGAAGTGATCCCTCCTTGTACTTTTGATTTCCATGCCACTAATAATACAGGAATTAGAGCATCTTTTCAAGTGCTTTTCTTTTAAACAGTGTAAAATTTACCTATTGAAATAGGATCTTGAAAGTCCGTTCCTTTAGAATTTATTTTGCTTACCTACCCCTGGACATTTCCTGATTGTGGGTGTCATTTACAGCCCTACAGTCCTTGTGAATATTATCTACCCATAAGCATTGGTTTTGAAGTTGCAGTTGCAGGAAATGGCAACAAGGCAGTGGAATTTCTTCATACTCAACTTGATTGCTAGGGCAAAGAGAGCCTTAGCGGAACTCCTCTTCCTAGGTTGTAAATTAGAGTGGAAAGTGCCAGGACAAATACCCAAAAGCTTGTGTCACATAACTTCTTTTTTAATTTAATTTTTAATTCTTATCAGAGTAAATTTGATTACAATGTTGTGTTTGTTCTATGTGTACAGAATCTGGTTCATTCACACATATACATATATCTAATCAGGCTTACATTCTTTCCCATGTTGGTCATTGCAGAGTGTTGAGGAGACCTCCCTTGGCATGCAGTAGGTCTTTCTTCATTATATATTTTATATGTATTATTAAATGTATATTAACCCCAACATCCTAATTTTTCCATTACTTTCACCTTTTTCTAAGTCTGTATGGGTCTTTCTCTGTGGAAATATGTTCGTGGGTATCAGTTTTTAGATAACACCGGTAAATGATATCATCGGATATTTGTCTTTCTCTTTCTGACTTACTTTACGTAGTATGATTATCTCTAGGCTCATCTGTGGTGCTGCAAAAGACATTGTTTCCTCTTTTCCATGGCTAATATTCCATTGTGTATGTGTACCACTTCTTTGTCCATTCATCTGTACGTGGACATTTTGGTTGCATCCATGTCTGGCTATAGTAAATGTCACTGCAGTGCACGTTTGCATGCCTGTGTCTTGCTGAATTCTGGTCTTCTCAGGTTATGGGCCCATTAATGGTTTGGCAGAATCATATGGTAGCTCAGTTTTTAACTTTCAAAGCCACCTTCATTCTGTTCTGATTAGTGGCTGTTACCAGTTTACATCCCAGCAGTAGCATAGGAGGGTACCCATTCTCGGACGCGCATTCAGCATTTATTGTCCGCAGACATTTTTTTCTGATGGCAATTCAGACTAGTGTGAGGTGATACCTTTTTGTAGGTTAAATTTGCATGTCTCTAATAATTCTTGATGTTGAACATTTTTTCATGTCCTTTTGAAAAAATAACCAGCGTGAGCAAATTTACCTCTTGAAATGGTCTTCTCGAGAGCTTGCCGTGTTTTGCATATTAATGTCCATTCCTGACCGCAGGACATTTTTTGAGGGCAGATGTCATTTAAAGCCCTGCAGTCCTTGTGAATATTAAGTGACCATTAGCACTGAGATTAAAGCTGCTGTTGCGGGAATTGACCACAAGGTGGCAGCATTTCTCCATTCCCAAATCTTGTTACTAGGGCAGCACAGCCTTCCTGTAAGTCGTGTTCGTAGGTTGCAAATTAGAGTGGAATGTTCCAGGAGAAATCCCCAAAAGCTTATGTCTCCTTACTTATGTTTGTTTTTTTAATTTAATTTATATTTGTCAGAGTAAATTTGATGAGAGTGTTGTGCTTGTCTGGGTGTACAGAATCTGGTCAATTATTCATACATATATCTGTTCATCTTCGGATCCTGTTACCATGTAGGTTATTACAGTGTTGAGTACACCTCCCCTGGTATTTGGTAGGTGTTTGGTGATTATATATTTCATGTGTATTAGTGATTATATAGTTTATATATTTTATATGTTATATGTTTATATACAAATAAGATACGTTAGTATGCTAACCCCATAATCCTAATTCATCCATCCTCCCACCTTTCATTTTGGTTAACCATTAGTTTGTTTTATAAGTCTGTGAGTGTCTTTTTCTGTGGAAATACGTTCATTGGTAGCAATCTTAGGATAACATTGATAAATGGTATCATAGTATATTTGTCATATCCTTTTGACTAACTTAACGTAATATGATCATTTCTGGGCTCACTTGTAGTCACGAAAACAGCATTGTTCATTTTTTTCAAGGCTAATATTCCAGTAGGTACATGTACCACTTCTTTGTCCATTTATCTGTTGACAGACATTTTGTTTCCTTCCATGTCTTGGCTATTGTAAATACGGCTACAGTGCATGTTTGCCTGGCTGTGTTTTTCCGATTCTGGTCTTCTTAGGTTATAGGCCCATTAGCGGATCAGCCAGATCATGATGGCTCAATTTTTACCTTTTAAACGCAGCTTCATTCTGTTCTCATTATTAGCTGTTACCACTTTATATCCAACCAACAGCATATAGTGGGTATGCATGTCTCCACAAATCCTTCAGCATTTATTGCTTGTAGACATTTGCTGATGGCATTTTGAATGCTGGGTGGTGATGCCTTTCGGTAGTTTGGATTTGCATGCGACCAGTAATTCCTGATATTGAGCTTTTATCCATGTACTTTTATTTTAAAAAAAAGAGTAAAACTTACGTCTTCAAATTATTTTCTTGAAAAATTTTTGCTGTTTTGAATTTTTCTGGCCATTACATACGCCAGGACATTTTTTGAGGGTAGGTGTCATTTACAAGCCATGCAATAATTATGAATATTAAGTGACCATTAGCACTGGGTTTAAAGCTGCTGTTGTGGGAAACGGCCACAAGGCGGCAGCATTTCTCCATTCCCAAATCTGGTTATTAGGGCAGCACTGCCTTTCTGGAAGTCATGTTCCTAGGTGGTAAATTAGAAATGAATGTGCCAGGAAAAACGTCCATAAGTTTATGTCCCATTACTTGTCCGTTCTAATTTAATTTTTTTTTTTTTTTTGCGGTACGCGGGCCTCTCACTATTGTGGCCTCTCCCGTTGGCGGAGTGCAGGCTCAGCGGCCATGGCTCACGGGCCTAGCCGCTCCGCGGCATGTGGGATCTTCCCGGACCAAGGCATGAACCTGCATCCCCTGCATCGGCAGGCAGACTCTCAACCACTGCGCCACCAGGGAAGCCCTAATTTATTTTTTTAATCGGGGTAATGATTACAATATTGTCTGTTCTACGTGTACAGAATCTGGTTCATTTGTACATTATATATATCTATTCATGTACAGATCCTCTTCCCATGTACATTATTAGAGTGTTCCACAGACCTCCCTTGGTATATGGTCGGTCTTTTTACGTATGGTAAACCTAATCTTAATTTATCCATTCCTCCCACCTTTACTTTTAGATAACCATAGTTTGTTTTCTAAGTCTGTGAGTGTCTTTCTCTGTGGAAATATGTTCATTTGTGTCGGCTGTTGGATAACACCTATAAGTGATATCATAGGATATGTGTCTTTTCCTTTCTGACTTACCTCATGTTCTGTGATTATCTCTAGACTCATCTATGGTGCCTCAAAGAGCAGTGTTTCATTGTTTTCCATGGCTAATATTCCATTGTGTACATGAACCACTTCTTCTTTATCCATTCATCTGTTGATGGACACTTTAGTTGCTTCCGTGTCTTGGCTATTGACAATATGGCTGCAGTGCAGCTGTTGCAGCCTGTGTCTTCTTGATTCTGGTCTTCTCAGGTGAGGGGCCCAGCGGTGGGCCTGCTGGATCGAATGGTAGCTCAATTTTTACTTTTAAACACAGCTCCTTTCTGTTCTCATTATTGGCTGTTACCACTTTACATCTCACCAGCAGCGAGAGGGTACACAGTTCTCTAAAACCCCTTCAGCATTTATTGTTTGTAGACTTTTTGCTGAGGTAGTTGACTTGTGTGAGTTGAAACCTTTTTGTAGGTTAGATTTGCATGAGTCTAATAATTCCTGGTGTTGAGCTTTTATGCATTTTCCTTTTCTTTTTTTTTTTTTAAGAGTGAGTAAAACTTACCCCTTCTTAGGATCTTCTTGAAAATCTTGCTGTGTGTTGAGATTTTTGGCTATTCCCTACCTCAGGACATTTTTTGAGGGCAGGTGTCCTTTACAGCCCTGAGTCCTTGTGAATGTTAAGTGACCGTCAGCTGTGGGTTTAAAGCCGCTCTTGCGGGAAACGGCCACAAGGAGGCAGCATTTCTCCATTTCCAACTCTGGGTTTTTGGCCAACAGAGCCTTCCTGGAAATCGTGTTAGTAGGCTGAAAATTAGAGTGGAATGTGCCAGGGCAAACCCCCAAGAGCTTATATCTCCTTACTTCTTGTTTGTTTTTTAAATTTAATTTTTATTTATTATCAGGGAAAATTTGATTAAAATGTTGTGTGTGTTCTAGGTGTACAGAATCTGGTTCATTATATCTACGTATCGATCTATTCATCTTTGGACCCTTTCCTGTGTAGGTTATTACAGAGTGTTGAGTAGACCTCTTGGTATTCCATAGGTATTTTGTGATTATATATTTCATATGTATTAGTACATGTCTGTTAACCCCCATATCCTAATTCATACATTTCTTACACCTTTCCATTTGGTTAAACATAATTTGGTTTTCTGAATCCATGCATGTCCTTCTCTTGGAAATAATTTCACGGGCATCAATTTTTAGGTAACACCTATAAGTGATGTCACAGGATACCTGTCTTTCGGTTTCTTTCTTACTTCAAGTTGGGTGATTATCTCTAGAGCCTTCTATGGTGGTGCCAACGCACTGTTTCATTCTTTTCCATGGCTAATATTCCATTGTGTACATGACCACTTCTTGGTGCATTTTTCTGTTGATGGACATTTTGGCTTCTTCCAATTCTTGGCTATGGTACGTGTGGCTGCAGTGCAGGATTGCCAGCCTGTGTCTTTTTGATTCTGGTCTACTCAGGTGATAGGCCCATCAGTGGGCCTACCAGATCACATGGTAGCTCAATTTTTACCTTTAAACGCACCTCCATTCTGTTCTCACTACTGGCTGTTACCAGGTTACATCCTACCAGCAGCTAGAGGTACGCAGTTCTCTAAAACCCCTTCAGCCTTAATTCTGTGTAGACTATTTGCTGATGATCATTCTGACGGCTGTGAGGTGGACGTTTTTGTAGACTGGATTTGCATGTCTTTATTAATTCCTGACGCTGAGCATTTTCCCACGCCCTTTTTTTTAAACAACAAGAAACAGAAGAGATGAAATGTGCGTAAACTATGCCTCGTGAAAATGTCTTCTTGAAATGTGGCGTCTTTTGAATTTTCTGGTCGATTTACGACCCCAGAAGGTTTTTTCAGGGCAGGTGTCATTCACAGGCTGGCGATTATTTTGAATATTAAGTGACCATTAGCGCTGGGTTTAAAGCTGCTGTTGTGTGAAACGGCCACAAGGGGGCAGCAGTTCTCCTTTACCAAAACTGGTTACTAGGGCAACAGAGCCTTAGTGGAACTCGTGTTCTAGGTTGTAAATTAGAATGGAATGTGCCAGGAAAAGACTCTTTTTTTTTTTTTTTTTTTTTTTGCAGTACGTGGGCCTCTCACTTGTGGCCTCTTCCGTTGCGGAGCACAGGCGCCGGACGCGCAGGCTCAGCGGCTCCACAGCATGTGGGATCCTCCCGTACTGGGGCACGAACCCGTGTCCCCTGCATCGGCAGGCGAACTCAACCACTGCGCCACCAGGGAAGCCCTAATTTTATTTTTTATGACAGCAAATTTGATTACGGTGTTTTGTTTGTTCTAGGTGTGCAAGATGTGGTTCCTTTACACATATACATATGTCAATTCTTCGGATCCTTTTCCCATGTAGGTTATGACACAATGTTGAGTAGTCTTCTCTTGGTATTCTGTAGGTCTTTGGTGATTATATATTTCACATGTGTTTGTATATCTCTGTTAACCCCAATATCCTAATGTATCCAATCCTCACACCTTTCCATTGGTGAACCATAAGTTTGTTTAATGAATCTGTGATTGCCTTTCTCTGTGGAAATATCTTCACTGGTATCAATTTTTAGGTAACACCTATAAGTGATATCATAGGATATGTCTTTCACTCTCTGACTTACTACCAGTTGCGTGATTACCTCTAGACTCATCTACGGTGCTGCAAGTGGCATTGTGTCATTTTTTTCCTTGGCTAATATTCCATCTGTACATGTACCAGTTCTTCTCTGTCCACTCATGTGTTGATGGACTTTTTGGTTGCTTCCATGCCTTGGCTAGTGTAATACTGCTGCCATGCAGATTTGCCTGCCTGTGTCTTTCCAACTCTGTCTTCTTAGGTTATAGGCCCAGGAGTGGGCCTGCTGGATCACATCATAAGCTCAATGTTTACCTTTTAAAGGCACCTCCATTCTGTTCTCATTAGTGTATCTTACCAGATTACGTCTCACTTAAAATTGAGGGTATGCACTTCTCCACAAGCGCTTCAGCATTTATTGTTTGTAGTTTTTTTGCTGATGTTTATTCTGACTGGTTTGAGCTGATACCTTTTTGTGGTTGGATTTGTATGCGTCTAATAAGTCTTTGAAATTGAGCTTTAAGGCATGTCCTTTTTTTTTTTTAACTGTGAGTACATCTTACCTCTTCAAATTGTTTCCTTGAAGTATGTGCCACATTTTGAAATATTTTGGCCATTACCTCCCTCAAGACATTTTGGGGTCAGGTTTCATTTACAGCCCTCCAGTAGCTGTGCATATGAAGTGACCATTAGCCCAGGTTTTAAAGCTGCTGTTGCAGGTGACGGCCAGAGGGCATCAGCATTTCTACATTCCCCACTCTGGTAACTAGGGAAACAGACCTTCCCGCCAGTGGTGTTCCTCGGTTATAAATTAGAGTGGAATGTGTCCGGATAAACCCCCAAAAGCTGATGTCTCCTTACTTATGTTTGTTTTTTAAATTGAATTTATATTTTTATTGAAGTAATATTCCAGAGTACATGGACCACTTCTTCTTTGTGAATTCATCTGTTTATCGATATTTTCGTTGCTTCTAAGTGTTGGCTATGGTAAATACTGCTGGAGTGCAGGATTGCCAGCCTGTGTCTTTTTGATTCTCATCCTCTAAGGTGATAGGCCCAGCAGTGGGTATGCTTGATTGAATGATAGCTCAATGTTTACCTTCTCAAGGCACCTCCATTTTGTTTTCATTAGTGGCTCGTACCACGTCCCACTTTGAACCGAGGGTACGCATTTCTCCACAACCCCTTCAGCATTTATTGTTTTCAGAAGTTTTGCTGATGGCCATTCTGACTGGTGTGAGCTGATAGGTTTTTGTAATTTAGATTTGCATGTCTAATAATTCCTAATGTTCAGCCTTTTCCCACGCCTTTTTTTTTTGTTAAAAAAAACTGTGAGTAAAATATACCTCTTGAAATTGTCTTCTTGAGAAGTTGCCCTCTTTTAGTTTTTTGGTCAATTTTCGACCCCAGGATTTTTTTTAGAGGGCAGGTGTCTCTTACAGGCCTGCAATGAGTGAATATTTAGTGACCATTGCCACTGGGTTTTAAAGCTGCTGTTGTGGGAAACGGCCACAAGGCGGCAGCATTTATCCATTCCCAAATCCGATTACTAGGGCAGCAGAGCCTTTCTGGAAGTTGTGTTCGTAGGTTGTATATTAGAATGGAATGTGCCAGGAAAAAGCCCCATAAGTTTATGTCTCGTGAGTTCTTGTGCGTTGTTGTAATTTTTTTAAATGGGATAATGATTACAATATTGTTTGTTCTAGGTGTACACAATCTGGGGTTTTTTGTACATTATATATATTCATGTACAGATCCTCTTCCCATTTAAATTATTACAGAGTGTTTAGTAGACCACACTTGCTAAATGGTCGATCTTTTTGATATATGTATTTGTATACGTATGGTAAACGTAATCTTTTTTTTTTTTTTTTGCAGTACGTGGGCCTCTCACTGCTGTGGCCTCCCTCTCTGTGGAGCACAGGCTCTGGACACGCAGACCCAGCGGCCATGGCCCACGGGCCCAAACGCTCCGCGGCACGCGGGACCCTCCCGGACCGGGGCACGAACTCGTGTCCCCCGCATCAGCAGGCGGACCACCAACCACTGCGCCAACAGGGAAGCCCGGTAAAAGTAATCTTAATTTAACCATTCCTTCCACCTTTCCTTTTAGATAACCATAGTATGTTTTCTAAGTCTGTGAGTATCTTTCTCTTTGGAAATATGTTCACTGCAGCCGTATTACACTAGCTAAGACATGGAAGCAACCAAAATGTCCATCAACAGATGAATGGATAAAAAGGAAGTGGTCCATGTACACAATAGAATATTAGCCATGGAAAACAATGAAACGCTGCTCTTTGAGGAACCATAGATGAGCCTAGAGATAATCACAGAACATGAGGTAAGTCGGAAAGCAAAAGACATATCCTATGATATCACTTATAGGCGTTATCTAACAACTGACACAAGTGAACATATTTCCACAGAGAAAGACACTCACAAACTTAGAAAACAAACTATGCTTATCTAAAAGGAAAGTTGGGGGGACTGGATAAATTAAGATTAGGGTTACCATACGTGTACAAATACATATATCAAAAACACCGACCATATAACAAGCGAGGTCTACAGAACACTCTGCAATAATTTACATGGGAAGAGGACCTGTACATGAATATGTATATAATAAACCAGATTGTCCACACCTAGGACAAACAATATTCTAATCATTACCTTGATTAATAAAATTAAAACAACGTACAAGAAGTAATGAGACATAAACTTCAGGGGCTTTTTCCATTCTAATTTACAACCTGGGAACAGGACTTCCAGAAAGGCTCTGCTGCCCTAGTAACCAGATTTGGAAATGGAGAAATGCTGCCGCCTTGTGGCCGTTTCCCACAACAGCAGCTTTAAACCCAGTGCTAATGGTCACTAAATATTCACACTCATTGCAGGCCTGTAAATGACACCTGCCCTCAAAAAAAATCCTGGGGTCGAAAATCGACCAAAAAAATTCAATAGAGGGCACCCTTCCAAGAAGACAATTTCAAGAGGTTTATTGTACTCACCGTTTCTTTCTGTTTTTGCTTAACAGAAATAAAAAAAGGCGTGGAAAAATGCTGAACATTAGGAATTATTAAAGCCATGCAAATCCAAATTACAAAAACCTGTCAGCTCACACCAGTCAGAATGGCCAAACAATAAATGCTGAAGGGGTTGTGGAGAAATGCGTACCCTCAGTTCTAAATGGGACGTGGTAAGAGCCACTAATGAAAACACAACAGAGGTGCCTTGAAAAGGTAGACATTGAGCTACCATTCAATCAAGGATACCCACTGCTGGGCCTATCGCCTGAGAGGATGAGAATCAAAAAAACACAGGCTGGCAATCCTGCACTCCAGCAATATTATCCATAGCCAACACCTGTAAGCAATGAAAATGTCCATCAACAGGGGAATGCACAAAGAAGACGTGGTTCATGTACAGAATGGAATATTACTCCAATAAAAAATATAAATTCAATTTAAAAAACAAACATAAGGAGACATCAGCTTTTGCGGGTTTATCCGGACACATTCCACTCTAATTTATAACCGAGGAACACCACTGGCAGGAAGGTCTGTTTCCCTAGTTACCAGAGTGGGGAATGTAGAAATGCTGATGCCCTCTGGCCGTCACCTGCAACAGCAGCTTTAAATCCTCTGCTAATGGTCACTTCATATGCACAGCTACTGGAGGGCTGCAAATGAAACCTGCCCTCAAAATGTCTTGAGGGAGGTAATGGCCAAATATTTCAAAATGTGCCACAGACCTCAAGAAAACAATGAAGAGGTAAGCTGTACTCACAGTTTGAAGAAGAAAAGGACATGCCTGAAAGCTCAATTTCAAGGGATTATGAGACGCATGTAAATCCAACCAAAAAGAGGTATCAGTTCACACCAGTCAGAATAACCATCAGCACAAAAACTACAAACAATAAATGAAGGGGTTGTGGAGAAGTGCGTACCCTCAACTTTAAGTGGGACGCAACCTGGTAAGAGCCACTAATGAGAACAGAATGGAGGCGCCTTTACAAGGTAAACATTGAGCTATGATGTGATCCAGCAGGCCCACTCCTTGGCCTATAACCTAAGAAGACAGAGTTGGAAAGACACAGGCAGGCAAATCTGCATGGCAGCAGTATTACACTAGCCAAGGCATGGAAGCAACCAAAAAGTCCATCAACAGATGAGTGGACAAAGAAGCTGGTACATGTACAGATGGAATATTAGCCAAGGAAAAAAATGACACAATGCCACTTGCAGCACCGTAGATGAGTCTAGAGGTAATCACGAAACTTACAGTAAGTCAGAAAGCGAAAGACACGTATCCTATGATATCACTTATAGGTGTTACCTAAAAATTGATACCAGTGAAGATATTTCCACAGAGAAAGGCAATCACAGATTCATTAAACAAACTTACGGTTCACCAAATGCTAAGGTGTGAGGATTGGATACATTAGGATATTGGGGTTAACAGAGATATACAAACACAGGTGAAATATATAATCACCAAAGACCTACAGAATACCAAGAGAAGACTACTCAACATTGTGTCATAACCTACATGGGAAAAGGATCCCAGGAAGAAGAGACATCTGTATATGTGTAAAAGAACCACATCTTGCACATGTAGAACAAGCAAAACATTGTAATCAAACTTGCTGTGATAAAAAATAAAAATTGAATTAAAAAAAGAACAAGAAGTAGTGAGACATAAACTTAAGGGGCTTTTACCTGGCACATTCCATTCTAATTTACAACCTAGAACACGACTTCCTTTGAGGCTCTGTTGCCCTAGTAACCAGATTTGGTGAAGGAGAACTGCTGCCGCCTTGTGGCCGTCTCACACAACAGCAGCTTTAAACCCAGCGCTAGTGGTCAGTTGATATTCAAAACAATTATTGGCCTGCAAATGACACCTGCCCTGGAAACAAATCCTGGTGTCGTAAATCGACCAAAAAATTCAAAAGATGTCCACGTTTCAAAACGACAATTTCAAGAGGCATATTTTGCACACACTTTGTCTTCTCTTTCTTTTTTGTTAAAAAAAAAAGGGCATGGAAAAATGGTCAACATCAGGAATTAATAAAGACATGCAAATCCAATCTACAAAAACGTCCACCTCACAGCCGTCAGAATGATCATCAGCAAATAGTCTACACAGAATAAACACTGAAGGGGTTTTAGAGAACTGCGTACCTCTAGCTGCTGGAAGGATGTAACCTGGTAAGAGCCAGCAGTGAGAACAGAATGGAGGTGCGTTTAAAGGTAAAATTGAGCTACCATGTGATCTGGTAGGCCCACTGATGGGCCTATCACCTGAGTAGACCAGAATCAAAAAGACACAGGCTGGCAATCCTGCACTGCAGCCACACGTACCATAGCCAAGAACTGGAAGAAGCCAAAATGTCCATCAACAGAAAAATGCACCAAGAAGTGGTCCATGTACACAATGGAATATTAGCCATGGAAAAGAATGAAACCATGCTGTTGGCAACACCATAGAAGGATCTAGAGATAATCACCCAACTTGAAGTAAGAAAGAAACCAAAAGATATCCTATGACATCACTTATAGGTGTTACCTAAATACTGATACCCATGAAATTATTTCCAAGAGAAGGACATGCATGGATTCAGAAAACCAAATTATGTTTAACCAAATGGAAAGGTGTAAGGAATGTATGAATTAGGATATGCGGGTTAACAGACATGTACTAATACATATGAAATATATAATCACAAAATACCTATGGAATACCAAGAGAGGTCTAGGCAACACTCTGTAATAACCTACACGGGAAAGGGTCCAAAGATGAATAGATCAACACATAGATATAATGAACCAGATTCTGTACACCTAGAACACACACATTTTTATCAAATTTGCTCTGATAAATAAAAATTAAATTTAAAAAACAAACAAGAAGTAAGGAGATATAAGCTCTTGGGGGTTTGCCCTGGCACATTCCACTCTAACTAGCAGCCTACTAACACGATTTCCAGGAAGGCTCTGTTGCCCAAAAACCCAGAGTTGGAAATGGAGAAATGCTGCCGCCTTGTGGCCGTTTCCCGCAAGAGCGGCTTTAAACCCACAGCTGACGGTCACTTAACATTCACAAGGACTCAGGGCTGTAAAGGACACCTGCCCTCAAAAAATGTCGTGAGCTGGTGAATGGCCAAAAGAATTCAAAAGAGGCAAATGTTTCAAGGAGATAGTATGAAGAGGTAAGTTTTACTCACTCTTTTTCAAAAAGATGGAAAATGGATAAAAGCTCAACATCAGGAATTATTAGACTCATGCAAATCTAGCCTACAAAAAGGTTCCAACTCACGCAAGTCAACTACCATCAGCAAAAAGTGAACAAACGATAAATGCCGAAGGGGTTTTACAGAACTGTGTACCCTCTCGCTGCTGGTGAGATGTAAAGTGCTAAGAGCCAATAATGAGAACAGAAAGGAGATGCGTTGAAAAGTAAAAACTCAGCCACCATTCCATTCAGCAGGCTCACCGCTGAGCCTCTCACCTGAGAAGACCAGAGTCGAGAAGACACAGGCTGCAACAGCTGCACTGCAGCCATTTTCACAATAGCCAAGACACGGAAGCAACCAAAATGTCCGTAACAGATGAATGGATAAAGAAGTGGTCCATGTACACAATGGAATATTAGCCATGGAAAACAATGAAACACTGCTCTTTGAGGCTCCACGGGTGAGCCTAGAGATAATCACAGAACATGAGGTAAGTCGGAAAGCAAAACACATATACTATAATATCACTTATAGGCGTTATCTACCAACTGACAAAAATGAACGTATTTCCACAGAGAAAGACACTCACAGACTTAGAAAACAAACCGCTTATCTAAAGGTAAAGGTGGGGGCAATGGATAAATTAAGATTAGTGTTACCATACGTATACAAATACATATTAAATACATATATCAAAAAGACCAACCATATAGCAAGGGAGGTCTACGGAACACTGCAATAATTTACATGGGAGGAGGATATGTACATGAACATATATATAATGTACAAATCAACCAGATTGTGTACACCTAAGGCAAACAATATTCTAATCATTACCCCGATTTAAAAAATTAAAACAACGAACAAGAAGTAATGTGATATAAACTTATGGGGGTTTTTCCTGGCACATTCCATTCTAATTTACAACCTCGGAAGACGACTTCCAGAAAGGCTGTGCTGCCCTAGTAACCAGATTTGGAAAAGGAGAAATGCTGCCGCCTTGTGGCCGTTTCCCACAACAGCAGCTTTAAACCCAGTGCTAATGGTCACTAAATATTCACACTCATTGCAGGCCTGTAAATGACACCTGCCCTCAAAAAAAATCCTGGGGTCGAAAATCGACCAAAAAATTCAAAAGAGGGCACCCTTCCAAGAAGACAATTTCAAGAGGTTTATTGTACTCACAGTTTTTTTCTTTAACAGAAATAAAAAAAAGCATGGAAAAATACTGAACATTAGGAATTATTAAAGACATGCAAGGGGCTTCCCTGGCTGCGCAGTGGTTGGGAGTCCGCCTGCCGATGCAGGGGACGCGGGTTCATGCCCCGGTCCGGGAGGATCCCACATGCCGCGGAGCGGCTAGGCCCGTGAGCCATGGCCGCTGAGCCTGCGCGTCCGGAGCCTGTGCTCCACAACGGGAGAGGCCACAACGGTGAGAGGCCCACGTACCGCAAAAAAAAAAAAAAAAAAAAAAAAAAAAAAGACATGCAAATCCAAATTACAAAAACCTATCAGCTCACACCAATCAGAATAGCCATCAGCAAAAATTCTGCAAACAATAAATGCTGAAGGGGTTGTGGAGAAATGCATACCATGGGACGTGGTAAGAGCCACTAAAGAAAACACAATGGAAATGTCTTGAAAAGGTAAACATTGAGCTACCATTCATTCAAGCATACCCACCGCTGGGCCTGTCGCCTGAAAGGATGAGAATCGAAAAGAAACAGGCTGGCAATCCTGCACTCCAGCAATATTTACCATAGCCAACACTTGGAAGCAATGAAAATGTCCATCGACAGAGGAATGCACAAAGAAGAAGAGGTCCATGTACACAATGGAATATTACTCCAATAAAAAATATAAATTCAATTTAAAAAACAAACATAAGTAAGGAGACATCAGCTTTTGGGGGCTTATCCGGCCACATTCCACTCTAATTTATAAACGAGGAACACCACTGGCAGGAAGATCTGTTTCCCTAGTTACCAGAGTGGGGAACGCAGAAATGCTGCCGCCCTCTGGCCGTTACCTGCAACAGCAACTTTAAAACCTGTGCTAATGATCACTTCATATGCACAACTACTGGAGGGCTGCAAATGAAACCTGCCCTCAAAATGTCTTGAAGGAGGTAATGGCCAAAATACTTCAAAATGTGGCACATACTTCGAGAAAACAATTTGGAGAGGTAAGCTGTACTCACTGTTTGAAAAAAAAAAAAGAAATGCCTGAAAGCTCAATTTGAAGGGATTATGAGACGCATGCAAATCCAACCAAAAAGAGGTATCAGTTCACACCAGTCAGAATAACCATCAGCACAAAAACTACAAACAATAAATGAAGGGGTTGTGGAGAAGTGCGTACCCTCAACTTTAAGTGGGACGCAACCTGGTAAGAGCCACTAATGAGAACAGAATGGAGGTGCCTTTACAAGGTAAACATTGAGCTACCATATGATCCAGCAAGCCCACTCCTTGGCCTATAACCTAAGAAGACAGAATTGGAAAGACACAGGCAGGCAAATCTGCATGGCAGCAGTATTACAATAGCCAAGGCATGGAAGCAACCAAAAAGTCCATCAACACATGAGTGGACAAAGAAGAACTGGTACATGTACAGATGGAATATTAGCCAAGGAAAAAAATGACACAATGTCGTTTGCAGCACCATAGATGAGTCTAGAGGTAATCACGAAAGTTACAGTAAGTCAGAAAGCAAAAGACACGTATCCTATGATATCACTTATAGGTGTTACCTAAAAATTGATACCAGTGAAGATATTTCCACAGAGAAAGGCAATCACAGATTCATTAAACAAACTTACGGTTCACCAAATGCTAAGGTGTGAGGATTGGATACATTAGGATATTGGGGTTAACAGAGATATACAAACACAGGTGAAATATATAATCACCAAAGACCTACAGAATACCAAGAGAAGACTACTCAACATTGTGTCATAACCTACATGGGAAAAGGATCCCAGGAAGAAGAGACATATGTATATGTGTAAAAGAACCACATCTTGCACATGTAGAACAAGCAAAACATTGTAATCAAACTTGCTGTGATAAAAAATAAAAATTAAATTAAAAACGAACAAGAATCAGTGAGATATAAACTTAAGGGGCTTTTTCCTGGCACATTCCATTCTAATTTACAACCTAGAACACGACTTCCACTAAGGCTTTGTTGCCCTAGTAACCAGATTTGGTAAGGAGAACTGCTGCCGCCTTGTGGTCGTTTCACACAACAGCAGCTTTAATCCCAGCGCTAATAGTCACTTGATATTCAAAATAATTGCAGGCCTGTAAATGACACCTGCCCTCAAAACAAATCCTGGGGTTGTAAATCGACTAAGAAATTCAAAAGACATCCACATTTCAAGAATACAATATCAAGAGGCATATTTTAAGCACAGTTTGTCTTTTCCTTCTTCATTTTTTTTTAAAAAGAGGGTATGAAGAAATGCTGAACATCAGGAATTAATAAAGCCATGCAAATCCAATCTACAGAAACGTTCACCTCACAGCCATCAGAATGATCATCAGCAAAAAGTTTACAAAGGACGGGGCTTCCCTGGTGGCGCAGTGGTTGAGAGTCCGCCTGCCAATGCAGGGGACACGGGTTCGTGCCCCAGTCTGGGAAGATCCCACATGCCGTGGAGCGGCTGGGCCTGTGAGCCATTGCCACTGAACCTGCACGTCCGGAGCCTGTGCCCCGCAACGGGAGAGGCCATAACAGTGAGAGGCCCGCGTATCGCAAAAAAGAAAAAAAAGTCTACAAAGAATAAATGCTGAAGGGGTTTTAGAGAACTGTGTACCCTCTAGCTTCTGGAGGGATATAAACTGGTAACAGCCAGTAGTGAGAACATAATGGAGGTAGGTTTAATGGTAAAAAATTGAGCTACCATGTGATCTGGTAGGCCCTCTGATGCACCTATCACCTGAGCGGAGCAGAATGGAAAAGACACAGGCTGGCAATCCTGCACTGCAGCAACATTTAACATAGCCGAGACTTGGAAGAAACCAAAATGTCCATCAGCAGAAAAATGCACAACGAATAAGTTGTCCATGTACACATGGAATATTAACTATGAAACAGTGCCGTTTGCACCACCATAGAAGGACCTACAGATAAACACCAAATTTGAAGTAAGGAAGAAACCGAAAAACAGATACCCTATGATATCACTTATAGGTGTTACCTAAAAGTTGATACCCATGAAATTATTTCCAAGAGAAGGACACACATGGATTCAGAAAACCAAATTATGTTTAACTAAATGGAAAAGTGTAAGGTACGGGTGAATTAGGATATGGGGGTTAACAGACGTGTACTAATACATATGAAATATATATCACAAAATACCTTTGGAATACCAAGAGAGGTCTAGGCAACACTCTGTAATAACCTACACGGGAAAGGATCCAAAGATGGATAGATCGATACATAGATATAATGAACCAGATTCTGTACACCTAAAACATTTTAATCAAACTTGCTCTGATAATAAATTTAAAAAACAAACAATAGTAAGGAGATATAAGCTCCTGGGGGTTTGCCCTGGCACATTCCACTCTAACTAGCAGCCTACTAACACGATTTCCAGGAAGGCTCTGTTGCCCAAAAACCCAGAGTTGGAAATGGAGAAATGCTGCCGCCTTGTGGCCGTTTCCCGCAAGAGCGGCTTTAAACCCACAGCTGACGGTCACTTAACATTCACAAGGACTCAGGGCTGTAAAGCACATATGCCCTCAAAAAAACGTCCTGAGAGAGAGGGGGGGAAATGGCAAAAGAGTAAGACACAGAGATCACCTTCCTCCCCACAGATACATCAGAAATACATCTACACGTGGAACAACTCCTACAGAACACCCACTGAACGCTGGCAGAAGACCTCAGACTTCCCAAAAGGCAAGAAACCCTCCACGTACCTGGGTAGGGCAAACGAATAAACAGAGACAAAAGAATAGGGACGGGACCTGCACCAGTGGGAGGGAGCCGTGAAGGAGGAAAGGTTTCCACACAGTAGAAGCCCCTTCGCGGGCGGAGACTGCGGGTGGCAGAGGGGGAAGCTTCGGAGCTGTGGAGGAGCGCACAGCAACAGGGGTGCAGAGGGCAAAGCAGGGAGATTCCCGCACAGAGGATCGGGGCCGACCGGCACTCACCAGCCCGAGAGGCTTGTCTGCTCACCCGCTGGGGCGGGCGGGCGGGGCTGGGAGCTGAGGCTCGGGCTTCGGAGGTCGGATTCCAGGGAGAGGACTGGGGGTGGCGGCGTGGACACAGCCTGCAGGGGGCTAGTGCGCCACGGCTGGCCGGGAGGGAGTCCGGGGAAAAGTCTGGACCTGCCGAAGAGACTTTTTTCTTCCCTCTTCGTTTCCTGGTGCGCGAGGAGAGGGGATTAAGAGCGCCGCTTAAAGGAGCTCCAGAGACGGGCACAAGCCACGGCTAAAAGTGCGGACCCCAGAGACGGGCATGAGACGCTAAGGCTGCTGCTGCCGCCACCAAGAAGCCTGTGTGCGAGCACAGGTCACTCTCCACACCCCCGTCCGGGGAGCCTGGGCAGCCCGCCACCACCAGGGTCCCAGGATCCAGGGACAACTTCCCCGGGAGAACGCATGGCGCGCCTCAGGCTGGTGCAACATCACGCCAGCCTCTGCCGCCGCAGACCCACCCCGAACTCCGTACCCCTCCCTCCCCCCCGCCTGAGTGAGCTGGAGCCCCCGAATCAGCGGCTCCTTTAACCCCGTCCTGTCTGAGCGAAGAAAAGACGCCCTCCGGCGACCTACACGCAGAGGCGGTGCCAAATCCAAAGCTGAGCCCTTGTGAGCTGTGAGAACAAAGAAGAGAAAGGGAAATCCCTCCCAGCAGCCTCAGGAGCAGCGGATTAAAGCTCCACAATCAACTTGATGTACCCTGCATCTGTGGAATACCTGAATAGACAATGAATCATCCCAATTGAGGAGGTGGACTTGAGAGCAAGATTTATTATTTTTTCCCCTTTTCCTCTTTTTGTGAGTGTGTATGTGTATGCTTCTGTGTGCGATTTTGTCTGTATAGCTTTGCTTCCACCATTTGTCCTAGGGTTCTGTCCGTCCTTTTTTTTTTTTACTTTAAAAAATAATTTTTTCTTCATAAGTATTCTGTATTTTTTATTTTAATAACTTTATTTTATCTTACTTTATTTTATTTTATCCTCTTTCTTTCTTTCTTTCTACTTTTTCTCCCTTTTATTCTGAGCCGTGTGGATGAAAGGCTCTTGGTGCTGCAGACAGGAGTCAGTGCTGTACCTCTGAGTTGGGAGAGCCAACTTCAGGACACTGGTCCACAAGAGACCTCCCAGCTCCACGTAATATCAAATGGTGAAAATCTCCCAGAGAGCTGCATCCCAACACCAACGCCCAGCTTCACTCAACGACCAGCAAGCTACAGTGCTGGACAACCTATACCAAACAACTAGCAAGACAGGAACACAACCCCACCCATTAGCAGAGAGGCTGCCTAAAATCATAATAAGGCCACAGACACCCCAAAACTCACCACCAGACGTGGGCCTGCCCACCAGAAAGACAAGATCCAGCCTCATCCACCAGAACACAGGCACTAGTACCCTCCACCAGGAAGCCTACACAACCCACTGAACCAACTTTAGCCACTGGGGACAGACACCAAAAACAACGGGAACTACGAACCTGCAGCCTGCAAAGAGGAGACCCCAAACACACTAAGACAAGCAAAATGAGAAGACAGAAAAACACACAGCAGATGAAGGAGCAAGAAAACCCCCCAGCAGACCTAACAAATGAAGAGGAAATAGGCAGTCTACCTGAAAAAGAATTCAGAATAATGATAGTAAAGATGATCCAAAATCTTGGAAATAGAATAGAGAAAGTGCAAGAAACATTTAACAAGGACCTAGAAGAACTAAAGAGGAAACAAGCAATGATGAGCAACACAATAAATGAAATTAAAAATACTCTAGAAGGGATCAATAGCAGAATAACTGAGGCAGAGGAACGGATAAGTGACATGGAAGATAAAACATTGGAAATAACTACTGCAGAACAGAATAAAGAAAAACAGAATGAAAAGAACTGAGGACAGTCTCAGAGACCTCTGGGACAATATTAGACGCACCAACATTCAAATTATAGGGGTCCCAGAAGAAGAAGAGAAAAAGAAAAGGACTGAGAAAATATTTGAAGAGATTATAGTTGAAAATTTCCCTTTTATGGGAAAGGAAATAGTTAATCAAGTCCAGGAAGCACAGAGAGTCCCATACAGGATAAAACCAAGGAGAAGCACACCAAGACACATATTAATCAAACTGTGAAAAATTAAATACAAAGAAAACATATTAAAAGCAGCAAGGGAATAACAACAAATAACACACAAAGGAATCCCCATAAGGTTAACAGCTGATCTTTCAGCAGAAACTCTGCAAGCCAGAAGGGAGTGGCAGGACATATTTAAAGTGATGAAGGAGAAGAACCTACAAGCAAGATTACTCTACCCAGCAAGGATCTCATTCAGACTTGATGGAGAAATTAAAACCTTTACAGACAAGCAAAAGCTGAGAGAGTTCAGCACCACCAAATCAGCTTTACAACAAATGCTAAAGAAACTTCTCTAGGCAAGAAACACAAGAGAAGGAAAAGACCTACAATAACAAACCCAAAACAATTAAGAAACTGGGAATAGGAACATACATATTGATAATTACCTTAAATGTAAATGGATTAAATGATCCCACCAAAAGACACAGACTGGCTGAATGGATACAAAAACAAAACCCATATATATGCTGTCTACAAGAGACCACTTCAGACCTAGGGACACATACAGACTGAAAGTAAGGGGATGGAAAATGATATTCCATGCAAATGGAAACCAAAAGAAAGCTGGAGCAGCAATTCTCATATCATACAAAATAGACTTTAAAATAAAGACGATTCCAAGAAACAAAGAAGGACACTACATAATGATCAAGGGATCGATCCAAGAAGAAGATATAACAATTTTAAATATTTATGCACCCAACGTAGGAGCACCTCAATACATAAGGCAAATACTAACAGCCATAAAAGGGGAAATTGACAGTAACACATTCATAGTACGGGACTTTAACACCCCACTTTCACCAATGGACAGATCATCCAAAATGAAAATAAATAAGGAAACACAAGTTTTAAATGATACATTAAACAAGATGGACTTAATTGATATTTATAGGACATTCCATCTCGAAACAACAGAATACACACTTGTCTCAAGTGCTCATGGAACATTCTCCAGGATAGATCATATCTTGGGTCACAAATCAAGCCTTGGTAAATTTAAGAAAATTGAAATTGTATCAAGTATCTTTTCTGACCACGACGCTATGAGACTAGATATCAATTAAAGGAAAAGATCTGTAAAAAATACAAACACATGGAGGCTAAACAATACACTACAATAACGAAGTGATCACTGAAGAAATCAAAGAGGAAATCAAAAAATACATAGAAACAAATGACAATGGAGACACGACGACCCAAAACCTATGGGATGCAGAAAAAGCAGGTCTAAGAGGGAAGTTTATAGCAATACAATCCTACCTTAAGAAACAGGAAACATCTCAAATAAACAACCTAAACTTGCACCTAAAGCAATTAGAGAAAAAAGAAAAAAAACCCAAAGTTAGCAGAAGAAATCAGAAAGATCAGATCAGAAATAAATGAAAAAGAAATGAAGGAAACGTTAGCAAAGATCAATAAAACTAAAAGCTGGTTCTTTGAGAAGATAAACAAAATTGATAAACCATTAGCCAGATTCATCAAGAAAAAAAGGGAGAAGACTCAAATCAACAGAATTAGAAATGAAAAAGGGGGAGTAACAACTGACACTGCAGAAATACAAAAGATCATGAGAGATTACTACAAGCAACTCTATGCCAATAAAATGGACAACCTGGAAGAAATGGACAAATTCTTAGAAGTGCACAGCCTGCCAAGACTGAATCAGGAAGAAATAGAAAATATGAACAGACCAATCACAAGCACTGAAATTGAAACTGTGATTAAAAATCTTCCAACAAACAAAAGCCCAGGACCAGACGGCTTCACAGGCGAATTCTATCAAACATTTAGAGAAGAGCTAACATCTATCCTTCTCAAACTCTTCCAAAGTATAGCAGAGGGAGGAACACTCCCAAAATCATCCTACGAGGCCACCGTCACCCTGATACCAAAACCAGACAAGGATGTCACAAAGAAAGAAAACTACAGGCCAATATCACTGATGAACATAGATGCAAAAATCTTCAACAAAATACTAGCAAACAGAATCCAACAGCACATTAAAAAGGTCATACACCATAATCAAGTGGGGTTTATTCCAGGAATGCAAGGATTCTTCAATATACACAAATTAATCAACGTGATACACCATATTAACAAATTGAAGGAGAAAAACCATATGGTCATCTCAATAGATGTAGAGAAAGCTTTCGACAAAATTCAACACCCATTTATGATAAAAACCCTCCAGAAAGTAGGCATAGAGGGAACTTTCCTCAACATAATAAAGGCCATAAATGACAAACCCACAGCCAACATCATCCTCAATGGTGAAAAACTGAAAGCATTTCCACTAAGATCAGGAACAAGACAAGGTTGCCCACTCTCACCACTCTTATTCAACATAGTTTTGGAGTTTTAGCCACAGCAATCAGAGAAGGAAATGAAATAAAAGGAATCCAAATCAGAAAAGAAGAAGTAAAGCTGTCACTGTTTGCAGATGACATGATACTATACATAGAGAATCGTAAAGATGCAACCAGAAAACTACTAGAGCTAATCAATGAATTTGGTAAAGTAGCAGGATACAAAATTAATGCACAGAAATCTCTGGCATTCCTATACACTAATGATGAAAAATCTGAAAGAGAAATTAAGAAAACACTCCCGTTTACCATTGCAACAAAAAGAATAAAATATCTAGGAATAAACCTACCTAAGGAGAAAAAAGACCTGTATGCAGAAAATTTTAAGACACTGATGAAAGAAATTAAAGATGATACAAATAGATGGAGAGATATACCATGTTCTTGGATTGGAAGAATCAACATTGTGAAAGTGACTCTACTACCCAAAGCAATCTACAGATTCAATGCTATCCCTATCAAACTACCACTGGCATTTTTCACAGAACTAGAACAAAAAATTTCACAATTTGTATGGAAACACAAAAGACCCCGAATAGCAAAAGCAATCTTGAGAATGAAAAACGCAGCTGCAGGAATCAGGCTCCCTGACTTCAGACTATACTACAAAGCTACAGTAATCAAGACAGTATGGTACTGGCACAAAAACAGATATATAGATCAATGGAACAGGATAGAAAGCCCAGAGATAAGCCCACGCACATATGGACACCTTATCTTTAATAAAGGAGGCAGGAATGTACAGTGGAGAAAGGACAGCCTCTTCAATAAGTCGTGCTGGGAAGACTGGACAGGTACATGTAAAAGTATGAGATTAGAACACTCCCGAACACCATATACAAAAATAAGTTCAAAATGGATTAAAGACCTCAATGTAAGGCCAGAAACTATCAAACTCTTAGAGGAAAACATAGGAAGAATGCTCTATGACATAAATCACAGCAAGATCCTTTTTGACCCACCTCCTAGAGTGATGGAAATAAAACCAAAAATAAACAAATGGGACCTAATGAAACTTAAAATCTTTTGCACAGCAAAGGATAACATAAACAAGACGAAAAGACAACCCTCAGAATGGGAGAAAATATTTGCAAATGAAGCAACTGACAAAGGATTAATCTCCAAAATTTACAAGCAGCTGATGCAGCTCAATAACAAAAAAACAAACAACCCAATGCAGAAATGGGCAGAAGACCTATATAGACGTTTCCCCAAAGAAGATATACAGATTGCCAACAAACACATGAAAGGATGCTCAACATCATTAATCATTAGAGAAATGCAAATCAAAACTACAGTGAGGTATCATCTCACATGGGTCAGATTGGCCATCATCAAAAAATCTAGAAACAATAAATGCTGGAGAGGGTGTGGAGAAAAGGGAACACTCTTGCACTGCTGGTGGGAATGTGAATTGGTACAGCCACTATGGAGAACAGTATGGAGATTCCTTAAAAAACTACAAATAAAACTACCATATGACCCAGCAATCCCACTACTGGGCATATACCCTGAGAAAACCATAATTCAAAAAGAGTCATGTACCAAAATGTTCATTGCATCTCTATTTGCAAGAGCCAGGAGATGGAAGCAACCTAAGTGTCCATCATCAGATGAATGGATAAAGATGTGGCACATATATACAATGGAATATTACTCAGCCATAAAAAGAAATGAAATTGAGTTATTTGTAGTAAGGTGGATGGACCTAGAGTCTGTCATAGAGAGTGAAGTAAGTCAGAAAGAGAGAGAAAAATACCATATGCTAACACATATATATGGAATCTAAGAAATAAAAATGTCATGAAGAACCTAGGGGTAAGACGGGAATAAAAACACAGACCTACTAGAGAATGCACTTGAGGATATGAGGATATGAGACATGCCACTGTCTCACTTTGTGTCTCACAAAGTGAGACAGTGGCATGGACATATATACACTACCAAACGTAAAATAGATAGCTAGGGCTTCCCTAGTGGCGCAGTGGTTGAGAGTCCGCCTGCCGGTGGAGGGTACATGGGTTTGTGCCCTTGTCCGGAAGGACACCACACGCCGCGGAGCGGCTAGGCCCGTGAGCTATGGCCGCTGAGCCTGCATGTCCGGAGCCTGTGCTCCGCAACGGGAGAGGCCACAACAGTGAGAGGCCTGCATACTGAAGAAAAAAAAAAAAAGAGCTAGTGGGAAGCAGCCGCATAGCACAGGGAGATCAGCTTGGTGCTTTGTGACCACTTAGAGGGGTGGTATAGGGAGGGTGGGAGGGAGGGAGATGCAAGAGGGAGGAGATATGGGAACATATGTATAACTGATTCACATTGTTATAAAGCAAAAACTGACACACCATTGTAAAGCAATTATACTCCAATAAAGATGTAAAAAAAATGTCCAAAAATGTCCTGAGGTAGGGAATGGCCAAAAAAATTCACAACTGGCAAATTTTTCAAAAAGATAATATGAAGAGGTAACTTTTACACACTCTTTTTTTTAAAAAAGGGAAATGGATAAAAGCTCAACATCAGGAATTATTAGACTCATGCAAATCTAATCTACGAAAAGGTTTCAACTCACATCAGTTGAATGGCCATCAGCAAAATGTCTACAAACAATAAATGCTGAAGGGGTTTTAGAGAACTGTGTACCCTCTAGATGCTGGCGAGATGTAAAGTGGTAAGAGCCAGTAATGAGAACAGAAAGGAGCTGCATTTAAAAGTAAAAACTGAGATGCCATTCGATCCAGCACGCCCACCACTGGGCCTATCACCTAAGAGCCGAATCGAGGAGACACAGGCTGACAAGCCTGTACTGCAGCACTATTCAGGATAGCAAAGATATGGAAGCAGCCAAAATGTCAATCAACAGATGAATGGACAAAGAAGTGGTCCATGTACCTCATGGAAGATTAGCTTTCGAAAAAAATGAACAATGCTGTTTTCATGACTACAGGTGAGCCTAGAAATAATCATATTACGTTAAGTCAAAAGTGTATGATATATATCCTGTGATGTAAGTTATAGATGTTATCTTAAGATTCCTACCAATGAACACATTTCCAAAAGAAAAGACAATCAGAGACGTATAAAACAAATTAATGAAAAAAAAAAACAAATTAATGGTTAAACAAAATGAAAGGTGGGAAGATGGATAAATTAGGATTATGGGGTTAACATACATACACTAATGTATGTTATATGTATATAAACATATAACATATAAAATATATAAATTATATAATCACTAATACACATAAATTATATAATCACCAAACACCTACCAAATACCAAGGGAGGTCTACTCAACACTCTGTAATAACCTAATGGTAACAGGATCCAAAGATGAACAGATATATGTATGAAAAATTGCTCAGAATCCGTACACCCAGAGAATCACAACACTCTAATAAAATTTTATCCGATAAAAATCATAAAATAAATTTAAAAAACAAACATAAGTAGGAGACATAAGCTTTTGGGAGTTTGTCCTGGAACATTCCACTACAATTTGCAACCTAGGAACACAACTTCCAGGAAGGCTCTCCTGCCCTTCTAACCAAAGTTGGGAATGTAGAAATCTGCTGCCTTGCGGCCAATTCCCACAACAGCAGCTTTAATCCCAGTGCTATTGGTCACTTAATATTCACAAGGACTGCAGGGCTTTAAATGACTCCTGCCCTCAAAAAATATCCTGCGTCAGGAATGGACATTAATATGCAAAACAGTAGAAAATCTGGAGAAGACAATTTCAAGAGGTGTTTTCACAGTGGTTTTTTTTTTTTTTAAAGAACATGAAAAAATGTTCAAAATCAAGAATTATTAGGGACATGCAAATTTAAACTACAAAAAGGTATCACCTCACAATAGTCTGAATGGCCATCAGAAAAAAGTGTCTGCAAACAATAAATGCTGAATGGGTTTCCGAGAATGGATACCCTCCTATGCTGTTGCTGGGATGTAAACTGGTAACAGCCACTAATCAGAACAGAATGAAGGTGCCTTTAAAAGGTAACAATTCAGCTGCTATGTGATCCTGCCAAACCACTAATGGGCCTGTAACCCGAGAACACCAGAATTCAGAAAGACACAGGTACCCAAAAGTGCTCTTCAACGATACTTACAATAGGCAGACATGGATGCAAGCAAAATGTCCATGTACAGATGAATGGGCAAAGAAGAAGTAGTACATGTACACAATCGAATATTAGCCATGGAAAAGATGAAACAATGTCATTTGCAGCACCACTGATGAACCTAGGGGTAATCATACTACGTAAAGTAAGTCACAAAAAGAAAGACAAGTATCCGATGATATCATTTACCGGTGTTATCTAAAAACTGATACCCACGAACATATTTCCACAGAGAAAGACCCATACAGACTTAGAAAAAGGTGAAAGTAATGGAAAAATTAGGATGTTGGGGTTAACATGCATTTAATAATTCATATAAAATATATAATCAAGAAGGACCTACTGCATGCCAAGGGAGGTCTACTTAACACTCTGTAATGACCAACATGGGAAAGAATCTAAACCTGATTAGATATATGTATACGTATGAATGAACCACATTCTGTACACCTAGAACAAACACAACGTTGTAATCAAATTTACTCTGATAAGAAATAAAAATTAAACAAGAAGTTATGTGACACAAGATTTGGGGTATTTGTCCTGGCACTTTACACTCTAATTTACAACCTAGGAACAGGAGTTCCAGGAAGCCTCTGTTTTCCCTAGCAATCAAGTTGAGTATGAAGAAATTCCGCTGCCTTGTTGCCCCTTCCTGAAACCGCAACTTTAAAAACAATGCCTATGGGTAGATAATATTCACAAGGACTGTTAGGCTGTAACTGACACCCACAATCAGGAAATGTCCAGGGGTAGGTAAGCAAAATAAATTCTAAAGGAACAGACTTTCAAGATCCTATTTCAATAGGTAAATTTTACACTGTTGAAAAGAAAAGCACTTGAAAAGATGCTCTAATTCCTGTATTATTAGCGTCATGGAAATCAAAACTACAATGAGGGATCACTCCACATGAGTAAGAACAGCCATCATCGAAATGTCTACAAACAATAAATGCTTGAGAGGTTGTAGAAAAAAGGGAACCCTCCTATGCTGTTGTTGGGATCTAAGGTGGTAACAGCCACTATAAATAACAGTATGGAGGTGCCTTTACAAGGTAAAATTAGAGCTACCATATGATCCAGGAGTCCCACTCCCAGGCACATAACAGGAGAAAACCAGAATTGGAAAACACACATGCACCCATATGTGTACCGCAGCACAATTTACAATGTCTGTCATGGAAGTAACCCAAATATCCATCAGCAGATGGATGGATAAAGAAGCGGTACATGTTCGCAGTGAAATATTACTCAGAAATGAAAAAGAATGAAGGAATGCCATTTGCAGCATCATAGATGGACCTAGAGATACATTCTAAGTGAAGTAAGTCAGAAAGGGAAAGTCAAATATCATATGATACTACTTATACCTGAAATTTAAAAATTGATACCAATGAACTAATTTACAAGAGACAAACAGGGACTTTCCAGGTGGTCCAATGGTTAAGAATCCGCGCTTCAACTGCAGGGGGCGTGGGTTCGATCCCTGATGTTGGGAGAACTAATATCACGCATGCCTTTCAGTGCAGCCAAAATAATAAAAGAGAGAGAAACAGACTCACAGACTTCAAAAACAAACTTATGGTTACCCAATGAGAAAGGTGAGGGGAAGGGATAAATCAAGAGGTTGGGAAAAACATTTACACACTAATACATGTAAAATAGATAATCAACAAGGACCTACTGTATAACAAAGGGAAGTCTACTCAACACTCTCTAATAACCTATATGGGAAAAGTACCTGAAGATGAATAGACATATGAATGTACATAACTGAACAAGATTCTGTACGCCTACCACAAACACAAAGTATTTTAAATCAACTTTACTCCAATAAAAAAGAAAAATTAAATTAAGACAAAAACAAGAAGTAACAAAACAGAAGATTTCGGGTGTCTGTTATGCCACAGCCCACACTAATTTACAATTCAGGAGCCCATCTTCCACAGTGGCTCTGGTTCCCCAAGTAACCAGAGAGGGGCATGAAGGAAATCCTGCCACCTGTGCCCATTCCCACAACGGCAACTTTAAAACGTGTGCTTATGGGCACTTAATAGTCACAAGGACTGCCAGGGTGTAAAAGACACCTGCCCTTTACAAATGTCCTGTGGTAGTCATTGAACAGAAATTCAAAATAGTTAGACTTTCAAAAACCCAATGTTAACTGTAACGTTTTCTCACAGTGTTTAAAAAAAATGCAAAGATGCTCAACATCTCGAATTATTAGACACATGCAAATCAAAACTACAACAAGGTGTCACCTTGCACAGTCAAAATGGCCATCATCAAAAAGTTTGCAAACCATAAATGCTGGAGAGGACATGGAGAGAAGGGGACCCTCCTATGCTGTTGGTGAGATGTAAGCTGGTAACAGCCACTATAATGCACGTATGGAGATTCCTTTAAAAAGTAAAAATAGAGCTACCCTATCATCCAGCAATCCTACTTCTGGGCGTACATCTGCAGAAAGCCAGAATTCAAAAAGACAAATGCACCCAAACCCCAACATGCACTGCAGCGCTATTTACAATAGCCAAGACATGGAGGCAACCAAAATGTCCATCAACAGATGAATGGATGATGAATAAGTGGTCCATGTACACAATCAAATATTACTCAGAAATGAAAAAGCATGACCATCTCTAAGTCCATTCCTGTTGCTGCAAATGGCGTTATTTCATTCTAAGTGAAGTAAGTCAGATAGAAAAAGACAAATATCATATGATGTCACTAATAGTGGAGTCTAAAAAATGATAGAAATGAACAAATTTATAAAACAGAAACAAACCAACAGACTTCAGATATCCTTCAGGGAGAAAAATTTTTAAATCTGTTACCAATCATTAAATGTCAACCTGAAAAATTTAAGCAATAAATAACATTGTAAAGGTATTAATTCTCCCCAAATTAACCTATACCAGGCACTAGCAAACTCAACCTGGAGATCACATCCAGCCTATCACCTTCTTTTGTAAATTAAATTTAACGAATGACCCACAAGAAAACCCATAATGAGATGTCACGTCACACCTCTCAACGTGGCTATTATTCCAAAGTCTATAAATACGAAATGTTGTTCATGTCATGGAGAAGGGAATCCTAGTACACTGTTGGTGGGATTATAAATTGGTACACCCACTATGAAAAGAATATTGAGGTCATGAAAAAAGCTAAAAGTAGAACTATCCTATTAGCCAACAATTCCACTGCTTCATATATGTCGAAAGAAAATGAAGACACCAATTTGAGAAGATACATGCATCCCGATGTTCATAGCTGCATTATTTACAATTACCAACATATGGAAGCAAACTAAATGTCCATCAACAGATGAGTGGATAAAGAAGATTTGGTATCTATACACAACAGACTATTACTCAGCCATTAAAAAGGATCAAATTCTGCCACTTGCAACAACGTGGATAGGCCTAGAATATTTACACCTCCTTAAAAATGTTAGAGAAAGACAAATACTCTATGTTCTCACTTCTCTATAGAATCTAAAAATGAAAGAAAGGAATGTATATAACGAAACAGAAATAGACTCACAGAGAACAAATTAGTGGTTACTGGTGGGGCGAGTGAAGGGGGGAGGGAAAGACAGTAGTTTGTTTCTCTAAATCCAATACGCCTATGTATGAAATAAACAAACAAGGATATATAGCACAACACAGGGAAATATAGCCATTATTTTGTAATCACTTTAGTGGAGCATGGTCTATAAAAATATTCAATCCATATGTTGTAGCCCTGAGACTAATGTAATATTGTAAATCAACGATACTTCAATTTAAATAATCCATACGGTGGCTGAATGGATTAAAGAAAGTTCAATTATATACTGTGTACAAGAGATTCATGTTAACTTCTAATCCATATATAGCATAAAATTATTGAGTGGAAAAAAATACTCCATGAAAATGATACTTGCATAACTAGTCTATTATCAGGCAAAAAAGACGTGAAGTCAAACCTTCAAAGGAAATAAGGTTATCATATAATGATAAATGGATTAATTCATCAAGGAATCATGACAATTATAAATATGTATGTATCCAGCTTTGGGGCCTCTCAACATATAAAGAATATATTAACCCACGAGAAGGGGAAAATGTGCAGAAATAAAATAAAGGTAAGAAACGTCGATACCCAACTTTCAGCACTGTATAGATCATCCGGACAGAATATCAATCAGGAAACACTGAACTTGAACACACACTTGATATCAAATGAACCTAACAGACATATACAGTATATTCCACTCAACAGTAGCAAACTTTCTATTCTTCTTAAGTACACGTAGAATATTGCCTAGGGTAGATCCTATGTTAAGCCACAAAACGAGTCTTCAAAAATCCAAGAATATTGAAATCATATCAAGGATCATTTCCAACCACAATGATATGAAATTAAAATTCAATATTAAAAATAATTGAAAATTCAAGAACACTTAGAAATTGCACAACAAGCTCCTGAATAGCCAATGCATACAGGAATAAATCAAAAGGGAAATTTAAAAGAAATCTTAAAGTAAACAAAAGTGGAAACACAAAGTACCTAAATTTATGGAATACAGGAACAAGACTGCAATTCAAAGAGTTATGTTTACAGTAATAAATGCATATATTTTCAAAGAATTCTTGAGAGGGTATCAAGATGATAGAGTAGGAAGATACTGAGCTCCCCTCCTGCCATGGACACACCAAAATTACAACTTACATGGAACTTATCTCTGAAGACTAGCAGGGAACGTTTTCCACAACTAAAGATATGAAGAAGGAGAAACCACAAGGCAGGTAGGAGGACTGGACACACAGTCTACTTGGAACCCACACCTAGAGCACAGTGACCCACAGCTGGAAGATATCACAATTTCATAGGTCCTCCACACGGAAGGAAGGGTCCTAGCCCTACATCAGGCTGCTCAGCCCAGGGATCCTGCACTGGGAAGAAAAGAACACAGCAGGTCTGGCTCTGAAAACCTGCAGGGCTTACTTTCAGGAAAGCTGGAGGCTAAAGAAAACTGAGACTTTGCTCTCATAGGGAACACACAAATCTCACATGTTCTCAGTCCCTGTGCAGAGCCAGTAGTGTGAAAGACACCTGGGTCAGACCCACTTGCTAATCTCGGAGAGCTTCTTGGAAAGGCAAGAGGCAGCTGGGACTCCCGCTAGGAACTGAGACATTGGCAAGCAACATTTTAGAGTCTTCCCTGGAACTGATTAGAATCAGGGTCCTGCCCCATTTACCACCATGCCCATAGCACTCCTGCACCAGAAGGCCTCACAACCAGACACAATGGGGGCCTACCCTGTCCACCTGTGCACCTGGAGCACCAAACAGCCACCCATAATGGAGGGCTGCCTTGGCTACCAGCACACCCACGGCAATCACATACTGCAGGGCCTTACAGCCATTTAGGCCAGGGTTCAATACCGCCTACCAGCTTGTCCACGGTAGTTGGCTCTGCCATAAGAGAAAGGCTTGTGCAGCCCACACAGGGGACACCCCTGGAGCGTGTGGCTCTGCTGGCCAGAGGACAATGAGCTGCTGGGCCCTGTCAGTCGTCTCCTATATAAGGCCACTTCTCCGAGACCCGGGAATGTAACAACATGAACCAAATGACTAGAAATGCACAGAGAATTAGGATACGTAACGAAATAGAGGAATAAGTTACAAATGAAGTAACAAGACATGACATCAGAAAAAGAGCTGAATAAAACAGGGACAAGCATTCTACCCGATAAAAAGTGTTCACAGTAGTGATTATAAAGACGCTCACCCACGTCAGGAGAAGAGTACATGGACACAGTGAGAACTTCAACAGAGTAATAACACGTCAAAAAGAACCAAACAGTGAACAGTACAATAAAAGAGCTTCACACACACACACACACACACACACACACACACACGAGAGAAGCCACATTATATGATACAGAAGAACAGATCAGTGAAATGGAAAACAGAGTAGTGAAAATCACCCAAGCTGAGTAGCATGAAGAAAAAAGAATTAAGACTATAGGTACAGGGACCTCTGAGACAACATCAAGAATATTAACATGAGCATTACAGGGGTCCCAGAACGAGGAGAAGAGAGAAACGGGCAGAGAACTTATTAGATATAGTAACTGATAACTTTCCTAACCTGGGGAAGGAAACACACATCCAGGTCCAGGAAACACAGAGACCCAAACAAGATGAAGACAAACAGGTCCACACGAAGACATATTATAAAGCACCAAAAATTTAAAAATGTAAAGAGGGATCACAGAAGCAGTGAAATAAAAGGGTCTAGTTATGTTCAAGGTATTCCCATAAGACTGTCAGATGACTTCTCGGCAGAATTTGCAGACTAGGAAGGAATGATAGGATATATTCAAAGGGCTAAAAAGAGAAAGTCTACAACAGGAATACCCTACCAGCAAGATTATGATTCAGAATTGAAGGAGAGGGCTTCCCTGACGGCACAGTGGTTGAGAATCTGCCTGCCAATGCAGGGGACAAGGGTTCGAGCCCTGATACAGGAAGATCCCACATGCCACAGAGGAACTAAGCCTGTGTGCCACAACTACTGAGCCTGTGCTCTAGAGCCCATGAGCCACAACTACTGAGCCCACAAGCCACAACTACTGAAGCCTGAGCACCTAGAGCCCATGTTCTGCAAGAAGAAGAGCCACTGCAATGAGAAGCCCGTGCACTAAAGCGAAGAGTAGCCTCCACTTGCCACAACTAGAGAAAAGTCCACACACTGCAATGAAGACCTAACGCAGCCAAAAATAAATAAATAAATAAATTTATGGGGAAAAAAAGAATTGAAGGAGAGATCAAGAGTTTCCCAGACTAGCAAAAGCTAAAACAGTTCATCACTACTAAACCAGCCTTATATGCAATCTTGAAGGAATTTACTTAAGCTTAAAAGAAGTCTCACTAATTATTGATAGTAACAAGAAAACAAACAAAAGTAAAAGTCTCACTGCAAAAAGTATAGAGTAAGTGTAGTAGATCAAACGTTTATTAAGCTTCTGTAAAGAATAAAATAGTAGTATGTTTCTTTAAAAAGAGAGGGCCCAAATAGATCAGAAATGAAAGCGGTGATGTTACAACAGACACCACAGAAAATACAAAGTATCCTAAGATACACACAGGGTAACTCAGGGCTCAGACTGGACAGAGCCCACTCTCCATTCCTCTGTACATGAGTTACAGGAGCCTCGGGAACTGAGGAGGGGGTCCCTGAGGGAAGGCACAAGACAGAAGATGTTAGGCATTAACATGACTGTATTTATGTTAAACGTGCCTGAACTACATTCACATGAGATGGTTTTGTTCTGTATGTACATTGGCACCTTTAGTCTGAATTGCAGATCTTTGGCTTCACCACCTCCACTGACAGCATTAGTTTCACCTGCTGTGGACCGTCTCCTATAAGATTTCCACAACCGCAAAGCATTGAAGCTTCACAGGACCCAGAGTCTGTGAGACTCCACTCAGAGTCTCAACTCCACTCAGAGACATAGAGTCACAACAGAGACTCCACTCCTGGAGGGCACACAACAGTAGTGTGTACATCAGGACCCAAGGGAAGGAGCAGTGACCCATAGAAGACTGAGCAGACCTACCTGCTAGTTTTAGAGGGTCTCCTGCAGAGGCAGGGGGTGTCTGTGGTTCACCGTGGGGACAAGGACACTGGCAGCAGAAGTTCTGGGAAGTCCTCCTTGGCGTGAGCCCTCCCAGAGTCCGCCATTAGCCCCACAAAAGAGCCAGGTAGGCTCCAGTGCTGGGTCGCCTCAGGCCAAACAACCAAGAGAGAGGGAACTCAGCCCCATGCATCAGCAGACAAGCGGATTAAAGTTTTACTGAGCTCTGCCCACCAGAGCAACAGCCAGCTCTACCCACCACCAGCCTGTCACAACAGGAATTTTGCACAAGCCTCTAAGATGGACTCATCCACCAGAGGGCAGACAGCAGAAGCAAGAAGTACTACAATTCTGCAGCCTGTGGAAGGAAAACCACGTTCACAGAAAGATAGACAAAATGAAAGGCAGAGGACTTTGTACCAGATGAAGGAACAAGATAAAACCCCAGAAAAACAACTAAATGAGGTGGAGATAGGCAACCTTCCAGAAAAAGAATTCAGAATAATGACAGTGAAGATGATCCAGGACCTTGGAAAAAGAATAGAGGCAAAGATCGAGAAGATGCAAGAAATGCTTATCAAAGACCTAGAAGAATTAAAGAACAAACAAACAGAGATGAACAATACAATAACTGAAATGAAAAATACACTAGAAGGAATCAATAGCAGAATAACTGAGGCAGAAGAACGGATAAGTGGCCTGGAAGACAGAAAGGTGGAATTCACTGCTGTGGAACAGAATAAAGAAAAAAGAATGAAAAGAGATGCAGACAGCCTAAGAGACCTCTGGGACAACATTAAACACAACAACATTCGCATTATAGGGGTCCCAGAAGGAGAAGAGAGAGAGAAAAGACCCGAGAAAATATCTGAAGAGATTATAGTCGAAAACTTCCCTAGCATGGGGAAGGAAATAGTCACCCAAGTCCAGGAAGCGCAGAGAGTCCCAGGCAAGATAAACCCAAGGAGAAAAATGCTGAGACACATAGTACGCAAACTGACAAAAATTAAAGACAAAGAAAAATCATTCAAAGCAACAAGGGAAAAATGACAAATAACATACAAGGGAACTCCCATAAGGTTAACAGCTGATTTCTCAGCAGAAACTCTACAAACCAGAAGGGAGTGGCATGATATATTTAAAGCGATGAAAGGGAAGAACGTACAACCAAGAGAACTCTACTCAGCAAAGATCTCATTCAGATTCGATGGAGAAATCAAAAGCTTTACAGACAAGCAAAAGCTAAGAGAACTCAGCACCACCAAACCAGCTCTACAAAAAATGCTAAAGGAACTTCTCTAAGTGGAAAACACAAGAGAAGAAAAGGACCTACAAAAGCAAACCCAAAACAATTAAGAAAACGGTCATAGAAACACATATCGATAATTACCTTAAACGTGAATGGATTAAATGCTCCAAACAAAAGACACAGGCTTGCTGAATGGATACAAAAACAAGACCCATATATATGCTGTCTATAAGAGACCCATTTCAGACCTCGGGACACATACAGACTGAAAGTGAGGGGATGAAAAAGGATATTCCATGAAAATGAAAATCAAAAGAAAGCTGGAGTAGCAATACTCATATCAGATACAATAGACTTTAAAATAAAGAATGTTACAAGAGACAAGGAAGGACACTACATAATGATCAAGGGGCCAATCCAAGAAGAAGATATAACAATTATAAATATATATGTACCCAACACAGGAGAATCTCAATACATAAGGCAACTGCTAACAGCTGTAAAAGAGGAAATCGACAGTAACACAATTATAGCAGGGAACTTTAACACTTTACTTACACCAATGGAGATCATCCAGACAGAAAATTAATAAGGAAACACAAGCTTTAAATAACACAATAGACCAAATAGATTTAATTGATATTTATAGGAGATTCCATCCAAAAACAGCAGATTACACATTCTTCTCAACTGCACACAGAACATTCTCCAGGATAGATCACATCTTGGATCACAAATAAAGCCTCAGTAAGTTTAAGAAAACTGAAATCATATCAAGCGTCTGTTCCGACCACAAGGCTATGAGATTAGAAATCAATTACAGGGGGGAAAAAACGTAAAAAACACACACATGGAGGCTAAACAATACGTTAATAAATAACCAAGAGATCACTGAAGAAATCAAAGAAGAAATCAAAAACTACCTAGAGACAAATGACAACAAAAACACGATGATCCAAAACCTATGGGATGCAGCAAAAGCAGTTCTAAGGGGAAGTTTATAGCAATACAAGCCTACCTCAAGAAACAAGAAAAATCTCAAATAAACAATCTAACCTTACACCTAAAGGAACTGGAGAAAGAAGAACAAAAACCAAAGTTAGTAGAAGGAAAGAAATCATAAAGATCAGAGCAGAAATAAATGAAATAGAAACAAAGAAAACAATAGCAAAGATCAGTAAAACTAAAAGCTGGTTCTTTGAGAAGATAAACAAAAATGATAAACCTTTAGCCAGACTCAAGAAAAAGAGGGAGAGGACTCAAATTAATAAAATTAGAAATGAAAAAGGAGAAGTTGCAACAGACACCACAGAAATACAAAGCATCTTAAGAGACTACTACAACCAACTTTATGCCAATAAAATGGACAACCTGGAAGAAATGGACAAATTCTTAGAAAGGTATAACCTTCCAAGACTGAACCAGGAAGAAATAGAGAATATGAACAGACCAATCACAAGTAATGAAATTGAAACTGTGATTAAAAATCTTCCAACAGGGCTTCCCTGGTGGTGCAGTGGTTAAGAATCTGCCTGCTAATGCAGGGGACACGGGTTCGAGCCCTGGTATGGGAGGATCCCACATGCCATGGAGCAACTAGGCCCGTGAGACCCAACTACTGAGCCTGAGTGTCTGGAGCCTGTGCTCCACAACAAAAGAGGCCACAATAGTGAGAGGCCCATGCGATGAAGAGTGGCCTCTGCTTGCCACAACTAGAGAAAACCCTCGCACAGAAACGAAGACCCAACACAGCAAAAATAAATAAATAAGTTAATAAACTCCTATTCCCAACATGTAAAAAAAAAAAAAATCTTCCAACAAACAAAAGTCCAGAACCAGATGGCATCAGAGGTGAATTCTATCAAACATTTAGACAAGAGCTAACACCCAACCTTCTCAAACTCTTCAGAAATTTGCAGGGGAAGGAACACTCCCAAACTCATTCTATGAGGGCATCATCACCCTGATCCCAAAACCAGACAAAGATACTACAAAAAAAGAAAATTATAGACCAATATCACTGATGAATATAGATGTAAAAATCCTCAACAAAATACTAGCAAACAGAATCCAACAACACATTAAAAGGATCATACACCATGATCAGGTGGGGTTTATCCCAGAGATGCAAGGATGCTTCAACACACACAAATCAATCATTGTGATACACCATCTTAACAAATTGTAGAATAAAAATATGATCATCTCAATAGATGCAGGAAAAGCTTTTGACAAAATTCAACACCCATTTATGATATAAAAAAAGCTCTCCAGAAAGTGGGCACAGAGAGAACCTACCTCAACATAATAAAGGCCATATATGACAAACCCACAGCAAACATCATTCTCAATGGTGAAAAACTGAAAGTATTTCCTCTAAGATCAGGAACAAGACAAGGATGTCCACTCTCACCACTATTACTCAACATAGTTTTGGAAGTCCTAGACACAGCAATCAGAGAAGAAAAAGAGATAAAAGGAATACAAATTGTAAAAAAAGAAGTAAAATTGTCACTGTTTGCAAATGACACGGTACTCTACATAGTGAATCCTAAAGATGCCACCAGAAAACTACTAGAGCTAATCAATGAATTTGGTAAAGTTGCAGGATACAAAATTAATGCACAGAAATCTCTTGCATTCCTATACACTAACAATGAAAGATCAGAAGGAGAAATTAAGGAAACAATCCCATTCACCATTGCAACAAAAAGAATAAAATACATAGGAATAAACCTACCTAAGGAGGTAAAAGACCTGTACTCAGAAAACTATAAGACACTGCTGAAAGAAATCAAAGATGATATAAACAGATGGAGGTATAAACCATGTTCTTGGATTAGAACAATCAATATTGTGAAAATGACTATACTACCCAAAGCAATCTACAGATTCAATGCAATCCCTGTCAAATTACCAGTGGCATTTTCTACAGAACTAGAACAAAAAAATCTTAAAATTTGTATGGAGACACAAAAGACCCCGGATAGCCAAAGCAGTTTTGAGGGAGATTAAAAGAGCTGGAGGAATCAGACTTCCTGACTTCAGACTATACTACAAAGCTACAGTAATCAAGACTATATGGTACTGGCACAAAAACAGAAATATAGATCAATGCAACAGGATAGAAGGCCCAGAGATAAACCTACGTATCTATGGCTAACTCATCTATGACAAAGGAGGCAAGGATATACAGTGGAGAAAAGACAGTCTCTTCAGTAAGTGGTGCTGGGAAAACTGGACAGCTACACGTAAAAGAATGAAATTAGAACACTCCGTAATACGATACACAAAAATAAACTCAAAATGGATTAGAGACCTAAATGTAAGACCGGACACTATAAAACTCTTAGAGGAAAACATAGACAGAACACTCTATGACATAAATCACAGCAAGATCCTTTTTTGACCCACCTCCTAGAGAAACGGAAATAAAACCAAAACAAATGGGACCTAATGAAACTTCAAAGCTTTTGCACAGCAAAGGAAAACATAAACAAGATGAAAAGACAACCCTCAGAATGGGAGAAAGTATTTGCAAATGAAGCAAATGACAAAGGATTAATCTCCAAAATTTACAAGCAGCTCATGTAGCTCAATATCACAAAAACAAACAACCCAATCCAAAAATGGGCAGAAGACCTAAATAGACATTTCTCCAAAGAAGATATACAGATTGCCAACAAACACATGAAAGGATGCTCAACATCATTAATCATTAGAGAAATGCAAATCAAAACTACATTGAGGTATGACCTCCCAGCAGTCAGAATGGCAATCATCCAAAAATCTACAAACAATAAATGCTGGAGAGGCATTTATTGGAGAAAAGGGAACGCTCTTGCACTGTTGCTGGGAATGTAAATTGATACAGACACTAGGGAGAACAGTATACAGGTTCCTTAAAAAACTAAACATAGAAGTACCATACGACCCAGCAATCCAACTACTAGGCATTTACCCTGAGAAAACCATAATTCAAAAAGAGTCACGTACAACAATGTTCATTGCAGCTCTATTACAATAGCCAGGACATGGAAGCAACCTAAGTGTCCATCGACAGATGAATGGATAAAGAAGATCTGGCACATATATACAATGGAATATTACTCAGCCAGAAAAAGAAATGAAACTGAGTTATTTGTAGTGAGATGGATGGACTTAGAGTCTGTCCTACACAGTGAAGTAAGTCAGAAAGAGAAAAATAAATACCGTATGCTAACAGAGATATATGGAATCTAAAGAAAAAAAAGTTTATGAAGAACCTAGGGGCAGGACAGGATTAAGGACACAGATGGAGAGAAAGGACTTGAGGACACAGGGAGGAGGAAGGGTAAGCTGGGACAAAGTGAGAGAGTGGCATGGACATATATACATTACCTAATGTAACATCGATAGCTAGTGGGAAGCAGCCACATAGCACAGGGAGATCAGCTCGGTGCTTTGTGACCACCTAAAGGGGTGGGATACGGAGGGTGGGAGGGAGATGCAAGAGAGAGGGGATATGGTGATATATGTATAGGTATAGCTGATTCACTTTGTTATACAGCAGAAACTAACACACCATTGTAAAGCAATTATACTCCAATGAAGGTGTAAAAGGAAAAAAAAAAGAAAAAGAAAGAAAGCCCAGAGATAAACCTACACACCTATGGTCAACTAATCTATGACAAAGGAGGCAAGACTATACAATGGAGAAAAGACAGTGTCTTCAATCAGTGGTGCTGGGAAAAGTGGACAGCTACATGTAAAAGAATGAAATTAGAACACCCCCTAACACCATACAGAAAAATAAATTCAAAATGGATTAGGGACCTTAATGTAAGACCGGACAGTATAAAACTCTTAGAGGAAAACATAGGAAGAATACTCTGACATAAGTCACAGCAAGATCATTTTTGATCCACCTCCTAGAGTAAGGCGATAAAAAAGAAAACTAAACAAATGGGACCTAATGAAACATAAAAGCTTTTGCAAAGCAAACTACAAAGAAGACGAAAAGACAACCCTTATAATGGGAGAAAATATTTGCAAACGAATCAATGGACAAAGGATTAATCTCCAATATATATAAACAGCTCATGCAGTTCAATATTAAAAAAAACAAACAACCCAATACCAAAATGGGCAGAAGATCTAAATAGACATTTCTTCCAAGAAGACATAGAGATGGCCAAAAAGCACATGAAAAGCTGCTCTACATCACTAATTATTAGAGAAATGCAAATCAAAACTGCAATGAGGTATCACCTCGCACCTGTTAGAATGGGCATCATCAGAAAATCTACAAACTACAAATGCTGGAGAGGGTGTGGAGAAAAGGAACCCTCTTGCACTACTGGTGGGAATGTAAACTGATACAGCCACTATGGAGAACAGTATGGAGGTTCCTTAAAAAACTAAAAATAGAATTACCATATGATCCAGCAATCTCACTACTGGGCATATACTCAGAGGAAACCATAAATCAAAAAGACACATGCACCCCAATGTTCACTGCAGCACTATTTACAATAGCCAGGTCATGGAAGCAACCTAAATGCCCACAGACAGCCGAATGGATAAAGATGTGGTACATATATACAACGGACTATTAGCCTTAAGGAATGAATTGGGTCATTTGTAGAGAAGTCGATGGATCTAGAGACTGTCATACAGAGTGAAGTAAGTCAGAAAGAGGAAAACAAATATTGTATATTAATGCATATATGTGGAACTTAGAAAAATGGTACAGATGAACCAGTTTTCAGGGCAGAAATAGAGACACAGATGTAGAGAACAAACGTTACCCAAGGGGGTAACGCCATGGCGGGGGCGGGGGGGATAAATTGGGAGACTGGGATTGACATGTATACACTTATATGTATAAAATAGATAACCAATAAGAACCTGCTGTATAAAAAAAAAATTAAATTAAAAAATTTTTTTAAATATATAAAATTTAGGGCTTCCCTGGTGGCGCAATGGTTGAGAGTCCGCCTGCCGGTGCAGGAGATACGGGTTCGTGCCCCGGTCCGGGAAGATCCCACATGCCGCGGAGCGTCTGGGCCCGTGAGCCATGGCCGCTGAGCCTGCGCGTCCGGAGCCTGTAGAAAATATATATATACATATATATATATATAATTTAAAAAATAAAACAGAAAATAAAGTTCTTCCCTTCCCATAGATGTATTTATATGAATGAATGATTTCCATGCTTATATCTATAAATACAAAAAAGAGGAATAAAACCTACCTTGAACCAAAAAAGAAAAAAAAAAAACAGAACCCACCAGTTATACAGATGAAAACCCTATCAGGGCGCTTGCTCCAGCAGTAAACAATTCTGAAGTTGGTCAGAGGTGGGGAATCGTCTCGCATGCAGCCAGCAGCGCCCCCCCCCAACCCCCCGCAAGGAGCGTCCTCATTGCAAAGCTGGGGGACCGTGCCGAGGCGTCTGTGGGTAAACGTGAGCTGAGCCCCAGGCCAGCTGCTGCTGAACTGTTCCCAACCTTCCCAGGTAAAACACCTGAATGTGTGCAAGGACTTGAAAGCCTAGAGGAAGGGTCGTGGAGCCACCCCAGCCACAGCACGCAGGCCGACTTGGTGCCTGCAGGCCAGCAGGGATGGTCCTGGCCGCGGGCGCTCTTCTGGAAGCTTTCCATTTCCCTGCCTGAGATACCCCTCCTGTCCCGGCCCCCACTGCTTTTCTCCTTCCTCACCTCTGCCCGGGGAGAAATTCCAGCGGCAGGTACGGGTGACACATCCTCTTCTTTAGCAGGTGGCAGCCCGGCAACTCCTGGAGAAAGTCCAACAGAGCCCCACTCACACCGGGCCACCCACAAATCCGTGGCCCCTCACTCCCTCCCACCAGCCCAGCCCCGACACTGCTGAGGGGGCAGAGAATATGGCGTCAGGCACAGATGCAGGGGCTCTTGCTGCCTGGAGCGGTGTTTATATTGACCTCAGCCCACGCACACCTGGGGAGGGCTCACCGGCACGGGCAGGCTGCCCAGGTCAGCCAATCCTCGCCCATCAGGAGTTCACAGTTGCAGAAAATGGACCTTGCTGCACCGGCCAGGTCCAAGGAACAGGTGTGGGCTCCTGAGTCAGAATAGACAAGGGGCTGCAGCTCTGGCTTGTTTTCTAATTTTTTTTTTTTTTTTTTTTTTTTTTTTTTTTTGCGGTACGTGGGCCTCTCACTGTTGTGGCCTCTCCCATTGCGGAGCACAGGCTCCGGACGTGCAGGCTCAGCGGCCATGGCTCACGGGCCCAGCCGCTCCGCGGCATGTGGGATCCTCCCGGACCGGGGTACGAACCTGTGTACCCTGCATCGGCAGGCGGACTCTCAACCTCTGCGCCACCAGGGAAGTCCTGTTTTCTAATCATTTTATCTGGTCCATGAGTGGGAAACAACTTTAAGAAGACCCTCTCGTAATGAGAGGAACCCAGGAGTCAGGGAGAGGTGGGGTGGTGGGTGGAGACGGAGGCCTGGTGCCCCGGCGACAATGGAAGCCTCTGGAAGACGCGGTGGAGGGAGGCCACTCAGAGTGAAGCCCAGGTTCACAGACCTGTCCAGGAGCTGCTGTTTGTTAATTCAGGTCCTGCTCTGAGGTGCTCAGGGTCAGCTCTGACCAACAGGTGAGTTGGGGGTGCTCTGCAATGAGGGCTATGTGCACGGTTCCTGTGTGGCCAGCCCTGTCGGGTGCCTGCCCAGGCGAGCTCTGTATCCTGGGAGGGGCCTGACCATGAGAGCCCCATGGGCTGCTGGGTACCTGCTCAGGTGAGCTCCATATCCTAGGAGGGGCCTGTCCACGAGAGCCCCATGGGCTGCTGGGTACATGCCCAGGTGAGCTCCATATCCTGGCAGAGGGCTGTCCACGAGAGCCCCGTGGGCTGCTGGGTACCTGCTCAGGTGAGTTCCATATCCTGGCAGAGGGCTCTCCACGAGAGCCCCGTGGGCTGCTGGGTACCTGCTCAGGTGAGCTCCATATCCTGGCAGAGGACTGTCCACGAGAGCCCCGTGCACCGGGACGGGTGTACGAACAAGCTCCCTCTCTTTGCAGCTGACACAGAGTTGCTTAGGATGTAGACTAAAATCAGCCGAGGGCAGAGGTCAGGAGCAGCGTCGGGGGTCCCTTGGGTGTGGCCACCCAGGGAAGCCCTCCTGAATCCTGAGGTGCAGGGTTTCTTGTGGTCGGTCATGTCGACATGAGGACCACCATGTGCCCGGCCTCGGCCTCCAGCCCCCGGGGAAGGAAGCCCCACCGTGTATCACGCCGTCAGCACAGAGCAGCCTGGAGCGAGGCCCACGGAGCACGGACACTCCCGTCAGACTCAAGGTGACCTCTGGAGCCAGGACAGAGGCCCGGCCTCTCTGTGGGCAGGTGAACCCGCACCACACAGGCCCTGGTGCAGTGCCCGTTCCGTGGGGTCAGCATGGGTGCACGCGGGTCAGCCAGTGTCCCTGTGTCTCAGCCTGTGACCGCTGACCACACTGTCCTGCTCTGCTCACAAGAGCGAGGCCAATGGAGGGACAACGGGGGTGGGAACAAAGCCGGGTCACAGTCAGGTGAGAAAGGGTCCAGGGAGCGAGAACCCGGCTGCCCTTGCCTAGTGCGCCGAGAGCTGACGTCCGCCCTGTAGTCAGTCAGTCGTCTCCCCATATCCTGAGATAGGGCTGCCTTTCCTGCACCCTGGGGCAGGGTCATGCCTGTGTATACAGCAGGACACACAGCGGTGCCTGCTGCAAGCCCGATGCCTGCCCTCGCCATGTAGCTGGGGCTTGGTGACAGGGGACATCCCGACAGGACATGGGGCCGGCCCCGGGGAGGATGTTGGGGTGAAGCGTTTGGGAGCGTCTGGAGGGAACACTCACCTGTCAGCACCTGGGGACTGAGGACACCGACCAAGGGGGGCAGGCGGGAAGCCCAGGGAGGGTCCTGGGTCATCCCCGAGGCTGGAGAAGGGGTGGTAGCTGCGGGAGATGGCGGTTGGGACGAAGAGCTTACCACCCGACAGGAGATAGGCCAGCCGGGGCAGCAGGGGGAGGTGAACACTGTGCCCGACAGAAGGACGGAGAGCCCAGCAGGCCCAGCCGTGGGCGTGGGTATCCGGGCTGCTCTTTGTTGGCCCGAACCCGAAGGGCCCCCAGCGGCCCGGAGCCCGGCTCCGCCCCCAGCGCTCGGGGCCCGGCTCCGCGCCCGGAGCCCGGCTCCGCCCCCAGCGCCCGGGGCCCGGCTCCGCCCCCAGCGCCCGGGGACTGGGTCCCGCTCCGGCCCCAGCGCCCGGGGCCCGGCTCCGCCCCCAGCGCCCGGGGACTGGGTCCCGCTCCGGCCCCAGCGCGCGGGGCCCGGTTCCGCGCCCAGCACCGCTGGAAAACACCCCGTGTCCAGCCAGACCCCAGCCAGGAAGAGAAGACCCGTGTACAGCCTTAACGTGATTAATATGCCCAGAAGTGTCCTTTAAAGTCAGCCTCTCCTCTGGCTCTGATCCTACACTGAATGGTGCAGATAGCCAAGCAGGAGCTGACCAGCATCCCTGGTCAGGTACACCCACAGTGGCCACCCCCAGGAGAGCCTAGAGCTACGGGTACCCACGATGGCCCAAGAGTTGGGGCGGATGCAAGAGGTCCAGCCGGCAGGGAGTGTTGCTTTGTGCATGGGATCAGAGGTCGGCTCTGGGCATACCTCGGTCAGGTGTACACCGGGGTGTATGGACAGCAGATGGGAGATGTGAGGGCACCTGGGCTCCCCAGAAAAACCTTCAGGCCAAATTTAGCCCCCAGCCAATCTCCCGGGCTAGCCCGCCCACCCCCCTGCCCCCCACCTCCTGCAGAAGGCAGGCAGGCTCAGGGAAGGCTTCCTCTAACAGGGCCCCTTGGCTGGAGACAGGGACCACTCACCTGAGGACCCGTGCGTCCTGCAGTAAGGCCAACCCTACCCCAAAACCCACATCCTTACCCCTCCTTCTGTGGGGCATCGTGTGCCTCCCAGTCTTCCCACATGGCATCCGGGGCCTTGTCTCCAAATGCCACCACTGCCTGGAATGAGCCCGTGTCCACGGGAAGAAGAGTCAAAGGGGCATGGCAGGAGTCAAACGGAAACTGGTGGAGAGAGGGAGCAGCAGAGGAGAGAGACAAGAAGAGAGGGAGAGTTAGCAGCAGGCCTGCAGCCGGGCCTGCAGCCGTGAGGACGCCCACGCCGGGGCCGGGGAGCCTGGCGAACGTGCTGCCTCACCAGCTCACCCACAACGGGCTGTAGTCTCTCCTCCCGCCCCCCCTCCCCCCGGCCAGTCAGCAGGGGCACAGCATCATTTCAGAGGACAGAACAAGACGACAAGACGCATCCAGTGTCCCGGGAGAACAGAGATGGGAGGTGTGTGGCCGGACACTCCTCCCACCCAGGCCCACTCTCTGGATCCCTGAGTCTCTTTGGGTGCTCATCCGGGGTCAGCCTTTGCCGCCTGCAGGTCCTGAAGCCCAGCTGAAGGGTGAGCGGGCCATAAAACAAGCAGAACCCCTCTCTGAACCCCTCTCAACTCCGTGAGCCCCAGCTCTGAATACAGGAAGAGCTCAGCGCAGCGAGCAAGGTGGCAGGAATACCGTGCCAGGGGTGCTACCCAGTGATCCCGGCTTCCTCATGGGCTTCCACTAGGAAACCGAGGATGCACTGCTCCAAAAGGGCCCAGGATGCAATAAACGCACTTGAGAATTCATCAAGGCTTCTAAAACCATATATTTGAGAAGTTCACTTGAGACACTAAATTATTTGCTGACAGAAAAACATTTGAGGGATTAATATAATGAAATGGAAACATGCAGACCAGTGTCACTTCCATGTGAAAGATGGGGAGGGAGGACCCCCTCTCCCCAACAAAGTCCGGAGGCCTCAGAACTCCCAACACCCCCTCCCCCTCAACACACACTATTTGGGGCCCCTCTTCTCCTTGAAGAGCTCCCGATAGCAGCTGATCACGTTGTTCACGCCCCGGCAGACGCGGAGGCTGCGCTCCAGGTTGGGATCGTTGTCCCTGACGATCTGCAGGCCAGCATCGAAATGTGCTAGGGCCTTGGCCAGGTGCCTGGCCGTGAGCTGGCGGGAAGCCGTCGAGCTGTCCTCGCCCTCCTCCCCGGCTGCCAGCTCCTGCTCCAGCCCCACCAGCTCCTCGTTGGACAGGTCTGCGCCCTGGCTCTGCAGCAGCTCAGCCACATCCGCCTCTGCCACCTCCCCGAAACCCAAGCCGTGCGCCAGCGCCACGACGTCCCGCCTGATCTCCGGGAGGGCCTCCCCGGGTCGGGGGCCGGCGTCGTGCTGGAGGCACTCGGGCCACAGCTTCCTCCAACCCCGGTTCAACGTCGCGGGCGGAACCTCCTCCCAGGACTCGAAGATGTTGTGCACAGCGTCCAGGATGCTATAGTCCCGCCAGAAGTCCGAGGCCGCTGACCGCTCGCCGGCGCCTCCCGCCCTCGCCGCCAAGAGGCGGAAGACCCTCCGCAGGTAGCAGGCCTTGAACGTGGCGACCACGTCCTGGGTCGTGGGCTGGATGAGGGCCGTGGTGTCCTTGGGCAGGTACTCCACGCGCACGTGGTCGGAGAGGTCGTCCAGGTTCCCTGGGCGGCCGGGAGTGCTGTCCAGGACGAGCAGAGCTTTATACGGGAGCCCGTGCCGGGCGCAGTACCTCTCCACAGCGGGGCAGAAGAAGTGCACGAACCACTCCTGGAAGAGGCTCACAGTGACCCAGGCCTTCCTGTGCGAGCGCCACAGCACGGGCAGGTTGGGCTTGGAGAAGCCCCGGAGGGCGCGCGGGTTCTCTGAGGGGTACACCAGCAGCGGCTTCAGCTTGAAGTCGCCGGCGGCGTTGCTGCCGAGCAGCAGGGTCAGGAGATCCTGGGCGGCTGTGAACCCGGGGCCTGGCTTCTCCGCCATGGAAGGGCCCGTCCTGCCCGGCAGCCGCCTCCAGAAGAGCCGGGTCTCGTCCACCTTGAACACCTGCCGGGCCGTGTAGCCGCCCTCCTGGATCACCCTCCGCAGCAGCGCCGGATACCTGCGCGCGGCCTCTGCGTCTGCGCGCGCCGCCTCGCCTCCGGCCCCGAGGCTGCGCAGCCCGTGCCGCGCCTTGAAGCGCGCGAACCAGCCGCGGCTGGCGCCGAAAGTCTCAGCCTCGGAGCCCTCACCCTGCGCCCGCTTGAGCTCCTCAAACAGGCTGCGGGCCTTCTCCTGGACGAGCACCACGCTGACCGGCACGTCACGCCGGTTCTGGTCCTCGATCCACACGCTCAGCAGCCGCTCCATGTTCTCCATCACCAGGCTGCGGCTGCGCGTCAGCTTACAGGCCGCGTGCGGGGTGGCCGCCTGGGAACTCGCTCGGATCTTGTCCTTGTTGTCACGAATGGTGGCCACAGTGGAGGTGGAGAGACCCAGTGCCCTCCCGATTCGGCTGAGCTTCTCTCCGGCTTCGAAGCGCCGCAGTACCTCCAGCTTCACCTGCAGGTTGATGGCCTTTCGGTCCCGCTTGGCACTTCGGCGCTGGCCCGCCCTCGGCGGCCTCTTCAGGGGGGGCTTCGGGCCCGCATCACTCTCTCCGGACACCACAACAGAATATTTACGTTCCCGCCCTGAGCCCGCTGATTTCAGGGCCGCTGCCGCCCCAGCCCTGACCCGCTGTAAAATGGGGAGACAACGTTTACCGGTGGGAAGTGCCGACGGGCCTGGGTAAAACCCTTAGAGGTCACTGACTGGTCTCTCTCTTTAGGTGGGAGATTCGGGGCCACATCCGGCCACTCGATGAGTTCTGGCCCCGTGGACTAAATAAACTTCACCCCCAGGATTGCAGCAAGCCTCTGAAAACCCTCTACCACTTTCCGAGGGAGCCCCCCGCTGACACCACCTCCCCAGTCACCTACTCGCCGGCCTCCTGAAGCATCCAGGGTGGCGTAATACACCACAAACTGATGTCAGACCAAATATAGAACCCAGAAATTACCAGCACGTCGTAGCCGGGCCCAGGAACGGGCAGCCACAGTGTATAAACCTCAGCTCAGAGCTTGGTGGCGACCCGGGAAAGCAGAGGAACGAGCTGTCCATGGAGCCAACACGCTTCATGGCCCCGAGCTCGCAAGACCTTGAGCAATGTCATTGATTAAGGGTGTCAGGACTCAAGGTTTTCGTTTTGTGTGTTGTTTTGATTTTTTGGTTGGTTTGGCCAAGCCGCGCGGCATGGGGGATCTTAGTTCTCCAGCCAGGGATCGGACCCGTGCCCCCTGCCGTGGAAGAGTGGAGCCCTAACCACTGGACCACCAGGGGAGTCCCTGTTTTTGGTTTTTTTAATGGAGGAAATACTTGTGCAGGGTTCAATTATCCAGACGCGCTCCTGGAGAACCCGGCGAGGGGCAGGCCTGCCTCCAGCCTTGGGGCCCCGAGGTGGCCAAGGAGACCCATTTCCCAGTGTCCTTCCACAGGGGGGTGGGCCGAGCACCTTGTTTCTTCCAGGAGCATCTCTCAGAGCCCAGCTCTACACTCTCGACTGACGATGGGAGTTTGACAGTAAAGCAGCCCTGGGTGTTCTCTGAGAGTTGCCGGCAGGACACCGGCTGAGCCGGACTTGGGCAGATCTACGCAGGGCCACCGCAGGCGTTCCCAGGCCTCGCAGTGTCTCAGGAAGACCAGGGATGGCAGTCAAGGGTGGGAAAGGCCAGGGCGTGGCCCACTCTCCCCCCTCACCTGGCAGGAGACCCCAGCCATGCTCCTTGGCTGGTCTGCCCTCCTTCCCATGTGTGAGCAAGTCCCTCTGTCCTCCTGGGGAAGCCCCCTGGGTTACCCACCAGGATCAAAGACATGCAGGCACCCCGTGACACAGAGATAAGCTTTGGTCCCTGTGTCTTGAGGCCATCCAGAGGACAGGCAGGCCCAGGGGCAGAAGAGCCAGAGGGGCAGCAGCCAAGATGAGGGTGTGTGTTCCGGGATGAGAAACCAACAGCAGCCCACATTCCCTAGCGGGACTGGGCACATGACTCCAAGAGAGCCACTAAAAAGGAAGGCTGGAGCTGCCTGTGCCACTGGAAGGGACCTCAACACAAGACCAAGTGAAATCAGTGAGGTGCAGAGCGTTAATGGGGCTTCCTTTGGAAACGTCTGTGTGCCCCGTTCATACACACGCCCATGTGTGTGAACTGCCGTGTGTACAGGAAAGAGGAAGGGTGTACGATGGGTGGCAGTGGCCATCTCCAGAGAGGAAGACTGGCTGTGGGGTTTCAACGTTATGTGCTTCTCTTAAGGTCTGAATTACTTTATAATGCATATACGTGTTTTATATACATTTACAATTTTTCTTTAAAATGGGAGGATAAGTAACGACTGCTGTATTTCTATCTCTGTGCAAGAGAGACTACAACTACAGTAAGTCCCCTACGTATGAACGAGTTCCGTTCTGAGAGCACGTCTGTAAGTCCAATGTGTTCGTAAGTCCAACGACGTTAGCCTAGGTACCCAACTTACACAATCGGCTATACAGTACTGTACTGGAATAGGTTTATAATACTTTTCACACGAATAATACATAAATAACAAACAAACACAAAAAATAAAGAAAACCTTTTTAATCTTACAGTACAGGACCTTGAAAAGTACCGTAGTACAGTCCAACGGCTGGCATCCAGGGCTGGCATCGAGGGAACAGGCAGGAAGAGTTACTGACTGGAGGAGGAAGAGGAGGTGGGAGACGGTAGGGCTGAAGGGTCGTCAGCAGTAGGAGACGGAGGGCAAGTTGCAATTTCACTCACGCCTGACGTGGATGGCACAGGTTCTGGTTCCTTGCTGGATTTAATTCTATCTACCCTCTTGTAAAAACGATCCAGTGATGTCTGGGTAGTAGCTCTTTTTTTCTCGTCATAGATGACACGGTAGCACTGGATTGCATTCTGAACGGCTGCTGCAACCTTCGTGTACCGTTCTACATTCGGGTCCTGTGCCTCAAACACTAACAGCGCCTCCTCGAATAAAGCAAACCCCCTTGCCATTTCCTGCGTCGTGAATCTCTTCGGTTCTTCAGTTGCTTCTTCTTCCTCCTGTCCCTCTTCGTCCTTTCTCTGGGCCTCCAGTTCCATCAGGTCTTCATTAGTGAGCTCCTCGTGCTGCACAGCAAGGAGTTCGATGAAGTCGTCCTCTTGCAGATCTAGCTCCAGCTTCTCGCTGAGGGTCACTAAGTTGCTGAAGACCTCTTTGGACTCCTCATCCATCTTCTCAAATCCACGAAAATCGTGAACAAACTTCGGGCAAAGGTTCTTCCAAACCCCGTTCATGGTGACGGCCGTAACCTCACTCCAGGCAAAGTCAATGTTTTTTATGGCCTTGTAGATGTTATAGTCCTTCCAAAATTGCCGCAAGGTTGTTCCTGATTCGTCACTCGCCTTTACTGCCTGACGAAAAGTGTGACGTAAGTAATATTTCTTGAAAGTTGCTATAACTCCCTGGTCCATAGGTTGGATGAGCGCCGTAGTATTCAGTGGCAGGTGCACTACTTTGACGTTGGGATGAAAGTCGTCCATGAATGGGGGGTGGCCCGGAGCATTGTCGAGCAGCAAAAGAATGTTGAATGGGACGTCCTTCTCCAAGCAGTATTTCTCTACCTCCGGGATAAAGTGGTGGAAAAACCAGTCCTGGAAAATGGCCTGTGTAACCCAGGCTTTGGGGTTACTCTTCCACACAACAGGAAGAGAGCCCTTGGCTATGTTTTTAAGGGCTCTTGGGTTCTCTGAATGGTAAACTAAGAGAGGCTTCAGCTTCATATCACCAGAGGCATTGCCACCAAACAACAGCGTGAGCCTGTCCTTTGATGCTTTATAGCCCGGCATCAACTTTTCCTCCTTACTGATGTAACTTCGGTCCGGCATCCTCTTCCAGTACAGTCCTGTCTCGTCCACATTAAACACCTGCTCGGGTAAATACGCGCCTTCATCAATAATTTCTCGAAGCGTTTCAGGAAATTCCCGGGCAGCGATCGTATCTGTACTCGCTGCCTTGTCACTTACTTTTACATTGTGAAGTTTGGCTCTAGCCTTGAACCGGTGAACCCAGCTACGGCTGGCATTAAAAGATTTGCCCTCTGATTCTTCGCCGTGTTTCTTCTTCAGGTCTTCATAAAGGCTCTTAGCTTTCTCTTGAATCAGCATTAAGCTGAGTGGGACTCGACGCTGACGCTGATCCTGCATCCACACACTGAGAAGCTTCTCCATCTCCTCCATCACTTTTCCACGCTTCTTTGTTATTATTGTCGACGTCATCGGCATAGCAGACTTCACGTGTTCCATGATCTTGTCCTTGTTCTTTACGATCGAGCCGATGGTTGAACGATTCAGGTTATAAGAATGAGCGACGTCTACCATCTTTTCGCCTCGCTCCACTCTCTCAATTATTTTCACTTTTGTTTCCATCGTTATCGCGTGGCGCTTCTTAGCAGTACCAGCTACATCGCCGCTGCTTTTACGCTTGCTTCCGGACATCCTGGGCTTGAAATAAAGATACTGTACTACTGTACTCTATACAGTACCGTAAAGCACACAAAAGCACAGCCACTTGCAGAGGGTGCACGCACATGACAGTGTACGCCAGACACCTGAACTAACTTACGTGATTGGACATGCGAACGCACGTTCGCATCTTTGAAAGTTCGTAACTTGGAGGTTTGTGTGTAGGGGACTTACTGTACTCTATTCAAATGGTGTGAGCCTGGGGAGGCCCCATCCTCAGACCCAGGAGCTGCGAGAGGGTGAAGGGCAGGTCCTGAGCCCAGCCTGAGGGCGAGGGGGGGTGGGGGTGGGGGCTGGGCACAGCTGCGGAATGTACGGCCTGGGGTGAAGGGCGGGGGGCGGGGGGGAGGCGGGCGGGTCCCACAGGATGTGGCATCTCTGACTTTGGAGGACTCACAGCTCACCTGAGCTCCATCCGTGAAGGGCTTGGCCGGCTCTGCCAGGTCTCCAAACCGTTGGTCCTCGGGAGGGGCCTGGGCCAGGGCTGAGGGGAAAGAGCAGTGTTAGTGTCTGCAGGCCCACCCTGGGGACAGAGGGGTGAGGCACCCAGGCCCATTAATCAATCCGGAGGTCAACATGTCCTACTGGCCAGACACCCTGAGCCAGATGACACACCGCTTGCCCTCTGATTCACAGAGAACACCGTACCCTGGCTGACAGGCAGCCCCTTCCGATGCACGCACACGTACGTACCTCAAGAACACAGCCAAGGCCCCTGAAACCCAAGTCACTGAAACACCAAGGAAACAGTCATTAGAAGCTTCCTTCAGCTGCAGCTCGGTGGTCAGTAAAGGGCTGACTCAGCGGGCCTGAGCTGTCCAAACCCTCCACACTCCAAACCAAAGTCTGGCCCTTGACCTGCTCCTGGGAGGAGACCTCTAAGCGCCTGGAAGATTCTGCCTGATAAGAACATCTTTGTTTACCTAAGTTCTTGGGTCACACAGACAGTTCATGTTAACAATGTGACGTGGTAGTAACCCTGGGCCACACTGTACAGGTCTGACCTCTGGCGGGAGTTCAGGCTGAGTAACTAAGGTCACTCATGTTCCATAACTCGGTGACTGACCCCCAGTAAAAATCCTGGACGTCACTGCAGGCGAGCCCCCCAGTGGCAGCATCCTGTGTGTGTCGTCGCACATCACTGCTGTGGGAATTAAGCACGACCCACACGACTCCCACAGGAAAGGACACCCGGAATCTCATGCCTGGTATCTCCCAGACTAGGCACCTTTTTCCACCGCTGACTTTAATCCGCATCCTTTCACTGTAATAAACTACAACCACGTATACAACAGCCTTGTTGAATTCTGTGCAAATCACTTGAGGCTAAGGGGGGGGTCTTTGGGACCCCCAAACACACAGCAACAGTGACAGCCAAGGAAGAGCTTGGGGCGTCATTCTGGTCTCCCTGATGGCATCAGAGCAGTCATCTCCAAAACCACCCAGAGAAAGCCAGGGGCAGGCCCTACCCTCTGCCACGTGGGGGCATCGAAGGAGCCAGCAACAGGCTGAGAGCAGGTAAGGGTACGGAGCAAAGGCAGGAGTCTTCGTGTAAACGTGAGACCATGCGGCTTCAGGGCTGAGTGGACATAACCATGCACGCCCCAGAGGATCCTCGAGAGCGCCAGGCCTGAGTCCGCTCAGTGCCAGCAGGCTGCTTTGCCGACGTCCACACTCTTACGATGCAAAATCTTTTAATAGTGCACGTCACCTAAGCATCCGTCCAGTGGGAAGCTGGGAACGGGCACAGTTCCCTAAGAACAGGCCCCTAAGACGACAAACGCTGCCCATGGCTCAGAGAGCAGCCCAGCACGACAGCCAGACACCCTGGGAGGACTGTGGACCCATGCGTACAAGGTGTCTCACCTGCCCCTCACGTTCATGCCTGGGTGAAAACCAGTCGTGCATTATCAAGGTTTTCTTTAGCAGCAGCTAGATCCAGTTTGCAGTTTTCCCAACATGTGCAGAACCAGCTGCATGCTGTCCCCCTGGGAGACCCCAGCACCATCCAGCAGCAGCCCCACCTCCCAGCCCCTCCTTTGAGTCTCTAACTGTCATAATTCCGACCTCTTCCCGGAGCGGACACAGTTCCCTGCAGTTCCTACCGCCATGACACCTTAGAGTTCTTTCTGTACTTTTTCACTCCTTCAATGCCTAGGTTACGCTCTCTACATTAAATCCCCTCTCTTAAAACAAGTGGTGTGTTAGCAGTTCCTCAAAAGGCCAGAGTTACCGTGTGATCCGGCAATTCCACTTCTAGGTATATAACCAAGAGAACAAAGTATACGTAAGTTCACGTCAGCATTAATCGCAACAGCCAAAAGGTACAAACAACCCAAATAACCATAACAGATAAATGAATAAACAGAATGTGGTATAACCACACAACGGAATATGACTAGGCATAAAGATGAGGGAGGTACTACACCGTGGATGAACGCTGGAAACACTACACTCGATGAAAGAAGCCCATCGTAAAGAGCCACGTATGACTCCAGCAAATGTATGATACCATTTAGTAAAACGTCCAGAATAAGAAAGTGTACAGAGACACAAAGCAGGCTCCTGGCTGCCAAGGCACTAGGAAAGGGAAGAATGGGGAGTGGCTGCTGGCGGGCACGGAGTTTATTTGAAGGTGATGACATTAGACATGGGTGATGGTTGTACAAACCTGTGACTATACTAAAACCCACTAAGTGTACCATTTTTTGATTATGTGGGTTAGAGCCTAATAAAGCTGGGTTTTTGTTTGCTTGTTTAAGTGCTATGGTTTCCACCGCTCGATACAAGGGGCCAAGCAGGCAAAAGGAACTGCACAAATACACGTGAGTAAATAAGTAAACACATGCCAGGGCGGACCGAGGCGGTAACCAACCATCTCTCCTCCCTGCTGCACGGCTGTCACCTCCTCACAGGTGTGAAAGCACACGTCCAAGGTGAAGACGTCACACAGCACGAACTGCAAAGCCACCCCTGGCCGGGCCGACCTCTGTGCCCACCTCCTCTTGCCTCCACCCCCTCTAGAGAAAGAAAGACACCCTACTTGTGATTGGAGGTCTCACTGTCCAACTCTCAAACCAGACTGAGCTCCAACAGGCCAAGGACCTTGCCTCTCTCCCTTCCCTGCTGGACCCACAGGGCCTGCCACGTGGCACGCACTCCGTGACTTTGTCAGGAAGGAGAAAAGGAAGAGAAAGAAGGCCAGTGCACCTGAGCAGGGGAAATGCTACGCCAAGCCCAGGCTCACACCTCTGGGAGGCTAAGAGTCTAGAAAAGTCTCCCAACATGTCACAGCTTCTGAGTCTTCTTCCCAGAGATGAGGACACAGGGCCTGGGCAGAGCGGGCAGGCACTCAGGACCCGGCGTCATGAGTTGTGTCCCCCTGCACTTTCCCTGCCCCCAAGCCCAGTCCCCCGTGGCTCACCAGTCTCCTGCAACATCTGAGCGAGGTCCTCCACGAGCGCCACGGCCTCCTCGCCACTCTCGGGGCACTGGGACTCCACCCAGACCCGGGTGTCGGGCGGCAGCACGCCCAGGAACTGCTCCAGCACCAGCAGCTCCAGCATCTGCTCCTTGGAGTGCACCTCGGGCCGCAGCCACTGGCGGCACAGCTCCCGGAGCCGGGCCAGCGCCTCGCGGGGCCCTGCTGCCTCCTCATAGCGGAAGCTCCGGAAGCACTGCCGGGGGTCCCTACCAAGCCCAGGCAACAGGGTTTGGGGCTGAGGCTTGAAGAACGGTTCAGGATCCCACAGGGCGGCCTCATCCTCCTCCATCTTGATGATCACGAGCTCTTCCTGACCGATGGGTGCTGGGTCGGCTGCCATGGCGAAACCTGGGGAAGCTGGCCTCTCTGCCTTCACTCAGGCCACACACACCGTCTTCCTGGGACACACACCCACCCGATCAGGGCCACGGACCACCCACACCCCTCCACCGACTCACAGCCTGCAAGGTCACTTGCTGTGGCGGAAACTGTCCCCACACCTGGCCAGCTGACAACCTGGCAGGGGGACACCTCCAGCCTCGACCTCCCTATCTGTGCCCTCAAGAGGATGCCTCACACTGGGAATCTGGTTAGGACAGTGAGGGAGCGCTTCCTGCAGGGAAGCCTACAGGAGTTCAGGCCAGACTGGGCCAGTAGGAGGGCTGCTCCTGGGGATGGGGCGTGGACGTGTCCAGTGTCTCAGTGGTGGAGAGAACCCCATCAGCAGCCAAGCAGAGGTGCTGGCGGGAACTAGCAGAGACTCAGTGCCCAGGGAGGGTCCGTGCCCAGGGAGGCTCTGTGCAAGTGAAGGATGCAGTCTGTGGGGCACTAGAAAGAGTGATGTGGGGGACAGGCTGGAAGGCCAAGATGGTAGTGGGGACGGCTGCAGTGCAGCCACACAGAGAGAGCAAGAGCTGGTTCCTACACTGGAAGGACTTCCTTTCCTCATGGCACAATCCTATGGGGCCTGAGAGGCTCGGCCCAACTCAACTAGTCAAGGTCAACAATGGACAGTGAGAGAGACGTCCACGCTACAGTGCTAAACAAGAAAGTAAGCTGTGGTCCTCAACTGACATGATCCCGCTAATGTTAAAATTTCAAAACAAAAAACAGGAGCTACTGCTACAAGTGTTCAGAAAAGGATCCTGAAAACCAGCAACGCCTCAGCTGGCAATTCTGGAGAAAGGAACTGGGGGAGGACATCTGCTTTTTCTTTTGTAATGTCTGCAGAGCACCTGAATTTTTCTGCCAACGGCCATTTGCTACCACTGTAACTTTAGAAAAGAACACAGATTGGGACTTCTTCCCTGATGGTCCAGTGGTTAAGAATCTGCCTTCCAATGCAAGGGGTGTGGGTTCAATGCCCCGTCCGGGAACTAAGAACCCACATGCCGCGGGACAATTAAGCCTGCGCGCCACAACTACTGAGCATGCGAGCCGCAACTAGAGAGAAGCCCGCGCGCAACGAGAAGCCCACGCGCCGCAATGAAGATCCCGCGTGCCGCAACTGAGACCCGACACAGCCAAAAAGAAAAATAAATAAATATTTAAGAAAAAAGAACACAGATCATTTTCAATGCCAATGCACGTCTTTAAAGCATTGGTCAGGGGTCCCCTGAACCAGGCCGCCCCATCCAACGGCCCCCAACCCCCGGCTCTCACCCCCAAGTACCCTGAGATGACAGCTAGAGTGGAGGACGGTCTACGTAGCGGAATCAGCAAATGCGAAGGCTGTGTGGCCTGGGCGAACTTGCACAGGCTTCGGCCAGGGAAGGATCTGGATTTAATCCCCCTGTGCGGGGAGCGTCCCCCCACCCCGCCCGCACTCTCACTTTATAGAGGGACGCACGCAGGTGCAGCAGGAGCAAAGAGGTGGTCTGAGCTGCAGAAATCCAGGAAGACTTTCCAGGGGAGGTGAGTTTAGGGGGAGCTGGGTGGAAAGGTGGACAGAAGCCCAGGAATGCCGCCGAGAAAGGGACTAGCGCGGGTGCACGTGCACGACCCCCTAGGCGTGGCGAGAGCCCAGCTCGGCCCAGAATCACTTCCGGTGCAGGCCCAGCCCCGCCGGACTCCATGTCCCAGCAGCGCACGCGCCGCCCTTCCCCGTGGACTCGCCGGAATCCTCGGAAAGCAGCTGGTGTTCCCCCGCCCCCCTTCTCCTGCCGCCCTCTGGCCAGCTGCACACCCTACCCCGGGCTTTTCCGACGCCTCCACCGCGTCGCGCCCAGACTCACCGCCCCAGGAAGCCACGCGGACGGCGTCAAACAACACCGTGCTGGAACAAAGACCAACCACCCTGGGGCCCCAGGACCACGAGCTTCCGTCCGTCCCAAGGACTACTTCCGGTGCCTTGTGCCCACCCCGCCCCTTCCCTCCCTTCCCTAGCAACCACCCACCTCCCCACGACAGGCCAGCGCACGGAGGTGAAGGGGAGGTAACAGTACACTTCTGCAACTCTTTGGCGACGTGCGGCGCCCGGAAGTGGAACGTGCGCAAGCCCGGCCCTGTCCGCGAAGCCCTCTGGGAAATGTAGTCCTTGGCCCGCCACAGTAACAGTCCGGGTGACCTACAGACACTACATTTCCCAGAAGGCAGCGAGCACCAGCGCTCGGCGCCGCCGGGAAATGGAGTTCTTCAGGGGCCTGCAAGGGGGCGCCAGTGGTGCGACTGGCGGTGTCCCGGGTTCCGAGGTAGAGTTCTGGAGCTAGATGGGCCCGTCCGCGCGTTGTCTCCGCCACGCCCTGCCCGCGCGACCTCAGATCCCCTCGCTATCCGTCCGCTCGACTGTGCCAGGTTGCCCCTCAGCTGCCTCTCTACTCCCGCCCGGCGGATGTGGCATTTCCTCCCACCTGGTCACCTGCCTCTTTCAGCTGCTGTGCCGCACTCCGCCTCCATCGAGGCTGCTCCTGCTTCCCCGTCCTCAAGGCTTCACCAGCAAAACCGTGCTGGGCCGCCTAAAACAGGCCCCTCTGTGATGCCTGGCATTTTGAAATGACCGGTTTCCAATAGCTGGGGCAGCACCTCCCCAAAAAGCCGTCCCTATCATGTCCTCTCCTCTGACCCCAGCTAGGTTTAGGTCCCTCACAAGTCGCCCGACATAGCCGTCGTCACACAGAATATAACAGCCTTTGGACCGGCAGCTCCTGAAGCCAGTCTCTCCCACCCTGGTCTCCCCAACACCTAGCACATTACAAGTGCTTATAATTTGTGCAGTTTATTAATCCAGTCAGTCACCAGGCTCCTAAGAAAAGTTCTTCTACTTCTCCTTGCCATCCCTTTTGCCGCTCTCCCCAAGAAAGCAAACAAGGGGCCTCATCTGACCTGTCTCCCAGGAAGGCTGGACCCTGGAACCCCTCCCTGGCCTCCGGCCCCTTTTACGTATTGACAGCAGGCCCAGCACTTCAAGTGTTAGCTGGGACAGAGGTAGAAGGAATCCTTTCTCCCAACTTTACTCTTGGCATGCGTGTGTGTGTGTCGCGCGCACACGTTCACGGACACATGCAGGTACCTGTGTCAAAAGGAGTCCAGGAGGCCAGGCAGCCCTGTCTCACCGCCTGTGGCTCACCTAGCTGGAGTACAAGAACTCCTTCCCTTGATGACTCTCTGGGTTTTGGTGGCCCATATGGTATGTCTACAGAGTCAAGTGGATACCCCAGTGTGCTTGCTGTTACAATCTAGGGGGACAGGAGAACAAGCCGGAACGACGGAGATAACAAGACCGTCCAAGGAGCCAATCCACTGGAATTGGAGCCATGTTTCTAACCTCGGGGAGAGGCTGGGCTGCAGCCAATGTGCTGGGAGCTGACCCTGAGGTAGCCACTGAGCCCTCAAAAATGGCTGAGATTTTCCAAAGAGCTCTAGATCTGGGAGACCATCAAAGTGTCAGAAGGCTCAGCCTCAGAGGTTGGAGGGAAGCCAAGACAACCACGGCACAGAAACCCAGGGAAGAAAATATCTCCAAACCAAGGAAAGCCACACACGCCCATAGGCTCAGGCACAGGGAAGGTACCAGAAACCTCAGACAACACAAACCGTGGAAGCCAGAAAGAGTGAGGATGGCACGGAAGGTGAGCAAGGAGAGCAAGAAACCCCCACCTAGAGTTGGCTACGAAGAGTAACAACGGTGCACGGACAGGTCAGGGTTGGCAAATAGGAGAGGCTTGTCTCAACCCTGGCCCCTCACCACGAGGAAGGCTACCCTGGTGGGCTGTGCTTGGCAACTGCTGTTCTACAGGGTGTGTCTCTGACACGGATGGGCACTCCTGGGTCCCGCAGCTCATCTGCCAATCAGAGAACACCACCCTCTTGTTCCCCAAGCCTGACACTCTGGGTGCCACTGTACAAAGATGGCAGTGCATGAGGTACGAGAACCATGGGTGAGAAGTGGCAGTGTCTACCCTCCAGAAACAAAACATCATCAGACAAAGCTCATGTGAGGTCAGGCCCAAGCCCTAAATCACACAGGACAGCCAAAGAGGTCTGTCCTTCAGGGTTTGTGCCCTTGGCCACTTGCCCACCCTCTGTGGGCCCCACCTGGGGTGAGTGCAGGCTTTCTGCCAACTCCTTTGTTGCCACCATCATGGGGCCCCTTGAGGCCCCGCAACTGCCCGAGCCTGTCGCCTCCTTTCCCGCTGCAGCTCTCGGAGGTGGGCGAGGGCACAGTGGACACCCCGGGACACCCGCAGGCTGCGTTCCCGGTTGGGATCGTTCTCTATGAGGACTCGCAGGCCAGCAGCAAAGTGCGACAGCGCCTGGGCCAGGTGCTCAGGGCGCAGTGCACCCACACTTACTTCCTCAGTCTCCACACCCACCATGGCCTCCATGAGATCTGACTCTGGTCTTCTGGAGGCCAAGCCTCTCCCCGCCTCACAGAGCAGCCCAGAGTCACTGACACCCCCAACCTCCACCTCCTGGGGGATGCTGCGGGGCGAGGGCTCCCCACGGGCCTGCAGCAGGTGCACAACACCGGCCTCAGCCACATCCCCGAGGCCTGCATGGCTGGCTAGTGTCACAGTGCTGTGATGGAGCTGGGGGAGGGCGTTGGGCTCGGGGGCACCAGCGGGCACGCACTCAGGCCACAGCTTCCTCCAGGCACTGTTCATGGTGGCAGGCTGCAGCTCTGCCCAGGCCTTAGCAATGTTGTCTACAGCGGCCATGACAGTATAGCTGCGCCAGAACTCCCGCACGGAGGGCCGGTCTGTACCCGCCGTCTCCTGGACCAGCTGGCTGAGCGTGCGGCGCAGATAATGGGCCTTGAAGGCGGCAATGACACCCTGGTTCATGGGCTGGATCAGGGCTGACGTGTTCTTGGGCAGGAACTCAACACGCACGTGGGCCGAGAGGCCACCCAAGTGGACAGGGTGGCAGGGTGCGCTGTCCAGCAGCAGCAGGGCGCGGTGTGGGAGGCCATGGCTGGTACAGTAGCTTTCCACAGCTGGGCAGAAGCAGCCAGTAAACCACTCCTGGAAGATGCTAGGTGTCAACCAGTCATTGCGGTTGGAGCGCCAGACCACAGGCAGGCTGGCCTTGGAGCAGCCCCTGAGGGCACGCGGGTTCTCCGAGGGGTACACCAGCAGGGGCTTCAGCTTGAAGTCACCAGCCGCATTGCCACCAAGCAGCAGGGTCAGGTGGTCCTTAGAGGCCTTGGGCCCAGGCCCGGCTGTCCCCTCCAGTGCCAGAAGCATGCGCTCAGGCAGCCGCTTCCAGAACAGGCCCGTCTCGTCCACGTTGAAGACCTGCCGTGGTGAGTAGCGGCCCTCCTCCAGAACGGCGCGCAGCACCACGGGGTAGCGTGCGGCAGCCTGGGCGTCGGCCACAGCCGGCTCATCCGTCAACAGCACGTTGTGGCGAACCTTGAAACGGGCAAACCAGCCATTGCTGGCCCCGAACGTCTCGGCCTGGGCGCCGCTGCCCTGCTCGCGCTGCAGCTGGGCAAAGAGCCGGCGCGCCTTGTCCTGGATAAGCAGCGTGCTGACAGGCAGGTTCTGCCGCTTCTGCTCCTCAATCCACAGGCTCAGGAGGCGTTCCATGCGGCCCATCAGCACACCCCGGCAGCGGGTCAGCTGGGTGGCGCTGACGGGCGTGGCTGCCTGGGAATTGGCCCGGATCTTATCCTTGTTCACGCGGATCGAGGCAACCGTGGAGGTGGCCAGTCCCAGGGCCCGGGCGATCTGCGTCAGCTTCTCACCCTCCTCAAACCTCCGAAGCACCTCCAACTTCACATGCAGGGTGATGGACTTCCGGTCCCGCTTGGCACTGTGACGGAGGCCAATCCCAAGGGGCGCCTTCCCCAGCACCTGCGGGTGGGGGGTCGTCTTCATGCCGCTTCCCCGAGCCATGCACCTCAACAAGCTCTCTCCCCACTGCCCGTCCACGGTAGCTACTGCCGTGCCCACAATGGCCTCTGGGCCTCTCCTGCCACGCCCGCCTCTGCCTGAAGAGGAGAACACATGGGCATTAACGTGTGAGTACATGAGAGTCTGGACCACTGCCTGGCCTTCCCATGCTCTGACCTAAGGCCCCCAGCCCTGCGGAGCACTGCCTCAGAGGCAGGCCCAGTCCCTTCTCTCCCTAACGCTAAAGACACTGCATACACACTTCCGAGCATACTCTGCGTGTAGAGGAGCATTTCATTTAGTTTTAGTCTATGAGGCCAAAAAAAGTGCTGTGGGGAGACTTTGTCCTTCCCCCAGAAAACCTCTTGCAACCACAAGGAGATGCAGAGTCTAGAAATCCTGACCCATCTCTCGGACACTGACGAGCAGAAGCATCTCCATGCTATTCAGAGACATGGAACATCAGCGCGGGAGACTGAATAATGGCTCCTAACCACACCCACACCCACATCCCAATCCCAGGAACCTATGAGTAAGTTTACCTCTCAGGGCAAAAGGGACACTGCAGGTGTGATTAAGTTAATAATCTTGAGAGGCGGAGATTATCCTGGATTATCCCAGTGGGCCCTAAACGTAATCAGAGGGATACTTGTAAGAGGACACAGAAGATTCCACTCAGTCAGAAGGCAATGTGACCACTGAAGCCTAGAGCTTCCAGAAGGAACCAGCCCTGCCAATACCTTGATTTTAGCCCAGGAGCCCCATTTCAGATTTCGGACCTCCAAGACTCTAAGATAATAAATTTGTGTTGTTTTAAACCACTAAGTTGGGACTTCCCTGGTGGCGCAGTGGTTGAGAATCCGCCTGCCAACGCAGGGGACACTGGTTCAAGCCCTGTTCCGGGAAGATCCCATATGCCGCGGAGCAACTAAGCCCGTGCGCCACAACTACTGAGCCTGCGCTCTAGAGCCCGCGAGCCACAACTATTGAGCCCGCGCGCCTAGAGCCCGTGCTACGCAACAAGAGAAGCCACCGCAATGAGAAGCCCGCACACCGAAACGAAGGGTAGCCCCCGCTTGCCACGACAAGAGAAAGCCCGCACGCAGCAACGAAGACCCAACGCAGCCAAAAATAAACTAATTAATTAATTAATTTAAAAATAAATAAACCACTAAAGTCTGTAGCAATATGGTAAAGCAATCACAGGAAACTAACACAGAAGGTAACCTCCTTCATTCTTGCCACCACCGTGGAGTACCTGGGGATAGAGGAGGAAGGTGGTTCTCCACACAGCAGTCAGAATGATTCTCTAAGAACCAAGTCGGGGAGAATTCCCTGGCCGTCCAGCGGTTAGGACTCCGGGCTTCCACTGTAGGGGGCACAGGTTCAATCCCTGGTCAGGGAACTAAGGTCCCAGCAAGCCGCACGGCGCGGCAAAGAAAAAAAAGCAAACAAACAAAACAGTGGCTCCTCTGCTCAGAGCCCTCTCAGGCCTCCCAGCTCTCTGAGTCAAAGCCACAATCATCACCAGCTTTGTCAAGGGCCTCCTTTGTCCTTTGCGTACTCCTGACCACATCCTCAGGGCACACTAAGGGCACTCCCGACCCAGGGGCCTTAGCTACTGTGGCTCTTTGGCCCACTGGGGGCCCTTCCCTGTAATCTGCATGGCTTATTCCCTCTTCTGCAGGTCTCTGCTCAAATGTAACCTAATCAGAGAGGCCCTCCCCACCTGTATTTTATTATGCATCCATCACACGTTGCCTGAGGGCAGGAGCTGTACCTACTGAGCACTCTGTTGGGTCTCCAGGCCCAGGAAGAGAGCCTGGCACTTTGGAGGCATCCAACAGTCACTTGCTGACTGAATTATTTAATGAAGTATAGTGATGGAGGCAGGCTTCCCGCTTTGTCCCTTTTGCATTTCAAACCATGTGAAAGTAGCACCTGATCAAAACAGTAAAAGTTTTTTTTTGAAGGAATGCGTGTGAAAAACAAGGACAGTACCTGACAGGTCTTTGTGTTTTGGGAGTGTCTATGGCACCGAGGAAGAGTACCTTCAGGGACCCATGGGCTGCACCTGGCTTAAAGGGGAGGTGGGCATGGGGAAGGCTTCCTGCCTGGAAGGAGGCCCCAAATTCCGAACCACTCACGCGCCCATCCCTCCGTCTCCACATGCCTGCCTTCGCCTGCTCACCCACAATTTTTTTTTAAATAAATTTACTTATTTATTTATTTATTTATGGCAGCGTTGGGTCTTCGTAACTGTGCACGGGCTTTCTCTAGTTGCAGCCAGTGGGGGCTACTCTTCGTTGAGGTGCGCGGGCTTCTCACTGCGGTGGCTTCTCTTTGTTGACGAGCATGGGCTCTAGGCGCGTGGGCTTCAGTAGTTGTGGCACGCGGGCTCAGTAGTTGTGGCACACGGGCTTAGCTGCTCCGCGGCATGTGGGATCTCCCCGACCAGGGCTCGATTCCCAACCACTGCACCACCAGGTAAGTCCCTCACCCACAATTTTAAATTAAATTCATTCATTTTTACCCTCCCGCTCTAGAAAGTCCCCAAGCCCGCCCACGGGGAAGGCTCGAGACTACATTTCCCAGAAGGCCGCGGGGCCGCCGGAGGCCCCGATTGGCCCCCTCGCGCGCGTCCGTTCCCTTCCCCCCACGGGAACCAAGGGTATAGGCGCCTCGGCCCCTTCCCCCCGGAGCCCGGGCCCCCGCGCGCCCGACCGCTCTCACCTCCGGACCGCGACGTGGGCCGGCTTCCTCAAGTGGGCCGACTGAGCTGCGGCCCCTCCCCATCTGCGGCTTCAGGTGCCGCTTCCCGGCGGCGGCCGAAGCCAGCCTCCATCTTGTCGGCGGAGGCGGAGGTTGCCGGGCGACGGCCGGGATTGGAGGAGGCAGCGTGGGCCCCGCCCCCGATGGCGCGCTAGGTGCTGCGTCCAGTCGCCCAGGGCCTACCGGGAAACGTAGTTCGGCGACGAGGCCGCCGAGCACAGAGTCCAGGCGGGGGCGCCCAAGGCCGGATTTCTCGCCTATTAATTTCTCTCTCCTGTCTTTCCTGCCATCTACTTTCGGTCTCTTTCTTTTCTTTCTTTTTTTTTTCTTCTTTCATAAAGTTTTTAATAACCTATAATTTTCTTACATGTACACTAGTAACCTTAAAAAGACAAATATTTACTACCAAATGTTAGCTACTGTACAGTTTACAAAAACATATAATTTTAAGAATTTGGAATAATAAAGGGAAGGTACCTACTTCAAATGGATTAAATAAGAAAATTCCACTTTTTAAGAAATTTAACCAGGAAATGGGAACTTTCCAATTTCTCTAAAGGAACACCAAAATATTTTACTGAAGTCAGAGAACTTACTATTTTTGTTCAAGACTTCATCTACATAGTTTTAAATAAACCCTAAAAAATATTTTCCAGTATATGTAAGGCCTCTACACAGAGCGCACGACTAGGGAAAAAAGGACTCCGTCAGAATGAGAAGCCATGAAGAACAGAGATATGTCTTGTTCACCTTTACATCTCCAGTTCCTACCATAGTGCCTGGCTCAAGGTGAAAATGCTTAAGCAATGGTTGCCACTTTACATTGAACCAGGCAGATACATCTTTGGTCCAGTTTTCATTCCATATTAAGCATGACCTGAGCTGCAGTCCCTGTTCTTGGCCCTTGACCTTAAATTGAGTAAGGTAAGCCAATATACAAACACTTTCTACATCAGCCTTCTGACAGGATCCTCAGAAATGAATTATCACAGGTTGTGAATCTTCTCTTACGTGGTCTAATTCTTATTTCTTGAATAATATCAGTGTGCAAAAGTAATGCATTTTCGGGACTTCCCTGGTGGCGCAGTGGATAAGACTCCATGCTCCCATTGCAGGTGGCCTGTGTTCGATTCCTGGTCAGGCAACTAGATCCCACATGCATGCTGCAACTAAGAGCTCGCATGCCACAACTAAGGAGCCTGCCTGCCGCAACTAAGACCTGGTGAGACCAAATAAATAAATATTTTTTTTTAAGTAATGCATTTTCAGTGCAGTACAAGTATATTCGTACGAGTAAGAATTGAGTAAAGGCCTTACTTTTCCATGTTTTAAATAACAGATACATAGCATCTTATATTATGATGTAATTAGCAATTTTTAGACACTGAACGTAATACACTGTATTACAATGCAATGTGGTAGGCTTCCATTTTAGGAACAAAAATCAATTTCACACGAAAAAAGAGTTATTTTAAATTCGCATAAAATACATTCAGAATAAGTCTAAAATTTTAGCATTAAGTAATGTAAAACAAGCACAGAGGAGCTTTCTTTATTATTATTACTTTTATTTTGGCTATGGCAGGTCTTAGTTTTGGCATAGGTGATCTAGTTCCCTGGGATAGAACCTGGACTCCCTGCACTGGGAGCACGGAGTCTTAACCACTGTACTACCAGGGAAGTCCTTCCACATGGGTCTGATTTTTTATGAGCTTTGGATTTTTCTTCATTTGGACCTGATGAATAACCCTGGGCATTTTTTTCTTTCTGTGTTTCCGATTCAGTTCCTTTATCACTATTTTTTTTCTTTAAACTTTACTTTTAGCTTTTGCATTTCTGTAGAGACCTCTCCTTTCCCCCCCCCCCCCGCTTTTTCTTTGATTTATTTATTTTTGGCTGCATTGGGTCTTCGTTGCTGCGCGTGGCTTTCTCTAGTTGCGGCGAGCGGGGTCTGCTCTTCATTGCTGTGCGCGGGCTTCTCATTGCGGTGGCTTCTCTTGTTGCGGAGCACGGGCTCTAGGCGCGCGGGCTTCAGTAGTTGCGGCACGCGGGCTCAGTAGTTGTGGTTCGCGGGCTCTAGAGTGCAGGCTCAGTAGTTGTGGCGCACAGGCTTGGTTGCTACGCAGCATGTGGGATCTTCCTGGACCAGGACCCGAACCCGTGTCCCCTGCATTGGCAGGCGGACTCTTAACCACCGCGCCACCAGGGAAGTCCCACTGTCCCCCCCACCCCTTTTTCTGCTTGGTGTTCCACATCAGAATCACAACGTGAATCTGATGATTTGGACTCTTCTTGGGTACCAAGTGACTTTTCATTGACTTTACTAGAAAGCAGATCGCCAGAGTGTGGAATGAAATCATCAGGTTTTCCCCATCCGGATTCCCCTCTTTCTGAATTATAATAGGTATAACCATCTTCACTTAAACCTTCTACCCAAACAGTCTTCACTGCCGTCTTTTTTAAATTTCCTTGAAATCCTTCAGGTTTCTCCCACTGAGATTCTCCTGTGATAAGATCATAATGGTAATGGTAACCCTCAGAGGTTATGCCTTCTACCAATCTGCCCTTTGAAGGGTCTTTTTTTTTCTTTTTTTCTTTTGCTGATTTGATGCAGAGGCGGATGGGATAGTGCTGGTTACTGGTGATATGCTTGGCTCTGAAGTTTCTGACTCTAAGCCAAGGCTTTTCAAATCCTCTTGGTATTCTTTCAGGGCAGCTGCCTCCATTGCAGCAAACTCCTTTGATGCCTTCTCTTCTTCCTTTGCCCTATCCAGGCTTTTCGGTTTAATCTCACTGATCCTCTTTGCCACATTTTCCTTATGATTCTTTCCTCTTTCATGAACTTCAACACTAGACCTATTGTCCGCAATCCAGCACCTGCAGTAATCAGAGAATTTCTTTGGTTGTGACCTCCAGTAGTCTGCCATGACTGGACCAGCCGCCCCGAGGGTCACCCTCAGGCCCGGCTGAGGCTCGCGTTCCCCACGCGGGATGAGTCAGGGCCCAACTCACTGCGAGGCCCACCGGAGCGTCCGCGCCTGGACCTGGTCTCTTTCTTTCCCACCATCCTCGCTACCTCCTTTCCTTTCCTGGGTCTGTCTCACTGTTTTCTCTTTCTCCCTGTCTGTCCCCCATTCCGGAGAAATGGTTCCCTTTAGACTGTCAAAATATAATTTTCGAAACAGCTAAAAACAAACTCCGTGAGCACACGTCAAATATCTATTTACCTCCGGTGGCAACTAGCAGGATGACATAGGTGGTTCCGGGAAGATGAGAGAGAAGGAACAACAGAAAGGGTGAAAGAACGAACAGTGAAATAAAAGTCCAAGTCGGATCGGTAGTGCCCCATGGGGCAGTGGGCAGGCATCTTAGTGTCCTGCTTAGTGTCCTACTGGGTGACAAAAAAACTTGGGGTACTCTTCTCTACTGGACAGAAAGCATTTACAACCTATCAACCTTTTACTCGTTAGCATCTAACTTCACAGTATCTGGACTCTGATCAAAAGCAGTTAACTTAAAAAAAAGTTGCTTCACTTAGGGAATCAGATGACCTGAAGCAGGCTTGGTAGAGACGGTGCTAGTTCTTCCAGTCATCTTTTTTTCTCTTAATGGCAAGTTTTGGATAAGTTTTCTTAACATGTGTCCCTCCCGCTCCGTCTTTCTCTCTTCTTGCTGTCACCCTTCTCTGAGTCTTTAAAAACTCTCGATCCACTTTACTGTATGTATCTCTAATGTCTGTCCCTTTCTCCCCTCTTGCTTCTGTACTCCTGTTCCTTGTCTGTCCCTTGAATCTCGAGCTGCACGTCTTGTCGCTGTAAATCTTTGTCTCTCCTTTCCCCTCCATCCCGCCCTGATCGCTCTCCCTCTTGTTAACTGTTCTGACACACATGTCTGCCCAGCCCTGACTCTCTGACCTAGGTCTCTTTCTGTCCTGCCCGTGTCTCTGTCCCTGTGTCTGTTCACTTACTTTCACTGTCTCTCCTCACAACTCTCCCCGCCCCCGAGCCTGTGTCTGTCTGTCCTGTCTCTCTCGCTCCGCATCTCTACCCTCAGCCTACCTCTCCCATCCTCTTTCGGACGCCGGCCGGTACCCAGGGTTGCCCTGGAAACCGCCTGCACGGCCCACTGGTTACCATGAAGACGCCCGGGCCCGCCTACCGCCCACGAGCGCAAAAAAAAAAAAAAAAAAAAAAAAAAAAAAAAACCTGTCATCGCGCCGCGCACGCGCGCGGAGGACTGGCTGACCTCCTCCCGGACAGGAGCCGGCCGAGCCTCTCTCCAAGGCGAAAGTGGGAGAGGCTCGCTTGCGGTCCTGAGGGCGGTGGAAGGGGTGGCCGGGTCTCCACAGGGGGTTGCCATGGAGACAGGGGGCTGACGGCGTCCTAGCGAGGGCCGTGATTGGTGCAGAGCCCTGCTAATCCCCGGAAGCCCCGTAGAGAATTCAGGGAGACTTGGTGGCGGCATGCACGGCTGGGAAGGCGGTGCGGCCGCCCGTTGCCCCCTGAGAAGCTTGCTCGCGTCGACGGGCGCCTGGACGCCTGGATTTGAGGCTGGGAGCGCGGGAAGACGCGGCCCGGAGTGTGACCCGATCGTTGCGAACAACGCTGCCCCGGGGCACAGCGGGAGGAGGGTGGAAACTGAGGCGAGGGTGGGGGACGGGCAAGGCGGCGCTTCCGGCTGGTGCGTGGAGCGTTCTGGGAGACATAGTCCGGCCGGGGAGGGAAGGTCGGCGAGTGCGCATGCTCGGGAGCGCGGAGCGGCCCGCTGAGCGCGGAGGTGAGGGCGGGGGCCCCTCAACCGGGAAGGTTCGGGCGGGGACGGGGGCGGCGGCCCAGCGGGATCGGGAGCGTAGGACAGGGGCCTGGGTGCCCCCCGTGGCCGGGCCCAGCGCTGTCGCGCGCGGCTCGTCAATCACTGCGCGTTGCCACGGCGACAGAATCTGGAGTCCCCGCCCCCAGTTGCCATGGCGGCACCCGGACCTGTCCCGGCTCCCTAAAGCAGAAGGTGCCCGCCCAGGCTTCTGGTAAATGTAGTTCAGGGAGCTCCGCAGGGCCGGCCAGATTACGGAGGCCCAGCTGTCTCCTGGGGTTTCAGGTTGACTTGGAACCTTGAGGAGCGAAGGTTAGACACCCACGGGATCAGGCGGCCCTCGAAATCGAATCCACTTCCTTAATAAACTCAGATCTCTCTACAAAGGTTGCACTGTACCTCCAGTTGCATAAGGAGCAGCGCGAGTGTGGTGGGGGTGGGGGAAACGGAGGTTCACAGTGGCACAGCGACAAGCCGAGGTTACGTGGCAAATAGGCTGGGCAGAATCTCCGACTTTCCTTGCAGGCTCCGAGTCCAGTGGTCTCGGCTCCTTTGTAGCTCCCCTCTGAAAACTCCCCTGTTACCTCCTTGTCCCACCTAAATCAGGAAACGGAGGAGATAGTGGGGCATTGCGTGTTGTGATTAGTCGGGCTCAGAGAACGGGGCTGAATGGGGGGAGAATGGTGTCTGGGTGCTGGGCCATACAGGTGACCTTGCACAGGTGTGGGGTGGGGCAGGTGCAGTCAGGCTGCGCTGTGAAACCGCGCTGGGAGGGGAGTGGTCTGAGAGACAAGGCGGGAGAGTGGACGCTGCAGTGATAGACTGGCGTTGGTGGGGGAGGGGTGGTAGTGGTGTAGATGCCCAGGCAGTGGAGGTTGTAGGTGGCATTCACCTGGTAGAGAGAGGGATGCAGAGCAGGGGTTAGGTGGTGCATGTAGAAGAAGCGTGGGCTTTGGGGGAGAGACGAGGTGCCTTCTGGGCCTAAGAAGCAGCCCAGGAACAGGGGGCTACCAGAGACTCTGCACAGGCCCAGCTAGAGACGCTCACCGAGGGCTCACCAGCCCCACAGGTCCTTGGCACGGGACTGCCTCTGTGCCTCAGTTTCCTCATCCTCCTTCCACTTGGCAGGTCTCGGGATTCAACAGCACAGCATCCAGTAGGCTCTCAATAAGCATTTGTCACCACCACTGGCCTCATCGCAGCAGCCTCATCCCATTCCTCCCCCAGGGGGAGACACTGGCCTCAGAGCTCCAGCCTGGTCTTTCCAATGAGGCCCACAGCTCTGGGCTCTCCGGGCCACGCACCCCCAGAAGATGAGGGGCCCATCACAGTGAAGCTGGAGGAGTCTGAGGAGGAGGGTGAAGCCGCCCCATGGGATCCCGGCCCAGAGGCTGCACGACAGCGTTTCCGGCACTTCCACTATGAGGAGGCAGTGGGTCCCCGCGAGGCGCTGGCCCGGCTCCGTGAACTCTGCCGCCAGTGGCTGCGGCCCGAGGTGCACTCCAAGGAGCAGATGCTGGAGCTGCTGGTGCTGGAGCAGTTCCTGGGCGCGCTGCCCCCCGAGATCCAGGCCCGCGTGCGGGGACAGCAGCCAGGCAGCCCTGAGGAGGCCGCTGCCCTGGTCGAGGGCCTGCGCCGGGAGCCAGGAGGGCCCCGGAGATGGGTGAGTCAGTGGCCCTGGGGTCGGGGCTGGAACAGTATGCATCTCCGCCTCTCCCTGGGAGGTGCCATTCTCAGCCAGACACTGGTCCCTTGTGGTTTGGAAGTGGTCATCTGCAGCAGACCCTGTGTGAGGGCAGACGGGGTTCCAGGGCCAGCATCACTGGCCCATCCCTCCATCACCTAGAGGCATGGACAAGGGATGCAGGGTGGGGAGAGAGGGTGGGTGTCAGCAGCAGGAGAGCAACTGCAGGTGGTCCCTTTGCTCCTTGCTCAGTCCCTGGTGGACATGGGTCCTTAGAGGACCTAGTCAGTCAGGACCCCTGGGGTCCCAAGATAGGGTGGATGCCCATGAACTCCCTACCTGAGCTCCTGATGGTGGGGGGCACCTCCCCAGGTCACAGTCCAGGTGCAAGGCCAGGAGGTGCTATCAGAGAAGATGGAGCCCTCCAACTTCCAGCCCCTCCCTCAAATCACACCTCGGACTCCAGAACCTGGACTTGAGATGCCCCGTGGGGCCACACAGGAGTCGTCACTGGGCCTATGGGTGAAAGAGGAGCCTGGGGTTACAGAGGATCCAGGTGAGGGTAGGTAACGTGCCCATGCATTGGTGGTCCCCACATCCCGCCCAGCCAGTGGCCGTCATTATCCCTCGCATGCCAAGCCTGACTGTCACCACTGTGGCTCCTTCCATGTTCTCAGCTGGCATGGAGCTGGCTATTGGGGTTTCCTGGTGTGGGAGGCATGTGGGGCTCACTCCCTGAGGAGATCCATTGGGGGACATTAGCCGATTGCTCGAGAGCAGACAGACGGCTGGAGTATGGGTGGGCACAGCTGAGGGAGGACCCCAAAGTGCTGGGGAGCATTCCCTTCTCTCATACGCCTCCCAGGCAAGTGCCAGACATGCCCACCCACACTCTCTGCCATTCCTGTGTGGACACTTAGAGCCCCCCTGACATGCCCAGCCCCAAGTCTACACCCAGGTCTCACCCCACCTGGACCCCAGCACCTGGCACACCACTGAAGAGGGCAGCAGGGTGGGGAGCCCCTGGAGCTGCCTGACCCCACCCTTCCTCTCCAGAGCTTCTGGACTCTGGGCCTCTAACCAACCCCCAGGAGGCCACTTCCACTGTCCTACCTGAGGAGGCCCAGGTGAGCCCCTGCTCTGGGAGCCTCAGTGGGTGGGGGTTGGGTAGGTCCCTCCCTGGGCCTAGCCAGACACAGGTGAGCAGTGACCACTGTGGTTTCAGGGCTGTGGCGTGGCGCTGGGCCAGGCCTCTCCCCATAGTGAGACTGGGCCTGAGGGGTCCTCATGGACGGAGCACCCTGAGGCCCTGTGGCAGGAGGAAGCTGGGAGCATCTTCTCCCCGGGTGAGTAATGTGGGGCCCTCCACACGGGCAGCACCACCCCTGACCATCCCACTCCTGGCCCTGCTCAGGTGGGCCCCTTACTCCGGCATTCCCCGAGCTCCTCCATCGCCTGCAGCATTCAACCTGCTTTAGCATCTCCTGCCTGCGAGAGCCAAGCCCCCCACTAACCTCATGGCCCCTCCAGCTGCTGCTCCCCGCCCCCAGTAAAACCTCCTGAGAGCAGGACTTGTGCTACCCACGTCCGCTCCCAGCCCCGGCACCCTGGATGGACCCCGGGTACTGGGCTTGCATCCCACTGATTGGGGGACGGGGCAGAGAGGGACAGCAGGTTAGTAGACAGGGTGGGCAGACAGGGGGGACCTTGACACAGGGTGGGGCCTGGGCAAGACAGAGCGGTACCCTGCTCTCAGGCCAGATGCCCTGTGCTGTCCACCTCAGCCACACAGCCTACAATGGTCTGCCGTCGGCCAGGCTCCCTGTTCCCTGGACCCCTTCTCTACGTTGGTTTACTCCCTTGTTATTTATTTTATTTTGGGGGCTGCGTTGGGTCTTCGTTCCTGTGCGCCGGCTTTCTCTAGCTGCGGCAAGCGGGGGCTGCTCTTTGTTGCTGTGGGCGGGCTTCTCATTGCAGAGGCTTCTCTTGTTGCGGAGCACGGGCTCTAGGCACATGGGCTTCAGTAGTTGTAGCACGCGGGCTCAGTAGTTGTGGTTCGCGGGCTCTAGAGCGCAGGCTCAGTAGTTGTGGCACACGGGCATCGTTGCTCCGTAGCATGTGCATCTTCCCGGACCAGGGATCAAACCCGTGTCCCCTGCATTGGCAAGCGGATTCTTAACCACTGTGCCACCCGGGAAGTCCCACCCCCTTGTTCTGGTGAACCTTCCTGTGAACTCTGGTGTGGGAAGTAAAGTTCTGAGCTATGGTCCATATCTGAAACACATTTGTATTACACTGAATTTTGGCTGAAGAATTCTTTTTATTAACTCTGTCTCAAAACATTTTTTTTTTTTTTTTTTTGCGGTACGCGGGCCTCTCACTGCTGCGGCCTCTCCCGCCGCGGAGCACAGGCCCCGGACGCGCAGGCCCAGCGGCCATGGCCCACAGGCTCAACCGCTCCATGGCACGCGGGACCCTCCCAGACCGGGGCACGAACCCGCGTCCCCTGCATCGGCAGGCAGACTCCCAACCACTGCGCCACCAGGGAAGCCCATCAAAACATTTTTTTTTAATTGCTGTGAAACTGGGTCGAAACATTTTTTATCACCACTGTTGGTGAGCCCTTAAAATTTGAAATTCACATTTCTCAGTTGTGGGAAACTGGCTTGCATTGTTTCTTTGATTTCCTTCCCCTCCATTGTTCTGTTCTCTTGTTTCTGGAATGCCTGTTACTTGGTTATTGGACTCTAGGACAGATCCTCCAATGTTCTCTTCACTGCGATTTCCCCATCCCTTTCTTTCTGCTCTATTTTCCGGAAAATGTCTTCAGTTATAGCCTCCAGACCCTCCTTTGAGATTTGCATATCTGCTAGCAGAGTTTTAATTTCCAGGAGTGTCTTCTTTCCCTGAACGTTGTTTTTAACCACTTTCTGTTATTCTTACAGTTGTAACATCTTTCCTTATTTCTCTGAGGATAACAATAACTTGTTTTTTAAGCTTTCTTCTCCCAGTGTGGTCTCTGGTCCCTCTGGCAGCTCTGAGCAGATGGGTGAGGGTCTTATCGGCCAGGACAACAAATCAGGGCTGGGAGGGGAGGGTGAGGGGTTCACTCCCCAAGGAGACTCACTTCTTGGGAAACGTGAGTGGGTGGGTGGAGCATGAGTGGACGCCACTGAAGCAGTCGTAGGGCAGTCTGGCTGGGCTGCTTGAAGGCACCCCTGCTGTGAGGATCTTCAGTTCTCTCCTCTGAGTGTTCTAAGAAGGCACTCCTAGCCTCTTGCCAGCATCCCGGGACAGAGGCTAGCGTCGCAGCGCCCAGTGTGACTTCCCTTAACTCCCTTGACTCCCTCAGGGTCCTCTCCCGCCCTCAACCCAGCCCTTTGCCAGGAAGCGAGAGGAGGTCCAAAAGTCACAGCTACAGCACTGCCCACCGCTTCCTCAGAATTCTGTGCAGACAGACCCAGGTCTGTTCCCTGCAGTAGCCCTGCCCAGCTTCAGCTTCAGCTTCTGAAACAGCTTCCTCAGCCCACCTGGTGCCCCTGCCCCTTCACCTGCGTGGCCAGAGGTACCTGGTACCTCCAGCTCCTGAACTTTTCAACGTCTGGGGTAAAATGGGTTGATTTCTTTCAGTCTTCCCCACTGCTGACTTACTATTTGCCTTCTCCAGCCTGCTGCACAGTTACCATTTGCCCATTTTGCTTTCCAGAGTAGAAAATATCAGGGATTTGTTTGTTTCCTCTCTTCTTCTCTTCATCCCTGTGGATTTTATGCCTTGAAAAAACAAAACAAAACCTTTATGGTGGTTTTTAATGTTGTTTCACAATGAAACAAATTTAAATAGATACCATTATTCCCCAGAAGTCCCCATTTGCTGTTTTTTATCAATAAGGATCCAAACTCATTCTTTTTTCATAGCGTCCTTGTTTTGTGGATACTGATCCATCCTTTGAGAATTTGCAAGTACCTTATGTTATTTCCGGCCTTGTTAATTAGCTTGGTTTCCTTGGGTGTCAATGCTCCCACTGGGTGCACTGTGGACAGCCTGCCCTGCTCAGCTCTGGGGGCTTCTCGTTTGTCCCTGCCCTAAGCACATCCTGGGTGAGGGACTGCCACAGGGTCCATCATAACTCAACTGGAAGGCTCATCTGGGCCCCTAGCCATTCAGTGGAGATACCTCTGCAGCCTCACTGAAAGCAAAAGGTCCATGGATGGACTGGGCTCACCCAGGCTATGTCCTCAACCCCCAACTTCATGACAGAGCCTGGCTCTCATCCTCAGTCTCCACAGCCTTGGCACTGTAGAGCACCATGCACCAGGCTCTGGATTCCTGAATCTCACCGTCCTTTCTTGCTTTGGAGCTGCCCCACGTATCTTGAAAGCTCTTTTCTTATGTTCTGTCTGTCTGTCGCGCATGTTGAAGCTGAGAGAGTAGCATGTGATACACACCCCTTCTGCTGTTTCAGTCTTCAGCTGGCTGGCCAGGCTTGCCTCATGCTGTGTAGCTGACCCTCCAGCCTGGACCTGCTTCTCTCAGCCCACAGCCCCACAGTCTCTCTGCTCTCTCCAGCCACACTGGCAGTTCCACCCCAGGCTCCTCGGCGGGTTCTTTCTCTGCGGCCCCATTCTTTCCTCAGGCTGCACTCTTCCCCAGACAACCACAGCTCACCTCAGCCACCTTGGCCTCCCCATAAGGTCTCCTGGCTGCTCCCCTTGCCCTCAACCGAACATCTTCTGTGCAGCCAGTGCTTTTATCAGGAGAACAGTTTGAATTGCTAGGACATTCACGTGTTAGAAAATTCAGAAAGCACAAGGGAGTATACAGGGGAATGCCCCTCTCCTGCATGTATCACATGGTCCTGCACCCCAACAGCCAACATCACCGGTTTTTTGTGTGTACTTCCAGAAAGATTCTCCGCGTAGAAGAACAAACACAAATTCAGGTGCATACTCATTTCCCGTTTTTAAAACACACGTGGACGCTTAACCTTCACACTGTTCCACGCCTGACATTTTTCGTGCATCTTCCCACTTGAACACACAGCAGCGAGCGCCCTCCTCTCTGGACAGCTGCATAGAGCCCACTGGGGCTCACCGTGGACACACTTGTTTATCCATCCAGGCCCCTACTGACATTCCTTTGGGTTACTGTTCAGTGAGAACTGAGAAACCTCCTACACCGATCATTTCACACAGGGGGAACACAACTGGTGGAGAAGTACCTAGATGTGGAACTGTTGGATCAGAGGGTGGGAGACTGGACATTCTTATGCACTTTGCCACACTGGCTTCTGTTTATGCTGGCAAGCGGTGCACACGAATGCTTGGGTTCCTGGAGTTAGGGTGTGGAAACGGTAACGAGTACGGCCCTAATACGCACTTTGCTTCCTAGGAGGGGACTGAGCATATTTTACAGAATTTAAGCATCCGTGACATTTCCTTTCTTTTCCTGCCCTTTCCCCACGTTTGTCAGGTTGTCCGTCTTTCTTGTTGATTGGCGCACCTTACTCTGGTTAATTAGTCCCTTGCCTCTGGAGAGTTCGCAGTTTGTCATTCGTCTTTTGACTCGGAGGGTTTTTGCTGTGCACAGATGATTTCCTTTGACACAGTATAATTTTTCTGAGTTTTCTTTGGCATCTGATAGGTCTTCTGTCACCTACTGAAGCCCTTGCTAGTCTCCCAGTCTCCTTGCTTTAACTTCCTTCTTCTCCGTTGCCTGTGCTCACGTCGCCTCCCTTCCCCAGCATCTAATGATGGAGTGCTCACAGCGTGGCTGGAACCTGCTCCTTTTATCCGCAGACACCCACCACTGTCTGATCACATGCAGGCCCAGGACTCCATAGGCCATGTACACACCACAGCACCCGTGTTCACCTTTCCCGGCAGACTGGGCCCGACTCCTGTGCCCCACAGCCTGCGCGTGCCCTCGGTCCCTCGGGAGTCCCGTGGCATCTCAAGGAAGGCACGGCAGACAAAAGTCCTGGTTGCCTACATTCCCTGCCTCTGTCCCCTGCCCTATTCCCTTCCTGTTGGCTCCACTTCCAGCCTCCCTCAGACCCACCCACAGCTCTGCATTTGTGGAAACCATCATCACCCACCCGGACAGTGCAAGGGCCACCTGCCCCACCTTTGCCCTACAGCCCTTCCAGAAAGGCGGTTTTTACAAACTTAAGTCAGACCTGGAAAGCCTGTCCCCAGCTTTTCAGTTTTCCACCTCCTGCAAGGGTCTGTCCCATTGTCACCTCCTTAGGGAAGCCTGCACATTTACAACCCCTGCCCCTGCCCACGTCACTTCTGTCTGCCTCCTTGGTCAGTTTCAGGTCGCTCTAGTTCGCGCCGTTTCTGCAGGGCTGGAGTGGCTCTGGGCACAAGTGGGTTCTCTGTCATGAATGAGTGGATCCCCTTCTGCAATGCAGGGTTTACACTCCAGATGGACAGCATCTCTGCTGGCCCAGACACTGTGAGCCCCCACATCCACCTCCCCTGGGACCTCGGCGTGGCCAGCCTCACGGGCCGACTCGAGTCACCCTCCCTCGAAGGTGGCTTCTCACACGCGCTGGTGCTCTCCACCGACCCGGGAGGTAAGCAGGACCCCACATACGATCCCCGCCAGGGCGTGGGCCCCGGGCTGGCCGCCGCTCGCTGGCGTGCCCCCAGGGGCCGGAGCCGGGGGCGAGGTCGCCCCAGCACAGGCGCTGGAGCCGTGCGAGGTGGCCGCTGCGACGTGTGCGGGAAGGTGTTCAGCCAACGCAGCAACCTGCTGAGGCACCAGAAGATACACACGGGAGAGCGGCCGTTCGTGTGCGGCGACTGCGGCCGCAGCTTCAGCCGCAGCTCGCACCTGCTGCGCCATCAGCTCACGCACACCGAGGAGCGGCCGTTCGTGTGCGGCGACTGCGGCCAAGGCTTCGTACGCAGCGCGCGCCTGGAGGAGCACCGGCGCGTGCACACGGGCGAGCAGCCCTTCCGCTGCGCCGAGTGCGGCCAGAGCTTCCGGCAGCGCTCCAACCTGCTGCAGCACCAGCGTATCCACGGCGACCCCCCGGGCCCCGGCGCGGCACCCCCGGCGCCTCCTGGCGCGCCGGAGCCCCCAGGCCCCTTCCCGTGCAGCGAGTGCCGCGAGAGCTTCGCACGGCGCGCCGTGCTGCTGGAGCACCAGGCGGTGCACACAGGCGACAAGTCTTTCGGCTGCGTGGAGTGCGGCGAGCGCTTCGGCCGCCGTTCGGTGTTGCTGCAGCACCGGCGCGTGCACAGCGGCGAGCGGCCCTTCGCCTGCGCTGAGTGCGGCCAGAGCTTCCGGCAGCGCTCCAACCTCACGCAGCACCGGCGCATCCACACGGGCGAGCGGCCCTTCGCCTGCGCGGAGTGCGGCAAGGCCTTCCGCCAGCGGCCCACGCTCACGCAGCACCTGCGCGTGCACACGGGGGAAAAGCCCTTCGCCTGCCCTGAGTGCGGCCAGCGCTTCAGCCAGCGTCTGAAGCTCACTCGCCATCAGCGGACGCACACCGGCGAGAAGCCCTACCACTGCGGCGAGTGTGGCCTGGGCTTCACGCAAGTCTCGCGGCTCACCGAGCACCAGCGCATCCACACAGGCGAGCGACCCTTCGCCTGCCCGGAGTGCGGCCAGAGCTTCCGGCAGCACGCCAACCTCACGCAGCACCGGCGCATCCACACGGGCGAGCGGCCGTACGCATGTCCCGAGTGCGGCAAAGCCTTCCGCCAGCGGCCCACGCTCACGCAGCATCTGCGCACCCACCGGCGCGAGAAGGCCTTTGCCTGCCAGGACTGTGGCCGCTGCTTCCATCAGAGCACCAAGCTCATCCAGCATCAGCGCGTCCACAGTGCAGAGTAGCCAGTGCGCGCTGCACCCCCTCTCCGCCCTCACCTCGTTCCTCCGTGCGGGGGGGGGGGGGCGGGGGGGCGCTGCAGAACACCTACCTCGCGGGGATGCTGTGAGGCCTGTGATCACGTGGGTACAGGCCAGCCCTCTTAGGGCCCGGTGCCCAGTAGGTGCTCAATAAACAGTACACGGAACCTGCGCCTGGGTCTACACCAATTCAGTTCCTCCCCACTTGCCTGGGTCCCTCTCTGCCCACCCCACAGGTCCACCGCTTTCTCTGCAACCACACGATTCCTGTAAGAGCCAGAGCCCCCTGCAGATGTGGCCCCTAGCAGAGCCTGGCCACATCTGTGCGGTGCCCTCCTTGCACCACAGCTCCTGTACTATTTGCCCATGTTCCCTTCGACCCACACGTCTGCCGGCCAAGCCAACTGCCAGATGAGGATGTGGACTGGCAGCCAGTATCATCGGGTGCTGAAGTATCAAACTGGTGTCCAGCATGCCAGAGCCGGCCTGAGGACATGTGTTTATGAAACTTTAAACCTAGGGAGCCATTTCTTAGGTATAGAAGCTACAAGGCTTTACCTGGGAATCCACATTCTTTCAAGGCTTTCCTCTGTTCCCCGCAGACTCCAGCCAGTCCGAGACCCGCAGGTGGCTGCAAGCCCCAGGCCAGTCCCCCGGCCCTCTGGTGATCGCTGCCATCATGCGCCGTTCTCCTCCCTCCCTGGCCCCACGCACAGCCCCTAAGGGCTCCCGCACGGTGGGAGGTATCTATCGTGTGTTCAGTAACCAGGCCAGTCCCCCAGCCCTCTGGTGATCGTTGCCGTCATGCGCCGTTCTCCTCCCTCCCTGGCCCCACGCACAGCCCCTAAGGGCTCCCGCACGGTGGGAGGTATCTATCGTGTGTTCAGTAACTAGTCACAGGAAGCACGGCTGGCAGCGGCTTTCATGAAGATGGACGATACTGCCAGTTCCAGTTCAGTGTCCTGCAGACTTGAGGGCCGGTGTCTCTGGAACCCTCCAACCTCTTCCTGTGCCACTGCTTCTTTTGCCCTATCTTCCCCTTCCATCCTATTGTTCAGGCCTTGACACAGTCCCCCATTCCACCCATGGGTGCTGTAAGTGCCAGGGACAATGGAGAAAGGCAGTTCCAAAGAGGGCATCTTCATGCAGCAGGGTCTGGCTTGGGACTTAAACCCCACTCTAGGAGGGTGTCAGCCTGCCCTTGGCCTAGAGGTTCCAGAACAGCCCTTCTAGGCCTGTATGTCCAAGCTTCTTCCAGAAGTGCAGCTGGACTCGCCCCTGCCACTCTGAGTGACCCTGATCCCCTCAAGACTTGGGCCCTGGTATCAGGGAAAGACAAGCCAGCCCGGGCCAGAGGCTTCCTGGCCTGCTAGAGAAGGCATGCTCCCTGCCTCAGCCCCCCTTCCTCCCCTCCCCCATTCCTCTCTTTTCCCCACCTCCCCGCTAGTCTAGCCCTAGCCAAGACCAGAGCCACTCCGGCATCTACTACGTCTGCCAAAGTCAGCAGCCCCCCATGCAGGGGCACTCCTGTGTGGCACAGTCAGGGGTGGGACGTCCCCGGACCCTCTGACAGCACTCACGGTTCTCTCTGATCACAAAGGGGATTCTAGGAAACCTGGTCTAGAATTTGTAGAATCAGAGGGGAGAGGAAGGCAGGGAGGGGCTGGGAGAATCAGATCAGAGAAGGCACATGAATGAACACTGAGGTAGTCAGTGGGCTCAGGTTGGAGGAATGTTGCCGGAACTTTATAAACCCTGTAACATGGCTTATTATTTTTTTTTTTTTTACAATTTGTATGACTTTTATAATCTGAAACAAAGAAAACAAGAAAGCTCTCATCTTTGATCATCTTCGTGTTAATTATGAAGGGAAATCTGTACAGACACAACTACATAAAAACATGAAATTCCACACAGGAAAAATTACAGCAAACATGAAAAGCATGGAGACATCCGGCCAGGGCCCCACAGCCGAAGCCTTGAGAAGTCCATGGACCCACCTGCCAAAACAGCCCTCTGAGAAGAAGTCAACATGAACAGCTATGTGAGCGCCACCCATGAAAGGTCATTTCTGCAGCTGGCCAGGCACACCTCTGCAATCCAGTCATGTGGCTGCAGGTCGAGAACCCAAGTGTTACCATACTATCGTCAAGGGCTGAGGGCTTGGACAGAGTGACCACTTCGCCCCACTTGGCCAGAGCCGTATGAGGAACCCAGGAGAGGAATACCTAAGTACTGGTCATCTAAGAAAGCTACAACAGTGCCCAGCCAGCCTGTCCCTGGACTGTCTGCGCCTGAGCCCATATTATTCACTCCCAAGCCCGGCCTCCCCATGCCACGTCCATCCAATTATTCTCACCGGAAGCCCAGCCTCCCGAATCTATCCACTTCTCTCCACCCCCCAGCACTGTTCTGATCCCAGCCGTCCATCTCCTGGAGGCCCACGGCACTCAGCCTCTCTTCCCTGCCTACTCCTGCTCCCTCGTTCCCCAAACAGACCCTTTCTTCCCAGTGTCAGCTCCCAGAGGCTACGCTAACAACCGTACGTGCACTTCCACCCTCACAACTCACCCGCCACGTTCTGCCCAGTCCCTCCAAGGCACTGGCCCCAGCTTCCCTCAGGACCTCTGCATGCGCTAAGCCCTAGGTTGCATCCTAAGAGGCTGCAGGCCCAAGGGCCACAGGCACCTTTGCCACCAAAACCACCTGTGCCTCTCTGCCACTTGAGTGGCCACGAAGGTGACAAAGAATATACAGCTTAGCTGCACCACTTCCAACCCAGCCCCCTGGGTTGAGGGGATGAGGCCATCCCCTCCTCCCTGGTCCAGAAACCATGGCCCCCTTTGCCTAGCATTCTGTTGCATGGTCAAGTCTTCCCCCACTGGACGGTGGGGAAGCCACAAGATCAGAGATCACGTGAGTCGAGCTTTGGCTAGTCCTCTCCAGGGAACCAATTCCCCATCCCCAGATGGGACCTTAGCGGAAGGGCCTAAGCAACTGGCCTGGGGATGGGCACATGAACCAGACTGGCCAACAGAAACCACCCCTGAGACTTTGGCTGGAAGCCACAGTATGGTCATCAACCCTCACGTCCTGTACAAAAATAAATAATCAAGAGCAGAGCGGATGAGAAGAACGGAGAGGGAGAGGGAAATTGAGTCTGGAAGAGCCCTCTGGGTCCCAGGACCAGCCATGTCTGAAGCCTGAGAACCCTGGGATGGCTGCAATCTTGTCAGCCCCAAACCTGAGCCGTTTGCAGCTTCTGATCTCCCATCCTCACTCCGGCGCCTCTCCAGCACTCAGCTCTCAGGGGAGTCAACGAAGCTGGGAGTGTGAGGCTAGGACAACTACAGGGCTGAAGAGGGGCGTGTGGGATGGTGGAAAGAGAATGGAAAGGGGCAAAAGGGGGAGCGGCTGCACAGACACCACTGGGATCAGTCCACGGAGCCCAAAGACGCCGAGGATACCTGGGCAGGGCCTCTGAGGAGGCTGGGGCCGGGATGGACGCCAAATCAAGACCCGAAGGGGTAGAGCCGACTCCCTGGGGTGAGGATGGGGCCGGGGTCGTTCGCCAAGAGGAGGCCATGGACTGAGCCTGCCCACCCCCAGCGCGGGCTCAACTGGGCCGCCGCGACTACTTCTCCCTTGGTGGTCCGTATGATGGCGGCACGTCGCCTCAGCGACTGGACGGGACGTGCGACAGGAGCCTCATTCGGACGCGGGCAGGCTGAGAGACAGAGCCCCCGCCGCCCCACGGGCCCGGCCCCCCCGCCCCAACCAGCTCTCGCGGCACCGCTCACCGCCTGACGGTTCCCTTGGTGACAGCCTGAAATCGCGGAACCGCTCCGCGCCGCTTCCTCCCGCCCCGCCGAGGCACGCTGAGCCGTGATTGGAGGGGAGATTGGCCCTGCCCACATCTCACGCGCAGCCGGCGGAAGGTCGTAGGGCACCTCCGCTGGAACTGTAGACCCGCGCAGAGAGCGGCCCTCCCCACTTTCCGCTTCCGAAGTGTGTCAGCCTGTGTAAACCTCCACAGTGCTTACTACTCTCTGACACAATACACGTTTTACTTGTTAGTTTACCTCAACCAAACTCTCTGCGAGAGGGTTCTTTGGGTTTGCGATGGGACACCGAAAGTGCTGGACCACGCACCCTCTAGGCAACGCCCCTGCCTTGCTCAGGCTCTGACCTGACCCAGCCTCAGTCTGTGACCCCCGGGGCCAAGTACTTCGTTTGGCCCGCCTACGCCGCCGTCTGCACAAGTGCAAGTGGGAATGGTTGTACCGCAAGCGAAGCTGCCCGCATCTGCCCCACTTAAAGATGGCGACAACACCGCTCCACTCCCTGGACTCGCAGGCGTCCCCGGAAGTGACCGGCCGGCCCGGTCTGCGCGAACGGAAATACTCGAGCCTAGCCGAAGGAGCCCGATCCCCAAGTCCCATCGCGGAGCAACGCGGGGCGGTGGCGTCGGCGGCTGCGCAGGCGCACAGCGCAGGCCGGGCGGAAAGAGCCGAAGCGGGCAGGCGGCGGAAATATCCGAAGCGGTGGGGCGCCCGAGGCCGTTGCGGACCTCCGCGCCGAAGCCGTTGCTGCCGCGGAAGCCGACCCTCCTCCAGTACACGGCCGTCACCACCGCAGCCCCCGCCTCCCTGTTCCGACCCGAGCCGCAACCCCCTCGGGAAGGGAGCGAGTGAACGGGCCAGTGGTGCGGCCTGAGGACCCCACGTCCGCAGCCGCAGCTGGGCCTGAGGACACCGGGGCGGGCGAGGGGGAGGAGGGAGCGGCGGGTGGAGGCGGGGCCGAGCGGACACGAGAACAGCCGAGTGGGCCCGAGTGCTGCCGAGCGAGCCCGAGGCGCCGGGCCAGGCCGGAGCCGACTACGGGAGCCGACGCGGGCCGCGCGGTGGGCGCGGAGCGGCGCGGCAGGCCGGGCGGGCGGCGGCAGCAGCCGAAGAGGCCGCGGCGGCGGGTCCGAGTGGCGGAGGCGGCAAGGGCGGCGGCGGCGGGGGGCCGGGTGGCCGGGGTCCCGGGCCCCGCAGGGGCGGCAGCGGCGGCGGCGGCAGGATGATCAAGCTGTTCTCGCTGAAGCAGCAGAAGAAGGAGGAGGAGTCGGCGGGCGGCACCAAGGGCAGCAGCAAGAAGGCGTCGGCGGCGCAGCTGCGGATCCAGAAGGGTAAGGAGTCGGGATGGGGGTGGAGGTCGGAGGTCAGGGCCTGGCTTGGGGTAATGCGGTCGCCAGGGGTCAGAGGTGTCAGAAATGGGGGGGCCGCGGATGTGGGGATCGGAGATCAGGGCCTGGGGATTGAGGGATCAGGGGTGGAGTAATAGTCACTGAAGTGGTCAGAGATGCGGGGCCGAGGATGGGGCACTGAAGGTATTTGGAAAGCCAGATGTCTGATATTAGGGACTGAGAATCTGAGGGTGGCAGTGTAGTGGGGGGACCGGGAACTCGAGAGTCTGCGGGGTCAGACGGGAACCTGGGTGAAAGGCAGAGGAGATATGGATAGTGGGGGCCGAGGATTGAGGATCCGAGTGGGAGATTTAGTGTCTTATGCTGGGGTCAGTGGGAATCAGAGTCAGGCGTGGTGAAGTACGTTCTGGGGCCTGGGTTTCGTGAGTCTGGGGGGGGGGGGGGCGTCACATGGCAATTTGGGGTTTAGGGTGACAGGAGGAGGAGGGAGGGACAGTGGGTGCCAGAGATTAGAGATAGGAGTAGAGTTGGGTTTAGACCATGGTGCTGGAGATGCTGGAAATCTTATAGTCAGAACAGTGTAAGGTAGGAGGGCTGGGAACTAACAGATCTGGAGGTCAGATGGGAACCTGGGTTTGGGATGATAGGCAGAAAGAGGAGTATATGGATCGTGGGGACCAGGGATTGGTGGGGGGATGATTTAGGGTGTGGAGGGGGAATAAGGTCTTTTGAGTTTGGGCCGATAATTGGGGACTCCTCTAGAAGGTGGGGGTTATGGCCAGGCATCCTGGGTGTGGGGTAGTCAGAGGCTCTTGGAGGGCACAGGGGAGTGGGGGCATTTAGGAGCTGGGTTGCGGGGGGACCCAGCTATTGGGTGCTGGGACTTAGGGCTGTGGATTCAGAAGAGTTGGAACTTACCCTGGGCCAGGAGCTCAAGCACAGTCACAATTGAACATGTGTGTTTGTGGTGTTCTGTAGATCCAGAAGAGCCTGCCTGGAGACTGGGGAGCAGAAAGAGCAGGGAGAGGGTTGGGGATGTGTCCCACTGCCCAGGACACAGCTGGGGTCCTGGAGGAGGCTATAGAGGCTCTGCTGGCACCTGCACCTGCTCTGAACACCCTCCTCTCTCTCTTCCTTTCTCTCTGTTTCCCTTTTCTGCTGTGAAAACCTAGACATAAACGAGCTGAATCTGCCCAAGACGTGCGACATCAGCTTCTCAGATCCAGACGACCTCCTCAACTTCAAGCTGGTTATCTGTCCTGATGAGGTGAGGGCACACTCAGCTGGACTCCCAGGCACGGCGGGTGGCCCCACCTCAAGTAGGGATACCTGGTTCACCTGCCAGGCCTTGCTGGATGGGATCCCAACTCCTCTTTCCTTCCTTCACAGGGCTTCTACAAGAGCGGGAAGTTTGTGTTCAGTTTTAAGGTGAGTCTCGGTGGGCCGGGGTGGCTCCCTGGGCTGAGGAAGCAACAGCTGAGGCCCCGGCCAGGCACTGCTGGGGCATCTATCCACCTCCCCTCTCTTTTCCTGGAGCCAGGTGGGCCAGGGTTACCCGCATGACCCCCCCAAGGTGAAGTGTGAGACGATGGTTTATCACCCCAACATTGACCTCGAGGGCAACGTCTGCCTCAACATTCTCAGGTGAGGGCACTAGCCCTCCACAGCTCTCCCCAGCCCTGCCTGCCAGGCACCCTTCATGGCCTTGCACTACACCAGTCTCTGTCCATTCCTTACCCCTTGTGGTGTGTGTTCCTCTGTCTCTTCACCTCCACGTTTTCTTCCTCGTGGCTTGACCTTGGCTTTCTCCATGGTCTGTCCTTCTCTGCACCCTCCTGCTAGCTTCTCCCATCCGCACTGTCCCGTGCCCTGGGCCTGATCTGTCCGGTCCCAGCAGGGCCTCTGGCGGCTTCCCACTCACCAGCCCCTGATCGTGATGTTCTCTGCCCACAGAGAGGACTGGAAGCCAGTCCTTACGATAAACTCCATAATTTATGGCCTGCAGTATCTCTTCTTGGTGAGTAGGGGCGGGGGCGCTGGGGCTGGGGGAGGTTGGACTTCTGCCCCTTGGGCTTGTTGACCCCCACCCATACCGGCCACAGGAGCCCAACCCTGAAGACCCACTGAACAAGGAAGCCGCCGAGGTCCTGCAGAACAACCGGAGGCTGTTTGAGCAGAACGTGCAGCGCTCCATGCGGGGTGGCTATATTGGCTCCACCTACTTCGAGCGCTGCCTGAAATAGGGTTGGCGCATACCCACCCCTGCCAGGGCCACCAGCCCCGGCGTCCCCTGCAAATATTTATTGGGGGCCACAGGTGGGGGGGGGCATGGGGCAGCCGGTGGGGGAATCCCATGCCCTGACCTGCCACCCCTCCCTGCCACCCGCTCCTAGTTTTTTTTTTTTTTTAAACCACCATGTGATTGAGGTCGGCGCGGCCTCCCCCGACCCGCTCAGCGATGGGAAATGAATTGGCTTGTCTAGCCCCACGCTGGGTGCTGTCCAGCCCCCCTAATCTGGGCTCTGGGGTGGGAGGCCAAGGGTGGCTGGGCACCCGGCACCCCACCCCTGCACCACTGGAGGTCCCGCCAGGCTATTAAAGGGGAATGTTACTGCATGGCCTCTGCCTCTTCCTTTTGTGGGGTGGGAGGGGCAGGTGATGTCCACCAGGGCTCCTGCAGCAAGCGTGGTGGGAGTTGTGTGATCACAGGTGGCATTAGGGGCCCCCCCCCCCCCGCCCCCGCGTCAGCAGGCTGCCCAGTGCCTGGGGCAGCCCTGGGAGTCGTGAGGGGACCAAGCCCCAGGCCTCGGGCAGGGTGGGATGAATCCCACTCCGGAACAAAGGAGGGGCAGGATCCAGTAACCACAGGCTTCCTGGCCAGTAAGCCAACATACAAGAAAGTCCGCACCATCTCCTGTTCTGCCCCCTTCTGCCATTGGAGGGCTTGACGAGGAGAATGCTGCCTGGTGCCACCGGGTGCCTGAGGTCCAGAAACATCAGCGAGAGTTCTCGGTCCCTGAGATGAGCTGGGCCCTACAGTGGGTAACGTGGTGGGGTGCAGGGCCTCTGGGTGGCTGACCGGAAGGGCGCCAACCCCGCAAGGACCAGGACTCCGGCCGTGGCTCGGCTCCCTTAGGCTGGACTTGAACCTGTGGAACACCGAGTCTGCGGCAGGGACACGGAAGCTGGTGCGCATGCGCCTGGGGCCGGCCTGGTCCCCGGCGCGTGCGCACGCGCGCTGTTGTCCCCGCCCAGCATTCCGGGCGCCGGCGGGGCGTGTGACGTCAGGTGGTTTAATCCGGAAACGGCGGCGACCGCCGACGCGACAGAACCGAGGGTCCGTCGTTGGTGGGCGCTCCGGGCCTCCCAGCGAGAAAAGCGTGACCCGGAAACGGAAGCGAGTCCCTGTCGCAACTCCGGTGAGTGGCCCCTACTGGGGCGCGGGCTCTGGGTGGACGCGTGGGTGGCGGCGTACGAGGGCCTCGCCCCTCTCTGGGACCCGGCCTTATCATCAGAGGACCCCATGCTGTCTTGCCTTCAGTGGTCAACACCCCGAATGGCCCCCCAGGCTTTCCTGCGTGAACAAGGCACCCCAACACTTAGCATCCCTCCCTCTGTACAGGAGTCCGCAACGCCCGCCAACCTTATTCTCCGCGCCCAGATTCCCTCGGCATTTAGGACCCCCGCCCCAAACCGAATTCCATGCATACGTTGTCAGCTTCAGGGCCGCCCCCATCCACCCTGTTTCTAGCACTCGCAGCCTCCACCTCCTCCTGTCAGGGACCCTCTCAAGTGCCCTGTCCTTGGCGCTCAGGGTTCCAAGTGCCCCCTACCCCCGTCAGCCCACACACGGCCATCTCCAGTCTCAGTCCACCGAACACGCTAGGGCCTCATCGCAGGGTCTGCAGGACGAGGTGGAAGCCTTGAACCTCTGTGGGGGCACTGTGATGGAGGAGGGGTTGGGGTGGGCACGTTGTCCCCACTCACGTCCCTGGGGCTACCCAAGTTCCAGACTCCACTCTTTTGGCCTTCCATTCACGCCTTTTCCCCCTGCTCAGCCCTTTCCATTTTGGGAGCCCCCATCTGTCCCTGCCCATACACAGTGTGACCCCAGCTCTGCCTCATGCCCTCGTTTTGGGCCTCACACCACTCTGCAGTAAGGCTTCACACTTGCCCCAGTCCTACCGGTGGGCTCCTGCGGCCATGGACCTGCTGTTTGGGCGCCGGAAGACGCCGGAGGAGCTGCTGCGGCAGAACCAGCGCGCCCTGAACCGCGCCATGCGAGAGCTGGACCGTGAGCGACAGAAGCTAGAGACCCAGGAGAAGAAAATCATTGCAGACATCAAGAAAATGGCCAAGCAGGGCCAGATGGTAAGCTCGACTGGGCACAGCCTGGGACACAGGCCAGTGCTGTTGCTTGTTCAGACACTGGGGCTGCAGCAAACTGGACATGCTGAGCACCAACAGGGAGGTGCTTCTAGGGAAATGAAGGGTTGAGTGGGGCTTTCCCTAGTTTCAGGGTCCAAAAGGCTGCCTCTGTGGAGGTGGTGTCAGAGCCAAACGTTGAGTAAGGAAGAGAGTGAGCCCGTGAAGATCCAAGTGGCAAGTGTGTCAGATAGAACAGCAGATGCTCCATGAGAGTGATGGGTGAGCCCAGAGGAGTGGATGTGGGCCAGACCACTCGGAATCGTGGGCCACAGCGGGAGCCCACGTGGCATGGAATGCACTGGCCCTGGGGGCCAGTGAGCAGAGAGATGGGCACAGCCTGAACTGCTGGGGAGCAGCACCTTTGATGGGCGACAGAGTTTTGGCCTGAACAGCTGGGTTGAGGTGCCATTTCCTGGGATGGGCAAAGCAAGGAAGAGCTCTGGGGAGGAAGTGAAAAGGTGAGGTTTGGAAGTGTTTGTGTGTGAATCAGGATCCTGTACTTCAGGTGAGGGCCTGTGTGAGGTGGAGGGAGACACACATTCTTTGGCCAGGAGAGAAATTCAGGAATGGGTGTTGACTCCATAGACATGGAGAGAAAAGGACCCCTCAAGGGTGGCCCCACCTTTCTTCCCCTCATTTCTGGAGCAGAGATGAGAAGCCCGCGGAGGAGTCTGTGCAGTGGTGACCCAAGAGGCATGAGGGCGAAAGGGAACAGTGGCCAGTGGGAGCAGGCACATAGGAGCCCCTGAAAGCCTCAGTGGGCATGGTGGAGTGGCAGTGAGCATACTTCCAAGGCTGGCTCCCTGCCACCTCTGTCCCCTCGCAGGACGCTGTGCGTATCATGGCAAGAGACCTGGTGCGCACAAGGCGGTACGTGCGAAAGTTTGTGTTGATGCGGGCCAACATCCAGGCTGTGTCCCTCAAGATCCAGACACTCAAGTCTAACAACTCAATGGCACAAGCCATGAAGGGCGTCACCAAGGCCATGGGCACCATGAACAGACAGGTGCGCCTCTCCCGATCCCCCCCTCCCTACCCCTGCTAACCTCAGGGGCCAGACTCACCCTCCTCCCACTTCCAGCTGAAGTTGCCCCAGATCCAGAAGATCATGATGGAGTTCGAGCGGCAGGCAGAGATTATGGACATGAAGGAGGAGATGATGAACGATGCCATTGACGATGCCATGGGTGACGAGGACGATGAAGAGGAGAGGTTTGGAGACAGGAGGCAGAAGGGTGGGGACGGAGGGGATGCCTGGCCCTCCGGGTGCCTGGCCCTCATAGTTCTTTTTTTTTTTACCTAGTGACGCTGTCGTAGCCCAGGTCCTGGACGAGCTGGGGTTGAGCCTGACGGATGAGCTGTCAAGTGAGTGTCCAGACCCTGGGCCCTGTCCTGCGCGCAGCTCAGCCATCGCGCAGACCCTCCCTCTCCCAGCATTACTCCTTCCCGCAGGGGCTCTCTTCCTAACCCCCCTTCTCTGCAGACCTCCCCTCCACTGGAGGCTCCCTCAGTGTGGCTGCCAGTGGGAAGAAAGCAGAGGCTGCAGCCTCCGCCCTAGTCGATGCAGACGCAGACCTGGAGGAGCGGCTCAAGAACCTTCGAAGGGACTGACTGCACACACAGCACACCCCCGTGCCACCCTAGGGAGCCAGCGGAGGGCCCAGCATTTTCATTGTACCTTCTGCAATAAAAGAAGTTGGCCACTAGTCTTGGGCCTGTGTGAGTGGCCTGATGTGAGCCAGGCTGGGTTAGGGAGTCTGGTGACAGGGCTGACAGGAGTTGCTCAGGCAGGGCTTGGTAATGTGGGCCACATTAGCTGGGGTATAAGACAGAGGGCTGGAAGTTTTCTCATTTTGGCAGGAGTGGACAGACCAAGCCCACCCGTCTTCAGGGCTTGGGATGTGAAAACGCGCAGCAGACACTGGCCCAGCACCCCCAAGAAGGCAGGCTCCCCAGACATCCTGATAGCATCCCAGGAGTCCAGGCCTGTCCCCCAGGGATGCACTGCCCAGCTCCGCTTAGCCCAGCCCACCCAGCTCACTTTGAAGAGCTGGTTGCGAGAAACGGTTCCAAACCAGTCCAGGAAGCTCTCGGGGAGAAAGAGCTGCCGTGCAGCACCTACCTGGGGATTCACCCTGCCTGCCCACAGGTTAGCCTGGGTCTGCCTACCTACCGGGTGACCCTCCTACCCACCAGACACTCCCCAGATCGCAAAGGGCCCAGGAGGGGTGCTGCTCCCCACTCCCTGGACACCCAGGTGGCTGGAGATGAGTGCCCCACCCCCATCTGGCCCAACAGGGTTTGGTGAGGGATCGGTAACAGCCAGAGACCACGCCCCCAGGACCGCTGCCCCCACCAACCAAGGCCTGAGTAACGGGTGAAGTTTTTATTAAATCCACAGAAGTAAAAACCATATCGTGAGGGGCTGGGGTATGGGCCACCAAGGAGTGGGAACCAGGCCACCGGAGGGAGGAGAAGAGGAGAGAGAAGAGGGGGTGACAGGACAGAACAGAGAACAGAGCCAGGTTGGAGTGGCTCGGGGGCAGCCCAGCCTCAGGGGCCATCACCAGGGCCACTGGACAGGTCCTGGGCGCTCAGGCCAGCACCAGGCAGGCTCAGCGGCGGGGGCTCCACCAGAACGGCGGAGAACTTGGTGTCACCAAAGGCTTCGTTCATGCGAGTCTCAAAGAAGCGCTGCAGGCCAATGATGGACTGCACATCGGCCTTGTCCTGCCGGGCAAATTACAGTGGATGGGTCCTAGGTCGCCCACCTCTCTGCCCCCAGCCTCCCCTCCCCAACCCATCCCCACCCCAACAGGCTCACCTCTGTCAGCTTGTTGAACTGCTTGAACATGCGGCCCACATCCTGGGCAAACTCCTGGGGGGAGCTGTAGGGGGGTGACAACTTCTCCTGGAGACGGGCTCGAATCAGCGTCAAGTCCAGGGTGCCGCCGGGCTGATCCTTCAAGCAGAGGCCACAGGCTGAAGGTGAGGCCAAACAGCCCCTGTACCTCCCACCCTCCCAAGTCCCAGAACTCACCAGGGAGAAGGTGGAGTCAGTAGCCAGCTGGTGCAGGGGCCGGCAGGGCTCATGGCAGAAAAGGGCCAGCAGGACGCGCTCACACTTCTGCAGGCATTACATGAACATCAGAGTCATAGGGGACTTGGGGTGCTGCTGGCCAAACCAAGGGAGTGGGCCCCACCCTCACCTGCTGGTTGGCTGGCGAGAGCTTGGCCACCACACCAGTGCTGTCACCCCCATCCAGGTTTAGGCTGCCATCCTCCTCCTTCAGGTCGGGTAGCACGTGGCAGAGAGAGCAGCTCCACTCCTCCCTAGAGGAAACAGACCGTGAGGGGCTGCACGGCACCTGGCCCAGCCCTCCACCCTACAGACCCCGCACAGCCTCGCACCCTGGCACATCCTGCAGGGCAGGCAGGTGGCAGTCCAGGTGGAAGCAGAACTCGCACTGGTTGCACATGACCAGGTCACCTGGCTTCTGGCAGACACGGCAGATGGTGGCACTGTCATCCAGGGCACCTGGGCCACCAGCTGGGGCTGAGGTGCCCTCTGGAGCCACCACCTCCAGGCCTGAGCTGGTGCTGCCACTGGGTGAAGCCAGGCGGGGGCCCTCGGCGCCGGGGCCCTCCGCCAGGGCCATCAACACAGGTTTGGTCTCGGGGCCCTCAGTGGCAGCAGGCGGGGCCCCAATGGCAGCCTCTGTTTCTTCCTCCTGTGAGGAGGTGAGGGGTGTTCAGTGGGGTGCCGGCCTGGGCAGTAGATCCTCATCTCCCAGCCACAGTCACTTGGGCAGGCTCACCTTGACGATGGCCATGCCAGGCAGGGGCGGAGCACCAGGGGCCCCTGGGGGCGCAGTCCCAGGCTGTCCAGCTGCAACAGCTGCAGCACCTCGCTCAATGACAATGAGGTTGTAATCCTCAGTGGTGCTGCCTGGGAAGACCTTGAAGACTGGTGGCTGGCTGTCAGCCGTGAGATCCAAGTCCAGGCGTTCGAGGCTCACCCGTGGCACCTTACGCATGAGGCCACTCACCTCACCATCACTTGAGCGGGACCTGTGGGCGTGGCTTGGTGTGAGCGCCCCACCCCTATGGCCACCCTGTCCCTATAACCACCAAAGGGCAGCCACACTCACCGCTTCACCCCTGACACGTGGGGCTCTGCACTCGAGTAAGGGTCATCTGCTCGGAACACAGAAAACAGGTTGGGGTGGACATAGGGCACTGCAGCTCTCCCACCTACTGGGGGGGGGCAGAATCACTCACCTGACCCGAAGCCATAGCCTTCCTGCACCTCCATAGGCTGTGGGCAGAGCAAGTGGACCTCAGTGGACAGGTATCCCACAGGACCCCGTGCCTCTTTCCTCCCACTATGGTCCCCTCCCTGGCTCACCTGGCTGCTGCCAGAGCCCTGCTTGCTCAAAGGCCCTGGAGCCCGAGGAGGGGCCATGGGTACAGGGCCTGTGGAGTTGGTGCCAGGACGTTCTGCCACGATCTTGCCTGCAGTAAAGAAGTAAAACAGTGTAAGAAAGTGCAGTGCCTGGGATGGCAGGGTGCAGCAAGAGAAAGACAAAAACCCACCAAAGGCCTCTGCACTCTTGGTCCAGGCATTGAGGTCCCACTGGAACTTCATCTCACCGTGTGGCTCCACGGGGTCCACGATCATCTTGAGGGCCCGGTGCAGCTGGAAGTAGATCTGGGGGTGGGCGGTACATGAGCACACGGGCAGCGAACAGGGCTCCAGCGTCTCGCGAGGTGCCTACCTGGAACCCACCACCTGGGTGCCCACCAGCACACACCAGCTTCTTGGAGAGTAGCAGAGCAGTGTTGTTGTCACTTTCCAGAGCCCACGAGGCAAAGCGCAGGATGTGTTCCTGGTGCTTCTGGATCTTGGTCATGGTCCAGTGCTGGCGCTCCAGGCGCTCCTGCTGCCCCTCAGTCACCTTCTGCAGGTGGAGAGCAGATGGGGTCAGGGAGGACAGAGCACCAGAACCTCTCCCCACCCGAGGAGGGCATCAGCAGCCAGCAGAGGGCGCCAAACCCCAGGACGATTCCACCTGAGGCAGAGTGAGCTGCCAACAGAGAAGGACCACGCAGCAGGTACCTGGGCGTCGTTAACCAGCACACGACCCCGCTTGTTCAGTTCCTTCATGATCTGCAGGATGGCCATCTTAACGTCCACCTGCACGCGCTTCTGTACGTCAGACACTTGGCGGATCCTGGGTAGCAGAGTGGGTGAGGTCAGGGCCACTCAGGCAGGTGCTCACCCAGAGCCACCCCACCCCCCGCCCCAGCACAGCACAGGCACCCACACTTACGAGCTGCGAACCTCCTTGGTGTTCTTCTGCAATGTCGCATGCTTGTCCCCGAGGCGCTTCACCAGTGAGGCCAGGAGCTTGCGCTGGTTCCTCACAGCATCCTCCAGGAACTGGTACCTGAGGGCAGATAGAGGTGGGCCCGGGCGCCCAGCACAGGAACAGGCAGCACCCACCCACCAAGCCTCAGGACTCACTGGTGGTCCTTGTGGGCGTTGAGCTGGCAGTCCCGGCAGGTGAGGGTGTCGCAACTCTCGCAAAACAACACAAGGGGCTCGTGCTTGTGCACGTTGCAATACACCGTGCGCTCACCGTCCCTCGACTTGGCTGGTCCTGGGGAATGGGATCTATGAAGTGGGAGCTCATCCTCACCACCTCCAGCTCGAGGAGCGGACAGAGATCAGGGCCTTCCTTCCTGCCTGTCCTGCAACCCTGGGCTATCTGCCGGAAGGACCCAGAGGGCCTACAGCAGTGGACAGGGAGGAGCAGAGATCCTTGCTCTCAGCCTGACCAAGAGGGTCACACCCCTCTCCTCTCAGCTTCTGGAGGTGACAGCTTAACGTAGACTGACGGCCTCTGCCAGGAGAGACCTCCCCGCTGTTCCCTCTGCTGAAACCTCCTCCAGATGGACACTCAAGAAAGCTCCTCCACCTCTGAAGCCCTGCCCCCATCCGCCACTGGGCTCCCTTTCTCCTCCACTCACAGAGGATTCTGTCCAGCAGGGGAGGGGGATTCTGGCTACTGTGGCATCCCAGCACACACAACATTTGCTTTCTGGCTCAGACAAAAAGCAAATCAGGGCTTAAAGAGACCGTCAGATACATTTTCCTCATAAGCCATGCCTGGTGACCTCCCCTCTCTTCTCTGCTAAAAGGAGACCACACCATCTTAACAACCCACCGGGGAACCTGCAAAGCCTTCTCAGGCTGGAGAGATATCAGACCAGGACCCTCAGAGAGACGTCAGGCCCCCTGTGCTGGGACAAAGGTCCTACTGCTCAGAGCAACACTCCCCCAAAGACTAATACACCACGTTGACCCCCTCAGCCCTCCCCAGAGGCTGTTGCCACTAGAAAACCGAGAACATCCATCCTTCTTTCCTCCCCAATCCCTATCATGTGTCGTTACTACACCAGTCCGGCGTGAGACATAGGAACATTTCGATACAAATAAACCGAGCCTCAGCTCCTCTAAATATTGCCCGCTCTTGCACCCCGACCCTTGCCTGGAACCCAGGACCCCCTGGAGACCCCTGCCCTTCTCTCCTGGCTCCTCATGCCCCACAGGAACCATCTCTACCCAAGTTTTCCCATCAAAACTGTCCTCTGGGCTGGCGGAGCCACAGTGTGACTACCAGAACGCCACTCATGGGGAGTCCTGGGCCAAAAACCAAGCGCAAGGCCCTCTCCATAGCACTTCCAGCACATTCACAGAAAAATCTGGAAATACCAAGCTAGGCTGTGAAATACCTGTGACCCAACGATAAGAACACCTCCAGCACTCACTGGTCAGTGATAGTCTGATGACCCTACCAGCTTGTTAAGACACAAGGCCCAAAGACCTCACTTTCCCCTACAGAGGCTTAAAACAGGTGCCAGGGAACCTCTGGTCCAGGAGGTCCCTCACATCATTCCCCAACACCCTGCATCTCCCTATCCATACGTGCGGATCTCTCTACCACTGGAGGCCTATCCCCTGCCTAGGGGGGTTCCCTGATGAGCTTCCTCAAGCCCTCTATACACCCCCTGCAGCACCATGAGATCCCCTGTGAACTCCCCCCACTCCCTGCCTGTGGCTTTTCCCCTGCCACTGGACCTGCAGAGACAGCCCACCAGAGCCCCAGCCTCCCCCTTTTTGAGTTCTGCCCTCAGGCCCTTCAGTTGGTACCCCGTAGAGAAATTCCCTGAGATCCTTCCACCATCTGCAACTACCATCATAAACAACTGAAGGCATATAGAGGAGAACAGCAAGGGCAGCCCCCTGCACGCTGCATACCAGTGGAACGCACAGTGTGGTCCTTGGTGTACTTCACCCGCTGGTGTGCCTCCACACACGTCTCACACAGCGGCTCAGAGCACTCCACACAGTAACTGGTGGCCGGGGCATTATCCTCACAGCTAGTGCAGCACTGCTGAGCAAAGGCAGAGTCAGAAGAGACAGAACCACCAAACCAATCTGCATTTAGAACCAAGAAATACGACATGAAGAAAGGTGGGGCCCTTACTTAGCCTAGACAACCTGCCCTGAGCTTTCTACTACGGGGACAGTAAAGCCTGGAGCTGGTACCACGCTCTGGTCTAGTGACCCCTACTCATGGCCAGAGACCTCCTGGGGGTTGCTTGGGCGAGACATACCTGATTCGCATCCTGGGAATCGGTGGCAGCCTTGCTGCCACTGTCGCGCATGAAGTAATTCTCCACAATATCTTTGGAGAAACACTGCTGCTTACATACTGGACAGTCCACCACTACGCAGAACACGAAGAAACAAAACCATCGCACGGTGAGCGCATCCCCTCACTGGGCCCCAAACTCCATCCCCTGCCGAACTGAGGCGACCCTCCCCTCCCGGAGGAAGAACCAAACCCTTCTTTACCGAACTTTAAACAGTCGCCCCATCTCAGTAACCGGGCCGCAGCCCACTGCCCACACACGTTCCGGCCACTCTTCGGGTCCCCATCCTCTCGCCCAGGCGACCCCCGCCATCGTCACGCTGGGAACCGACCCCCAGTCCCCGAGCCTCAAAGGGATCAAAGGCTGCGGGGTGGGGGAGGGGCCGCCCCCGGCCCCACCGCACTCACCAGCGCCGTCGCCCGCCGCACCTCCGTCCCCTGAGCTGTTGGCGGCGGCAGGCGCCGCGGGCCCGAGGCAGGCGCTGCAGGCCGAGTGCAGGCAGGGTAACAGGCGCGGTTCCCTCTCGGGCCGCAGGCGCTCCCGGCACACGCCGCAGTGCTCCAGCAGTTCCAGCGCCTCGCCGCCGCCCCCCGCGGGCGACGATGCCGATGCGGACGCCGCCGCCGAGGCCGAAGCCGAGGCCGTGGCCGAGGAGGCGGCGACGCGCTTCTCGGCGCCCGCCGAGCCCTCTCCCGGGCCCGGGCTGCCGGAGGCAGCCGCTGCCGCCGCCGAGGCCGCCGCCGCCGCCGAGGCCGCCATTCACACGCCGCCGGGGGCGCCCAGGGGGGGAGGAGGGGCGCGGGGCCCGCCGCGCAGGCGCAGACGCGCTCGCCGCCAACGGCTGGGCCGCTGCCGCCGCGAGGCCTAGCTCCGCCACGCGCCGCGTAGGTCGCCGCCCGCTGCGCGCGGGGCGCTGCCGAGGCCCGGCCGGCCGCTGCCCGCTCTCCTGCCTCCGCCGCCGCCCGCGCTTCCTTCTCAGCGGCGACCGAAACCAGCGCCACGCGGCACGCGCACAACCGCTCGACCGCCCGCCCGCTCGCAGAAAGAGCCGCGGTTGGGGGGCGGGACAGAAATAACTGGCGCCGACGCCGTCGCGCACGCGCACTGGGCGCCTCTCGCCCGGGGGCGGGGCCGGGGCGGGCCGGGGCGGGGGAGGCCATGAGTACGCACGCGCCTGAGCGCGCTCCTCCCACCGCCGCCTCCACCACCCGCAGCGCCGCTCGTGCGGCAGGGGCGGGGCATCTGCATCGTCGCCGCCGCAGCCTGGTCCACCGGCCGGGCTCGCGTCCGTTATTGTAGTCCCTGCTCCAGGCCGTTTACTCCGCACGCGCGCCGGCAGTCCGTTCTTCCACCTCGATCCCCGCCCCTTTGCCCGCCTGGGGAGGTCTCCAGTTGCTGCGTCGACTAGCGTTCCCTAGAGGGGGCGGGGCCGAGAGCTAGGGAAGATGCTGGGCCCAGGGAGAGGGGCGAAGGGTCCCCATCCCGTGGAGGAAGTACTCTTCTAAACCGGGACTCAGACTTTGGGGTTTTAACCTTTTTATCGTTTAACATGAGAAACACTGAAACCTGACTAAATCAAATAGATCCCACGGGGCTCAGAACACCGAGACTGAAATCCCGCCTGGCCCTGCAAGCGCCCCTTGCCATATTTTAGCCCGCCACTGCGCTGGCCTTGATGCTCCTCAAGCGGGCGGACTGAACCGCAACAGTGGGGAAATTCTGAGAGGGAAGCAGGGTCTGCGTGGGGCGATCCACCTGTGGGCGGAGGCAGGATCTGTAGGGAGGGGAAGCCTGCCTCGGTGGGGAGCAGGATCTGCGTGCGGGGAGGGTGTTCCCGTCTGAGGAAGGACGTAGAGTGTCTGGTGAGAATTCTGTCAGATTCTCACAGGGGAAGCTAGGCCTGGAGGAGGAATCCTATTCGAGAGAAACGGGGGTGGGGCAGGGTCCGTGGGGAGAGAGGAGTCCTGTCTGAGCTGAGAAGGAGGGAAGCAGGGCCTAAGGCTGGAGCTGGCGGAGGAGGGGTCCTGACGGAGAGGAAAGCAAGATCAGTGGGAAGGGATCCCGTCGGAGGTGGGAGTGGGGCCTGTGGGAGGGGATCCTCTCTGAAGTCACTAGGCACGGAGAATACTTGAGGCAAGGGTGCCTTGGAGCCTCTGCCTGGGGTGGGCCTTCGTCCCTGTGCAGGGCTCCTCAGTCCTGCGGTTGCCAGTCCAGGGGGAGGCTTGGGCGGCAGCTTTGAGACGATGCAGAGAATCTGGAGGGCCGGCACGTCCAGCCCCCAGGCCCTACTCCGCCTCCCGCGGGCTCGACCGCGCAAAAGGTTAGTGGAGCGGGGCGCAGCCGCCCCCACCCCAGCTCCCCTAGGCGCCCACACGCGGTGTAGGTGGCGGTGGTGGAAGCGCGTCCGGCGCTGCTCTTGTTCCCGCAGGGCCTGGGGGGAACTCGGGCCCATTGTCTCCGCGCCTGCCTTTGTTCCAGCTCGAGTGAGGCCCCCAAATCCGGGCCCCGCCCCGCCCCGCCCCTTCAGCCGCCGGAGCGCCCACCGCCCGGTCCGCGCGAGGCCCCTCCCTCCCCACTGACTGGCCCGCCCCGGCTCAGCCCCTCCCCCCGAGGCCTGGGCTGCAGACCCTCGCCTCCTTCCTCCGACAATTGGGAAGCAAAGTTGGTGGCTGGCAGCGCCCAAGTTGAGGTGCGGAATCCTTTAGTGATATTTGTTGAGTACTTGCCATGCCCCCTCCCGCTCTCTGCGCTGGGCCCCAAAATCACCGGGTTGTGTGGGATAGAGATGATCCATACCTACCCTGGCCGCCCAACCCCGCCCGGGCAGATGCGGGGCTGTCGAGGGCCAGACAGTCACAATAAGTAGGTGATGGTAAAGAGTGTAGGAGTGGACTTGCCTCGGGGCTGCCCCCAAACACCTGGGGGAAGAACCGTTCAGGGGAGAAACAAGTGCAAAGGCCCGGAGGCAGACAGGCACACCCGGAGGAGTGACAGGAAGAGTGGTGGGAGTCCGGTTGCCCCTGGTATGGTCCCTTCACTAGACCTTGGCAACCGTTTCAGAACAGTATCCGTGCGGGCAGGTTCACCTGGAAATCAGGCTCAGGCAAACTCAGGGAAGCGCACGGGAGCATCCTGGGACTGGCCGAGCCAGAGTGGGCATACAGGAGGGCAAGGCCAGGCCAGAACCCTTCCTCAGAGGCCCTCTCCAAGGAGCCAGCCTGTCCAGAGGTGAGTGGCAGGACACGGGCACATCTTGACTCTGCCTCCCAGTGGGCCAGTGTCATCGTATACTCTCATCCCCCGTGTGCCTTGTCCACCCTTCACAGGCATCTCACCCTTTCCAGTCCTGGACCACTGGAAACTGCCTATATCCTGGCTTTGCAGACAGGGCTCAAGGGGTGAAGCAATGTGTAGGAGGTGCCAGCCAGACCACGACCCACTGCAGGCACCTGCCTGCAGACAGCCATCCTTACTGCCTCTTCACTTCCCAAACTCTGCGCTTGCTCCCGATTCTCCCTCTGACCTTCAGGTGTCACCCCCCAAAGCCACTTCCTGGGAAGCCTTGTAGCTGCATCACTCTGATCTCTTTCTCCATCTTCACAGGTTTCATTTGGGAACTAGGTGATTGTGATAGTTGCACAACATCATGAATGTACTTAACGCCACTGAACTGTATACTTACAAAGCGTTGAAATGGCAATTTTTTTTTTAAATTTTTCTTTGGCTGCGTTGGGTCTTTGTTGCTGCGCGCGGACTTTCTCTAGTTGCGGCGAGCGGGTTTCTCATTGCGGTGGCTTCTCTTATTGCGGAGCACGAGCTCTAGGCGCGCGGGCTTCGGTAGTTGTGGCACGCGGGCTTCAGTAGTTGTGGCTTGCTGGTTCTAGAGCGCAGGGTCAGGAGTTGTGGTGCACGGGCTTAGTTGCTCCGAGGCATGTGGGATCTTCCTGGACCAGGGCTCGAACCCGTGTCCCCTGCATTGGCAGGAGGATTCTTAACCACTGCGCCACCAGGGAAGTCCCTGAAATGGCAATTTTATATGTATTTTAGCACACACATAAAAATCAGATTTTGGTGAGTCTGTGCCTTCTGACCTCTGACCTCACCGCTTGGCTCCAGCCTTACAGGCTGACCTGTTGTTCCCACCTCACAGCCTTTGCGCTTGCCGTTCCTTCTAGCCAGAATGTTCTTCCCACCTCCCCTTCTGGCTGGCTCCTTCTCTTCCTTCACATTTCAACTAGTGAGAATCACAAGGAAGTGAGCTCCAAACTGTTTACGTCACTGCTGCGTCTGCCATGTCTTGCTTGGGGCCTGCTCCACAGTGGGCACTCAGTCAGTGAGTAAAAGGACAAACAAATGCATGAAGGTAACGACTGTCTCTACCCGGCCAGTTTTGTAGGCTACAAGATAAGGCTTGAGTTCTATTACTTTTCAAGCTTTCTTTTTAAATTGTGTTAAAACTCACGTAATATCAAATCCATCAATTTAGCTATTTTGAAGTGTAAGTTCAGTGTTATTTCATACATGTTGTGCAGCCACCAGTTCATCTGATTCCAGAACGTTTTCATCACCCCAAGAGGAAACCCAGTATCCATCAGCACTTACCCCCCATTCCCGCTTCCACCGGCCCCCAGCAGTGACTACGCTGCGTTCTGTTTCTATGGACTTTTAAACCTTTTGATGGAGGCTTATGTTGTATAGAGAAAAGCCTACGCAGTGTACGTACAGCGAGCACCCTTGGTAACCGGCTCTGATAGCAAGACACAGAATGTCTCTGGCTCTCAGAAGCCTTCTACACCCCTGGCATCTGCCGCCATCCTGACTTCTCCCACCCCGGACAGGCTTTCCTGGTATACATACGGAACCACACACAGTTTGCATGTCCACACCGTGTGTTCACACGCCTTCTTCCCCGCGTTCACATTCACTTCACATTCACGTGGCTGTGTGTGGCCTTGATTCCCTCTGTGCCCACAAATATCCTACAGTTTGTTTACATGTTCTCCTCTTGGCGGCGCTTCGGTCTCTGTCCTGCTTGCGCTGCAAGCACAGTAGGGCTGCAGCAGCACCATAAGTAGCTTTTCTTTTTTTTCGTCGCCAGGCGGCTTGCAGGGTCAACCAGAGACTGAACCTGGGCCACAGCAGTGAAAGTGCCGAGTCCTAACCACTGGACCACCAGGGAACTCCCAGTTCATGGCTTTTGGCTGGGCTTTTATTTCACTGTAAGGCGCTAACAGAAGGGTTTAGAATATGGCAGGATCGGACGCCCATTTTAAGTGTTCTAGGTAGGGAATGGATGGTAGGAGCTGGAAAGCAGAAGGTAAGCGTCCATGCCGGCCAGGCAGAGAAGGCACTAGATCCCCTAAAACCACGCTTTAAAGTAACTATGGTTCAGGAGTTCCCTGGTGGTCCAGTGGTTAGGACTCTGCACTTCCACTGCAGGGGGCACGGGTTTGATCCCTGGTTGATCCCGCAAGACGCCTGGCGTGGTCAAAAATAAATAAATAAAATTAATTAATTAATTAATTTAATTAAACAACTATGGTTCCTCCATTAGTTTCCTGTGGCTACTGTAACACATTACCACAAACTTGGTACCTTAAAACAAAACTTTAGGGACTTTGCTGGTGGCGCAGTGGTTGAGAATCCGTGTGCCAACACAGGGGACACGGGTTCGAACCCAGGTCCGGGAAGATCCCACATGCCATGGAGCAACTAAGCGCTTGAGCCACAACCACTGAGCCCGCGGGTCGCAACTACTAAAGCCCGCGGACCTAGAGCCTGTGCTCCTCAACAAAGAGAAGCCACCACAATGAGATGCCCTCACACCACGACAAAGAGCAGCCCCTGCTTGCTGCAACTAGAGAAAGCCCGTGCGTAGCAACAAAGACCCAATGTAGCCAAAAATAAATAAATAAATAAATTTATATTTTAAAAAATTTAATTCACAGTTCTGGAGGCCAAAATTATGAAATCTAAATGTTAGGGCCACACTTCCTCTGAAGCCTCTAGGGGTGAATCCTTCCTCACCTCTTCCAGTTTCTGGTGGCTCCAGGGGTACCTAGGCTTGTGGCTGCATCACATCAGTCTTCAAGGTCCACATCTTCAAATCACTCTCTGTTCCAACTTCATACTGACTTTTCCTCTGTTTGTCCTTCTATGGACAGAAGTGTGTCCACCCCAAAATATAATGTGATAGTATTTGGTCATGGGGCCTTTGGGATGTAATTAGGGTTAGATGATGTCATGAGAGAGGAGCTCTGATAATGGGATTAGTGTCCTATTAAGAAGAGGCACCAGGGAGTTCCCTGGTGTCCTAGTGGTTAGGATTCCGGGGCTTCCACTGCCGTGGCCAGGGTTCAACTCCTGGTCGGAGGGACTGAGATCCTGCAAGCCGCATGGTGCAGCCAAAAATAAATAAATTTTTTTAAAAAGAGGGGGAGACACCAGAGAGTTTGCTGTGGTCACAAAGAAGAGGTCACGTGAGCGTACAGCAATACAGCAGGCTTCTCCAAGACAAGAGAATGAAACATACCTTGCCGGCACTTTGATCTTGGACTTCCCAGCCTCCAGAATTGTGAGAAGTAAATTTCTGTCCTTTGAGTCACCTAGTCTATAGTATTTTGTTATGGCAGCCAAGCCCAACTAAGACAGTTGACAAATTTCCCTCTGCCGCTCTTGTAAGGATGCATGTGAATTTGCGTTTAGAGCCCACCCAAATAACACAGAATGATTTCCCCGTTTCCAGATCCTTAATCACAATTGCCAAGATTCCCTTTCCTGATAAGGTAACACTTCTGGGTTCTGAGGATTAGGATGTGTATATCTTTGGAGCCACCTTTCTGCCTATTGCAGCCCACATTTCAAGGATGGGAAAACTGGTCCCCAGAGAGTAGAAGGTGTCATCCAGGGCCGCACAGCCTGCATGAGTTCAACCCAGTTCTGGGGAATCTCTGGCCCCCAGGGAGGGCAGGGAGGGAAAGGACAGGACACAACCAGAGCCCAGAGTTTCAGCCCTTTCCCTGCAGTTAGGAACCAGGGCTCCTGGGAGAAAGCATTCCAGGGAAAGCCCCAGGAGCACGAAAGAAACCCGTTAAAAGGACACAGAAGCCATACATGATGATACGACTCAAGCATCAGAAAAACAATGACTGTCATTGACTGACACACAATGAATCCACCCTATCCATGAGTTAAGGGTTCTCAAAAGGAAGAGTTGAAAAATAAGCCCATCTGTCACCACATGGTGCTGCTTTTTTTTCCTCTTTTTTAGTGTATTTATTTATTTTTGGCTGTGTTGGGTCTTTGCTGCTGCACACGGGCTTTCTCTAGTTGCCGCGGGCGGGGGCTGCTCTTTGTTGCGGTGTGCAGGCTTCTCGTTGCGGTGGCTTCTCTTGTTGCAGAGCGCGGGCTCTAGGCGTGCGGACTTCAGTAGTGGTGGCACGCGGGCTTAGTAGTTGTGGCGCACGGGCTTAGTTGCTCCACAGCATGTGGGATCCTCCCGGACCAGGGCTTGAACCCATGTCCCCTGCCTTGGCAGGCAGATTCTTAACCACTGTACCACCAGGGAAGTCCCCATGGTGCTGCTTTTAAGGCAGCTCCTCACTCTGAGAATTCAGCACCGATTCTGCCTCCCCAATGGAACCTGTATTTCAGGGAACACATGGCCCCAGTCCTTGATGAGATAATTAAATGCTAGAGTTTGGAAAACATCACTTCCCAAGCGGTAATGAGATTCCTGAGCAGGCTAGGATTATCTGGTGTACATGCTATGAGGGGAATGGAGGGAGGGGTGTCAATGTGGACATCTGGGGGTGGGGACACACGAGTGGGCAGAGTCAGGCTGTCACTGCCCTCTTGTTAGGGTCAGCAGCACCGAGGTCCTGCATGGGATGCAATGGTGCCCATCTAACACCTCCTGTGAGGGGTTCTAGCCAACAATATATTTGGCCCAAAGCCCAGCGAGTCTTTAGATCTAATTTTCCATCCGTGGGCGCTAAAGGGGATGTTGGGGGGAGGTAGAGAGGCCATCTGGATGGGGCGTGTCCTGCTAGAAGCCAGGGTCCACTGTGCCCGCCCAGTCCTCACTGAGGGGCTGTGTCTCTAGCCAGACGTTGGAGCAGTTGCTGCTGGGGCTGGAGCAGAAATGGACACAGACCACACAAAGGAAGTTTTAAGGTAGAGGGAAATGCTCTAAAACTGACTAGTGGCGATGGCTGCACGATATGAATATTAATCTACTACAAGTCTTTGAAGGGTACCTGCTGTGGGTGTGCGTTATGGCATACAAATTCCACTTCAATACAACTGTTGAAAAAGGAGGGCAGGTCCAAAGAAGATATACAAATGGCCCGGACAATAAGCACATGAAAAGACATTCCGCATCATTAGTCATTAGGGAAATGCGAACCAAACCACAGTGAAGTACTGATTCACACCCACGTAGGATGGTTTCAAAAAAAAATGAAAAAAACAAGTGCTGGCAGGGATGTGGAGAAATTGGAACCCTCCTACATTGCTGGTGGGAACGTAAAATAGTGCAGCCATCCTGGAAAAAAGTTTGGCAGTTCCTCAAATGGCTAAACATAGATTTAACTTTTTGAGCTAGCAATTAATTCCTAGGTATGTATCCAAAGGAATTGAAAAACGTGTTCAAACAAATCCTGGTACAGGACTGTTCACAGCAGCACTATTCACAATAGCCAAAGGTGGAAACAACCCACATGTCCACCAATTGATGAATGGAAAACTAAATGTGGTATTCCCGTACAATGGAGTCTCAGCCGTAAAAAAGAACAAAGTACTGGTATGTGCTACAACATACATGAACCTTGAAAACGTTATGCTAAGTGAAAAACTCAGACACAAAGGACCACATATTGTATGGTTCTATTTTTATGAAATATCCAGAATATGCAAATTCATAGAGATTATTCATTGCCAGGGGCTGGAGGGAGGGGAAAATGAGGAGCTACTGGAGTGAGAAAAATGTTTTGGAACTAAATGGAGGTGGTGGTGACACCACTTGCAACTATACTAAAATCCACAGAGGACTTCCCTGGCAGTCCAGCGGTTAGGACTCCATGCTTCCAATGCAGGGGGCACAGGATTAATCCCTGGTTGGGGAAGTTTGCAGGCCACGTGGCACAGCCAAAAAAAAAAAAAAACAAACAAACAAACAAAAAATAAAATCCATTGACGTGTTCACTTTAAAATGGTTAATTTTTGTGTTATGTGAATCACCTTAATTTTAAAAGGAGAGGTGAGGCTTCCAGATCAATAGGGGGCAAAAGACTTGAGCCATCCTGAATGGGTCCTGGGCAGGGACAAACCAGCCATCAGGGCCTGTTTGTGGACAGCTGGTGACGTGGGGATGTGGATTAGAAATGCTAAGGAGTCAAGGAAGCTTCCAAAGACAGGCAACTAGGCAACCTCCTTGTTTTTAAAAGATGAATCCGGAGGTTAAAAGAATTAACCAAAGAAGACATAAGGATGGCCAACAGCCACGTGAAAAGATGCTCAACATCGCTAATGATTAGCGAACTGCAAACGAAAACTACGGTGAGGTACCACCTCACACTCGTCAGAGTGGCCATCATTAAAAAGGCTACAAATAATAAATGCTGGACAGGGTGTGGAGAAAAGTGAATGCTCCTACACTGTTGGTGAGGATGTAAATTGATACAGTCACTATGGAAAACAGTATGGGGGTTCCTTAAAAAACTAAAAATAGAGTTGCCATATGATCCAGCAATCTCACTCCTGGGCATATATCTGGATAAAACTATAATTCAGGGCTTCCCTGGTGGCGCAGTGGATAAGAATCCGCCTGCCAATGCCGGGGACACGGGTTCGATCCCTGGTCCGGGAAGATCCCACATGCCACGGAGCAACTAAGCCCATGCGTCACAACTACCGAGCCCGCGTGCCTAGAGCCCATGCTCCGCAACAAGAGAAGCCGCTGCAATGAGAAGCCTGCGCACTGTGATGAAGAGTAGCCCCAGCCACAACTAGAGAAAGCCCGTGCACAGCAACGAAGACCCAACGCAGCCAAAAAAAAAAAACCAAAAAAACCCTATGATTCAAAAAGATACAGGCAGGGACTTCCCTGGCAGTCCAGTGGTTAAGACTCTGCTTTCCAATGCAGGGGACACAGGTTCAATCCCTGATCGGGGAACTAAGATCCCACATGCCTCACAGCACGGCCAAAAAAAGAAAAAAAAAAAAAAGATACATGCATCCCAGTGTTCACAGCAGCACTATTTACAATAGCCAAGACATGGAAACAACCTAAATGTCCATCAACAGATGAATGGATAAAGAAGATGTGGTACAGGGACTTCCCTGGCGGTCCGGTGGGCAAGACTCTGCTCTCCCAATGCAGCGGTCCCAGGTTCGATCCCTGGTCAGGGAACTAGATCCCACATGCATGCCACAACTAAGAAGTCCACATGATGCAACTAAGACCCAGCACAGTCAAAATAAATAAATAAATAAAATTTAAAAAAAATAAAGTAAAAATAAAATTAAAAAGATGTGGTACATATATACAATGGAATAATACTCAGTCCTAAAAAATAATGAAATAATGTCATTTGCAGCAACATGTATGGACCTAGAGATGATCATGCTAATTGAACTAAGCCAGACAGAGAAAGACAAGTACCGTATGATTTCACTTATATGTGGAATCTAAAATATGACACAAATGAACCTATCTACGGAACAGAAACAGACTCACAGACGTAGAGAACAGACTTGCGGTTGCCAAGGGGAGGGGGGCGGGGGGGGAATGGATTGGGAGTTTGGCACTCTAGTATATATTGGATGGATAAGAAACAAGGTCCTACTGTAGAGCACAGGGAACTATATTCAATGTCCTGTGATAAACGGTAATGGAAAAGAATATGAAAAACAATTGTATATATATATATATATATGTATAACTGAATCACTGTGCTGAACAGCAGAAATTAACACAACATTGCAAATCAACTATACTTCAAGAAAAATAAAATAAAAATAAAATAAAATAAAAAGAGTTAGGACTTCCCAGGTCGTCCAGTGGGTAGGACTCCACGCTCCCACCGCAGGGGGCTGGGGCTTGATCCCTGGTCGAGGCACTAGATCCTGCACGCATGCCACAACTAAGAAGTCCGCATGCTGCAACTAAGACCTGGTGCAGCCAAAATATATAAATTAAAAGAAAAAAGAAAAAACAGAAGAGTTAATCAGTGTCTTAAACACAAAGAGGGCAGAGTGGAGGGAACCAGGTCTGGGTGGGCCTCAGCCACCATGGACCCAGCAGGAACACAGCCTGGAAAAGCAGGCCTGGGAGGTTTCTGCATTAGTCACCCACCTCGGCAGGGAAGTGCTTTTCAGAACTGAAGCCAAGGGTACAGCTCCTGAATGGAAAACAAGGAACAATCCGACCAGACGAAATTCACGTCTGGGTGGCTGGCACACCAGCCTGAGGCAAAGTGATGGAGACCCCATATTGTGCCGTTTCATTGCTATGAAATGTCCAGCACGGGCAAAGCTATGGAGACATTAGATTTGCAGCTGCCTGAGACAGGGTGGGAACAGAGACTCGCAGTAGATGGGCAGAAGATTTCATTGGGAATGACAGAAATGTTCTAAAACAGGAGGATGCTAAGTGTTACAGAAAATGGTTAATTTACTAAAATGACTGGATCATATGTGCACTTGAGATGGGAGAATCCTATCAGAGAGTTTGGTGTTCAGAAGTAGGAAAGGTGGACTTCCCTGGTGGCGCAGTGGGTAAGAATCCGCCTGCCAATGCAGGGGACACGGGTTTGAGCCCTGCTCCGGGAAGATCCCACACGCCACAGAGCAACTAAGCCCATGCGCCACAACTACTGAGCCTGCGAGCCACAACTACTGAGCCTGTGTGCCACGGCTACTGAAGCCCGCGCACCTAGAGCCTGTGCTCAACAAAGAGAAGCCACCGCAACGAGAAGCCCGCAGACTGCAACGAAGAGCAGCTCCTTCTCGAGGCAAGTAGAGAAAAGCCCGCACACAGCAACGAAGACCCAACACAGCCAAAAATAAGTAAATTTTTTTTAAAAGTAGTTTAAGAAAAAAAAAAAAAAAAGAAGTACGAAAGGCTGTACTGGGCCCCTGTGCCAGGGTGCCAGGAACTCCCAGCCCCAGGGCACCGAGGAGCAACGATGGATGGGAGGGGAAGGGATTAGAACATTGATTAAAACAAACATTTTAATCTGGCCTCAGGGGATGCATTAAACCGGGATGGAACCAGAGGCCATAAGGACAGAATTGCCTAGGTGTGCCACCTCCAGGGGCTTTCCCCTTCACCTACAAGCTTTACTTAAGAAAAAAAAAAAAAAAAAGGTTTTTACTTGAAAAAAATATTTTTAGTGTACTAAAAACAGGAGGAAAAAAAAGGACAAAACAAGAATATTTGCTAATTTGAGAGTGTGAGTGCTCCGGTGTGTGCTCTACTGTTTTCTGTTTCTTGGGGGGTTTTTTTGGTTTGGTTTTGTTTTTGAATTTCTGAATTTTATTTTATTTATTTTTTATACAGCAGATTCTTATTAGTTATCTATTTTATACATATTAGTGTATATATGTCAATCCCAATCTCCCAGTTCATCCCACCACCACCCCGCCACTTTCCCCCCTTGGTGTCCATACGTTTGTTCTCTACATCTGTGTCTCTATTTCTGCCCTGCAAACCGGTTCATCTGTACCACTTTTCTAGGTTTCACATATTTGGGTTTTTTAACTTTTGAAAATTAATCCAAGGGCCCGGTACGTGACCTAGGTGCAGGGACCCTGCAGAAGCGACATCGGTAGCTGTGCAGTTAAGATTGTTATTTCAGTTTAGGTCTCCTCCTCCCCACACTTTCCTCAGGCCACAGGGCTAGTAGGTTCGTTGTCTTTCAAATATAAAAGCAAATTGGGGCTTCCCTGGTGGCGCAGTGGTTGAGAGTCCACCTGCCAATGCAGGGGACGCGGGTTCGTGCCCCGGTCCAGGAAGCTCCCACGTGCCGCAGAGCGGCCGGGCCCGTGAGCCATGGCCGCTTAGCCTGGGCTCAGCGACAGGAGAGGCCACAACAGTGACAGGCCCGCGTACTGCAAAAAAAAAAAAAAAAAAAAGCAAATTGAAGTAGCAATTATTCGCCCCCACCTCTACCCCCTCAGTGACAGTCCTTGATGTCTGTCTATCTGGATGTTTTGTTCCTTCTAGGGCCTTTCTGGTGTATTAGGGATCCTGCCACTGCTGCCCCCCCAGCCCAAAGGGCTCTCCATTTCCTCTCAGCACGTCTGGAGGGCTAAACCCTCCACTGCTGGTACCTGCCTTGCCAGGGACCTCCCTCGGTCTCCACCCTGTTTCCTGGGGACGTCCTTGGTGTCTAACCCCGGGCTGGCCGAGGGAAGCTCCTGGCAGACTGAGGTGTGTGCCTGAGTCTTGGGCCCTGCATCCCACACCTGGCACAGTCCAGAACCACTAGGATAGGGCTGGGCTTGGAGACCTGAACACTGGGCTTCCCCCGTGGACAGTGGCTGGCACGGCAGGAGGTTGGAAAGAGGCTGGGGACCCTGGTTGAGCTGGGAGGAGGGGCTGAGCCTCCTGACTGCTGACATAAACTGTAGGGGCTTCCCTGGCTGTCCTGTGGTGAGGATTCCATGCTCTCAGTTGCGGGGGGTGGGGCACGTGTTTGATCCCAGGTCGGGGAACTGGGATCCCTCAAGCCGTGCAGTGCGGCCAAAAAATAAGCAAATAAATAAAACGAAAACTCTGTGTGTGTGTGTTGGGTGGCTGGGGGTGGGGGCCTGCCTCCCCACTCAGGAGGCCCAGTCATGTGGGAGCTCAATTTCCTCTGCTCCTTTCATGTGTCTGTGATTGCCCTGAGCTCTCGGCTTCTTCCCTTCAGTGTGGCCTTCTCATCCCTACCACCTCCAAGACTCTCAGACCTGGTCGGGAGCTTGCCATATTGGCAGGCCACACGGGCCCACCCCTGGCATCTTAAACCTGCGTCCTCAGCCACACTATTTATTCTTCGAGATGCTCCCACAATCACAGACCAAGGTCTTTGGAGAGAAAAGCAAAATAGACATTTTCTGGGCCTCCCTGGTGGTGCAGTGGTTGGGAGTCCGCCTGCCGATGCAGGGGGTGCGGTTTCGTGCCCCAGTCTGGGAGGGTCCCGCGTGCCACGGAGCGGCTGGGCCCGTGAGCCGTGGCCGCTTAGCCTGCGCGTCCGGAGCCTGTGCTCCGCGACGGGAGAGGCTGCGACAGTGACAGGCCCGCGTACCGCAAAAAAAAAAAAAAAAAAAAAAAAAAAAAAAGACATTTTCTGAAGGCTTGTATCGCTGGAGGCCACTGCTCCCATCTCCTTTGCAGCCTGAGAGGGGTCGGGGCTTGGGTGTTTCCTCTTGTCTCTCACACTCCTTCAGGGCCAGGTCCTCCATCGCACCCTCATCTGCTGAGAACGTTTCTGAAGCCGCGCGTGTCCTCTCCTTCCTACCCTGACTCTGCCCGCACCTGGCCTCCCCTGCTGAGGTCTGAGCCGCCACTGCTGCCTTCGGGACCTCTTATGTGTGCTGCCCCACTAGGTCCACTGTCCTCCCGTTTGGGTCGTAGTGGCAATAGTTGTCTGTCAAGGTGAAGGACACAGATGAACCCCTAGTCTCACAGGTCGAGGTGGGCACAGCAAGGGGCCTGTGAAGCCAGAGAGGAATGAACAGTGATAGGAACTGGGTAGAGGAGGTTGGACGGAAGAAGACCCAGTGAGCCGGGCAGGCCATCGTGAAGGACTTAGATTCTGAACAACGACAATGAGGACAATGAGGCCACGGGACTGGGATTTTAATGAGGTTCCTCGGGGCATGGGCCATGGAATGCTTCCCACCTGGCACATCCCCTCCCTTCCCTGCCTGGAACACGTCTACAACACATCTAGAACACGTCTACAACACAGCCGCTCGCTCAGCAGCTGCCTGAGGCTGGCATGCTGACCTTGTCCTCATACTGGCAGCAGAGAAGTCAGCCCCTCCACTCTGGACTCCACACCTGCTGCACAAGGCATGGGGTCCACTGAGGTCTAGGCACCGCTCCCCGCCCCCGACTCCCCGCCTTCCTTCAGCCCCCATGAGTAGGGCACAAGGCCCAGCCAGCCCACCACTGCAGCCTCACCATCTAGTGGGCCTGGTTCACGGATGTCCTAGACAACCAGCCCCACCTCAAGGCCATTGCGGATCAGGGCTGTTCCTCTGCCCAGACAGCTCGTCCCACAGATTCTGTCCCCTAAAGTGTCTTCTGGTCTTTGGAGTCTGGCTGTTCACCACCCTCCGGGCAGACGTAGGACCCAGCTCACACACATACACACCCCCCACTCCCCTTCTTTTCTCAGCTTCGGCCCAGAGTGTGGCATGCAGAGGGCACTAAGTGAACACTACTCGCCCTGGGGCAGGTGGGCCTGGTGTAGGGGCATCGAGTCTGGCTGCCTCCATCTTCTACCTGGGATCCAGGCTCAGGGCCGGCCCGAGTTGGCGTCCGCTCCCACATCCCACTTGCAGCCCCCAGGCCCCACCCGGGCTGGAGTCCCACACCAGGGGCGAGCCCTACTGCTGCTCCATCCATATGGGTGGAAGGCTGGGGTGCAGTGGGGTTTAAACCTGCCGGGACCCGCCGGGGTCTTCGGAGCCGACCGCCCTCCCACCCTCTTTCCCTCTCACCTTCTTCCGCCCCGCAGCACAGGCGAGTGGGTGCGGCCCACAGATTGACGGCACAGGTTCCGCCCCCGCCCCGTCTCTAGGGCGACACTGCCTGGGGGGGTCCCAGCCCCTGTGACTTTGGTCGGAAGTGCGACCTTGCAGCGGCGACTAGTCTCCATGGAGACACCGGAAACTTGCTCTGACCTAGTAGTTCGCCGCGCCGCTGCAGCGGCGGACTTTGGTTCCGCCGGCGTTGCGGCCCGGAAGTGCGGCCTTGAAAGTGGTGAGCTGGAGGCGGCCACCGCCCGGCCTGGTGCCTGAGGAGGAGCCGGAGGTGGGGTCAGGCGGGCATCCCCCTGCCGCAGGGCCGGCGGGGAGGCCGGGGCGTGCCGGGGGAGGGGCGCCCGCGCTAGGCTTGGAGCGCGCGCCGCAGACGTGAGGGGGCGCTGCAGGACGGGGGCACTTCGCGGGCAAGAGCGCGGAGGCGGGAAACCTAGTCGGCTGGGGCTGGGGCGGGCGCAGCCGGGGCAGATCAGAGAAGGGGGTGCTGGACTCAGGGTGAGGCGCGGGCAATGGCGCAGAGAACGGGAGAGGGTGCTCGGAGCGAAGTGCATGGCGTGGGCAAAAGCGTGGTGGCGAGGACGCCTGGGTGCAGCGTCTCAAGGTGGGCCTTTGTTCCGAGGCGCCCGGAGGCTCTCCTGCACCTGCACTTTGGTTGGAGCCTGCTGGGGAGCACGGCGGGGGTGGATCGGAAGAGGAAGGCTTCAGTCCCTACGGATTGAGGCGCAGGTTTCTGCCCCCGTTGCCCGGGCACGGATTTGAAGTCCTTTAGGTGCTGGGTGAAAAAAGACGGTGAAGGGTGCTTGTGGCAGAGGGAACGGTACGTGCGGAGTTGGCCTGTTTAAGGAATTGCCTGGAGAGCTCTGAGCTAAGGAGGGTCCCGAACTGTTAGGTCTGAACAGGCTCCCTCTGGCTGTCGCGTCGGGAATAGACCGGGAGGTGGGGGGACGCGAGGAGGTTACTGGGGCAGTGGAGGTGTGCAAAGTGGTCTGAGGGGTCAGATATGGATCATGAATGGCCCCAGCAAAGGAAAGGATGTTTGGGCTTAAGGCGCCCGAGGGGTTGAGTCTGAGACCGAAGTAGACCCCGAGGAGTTAAGAGAGGCCTCACCTGAGCCAGGCCGGTGCAGAGTGGGTGAGTCTCAGGGTGTGTCTTTTGTCCCGACTGATGCTTCTCCCCTAGACTGGAGGTGTGTGTGGCCTGGGTGTGGGGTGAGCCAGGTATCTAATATAGAGGGGAAACTGAGGCCAAGCAAGCATGTTGCCTGTTTGTTGGTGAAGTAGCTGAGCTTCTCAGATTCCCATTGTTCCCAGGGGGGTGGTACCCCTTTCCCTTTCCAGTGCGTGAGGCTGGACAGTGCTGGGATTTCGAGGCCAGTTTTAACAAGAAGTGTCCATATTGCTCAGCCATGCTGATCTTGAGGCCTCTGCCGCTCCACCTGCACCCAACCAATCACACACCCCTGCACAGTCCACAAGCCCCCTCTCTATTGCCCCACCCACACCCTGCGCCCCACAGGCCCAATCAAGATTCCAGGAAGCAGGAGGCGGGCGGCGTCTCCCGCTAGCTGTGCCGGAGCGGGCCAGAGACCACGTATTTTCCTCCCGCAGGGCACCTGCTAGGCTAGTGCCCAATCTAGTCTCAACTCTGGGTGACTATGCACACCCCGAATCGCTTAGCCCCAGAGGCGGTTCATGCCAGCCACACCCCTGCGAAGACTTCCATATACACTAGTTAATGTAGCCAGGTTCCGAGGCAGCAGACCTCGGTCTGCACAGGGCCTTGGATGTTGCAAGGTTGGGGGCTGTGTCAAGGGGGGATCAAAAAGAAGCCACTCACGGTGGGAGTCGCAGCCAGCAGGGTGGGGAGTGGGTGAGACGTGGAAGCCTGTTCTAGATAGGGGTCCCCGCCCTCTCCTCCACAGGGTGTCCTGTCAGAGGAGGATGTGGGGAAGGCTATGGATACCGGAGTTCCGGGAAGGGTGGGTGGGGCAAAATAGGGGAAGCGAGCCCTGGAGCTCCCCACGCTGGCAGTAAGCAAGACCGGAGGGCAGCAAACCTTTGGTATCCCCAGCCCCCTCACAGCGGTGTGCTGGGGGCTTCAGAGGTAGAGGGGGCTGCAGAAGTCCTGGGGCGGGGGCAGGGAGTCCTGCTGTGCTGGAAACCAGGACTTCGAGGGGCCAGGGGCATTGGAGAAGGCTGGGGTTCCTGAAGCCTGGGGGTGTGGTTCACCCTTGGGCCCTGTCCCGCTGAAGGGATGGGAACGCTGGGGCAGGGGGGGATCCCTGGCTGACTTCCTCTTGCCCACACCCGCTGGTCCGGTGCAGATGGCGGCAGCGGAGGCGGTGCACCACATTCACCTGCAGAACTTCTCCCGATCCCTGCTTGAGACCCTCAACGGGCAGCGGCTGGGTGGGCACTTCTGTGACGTGACTGTGCGCATCCGCGAGGCTTCACTGCGTGCACACCGCTGCGTGTTGGCCGCCGGCTCGCCCTTCTTCCAGGACAAATTGCTGCTCGGCCACTCTGAGATCCGCGTGCCGCCTGTGGTGCCCGCGCAGACGGTGCGCCAGCTCGTCGAGTTCCTCTACAGCGGCTCGCTCGTGGTGGCGCAGGGTGAAGCGCTGCAGGTGCTCACGGCCGCGTCGGTGCTGCGCATCCAGACGGTCATAGACGAATGCACGCAAATCATAGCCCGCGCCCGCGCCCCTGCCCCGGGCCCCCCCGCGCCCGCGCCCCTGCCCACGCCCGTGCCCCCGCCGCTCGCGCCCGCGCAGCTGCGCCACCGCCTGCGCCACTTGCTGGCCGCGCGCCCCCCGGGCCACCCCGGTGCCGCGCACACACGCAAGCAGCGCCAGCCCGCGCGCCTGCAGCTGCCCGCGCCCCCCGCGCCTGCCAAGGCGGAGGGATCGGATGCCGACCCCGCCCTGACCGCTGCGCCAGACGACGGCGCGGACGACGACGACGACGAGACCGATGAGGAGACCGACGGCGAGGATGGCGAAGGCGGCGGCCCGGGTGAGGGTCAGGCGCCCCCTTCTTTCCCCGACTGCGCCGCCGGCTTCCTACCCGCGGCCGCGGACGGCGCGCGCGAGGAGCCGCCTGCGCCCGCCGGCCTCTCCGATTACGGCGGCGCCGGGCGGGACTTCCTCCGGGGGACTTCGGCCGCGGAGGACGTGTTCCCCGACAGCTACGTCTCCGCTTGGCAAGACGGAGATCAAACCGCCCCTGAAGGCTGTCCCGCCGAGACCCCTGCCCCGCCCGACTGTGTCCTATCCGGACCCCGCCCACCTGGCGTGAAGACCCCCGGGCCGCCCGTCGCGCTTTTCCCCTTTCATCTGGGCGCTCCCGGGCCGCCAGCGCAACCCCCTCCCGCGCCCTCGGGGCCGGCCCCTGCGCCCCCACCCGCCTTCTACCCAGCGCTCCAGCCGGACGCAGCTCCCAGCGCGCCTCTAGGGGAGGCCCCGGCCCCACCGGCCGCTCCCAGCGCAGCCCCGTCGACCACCCCTGCGCGCGCCCCGGGTGCCGAGCCGCCCGCCTATGAGTGCAGTCACTGCCACAAGACGTTCAGCTCCCGGAAGAACTACACCAAGCACATGTTCATCCACTCGGGTGAGCCGGGCTGGGTCTCTGAGCCCCTCGATCATTGGAGATAGGCTTCTTGTTAATACTTGATGACCCTAGGGGTCAAACACGGCCTGTCTCCCCCTGTCTGATTCAGGGGGAGGGGGGCAGCTTACTCTGTCACCCCTGGAGCATGATAGCAGCCAGAAGGGAGGGGGTAGGTATGTCGGGGTCTTTCCCAGTGTAAGGGTGCTGGGCCTTGCTAGACTGTCCCCAGAATGGTGGCCAGCGACCAGACAGTCCAGAACGCTCTGTGAGCGTGGCAGGGATGCGGGAGGGGTAGCCCGCGGCCCTGTGCCAGGCACGGTACGGTTTGGGGGCGGGAAGGTCCCTGGAGGTGGGGGTAGACCTGAGTGGTCAGCCTCGGTGGGCAGCGATGTCCCAGACCTGCGGGGTTCCCCGCTGGAAGGCTGCCTGTCGGAGTTGTGGGTCACAGACAGGCAGTGACATCCCAGTATGACCCTAAGGGTCGGGGAGAGGGGCGTCGCTGCCGGGCGGGGGGATTCCGGATGGATGGCTGGTCCGGTTGGGGAGGGGAGTCCCTGCCCGGCAAAGGCGCCCGGGGCCCTTCCCCAGCTGACCTGAGTCTGCTGCCCGCCCTGTCGCCCGCAGGGGAGAAGCCCCACCAGTGCGCCGTGTGCTGGCGATCCTTCTCGCTGCGCGACTACCTGCTCAAGCACATGGTCACGCACACGGGCGTGCGCGCCTTCCAGTGCGCCGTCTGCGCCAAGCGCTTCACGCAGAAGAGCTCGCTCAACGTGCACATGCGCACCCACCGGCCGGAGCGCGCGCCGTGCCCCGCCTGCGGCAAGGTCTTCTCGCACCGCGCGCTGCTGGAGCGCCACCTGGCCGCGCACCCTGCGCCCTGATCCGGGCATGGGGCCTGGCCACGCCCACCGAGGGATCGGTCAAGCCCCACCCGCTGTCACGCCTGTCGCGGCCACTTGACCACGTTCCCGCCACCAGCCCACGCTTTCTCCTGAGATCAGGCCCTTCTCCTGCTTCCACCCTTCTCTCCAGCCCAGCCCGCCTTATTCCTCTCCTCCTACGTACTCGGCCCTCCGGGTGGGGGCTGGCTGGGGATGGTCAGGGACCCGACCACCTCTGAGAACTGGATCATCTCCAACCTGAACTAGGGCTCAACCATGGTGCGGGGCCCAGGATTCATGGCTCCGACTCTGGTTCACGCCCCTCCCCTCCCATGAGTGGGGTGGGGTCTGCTCCCCTGCCCCTGTGTCAGGCCGGGAAATGTCCCCAGCTCCCCGACCCGAGCTAATCCTCCCTCATCTGGCGCCTGGGGCGTCTCAGGTGGGCCCATCATGGACTGAGGCCTGGTCTTGGGACCACTGCTCTGTAATAAAGGACTGTGGGCCGTGGGGCCGAAAGCTGGAAGCGTGTGCTCCCGGACCCGTGTGTTCCTCTTCCTCACAGACCGTCTGTGGGTGTTGGGCCTCAGTGCCCCTGTCCCTGGCAGCATCCCTGCTGCTCCCTGGGCTCCTTTGGGCTGCGAGCGGATGATCCGCTTTGCCATCTCGTGTCTCTGTTCTCTGGGTGGGAGTGCGGCGCACGTATGACTGGCGCTTGACTCTCCCAGAGCTCTCGGTCCTGTGGGGAGGGGTACAGGCGGGTCTCGGAGAGGGAGGCCACATGTGGGAAATTCGCAGCCACAATCCCAGCTGCTGCCACCCAAGATAAAGATTTCGAGGCCCCTCCCCCCATATCTTCCAGACAGAATCTCTAGCCTTCAGACTTCTCCCCTGTCCTGATGGGCATGATGGTTGAGCACCTCACTTTTGGGGGTCCGGGAGTCTTTGGGGCCAGGCTGCCACTAGGGGGTTCGAGCCCCAGGATAGCTGTCCTGGCCGGCAAGGTCGGAAGTGCCAGGCAGGGCTGGGGTGGGGGCAGGGCAGAAAGCGGCAGCCGGGACCCTCGGGCCGCCCATTGGGCTGCGGAAGATGGCCAACCAGTGTCAGTTCGAGGCTACTCTCCGCGTGCCCCCATCGCACTGTCGGCACGTGGCCTGGGCACCCCGGTCCAAAGTATCTGGAGCCGGTGAGGGGTGTGTGGCCTGTAGGGCGCTCCAGTAGCCCAGCTTGCTGTGATCCTAGGCCAATGGCAACGTTTCTCTGTGCTACCCCCTGTGACTGCCTCCCAGAGGAGGGGGGCTAAGGCTTTCCTGGTCCAACCGTGCATAGACTGCCAGACCCACATTCCAGGCAGAGTTCAGCCTCCTGAACCCTAAGCATGGTCCCCATTGATGCCAAGGGTAAGGCAGAGAGTCAGAGTGGACCACATGGGTTGGGGGTCAGAGCTGGGTTTGAATTCGGGCAACTGCAGGTGTTCAAGGGCTTACACCTGCTGTGTACCTGGCAGGAGGCTGGGGGCTCATCCCAGCCAGGCCCCATCTCCCGGAGGATTCAGATTAAGTAGTTGCCACAGGAGAACTTCCTGGTGAGGTTTGCAGATGGGAAGGCAGTGCTTACAACCAGAGCTGCCCTGCTATCCTGCTGAATTTGCATTTGGCATGGCTGGAAGTTCAGTTTCCTGAGAGAGGGATTTCTGCCTATTTCCCAAGTGCCTGGGGCACAGCGTGGGGGACAGAGGCAGAGGGGCTGGAGCCACGCGGAAGACCAGGCAGAGTGAAACAAACAGTTGGGGTTAAAAAGGGCTGGAGGCAGAGTCCTGGAGCCACCACCATGGCCAGCAGCCTCTGGGTCACCGCCAGGGGGTGGGGCTGACGGGTTATCAGCCCGGGCAAGAGGTGGGCATTCCTGGACGTGTCCCTGAGGCAGGAGCAGGTACGATGGGTATCTGGGGACGACTGGCCTTCTTGCTGTTGCTGCTGCGAGGCCTGGGGCAGTCCTCATGGCCTGCAGCAGTGGCCCTGGCTCTGCGCTGGCTCCTGGGAGACTCTGCCTGCTGTGCGCTGCTGGGCCTGGCTGTGCTGACGTGGCCCTGGCTCGGGCCCTGGATGCCCCACTGGCTGAGCCTGGCGGCCGCGGCCCTCACACTGGCTCTGCTGCCCACGCAGCCACCCCCAGGGTTGCGCTGGCTGCCTGCAGACCTGGCCTACATCTTCAAGGTTCTCCGCCTGGGCCTGAACATCCGGGCGCGCTTGAGCCGCCAGCCACCTGACACCTTCGTAGATTCCTTCGAGCGGCGGGTGCGAGCGCAGCCAGGGAGAGCGATCTTGGTGTGGACGGGGCCGGGGAGCCGCTCGGTCACCTTCGGGGAGCTGGACGCCAGGGCCTGCCGGGCGGCGTGGGTCATGAAGGCCGAGCTGGGCGGCGCCACGGGAGCCCACGCTCAGGAGCCCACCGCCCTCCTCGTGCTGCCCTCGCAGACCATTCCTGCCCTGGGCCTGTGGCTCGGGCTGGCCAAGCTGGGCTGTCCGGTGGCCTGGATTAATCCACACGGCCGGGGGGCGCCCCTGGTGCACTCCGTGCTGAGCTCTGGGGCTCGGGTGCTGGTGGTGGACCCAGGTGAGGACCTCGGAGACCAGCGGAGGTCGGATGTGGTGGGGACAGGGGCAGGAGACAGACGTGGAGGATTGCTGTTCAGAGGGTCCTGGTGGGGGCTGGGCAAGAGCTCCGCGTCCCTCACCCACCCCCAGGTAATTAGGGCCAAAACTTAGTTGCTGGGAAGTAATTCTGAGGGCACCAGGGCTTTGCTTTGTGTTTTCTTCAACATGGCTATTTCAACTTTTTTGCCCCCCAATACTAATTACGGGGTTCTTTACAGATAAGGCAGATGCTCTTCTCTGCTGGCCGGCAGTGGGCTCCTCTCCCACATCTTGGGTCCCCCCCCACCTCAAAGGTGGGCCTCCTCTAAATGCCTCCTCTGACCCATTCCCACAGACCTCTGCGAGAACCTGGAGGAGGTCCTTCCCAAGCTGCAGGCAGAGAACATCCGCTGCTTCTACCTCGGTCACTCCTCCCCCACGCCGGGGGTGAGGGCTCTGGGGGCTGCCCTTGATGCTGCACCCTCAGACCCCGTGCCCGCTGACCTTCGAGCTGAGATCAAGCTGAGAAGCCCAGCCCTGTTCATCTACACCTCGGGGACCACCGGTGAGGGCGCCCAGCAGTCCTAGTCCACCCTCTGAACCCTTCTGCTGACATGACTCCAAGCCTGACCTGCGCCTCAAACTTGACCTCTGAAACCCACCCTGCCCTTTGATTTTGACACCTGGCCGAACTCTGACCCCCAGTGTTGTTTGAACGGTCAGTGCCAGAATCCTGCCTCTGCCCAGTAAACAGCCACTGAAACCCTGAACTTTGGAATTCAGCCTCTGAACTCCAGTCCAACGTGTCCTCCCTAAACCCACTCACAGGTCCCATACTTGACCACCTTTCGAGAGCCTCAAACCCCTGGCTGTGCAGACCTGATCCTGGAGACCCACTCCCGCGTGCGGGTCCCTCTAGCGCTGTCCGCGCACCACCCCACTCTTTCCATTGCTTCTTCCCCCAGGGCTCCCGAAGCCAGCCATCCTCACGTACGAGCGGGTGCTACAGATAAGCGGGATGCTGAGCCTGTGTGGGGTCACAGCTGATGACGTGGTCTACACGGTCCTGCCTCTGTACCACACGATGGGGCTGGTCCTTGGGGTCCTTAGCTGCCTGGAGCTTGGTAAGCCCTTCGCTGAGGACCACCCCCCAATCCACAGGACTGCCAGACTTGATGTCAAGGCCCCATAGGTTACCCAGCACCCCAGGTTCTTACCTTTGACAAGGGACAGTGAGCCCCAGGGCTACGTGGACAGAGGGCTGGGCACCCAGACGGTCCTTAATGGCTGTGCTGTGGTCGGGAGGTGAAAGAGCTGATGTGAGTGTCGGTCACTCATATCCGTCATCGTCACAGGCGGAGCCAGTGAGGGAACACTCACCAGACATTCCATCCGGTTGTCGTCTCCCTAGACACCTGACCATGAATTCTGTCAACAGACTGCGCTGGTCTGTTTTGTTGTTGTTGTTGTTTGTTTTTTTTTCCCTGAAATTTTAACATGGAAAATTTTGAAATATAAAAATTTCTAAAATTCTCTACATGTATCCTCAAGTACTCACCACCCAGCTTCAGCCACCATCAGCATTCTGCTCTTCTGTGTTCTGTTTATCGCCTCCCCCTTATTCCCACTTGTCTTTTTACTCATATTTTATTTAAAACATTTTAAATCATGGACAATTTCAAACATACACTAAAGCAGAGCAGTCAGTTTGATGATGCTTCCCATATCCTCACCCAGCCTCAACAATTGTTAACATGTTGCCAATTTTATTTCATATGTACTCCCTTCCTTCTTTCTGGATTATTTTGGAGCAAATCCTAGACACTATCTTTTTGTTGCTAAATATTGCAGTATGTATCTCTAACAGGTAAGGCCTTAAAAAACTGTAACCAGAGTGATCATCACACCTGAAAAAATTAACAGTAACTCTTTGATATTATCTGATGTGCACTTCACGTTAAAAATTTCCCCAATTGTTTTACTGTCTTTTTGCAGTTAAACTGTTTTCATTGTCCTTGCTTGCTTGGTCTCTGCTCCTCTCCCTCCCACACTTCCTGGTAGACTAGATGTTCACTCTAGAGATGTTTTCAGATTCAGTCCAATTATTCTTGACAAGAACCTTGGTGGCTGCAAAGTGCCTCCTAATTTGTCACGTTGGAGGCTGCTCGAAACTGGGATCCTACCTTAGGCTAAGAAGAATTGGGAAGCTTTCATTGGAAAAATCCTTATCAACCTCCCCCCTGGCTTTAGCAGCTCTTGAAGACCTTTCCAGAATCCAGGCATCTCACAGGGGTTGCTAACAAAGCTATCGGTTTCAAGGACCCAGCATCCATTTTCACAGAGAGGGCATTATATTTCACCTCTGTCAAGATACAGCCTCGAAGAAGACACACTTGCTACCTCACCAAGCACACGAGCCATCGTCCCTTTGGGTGCAGGGATGATATTTAGCTTTCGGGGTTTTGTTGAGGATTAGGGCTGAGGTAAGGAGAGTGCCATCCACGGAGCCAGCTGCAGAGGAGGGGATCAGAAAAGGAGGGAGCAATTTCCTGGAGTGGATGTAGCGGCCCCTAAGATGTATTAATCCATGTGTCCATCCTTCAGAACATCCATATATCCATCCACCAACCCACTCATCCATCACCCATCCACCCTTCCACCCGCCTTTCCATCCACCTACCCATTCATCCATCTATCCATTTGCCGAGCTAGACATTCCTAAGACAGTTATCACAATCAAGAGTGATTCCTACTCACAGCCCTTATTCGGCAGTGCTCACTTTGTACCAGGCACCGAGATTTCCACACATACTGGAGACGGGATTCAAACTCAGGCTCGGCTGTGCTCTTCTCACGGGAATAGTTCTGGCTGGGCCAGCAACACAGAGATGAACCTGATGTCATCTTGGGTTTCAGGGGCCACAGCCAGGTGATCAAAGCAGCTTCTCACAGTGGCTTGGAAGCATGACCCGAAACCCTTTCCTCTCCTCTCTCCAAGGAGTGACCTGTGTCCTGGCCCCCAAGTTCTCTGCCTCCTGCTTCTGGGACGACTGTCGGCAGCACGGCGTGACTGTGATCCAGTATGTGGGCGAGGTCCTGCGGTACCTGTGCAACACTCCCCAGGTGAGGTGCTAAGATTAGGGCTCCAAGGTGAACACCCCAGGAATCATCCCAGGTAAAGATCTCAGGTAGATTCAGTCCAGGACCCAAGCAAGGCCCCTCAGGTATCAATAAAACACCCCAGACAAGAGGCACAGACAGTGAGTCCCACACAAGGTTTCCAATCATGGCTGCTTTGATGATCAGCGGTGCTATCTTGGGCAGGTGACTTCACGTCTCTCAGCCTCAGTGTCCTCTTTGGGAAATCAGGAATAATACCTCAAGGGGGTATTGTGAGAATTAAACACGTAAAGTGCCTAGAACAGGGTGTGGCTCAGGATAAACTCACTAGATGCGAGCTGGCCTCATGCTATGTATCAATGATGTATGGACCCTGGGTGACTGTCTCTAAGCAAGATCTCCAGGTATCCTTCCAAATATAGTCTCTAGGTAACCCCTCAGGGAAAGGTTCCTGGTAACTACCCCCAAGTAAGGCTCCCAGATAACTCCCCAAGATAAAGCTTCAAGTCACTCCCCAGGTTACCTTCAGGTGAAGGCCCCCAAGTAACCCCTCCTGGTAAGGCCTCCAGTTAACCCCGCGCCCCCAGGTAAAAGCTTCAGGTAACTACCCCTATATAAGACCCCAGATGTTTCCCCTAGGTAAGACCCCAGATGAGGCCTCCCATCGCCCCTAGATATCTCTCCAGGTAAGGTTCCCAGGTAACCTCTGCAGGTAACCCCTGCAAGTTAACTCTCCAGGTACAGACTCCAGGTAACTGCTCAAGTAAGAACTCAGGTAGATCACCTAGGTAAAGACCCCCCCATCACCTCCCAGGTAGCTGCTCAGGTCAGGACCCAAGATAGCCCTCCCGGGTAAGGGTTCCTGGGCACACCCGAGGGCACCTCCTCACCCTTCTTGGGGCGTCCCTGCAGCGGCCAGAGGACCGAACACATAAAGTCCGCCTGGCGATTGGCAGTGGACTCCGGGCAGAAGTGTGGGAGACCTTCCAGCAGCGCTTTGGCCCCATTCGGATCTGGGAAGTCTACGGCTCCACGGAAGGCAACGGTGGCTTTGTCAACTACCCAGGGCGCTGTGGGGCCCAGGGCAAGACAAGCTGCTTCCTTCGAGTGAGTGTGTGGGCGTGACAGTGGCCCTGATTGAGGCTGAGCCCACAGGACCTCTGCTGACACCTCCCCACCCTCCACTCAGATGCTCTCCCCCTTCGAGCTTGTACAGTACAGCATGGAGACAGAGGAGCCTGTGAGGGACAACTGGGGCCTCTGCATCCCTGCGAGGCCAGGTATGGGGGCTGGGGGACCTTCCCTGGGGGTGGGGAGGGTGGAAACCCTAGGTCTCCTCCGTGGCTGGAACAAGCCACCCAAAGCCTTGAGGTTGATGTCCAGTGGTGGTGTCTGCAGTCCTCACCTGGACCCCGAGTCCCAGGCCTGTCTGACAGCGGTCCGGGGCCCTCTCCCTCTCCGCTTGTCAGCTCTGCCCAGCTCCTCTGCCTCAACCTCTTGTCCATCTGAGTTGTTCTCTTGAGCTTTCTGTGGAAGTCACATCCTCCCAGGCATCAGTCTCTTGTCCTGAACCTTCTCCTAGGGTCTTCTCTCCGGCGGCGTTGCAAGGTCCTGGCGGAATCTCTCTCTTCCCACCACCATTTGCCTCTCTCCCTCGTCCATCCTTGTTAGCCTTTCCCTATTTCTTTTCTCTTCTTTTTTTTTTTAAACGCTTAGATAACATTTACTATGTGGCAGGTATTGTGCTATACATACAATTATTTAATATCTACCCCCAGCATATTGTCTGGCCCACGGCCAGTGGTCAGTTTGTTGAGTGAATGAACCCAGCCCCTATGTGCACACCCGCAAAGTTGCTGACTACCCCCTGGAACAGCCCATTACACTGATAGATAACTGGTGATTGGAAGGATCTTCTTTATATTGACCCCAGCTGCCTCCCTGCAATTTCCACCCTCTGATTCTATTTCTACCCCTGTGGGGCCACACAGTACGAGCCTTAACTGTCCTCCCGCAAGCTCGACTTCGCAGCATCTGAAGACTCATCCGTCCCCCTAGCTTCTCCCTTCCCGACACTCCCTGCAGAGACTCCTCCGGGCTCCTTTCCGCGGCGGTGGTCCCCCTATTTCTAATGGACTCCCTGACGCCACCTTCCCTCTCCTTCTGCCTCTCATTTTCTGTCTCTGGATCTGTTTCTGGGTCTCTCTCTGCCTCTTCTCTGGCAGAGTCCCGGCCGCGGCCTGGTGGGCTCCTGATATCCTCGTCCACGGCTAATGCTGGACTCCCACTCCTACCCCCCAGGGGAGGCAGGGCTCCTGCTGACCCAGGTGCTGCGTCACCAACCTTTCCTGGGCTACCGTGGGCCCCGGGAGCACACAGAAAGGAAGTTGGTGAAGAACGTGCGGCGCCCGAACGACCTTTACTACAACACCGGGGACGTGCTGGCCCTGGACGACGAAGGCTTCCTCTACTTCCGCGACCGCCTCGGGGACACCTTCCGGTCCCGCGGGGTTTCCCAGGGCGGGGCTTCGTGGACAGGAGGCGGAGCCTCTCCTTTTCAGGGGCGAGACTTGTAGATGCCGGAGGGGGCAGGGCTTGTGGAAGGAGGCGGGGCCTCTCCTTTCCAGGGGCGGGACTTCTGAATTCCAGAGGGGATGGGGCCTAGTCGCCAGGAGGCGCGGCTTGGTCAGGGGCGGGGCCTCCTTTCCTGGGCCCTGGTCCCAGCACCCCCTCCAACCCCGCAGGTGGAAGGGTGAGAACGTGTCCACGCGGGAGGTGGAGGGCGTGCTGTCACTCGTGGACTTCCTGCAGGAGGTGAACGTCTACGGTGTGCCTGTGCCAGGTGCGGAGGGTTCACCTCATTCTAACCCCCCAACTGCTTTGTGGGTGGTGCCGGAGCTTTGTTACAGGTGGGGGGCTGCCAGCCGCGGGCACTGTGAGGTGGGTCCGCTGAGGACGCATGTGCTCCACAGGATGTGAGGGCAAGGTGGGCATGGCTGCCGTGCAGCTGGCCCGCGGCCAGGCGTTTGACGGGCAGAGGCTGTACCAGCACGTGCGCACTTGGCTCCCCGCCTACGCTGCCCCTCATTTCATTCGTATTCAGGTGAGCTCACCGTGGCTGGAGTAGGTGGGTGGGAGGTCTCGGCGGGACAGTCACAGTTGGGGTCACAGTCCCTGCCCTTGCAGGACACCTTGGAGATCACAAGCACGTTCAAACTGGTGAAGTCGCGGTTGGTGCGCGAGGGCTTCAACGTGGGCATTGTTGCTGACCCCCTGTACCTGCTGGACAACCAGGCCCGAGCCTTCCGGCCCCTGACGCCAGACATATACCGGGCAGTATGTGAGGGAGCCTGGAGACTCTAACCATCGAGTCAGCCCACAGGACATCCGAAGGCACTAGGCCCAACGCTGATCACCACCCCCTCTTGTACTGTCACCCACACCCCAGACCTGCACGGCGTCGTCAGGAATCCCAGCTCTCCTTATCCCCAGCTGCACAGTGTGGGATGACCCTGGCCCCGCAGCAGAGCGAGAATAAACTTGCATGTGTACTCAGATGTCTGTGTGGATGGGGAAACAAGCAAGCAGTGCAGGGGCCAGTGCCCTCACTTACTTCAGGGTCCCCCCCTCCCACTTGAGGAGTGGCCTTGTCTGGTCAAGGCCAGGGGTGTGGGAGGAGCCCACAGCTCCACAGCCACCCCAGGTGGAGAGACAATTCTATCTGTGGGTCATTTGTGGCCTCTGATGCAGCTGAGGCTTGGCTAGGCCAGTGGATGTGGACGTGGTCTGGAGGATGTGGGGAGAAGTGCCATGATGGGCAGTCTGACAAAGGCCAGAGGGCGTTGGACTGAGGCAAGAAGGGTGTGACTGGGGGAGGAGTGTGTCTGGCAGAGTGCATGTGCAAAGGCCCTGTGGCAAGTCCCTCTGGGGGAAGCAGAGGCAGAGGCTTCTGGAGAACAGCGTACACAGTGTCTTAGGGTCCATTGTGGGAGCAGTGGGCAGGGGGATGTTAGCAGGAGCAGTTGTTGCTGGGTGACGTCCCCGAGGCAGTATCATGGTCCCACGGGCCCCTGGGCACTTTAAGGTGGGTTTGCTATGAGGATCTTCTGGTCAGTGGCGGCGGCCGGGCGCTGTGTGCGGCTTGGGCAAGCAGACCAGGCACTGCGGGCCATCCCTGTGGTTATCTTCCGGGATGTGGCAATTCCTGTTGTCATTGACTGTTTCTCTGCCCTCGGGGCCAGGGGAGCCCCGTCTGTCCCCCACAGAACCACAGCCCCTTCTTGGCACTGGTGCACACAGCTGGACCCAATCTGGGCCCACCGTGGTCCAGCCCGCCTCCCTGCACACACGAGGTCATCAGGTTTGTTCACACGCCTGTTCCCTCCATGAGAGACCCTGGCTAGGAAGGGAGCTGGGGCTGTGTGAACATAGCAGCAGAGGCCCAGGCTGGCCATCCCTGCTTTGGCCCAGGCCTACTTCCTCCTGGAGCACACAGTAGGTCCAGTATCGTTTGACAGCTGGCACATAGCAGCAGAGACTGGGCTGGTCCACGTTGAGGCCCAGTGTCCTGCCCTTAAGGCCCTTGTACCCTCCGGGACCAGAAACCAGCTTGGAAGAGAGCTTGGAGTGTATGGATCAAGCAGTAGAGGCTGCCACTGGCCACCCCACTGCGACCAAGTGCTCCTGCCGTGACTGGTCACTGTCTCTTAAGACCTGCTGGGCACTGCTCTACAGGTTCTCCAGGCTTCCCTGGAGAAGGAAAAGCTGCCCATCGCCTGTGCCAGCATGAGCCGATACGTCCACTTCTCTTGCACGTACCACGCTGCGAGTGGGGTGAAGTCGTGGCCATCCCCCCCGATGAGGAACAGTGCATTCCTGCACCCAGGTCAAGGGGCCCTGACTGGTGAGGCCGTGTCACTGCATTTCCTCTTGACAGAAGAGGCTAGCATCCGGGATGTGAGCCAAAGAGACCCACCCAGTCAACAGAAGAACGTGTGCTGGGATGCCTGGAGAGTGGCGCGGGGGGACGTGTGCTGGACGCGAACCTGGGTCTGTGGATCCCGGAGGTTTCAGTGTGGATTGAGAGCTGGCCGCTTACAGCCTGGATGGCCTGGGTCAATGCCTAGAACCCCTTACCTCCCGAGCACTGTCTTTCTTCATTGTAAAATGGGACTGGTGATCGTGTCCACCTCAACAGATGTTTATGGGGATTAAACAAGATAGACGTGCAGGGCAAGTTCCCCACAAGGGCTACCTGTCGGCCCTGACATTGGCATCCTGGCTCGGCTCTCACTGCGCGCCTGTTTCTTCATCAGCGGCGTCACTGGGAGGGATCATTGTCAGCAACAACAGGATTAAACTGTACCTAAGAACCCTCAAGATTGCCCTTGTAGCTGGGCTAATGCGGGTACGTCTCAGTCAACGGTCTGTGTCACCCTCATCCCATCTCACAGGGTGGGTGTAGCGTTATTCCCACTTTACCGTCAAGGAAGCCCCGGCTGAGGGGGTGCTTCAGCCATGAGTTATTTAGCCAGCACCATCAGGGCAGGCGTCAAGTCCTTCCGTCATCTCATGGATGTTATAAAAAGATCTCACTATGGATCTGAAGGCTTACAGGTTCACCAGCACTTTAAACAAATTCCTGCCCCTGCAAGCCCCAGTCAGCTTCGGACATTCACAGTTTTTTGCTATTACCTTTGCAAGGATTAAAACATAATTGTTGGGGCTTCCCTGGTGGCTCAGTGGTTAAGAATCCTCCTGCCAATGCAGGGGACACGGGTTCGAGTCCATGTCCGGGAAGATCCCACATGCCGTGGAGCAACTAAGCCCATGAGCCACAACTACTGAGCCTGTGCTCTAGAGCCCGCAAACCACAACTACTGAAGCCCGCGAGCCACAACTACTGAAGCCCGTGCGCCTAGAGCCCATGCTCTGCGACAAGAGAAGCCACCGTAATGAGAAGCCCACGCACCACAATGAAGAGTAGCCCCCACTCGCCGCAACTAGAGAAAGCCCGCGTGCAGCAACCAAGACCCAATGCAGGTTAAAATTTAAAAAAAAAAAAAAAAATGTGGCTGGTGGCCCCAGCTTTCTCTCCCAAAGGCTGCTTCATGTTAACGCCAGCAAGGAGGTTTGCGTCTGTTGTTGTTTTCTGCTGCCTTGTCAGGTAGAGTCACAGCTTGTAGCTACTTTAAATCCCGTGTCTTCAAGCGACAGGGACATTGGCTGTTCCTCCTTGCGACTTCTCCATTTGTGTGTTTTGCTGACTTTCCTTTGGAGGTTTGCCTTGTTCTTAACAATTTAAAGGAGTTCTTTAAATTTGTCTTTTCCGGATATTAGCCTTTTATCTGTACTGGGTGGCACAGATTCGGTGCAGATTCTCTTAATCTTGTTTCTGTATCTCTTTGCTGTACAGAAATTAGACTTTTATGTAGTCACATAAGATTAAGCCAGTTCCGTAAAATAACTGGATAGATTTCTGTATCCCTGGGCTTCTGTTGTAGAAAATCCATTACTAATGGATTTTTAAATGTGTTGCCATGGGGTTGCTTATAATATACATAAATTTATATTTCCTTATATCTCTGATACCAGTCTATCTGGTGGATACATTTCACTCTTTTTTCATGACTAGACTTACATGCTTTAGTGGCCTCTCTCATTTCTTTGCTCAGGTTCAGTGGTGTCATCTATTTTATTTATTGTTCTGTGCAGAGAGCGCTACTTTGGATTTATTTGCTCTACTCTTCTGGATTGGTCTTTTAAGTTTGTGTACTGTCCCTGCCTGTGTAAACTTCTGGGGTGACGAGCGGGCACGGCCGGGAGAGCCGGCACAAGCGGTCCTCTCCGCTGGGCCAGGCTGTCCTCGCTTCAGCCCTGAAAACAAGATCCCTGTAAGCCTACCCTGTGAGCAGAGTCTGTGAGCCACATCTAGCTTCACTCTGCCGTTGTTTTGTGACTTCAGGCCTTTACCCCAAACCATGTCTCCCTCACGCTGACTTGGGCCTCAGGGCCCTAATATACATTTTGCAACAGAAGAAAAGCAAGTTCGATAGCCCCCGCGAAAGACTCTTTCCCTTTTGGATGTCAGCAAATAGATCGTACAGCAAGACACAGTCTGATTTGGGAGTCCCTTCTTGGCCTGGCAAATTCAGTGGACAAGAGTCAATTTACTATGAAACAGCGATTCCTTCTCTGATCCAGAGGTCTTTTCGGGAGAATTGTCAATAGTTTGCTTTTTTTGGTCTTATTTCTAAATGTGTTTGATTACGATTAAAAAGGTAGCTCCTGGGCTTCCCTGGTGGCGCAGTGATTGAGAGTCTGCCTGCCAACGCAGGGGACACAGGTTCAATCCCTGGCCCGGGAGGATCCCACATGCCGCGGAGCAACTGAGCTCGTGTGCCACATCTACTGAGCCTGTGCTCTGGAGCCTGTGAGCCACAACTACTGAGCCCACATGTTGCAACTACTGAAGCACACGTGCCTAGAGCCTGTGCTCCACAGTGAGGGAGGCCACTGCAGTGAGAGGCCCGTGCACTGCAGTGGGGAGTGGCCCCCGCTCGCTGCAACTAGAGAAGGCCCGTGTGCAGCAACGAAGACCCAACACAGCCAAAAATAAATAAATAAATAAATAAAATTTAAAAAAAAAAAAAAAAAAAAAAAGTAGCTCCTATAACACCCCTTTATCACACTTCACACCCTTTAGCGTGGTTATAAAAAAAGACAATAACGGGCTTCCCTGGTGGCGCAGTGGTTGAGAGTCCGCCTGCTGATGCAGGCGACACGGGTTCGTGCCCCGGTCCGGGAAGATTCCGCGTGCCGTGGAGCGGCTGGGCCCGTGAGCCATGGCCGCTGAGCCTGCGCGTCCGGAGCCTGTGCTCCGCAACGGGAGAGGCCACAACAGTGAGAGGCCCGCATACTGCAAAAAAAAAAAAAAAAAAAAAAAAAAAAGACAATAACAAGTGTTGGGGAAGGTGTGGAGAAACTGGAACCCTTGTACGCTGCTAGTGAGAATGCAGAACAGTGCAGCTGCTTTAGAAAACAGTCATCTCAAGGTTAAATGTAGAGTTACTGTATGATCAGTAATTCCAGTTCTAACATAATCTTTTTTTCCCTATAAATTTATTTTTGGCTGCGATGGGTCTTCGTTGCCGCGCGGGCTTTCTCTAGCTGCGGCGAGCGGGGGCTACTCTTCGTTGCGGTGCACGGGCTTCTCACTGCGGTGGCGTCTCTCGTTGAGGAGCATGGGCTCTAGGCGCATGGGCTTCAGTAGTTGTGGCTCGCGGGCTCTAGAGCGCAGGCTCAGTACTTGTGGCGCACGGGCTTAGTTGCTCTGTGGCACGTGGGATATTCCCGGACCAGGGCTCGAACCTGTGTCCCCTGCGTTGGCAGGCAGATTCTTAACCACTGCACCACCAGGGAAGTCCCCTAACATAATCTTATACCCAAGACAGATAAAAACACATGTCCACACAAACCCTCGCACATGAATGTTCATAGCAGCATTATTCACAGTACCAAAACGTGCAAACAACCCAAACTGTCCAAACAACTTAGGAATGGGTAAACACAATGTGCTACATGCGTACAATGGAATATTATTCGGCAGCAAAAAAAGAAGCCCTGATAGATCCGCAGAGACAGAAAGGAGATTGGTGATCGTCAGGGGCCGGGGAGGAGGAGTTAGGGATGACTGCTCACAGGTGTGCATTTTTTGGATAATGTGAGAAAATGTTTAAATGTGTGATGATGGAGGCACAGCTCTGTGGATAGACTAAAAACCACTGAATTGTATACCTTCAAGGGGTGAATTGCATGGTATGTGAATATCTCCATAAAGCTGTGAAAAATCTCTACACTGAAATGTAACATTTTATGATGTTTGCATTCATTTTTATTTTGTAGAATATGAAGCTATTACCTGTCTTGATGGTGAGCCTGTGGCCTCCCTTCAAAGGCGTGCTCTCCTCGCCCTGCTTCAGCCTTGCTCAGCAGCTTTGGGGTGTGGTGCCCCACCCAACTCTGGAGCGTCTTCATCTAGTACCATGGCTCCCACAGTGGGCAGTGGGCACCCGAGGGGGCCCACTTTTTTTTTTCCTTTTAAAAATTTTTTTTTGAATTTTATTTTATTATTTTTTTTAGACAGCAGGTTCTTATTAGTTATCTATTTTATACATATTAGTGTATACATGTCAATCCCAATCGCCCAGTTCATCCCACAACCACCATCCCCACCACTTTCCCCCCTTGGTGTCCATACTTTTTTTTTTCTACATCTGTGTCTCTATTTCTGCCCTGAAAACCAGTTCATCTGTACCATTTTTCTAGGTACCACATATATGCGTTAATATATGATATCTGTTTTTCTCTTTATTACTTACTTCACTCTGTATGACAGTCTCTAGATCCTTCCACGTCTCTGCAAATGATCCAATTTTGTTCCTTTTTATGGCTGAGTAATATTCCATTGTATATATGTACCACATCTTCTTTATCCATTCATCTGTTGATGGGCATTTAGGTTGCTTCCATGACCTGGCTATTGTAAATAGTGCTGCAGTGAACATTGGGGTGCATGTGTCTTTTTGAATTATGGTTTTCTCTGGGTATATGTCCAGTAGTGGGATTGCTGGCTCATATGGTAATTCTATTTTTAGTTTTTTAAGGAACCTCCATACTGTTCTCCATAGTGGCTGTATCAATTTACATTCTCACCAACAGTGCAAGAGGGTTCCCTTTTCTCCACACCCTCTCCAGCATTTGTTGTTTGTAGATTTTCTGATGATGCCCATTCTAACTGGTGTGAGGTGATACCTCATTGTGGTTTTGATCTGCATTTCTCTAATAATTAGTGATGTTGGGCAGCTTTTCATGTGCTTCTTGGCCATCTGTATGTCTTCCTTGGAGAAATGTCTATTTAAGCCTTCTGCCCATTTTTGGACTGGGTTGTTTTTTTGTTATTGAGCTGCATGAGCTGCTTGTAAATCTTGGAGATTAATCCTGTGTCAGTTGCTTCATTTGCAAATACTTTCTCCCATTCTGAGGGTTGTCTTTTTGTCTTGTGCATAGTTTCCTTTGCTGTGCAAAAGCTTTTAAGTTTCATTAGGTCCCATTTTTTAATTTTTGTTTTTATTTCCATTTCTCTAGGAGGTGGATCAAAGAAGATCTTGTTGTGATTTATGTCAAAGAGTGTTCTTCCTATGTTTTCCTCTAAGAGTTTTATAGTGTCCGGTCTTACATTTAGGTCTCTAATCCATTTTGAGTTTATTTTTGTGTATCGTGTTATGGAGTGTTCTAATTTCATTCTTTTACATGTAGCTGTCCAGTTTTCCCAGCACCACTTAGTGAAGAGGCTGTCTTTTCTCCATTGTGTATCCTTGCCGCCTTTGTCATAGGTTATTGACCATAAGTGCGTGGGGGCCCACTGTTTTAATCATCTTCTGTTCAACCAGCCCTAGGGCTATGGGAAGTGGCTGCACGCACAACACATGTAGATGAGCTCACAGCCTGTGGAGGAGAGCACCTCACACCACACAGGGTCACGTGCTCTTGGGTGGCCCCTGGCCCCTGCTGCAGGATGTGCGACTGGCTTTCTGGAATAATTCCGCAGGCTTGGCAGGATGAGCCATTTGACGAGGAGGGCTGTGTGACTTGGGGCTGTTACTGCAGGAGTAGCGGAGGGAGGGAGGGGGACTTGCTACCTGCCCTTGGGGCTCTCCTGGTTTCAGGAGTTAGGGAGGCACCTAGAATCGGGCTTTGCTTTTAGCCTTTCCCCACATCCACAGATGCTTCCACAGTCAGACGGACCCGCGTCAGATTTTGGCTCTGCCAATCACTGGGTCACCTCAAGTAGGCTGACCTCAGGAGCAGCGGCCGAGGAAGGAGAAGGGGCTGGAGGGAGACCCAGGCGAGGAGGAGAGGCGCTTGGGGTGGTCGTGAGGATCAGAGGAGACTGGGGGTGGGGGGCGAGCAGCTGGAACTGGGCAGGAAGACACCTCCTGCAGCCTCAGCCCAGAGACAGCCCAGGGGATGGCAGGGGTGAGGGGGTGCCACGGGAGGGGTGGCCTGGCCCGGTTTCTAACGCGAAGAGGTAGATTCTGGAAGCTGCCCTGCAGGCTGACCATGCTGCTGAGCTGGCTGGGGCAAGCAGTCTAAGAAAAGCGAGGGAAGGGACTTCCCTGGTGGCACAGTGGTTAAGACCGCTCCCAGTGCAGGGGGCCCGGGTTCGTGCCCTGGTCAGAGAACTAGATCCCACGTGCATGCTGCAACTAAGAGTTCGCATGCCACAACTAAGGAGCCCACCTGACGCAACTAAGACCTGGGGCAACCAAATAAATTAAAAAAAAAAAAAAAAAGACCCGGCACAGCCAAAGAAAGAAATATTTAACAACGACAACAAAAAAGCGACAGAAGATGAGGACCGTGATGGATCTGACTACGTGAAAACTCAAAAGTCAGATCAGATGCATGAAGATGTGACCAACAGTGTGGCCCACACTGTGCATTCATGGGAGAGGAAACCCACGTGAGCGGCTGTGGGGAGGAGGGTGCAGCCTGCCTGGCATCCACGGAGAAACAGCGCACTTGGGTTCTGCCTGCAGGATGGAGAAGACGGTAGAGAACGGGAGACCAGGGCGTTCTAGCTGCCAGGGAGCCCTTCTGGAGGGAAGGCAGACAGGCGGGCCCCATGTTTCCGGAAGACACTGACGTATCCATGAGAATTTAAAAATCCCATGGCCCAGGGCTTCCCTGGTGGCGCAGTGGTTGAGAATCCGCCTGCCAATGCAGGGGACACGGGTTTGATCCCTGGTCTGGGAAGATCTCACATGCCGCAGAGCAACTAAGCCCCGCGCACCACAACTACTGAGCCCGTGTGCCGCAACTACTGAAGCCCATGTGCCTAGAGCCCGTGCTCCACAAGAGAAGCCACCGCAGTGAGAAGCCCGCGCACCGCAACGAAGAGCAGGCCCCACTCGCCGCAACTAGAGGAAGCCCGCGTGCAGCAACCAAGACCCAACGCAGCCAAAAAAAAAAAAAAATGTTCTGGATGATCCGGGTGGGCCCAACGTCACCACGAGGACCCTCAGAGGTGGAAGGGGAGGCAGAGGACAGTGGCAGGGTGACGCCCTGTGGGAGAGAGCCGACTGGCCACGGCTGGCTCAGAAGGTGGGGAAGGGCCGTGAGCCCGGCTCGCAGGCCATCTCTAGGGTGGAAAAGTCGAGCACACGGGATGGGTTCTCCCAGAGTTCACAGAAGGCACTCAACCCTGCCGCACCTGGAGCTTAGCTTAGTGAGACTGTGCCTGACCCCTGACCTCCAGAACTATAAAATAATGTTTTGTTTTAAGAAAAAAAGAAAAAGGAAAAAACAAGAACAGAAATCCCACGCTCCCAGAAACTCACCGCTCCCACTTTGGGGGGAGTCTGTTTTGAGGAAACAGCTAGGTTGCATCTGGGGTGTCTGCTCAGGTGCGGCCACCACAGCACTGGGTGCTAAGGAGGCCGGGAAACAAGGAACTATCTGGGCTTGGTGGGAACAACACTGCCGGCCAGAAAACGGGATTTCCACCCCGGCATTTTTAATAACACAGGGAGCTGCGTGGTAAGAGCACGACTCACAACGTACAGTACTTTCACAAGCTGTGTGACACAAACCCCCACGGATGAACACTGAGAAGACAGCAGCATTAGGAATCGTTTCTGCGATCTCCTTTGCCCTCCTGTATATTTCAGATTTCTCTAAGTGAACATAAACTACTTTTAAATATGGAAAATTGCATTAGAAGGTAGCCCACCGCTCTCCCTCAGCACCTGGCGGTCCTGACGTTGGGCCCTCGGCCTGGCCTGAGTGCTCGGGCCCTGCTCTGTCCTCTTCCGCCGTGTCCCCGGCATGGATGAAGCTTCCTGCTTGCCAACCAGATTGTAACAGGGAAGCACCTTTGTATTCTGTTACAAGTTAGTAACCGGAGAGATGTTGCCTGTAACCTTCAATATACAAAACGGCCCATTTCTGGGAGCCCTGCCTCCCAGGTATAATGGGCGTTAAGCTAAAATACCTTTGTTCAGCTCCCAGGAAACCTCCTGACCAGGCCCCCCTGTGAAAGACTGCAGGGAGAAGAAATGAACACATCCCCTCCCGGAGCTGATCTGAGCCAGGAAATGTTTCACTTTACTCCCTCCCCTTTCAGTATGAAAGAAACCTGAATTTTAACTCACGCAAGATGGTTCTTTGGGGCACGAGTGCACCACTTTCTTGGTCTGCTGGCTTCCTATTTTTTTTAAAAGCACTTTTTTTTTTTTTTTTTTGTGGTACGTGCGCCTCTCACTGTTGTGGCTTCTCCCGTTGCGGAGCACAAGCTCCGGACGCGCAGGCTCAGCGGCCATGGCTCACGGGCCCAGCCGCTCTGTGGCATGTGGGATCTTCCCGGACCGGGGCACGAACCCGTGTCCCCTGCATCGGCAGGCAGACTCTCAATCACTGCGCCACCAGGGAAGCCCAGCACTTTCTTTTTCAATTAATTTTTGGCTGCGTTGGGTCTTCGTTGCTGCACGCGGGCTTTCTCTCCAGTTGCGGCGGGCTTCTCATTGCGGTGGCTTCTCTTGTTGTGGAGCACAGGCTCTAGGTATGCGGGCTCAGTAGTTGTGGCTCTCGGGCTCTAGAGTGCAGGCTCAGTAGTTGTGGCGCACGGGCTTAGTTGCTCTGCGGCCTGTGGGATCTTCCCAGACCAGGGATCGAACCCGTGTCCCCTAGGTTGGCAGGTGGGTTCTTACTACTGCGCCGCCAGGGAAGTCCCGAGTCCGCTGGCTTTCTGAATAAAGTCACTATTCCTCGCCTCAACAACTCGGCTCTCAATTTATTGGCCTGTGGTGTGGCCAGCAGTACAAGCTGGGACTCGGTAACAAGATCACCAGTGCCCGGTTCCATCTCCAGCCTGGCTCTGCTTCCCCAGGCCTGAGTGTGGGCGACAGGTCAAAGGTCCTCAGAAGACTGGGCATGGAGGAGACGGGTCCTCCAGATGGAGGCCTCTCCCTCCCAGTTTCAGGCTGCAGCAAGGTCCTCCCCACGCAGCCCAGGTGTCCACTCCACCTCTGCTAGTAACCATGGTCACAGCCACACTCAACACCCACCTGCCACCCCTGCATGAGCCTGAGGCTGCAGAAGGCTCCTTCTCTGCGTGCACCTGTTTCCCTGAAACCACGTCCCACAAAAATGTCCCTTGTTTTCAGTGCAGAAAGGTGACAGTGAAGGGTGTGGAATAACAGTCCCCAAAGACACCCATGTCCTAATCCCTGGAACCTGTAAATGTTGTCTCACATGCAGAAGGGATTTTGCAGGTGAGATCAGGTGTGTAGGTGGGGCATGGATGAGATGTGACCCCGAGATGGGGAGATCATCACGGGTTACCAGGGGAGCCGTAGATGTAACCGTGAGGGTTCTTACAAGGGGGAGGCAGCATGAGACTTAACCATGCACTGCTGGCTTTGAAGATGGAGGAAGGGGCCACCACCGAGGAACGTGGCAGCCTCTACAAGCTAGAAAAAGCCTTAAAGTGGATTCCCCCCTTAGAGCCTTCAGGAGGAACCAGCCGTGCTGACACCTTGATTGGGCCCAGTGAGACCCAATTCAGAGTCCTAAGAGAGTACGTTTTGTGTTGTTTCAAGCCACCGAGCTCGTTAGAGCAACAGTAGGAAAGTAGCACAGTACACTGGCCAAAGTCCTGAATGCCCACAGACGGACTGCCGTGGGTAGCAGGCAGCTGATCCTCCGCCCTCCTGCTCTGTGACTCACTCACCTGCCAGCATGCATGGCCTAAGTCACATCTGTTCTCAGACGCCATGCTTGTCCATCCATACTTGGAAAGAAGTTCCCTTAATGTCCGTTCAGGCTGGGACTCGACAGCTGGAAGGACAAGGCCAGGGAGTGATGTGTGTGGCCGAGGAACAGGTAAGCCGGACACCGACCCTGCTCGTGGGCAGGCAGCTCTGAAGCTCCAACTGCTGGGCAGGAAGGGCAGGGGCTGCTGATCCGACCAGCAGAGACCAGAGATCAGGATTCTTACGCAGAAGCTTCTCCAGGATAAAACTGGAATTTGCTAAAAATCTAAAACGCACAGTGGACAGACTTTAGCCTTCCACCTGCCTGCAAACAGAAGCAGGCTGTGCTCTCCTGGGCTTTCTGCACCGGCCTGCACCACGTCACAGGAAGGGGTTTGGAAGTCACCTGGCCGCCGCGGGTCCGGTGGGTCGGTGCACTGGAGCCCAGGCCTCTCTCTCTGAAAGGTGGGGTGGGCGAGACAGGAGAGGAGGGAGCCGCGGCTTTTGGGGGAGACTGAGCGGGGGTGGAGGACCCTCCTGGGACTCTGACTTCTGGCCTGGGCGGCCTCCAGCTCTCCAGGCTGCGGCGGAGTGGAGTAGCAGGGGCGGGCTGGGCCCGGGGCCCCGGCGAGGCGCCCCTCCTGCGCTCACGGGGCCTCGGGCCGGTGGCTCTTGCGGTGGATGACCAGCTGGGACTTCCAGTCGAAGCTGTGGCCGCAGTCGCCGCAGAAGTGGCGCCGCTGGCCGGCGTGGCCCTTGCGGTGGATGACCAGCTGCGACTTCCAGCTGAAGCTGCGGCCGCACTCCTCGCAGGCGTAGCTGCGCGGGCCCGGGAGCGCGCGCCGGGGCGGCCCCACCGGCTGCTTCTCGGCGCCCGGGCCGCCCGCGTGCGCGCGGCGGTGGATGACGAACACCGACTTCCAGTCGAAGGTGCGGCCGCACTGCGCGCACGTGTAGGGCTTGCTCCGCGCAGGCGGCGGGGCCTCCGGGCAGCCGGGCCGGCCCTCTCGGGAGCTCTCGCTCTCTCCTCCTGGGGGAGGGGCAGAGGTGGCAGAGCCAGGTCGCCTGGTGACTCCTCCCGCAGCCCCCCAGGCACGGGGCGGCCTGGGCTCCCCGTCCCCCCGCCCCCGTCGCCACCGGGGAGCGGGAGGCCACTCACCCGGGGGGAGGCTTCTCGCTCCCTCGGATCCGGTGCTCAGTGCCTCCGGCTCCGGCTCCGGCTCAGTGCGCGCCTCCGGCAGGGGGCACGGCAACCCTGCTGGGGTCGGGGGCCCATCAGGCGCCAGCCCTGGCACGGGGGCGTGAGAGGTTCGCACAAATGAGGGACAGGGGTGGGGGCCCCGGCGGGTGGCCAGGGTGCGGATTGGGAAGCGCCGGGAGGCAAGGTGCGCGCAAGGACCCGGAGGAGAGGGGTCCTCACCCAGGGAGACCACCGTGCCGTACTTCTGCAGCATCGCGTCCCAGTACACCTCCTTCTGTGACCGGTTCAGGAGCCCCCACTCCTCCTGCAGTGACGCGGCCCATCACCCACAGAAGGCCCGTCTACCCCGCACCCCACCCGGCCCATCCCATGGGCCCAGCCTTGTTAATCACCTGGGGAGCGGCAGGTAAAGCACCCTCACCTGCCTGGGGGTGGGGCTAAAGAGGAAGCTGAGATGGGAACCTGTCAGTGCTGGGGATGCAGGGCCGGGAAGGGAGCTGCCTTCTGGCTCACCTGGGGGATGCACCAGTCCCCCTCAGCTGCCCCACCCCATGTTCTGGACGCACAGATGGAAGCTGAGGACCCATCAAGGATGGGCCTTGAACAGCGTGTGCTGCACCGAAAGCAAAAGGCCAGGGGAATGCAGGGACCCCAAGCCTCTGGTTTCAAGAGTAATGGAGATCCTCCTTGGGAAAATGCCACGGGCCTCAGCATCCCTGGCTGTGGGGACCGGGCTGCAGGGAGGCAGGTGCCGCAGAGGGCCAGGCACAGCCTCCCACTCAGGACATGGCTGGGCTGGCTCCTGGGTGCCGGGGGTGGAAGCAACCATGGCCTTCAGGCTGCGGCTGGCTCCTGGGCGACTTCTCAGTGTGGAGTGGATTAGGAAGTGTCGCTGGGAGAGGACAAGACCCCTGCTGCCCACACTCAGGAACCAAGCCCTCTGGGTGGCAGGGGCTTCCATGCCCAGCTGGTCGCAGCTGAGGGCTGGTTGGCCTTGGAGAAAAGCCCGGGCAGAGGGGGAGCTGCGGGCATTTTCTGGGAAGACTGTCTCCACTCTGATCTCAGGTGTGCAGGGGAGGCCAGACTGCTGGGTGGCACTCAGGCTTTCCTGGTCATCCTGTCCCCTCCCCAGGTGCCAGCTCAGAACTGCTGGGAGCTGTCAACACCCTAACTGGCTTCTCTGTAAGTGGGAAGCCAACCCCTGCCAGTTCCACTCACTCTAAACCAGAATCCCAGTTACCTGAGGCCAAAATCCTTTCCAAGCACTGGTCTGTCCCCCTGCCCCCCAGGACCTGCAGGGGGTACCCTGATACCAACTCCACTTTGGGGGAGCAAAGAGCACAAAAAGTGCTGGCCAAGGAGCCTGGACAACTGGCAGGACACTCTCCTCCCACTGTGGGCCTGCACCTGTCACCAGGGGCTGCTCACCTGAATCCTGGGTGGCTGAAAGGGCACGGAGGTCAGTTCCTGTTGTTCAGCGGGCCCCTCACGGGACCGGGCTGGATGTGGGGGGCTGGACGGTGCTAGGAAGCAAGGCAGACAGGGGTCAGGGGCTCCCACGTGAGCCAGAGCAGGCGAGGAGTTGGCGCTGGCGTCGCAGCCTGGGCCCTCCTCGGCAGCAGGGAGGAGTCCTCTGTGTGTACCAGGCACATAGCAAGCAGGCAGGCAGCCAGCCCTTCCCTCCGGCCTCCCGGGCACCCCGCTCTGCAGTCTGCAGTCCCTGCGGGTCCCGCTCCCAGGGGTCACACCCGCACTCCCTCCAGGAGCCCCCAGCTCCAGCACAATCTCACCTGGGTTCCCCGCCCTAGCTGGGGACGTCTGCACTCTCTCAAGGAGGCCCCAGCCCTCGCGCACCCCCGCTCTCACCTGTCTCCTGCCCGTAGCCATCAGGCTCCTCCTTCACGCTGCAGCTGAGCTGGGCGTTCCCCTCCAACTGGGCATCCTTGGACCCCTCCCAAGAGGCTGCCTTTAGGGGCTCCACTGTCCCTGAAGGGTGGGAGCTCCCCACAGACTCCTCTGTGTTCTGTGTGGCTGGGAGCACCGCTTGCTTCAGGACATGTGCTGTAATCTGAGGGGGAGAGGCAAGTCATCGGGGCGCTAGTCTCACTCTGTCCCTCCAAGAAGCCACCACCACCACACTCACCCAGCCCAGCAGCTGCCCAGGGTCATGCTGCAGGCCCTCGACCAGGACGGTGGCCTCCTCAGGGCTGCCTGGCTGCTGTCTCCGCACCCAGGCCTGGATCTCGGGGGGCAGCGCGCCCAGGAACTGCTCCAGCACCAGCAGCTCCAGCATCTGCTCCTTGGAGTGCACCTCGGGCCGCAGCCACTGGCGGCAGAGCTCCCGGAGCTGGGCCAAGGCCTCGCGGGGACCGGCCACCTCCTGGTAGCAGAAGCCCCGGAAGCGCTGGCGTGCTGCCTCAGGATCCTCCAGGGTGGCCTCGGGGTCCACAGAGGGCAGACTCGGGGGGCCCAGTGGGGATGGCATTGTTGTGCAGGGAGTCTTCTTGGAGCCGCCAAGGGGGACCTGCAGGAAAGGAGGGGTCAGGGTGCCAGCCACAAGGCCACAGCCAGGGTAAGGCACTGTGCAGAGAGGCCCAGCCCAGGGGGCTGAGGCTGTGACAGAGAGGACCGTGGTGTGGGGGTGCTTGCGGCTGAACTGGTGAAAGCTTCATGGAGGGAGGGGTCACAGGAGCTGGAACTGAGAGCAGAAGGAACCGACACTTGGAGGCAAGTTGCCAGTGGAGCTTCCAGGAAACTGCAGGGAACTGTCTGTCGGGAGATGATGCTGGAGCGCAGGCAAGAGGAGTTAGCACAGGCTTCCAGGGTCAGGCTGAGGAGCCCCGGCAGGTGCCCCCGCGGCGGAGAAAGGGGTTAGCCAGGGAGGCGGAGGGGCCGTGATCCAGGGTGAGAACTGGGGCCAGGCTGCCTGTCCCCACCATCTCCGGGACACGCTGACCCAAGTGGGGCACCCTGAGGGGCTGGCTTGCGCCATGGCTCGAGGCAAGGGCTGATGTGGACCCCGAGACACCGTGCTCGCTGACCGCGGAGAGCTGTGCACGATTCACACGGTATGGACCGTGCGTGTGAAACGCAGAAGCAAAGCAAAACGGAATCACGAGTTGTGTGGAGCGGTGGACGGGCAACCGTGTCCCGGCCCTGCAGAGGGTCTGGAGTGAAACACGCCCACTTTGGGGGTGGGGGGGCCTGTCCGATAGGCTGGACTAGGTCTGACTCCTGGAGTCCGCCTTCCACAGAGGAAAGGGGGGCAGGTCTTCCCGAAGGAGAGGAACGGGGCTGCGGAAGGGAGGAGGGGCCCGGGAGAAGGCTCGGAGGTGGGGCACGTCGGGAGGTAGTGGAAAGGCCACGCCCACCCAGCCGGCCGGTGCTCACCTCGGCCACCCGAGGCCGCTTCGGGGAGGTGGGCCCACGCGGTCCCGCGCGCCTCTCCCCGGACCCAGCGGTCAGCCCCTCGCGCGTTGCCCTGGCGACGCCGCTCTGGCCAATCACACGTCTGCTCCGAAGGCAGCACCACCCCCTCCCTTCGGACTACATTTCCCATGAGCCTCAGCAAACAGGGACAGGCGCGGCCTCCGCCAGTAGATGATCATTTTCGGAGGCCTCTCACGACTGAGAGGCGCCCCATCCCTCCGAGAGGAATCTGCAGAGTCGCAGGGTTTGGGGGACTCCCTCCCCTCCTCTCCCCGGCAGCCGCTCCTCCTTTGTATCGCACCCTAAGACTCACCAACGGCGGAGACGTACGGTACCTTCGAATCCTGCGCATGTGCACAACAGGCCCGGCGCCTATTGGCAGGAGGTGACGGATGGGGAGGAGCGTGACCTTTCGGTCAATCAGGGTTGGCGCTACGCCTAGGCTCCCCCCCCAGAACCCTACCTGAGGCTTCTTCCTGGTCGCCCGGCGGACGCCTTGGTAACCCCTGGAGCATAACCAACCTGCTCCAGCTGTTTCCAAGACAACGGCCCGAGGTCCTAGGAGGAAGCAGGGACCTACCGGGAAGGCTGGCCTAACCCGCGGGCTTTCTCTGCCATCCCCGGGAATTTCTCCAGCGAGGATGGTGCTGGGGTCCTTCATTCGACCACTGCTGAGCGCCCTGCAGATATGCGGGGACAGCAGGCACCCATCTCCTGATGAAGAAACTGTTCCATGATTTATACCCTCAGAGTCTCAGACATGCCTTCAGCTAGATCAGTACTGCAAAGTGAGGGCTGGAGGTTTTTGTCCAGAATTATGGGACGTGTTCAGCCTTTTATTTACTTTGGGGACCAGAACTAGTATATATCAGTAGACAATGTTAGTGTTTTTAAAATCTGACTGTGGGTCAGGGTGTTTTGCTTCCACACATCAAATGGCTGAACAATGACTTATTTATTCGATCCTAAGGTGCATCTACCTGCCTGTTTGAGTTTCTTCTAATACCTAGGAATCCCTGGCTACCAGGGATTTGATTTTTTCTCTGGGACTGTTCGGATTCCCCAGAAAGGACTCTTCCACCATCTACCCTGTGGGAAGAGCTGGAGCTCTAACAGCTTCTCCAGGAGCTCCCACTCAGTCATCTTTGTTTTGGGTCTCCCCTCCCAGGGGGCTGCTGGTTTTCAAGCCTTCTGGAATTCTGCAGCGTAAGCCTGATGGAATCTCCTTCCACTTCCGCCAGCGCCAACTCAGCATTTGGCTTTCCCCAAATCAGTGACAGCTCTCCCACCCCCAACTTCTTCTAGCTTCAGAATGCCGCTGCCTCCTCTTTTACCATCCTCATATTTGTGGGTTTGTGTTATAGTTAATTTATTGGCCGTGCCGCTTGCGGAATCCTAGCTCCCCAACCAGGGATCGAACCCAAGCCCCCTGCAGTGGAAGCGCAGAGTCCTAACCACTGGACCGCCAGGGAATTCTCAAGGGTTTGCTTTAAGGGCTCTCTGTGGTTTCAGTGGGCTTCTGGACCAAGTGAGATGCATGTGTTCAGTCCATCGTCTTGACCCAGAAAGCCCACAGATACCTTTTATAGTCATGACCCATTCACGGTTGAGTGGAAGGGTCAGCCTGGCAGGAAGTGGCCCAAGATGATCAAAAAGGTTTGGGGGAGGACAACTTAGGGGCCAAGACATGGGGGAAGGTGGGTGCTCATGATTGCTATTCCCACAAGAACAGGGCTGGAGCCTCTGACCACCCCTGGTGCTGGGAGGGTGGACTCGAGGAGGGTGGAGGAAAGGAGGGATAGTAGGGGCCAAGCACACAGGCAGGAAAGGCTCAGTGAAGCAGGGAGGAGGCTGGTGGGGAGACAGGATAGGGCACCAGGCCCAGCTTCTGTCCAAGGCGCGAAAAAGGTTGCAAGTGACTCTCTGGGCACCCACTTGATGTTCAACACTCCTTTGCTCCTGAACCCCACGGGCTCCCTACAATAGCCTTCTGTAAGCTCTGTGGCGTTTGTCTGCATCTCACAGCCATCCACACTGACCCTGAAGCGAGCTGCTCAAGAATCCCTCATGGGGGCCAGCCTGGGGGAAGATGAAATAGGGCGAGGCCAGGGCATGGACCAGCTCAGAGAGAGGATGGGCCCCAAGAGGGGTGGACAATGGCTCAGAGGACCTGCCCTTGAGGAGTTTTGGGGAGCTGGCCCTGTGTGACCCTTCTCCCTACCCCTTGTCTCCCTTCCTTGCAGGAACTTGGGAGGTTTCAGGGGCGGAACCCTGCTGGCAGGTGGAGAGTTGGGGGTGTCACGCCTCTGTTCTTTGGCAATGGCAGATACCTGCGAGGTCTTTGAGGTGACTGAACGGGAGCACCCACTGGGTTGGGGTCAACCTTTCGGGTCTCCACGTGTGCCCCCTGCCTCAGATTCCAAGGCCTGGATCCACAAAGGCTCACGTCCCAACAGAGCTGCTGCTTGGGGCAGCCCCACCCTGTCCACGTCTCTTGGCTGCCAAGGGGACACAGACCTTCGGTGGGCCGCAGACAGGCTGCACCTCTACCCTGAGGCCTCTCAAAGGGACCAGGGTTGAAGCCAGGTCCCTGCCGCTGTGTGATGACACGTTTGCATCGCGCTGGGATGAAACCGGTTTCAGGCTGCTACCACTCACGTCTTTAAAAAGAAACCTTTATTAGAGAGCCTCTCTGGACTCTGTATTGTTAACACCTTCTGAACCATGACCTGGAGGCTGAGGCTGTGGACCTACACAGTGCCGTGCAAGAATTTTCAGTGTCCATCCATTCCAAGCTGTAAGTTCTAGTCTTTTTTTACCCCCAGTAAAAACACCATTAACTTCCCTGCGGGTGAGGCCCAAGGTGGAGATGGGGCTTGTCTGTTGTAGGCCACAAGAAGCCAACCAGGCCCCCACCTAACTTGTCTGCCTCAGTGTCCCCACCCTGTGGGTTACGTCACACTGGGGAGATCTTGGGAGGGCGCCACACACAGCCTTAGGTAATGGCAGGCACGTGGCCACTGGACCCCAGAGAATCAAGCAGCCCCATCTTGTCTCCTCTGCACCTGTTGTTACGGTCACCTCCAGTCAAGGCAGTGGGGATGGGAAGGCTCCTGTATCGCTGACTTCGGTAACAACAGGACACGGCCGAAGCTGAGGCTTGGACCACACTCTGAACGCACCGGCACAGCTGGGAACCATCACTCTCAATCTCCGTCCTTCACCCCGGGACTTCCCGCCCCCACCCTCCTCCACCTCCTGAGGGTCCGCCGTGAGCAGCAAGCCACGCAGGCTTCACCCAGCCCTCAGAGCTGGCAGGCTATCTCTGGATGCCGGGCCGGTGGCCCTGCTGTGGTGCAACTCACGTCCCCTCCCCGTGCCTCAGTCTCCCCATCTGAGAAGCGGGGATACTAGCCACAGCAGCCACCTCACAGAGCTGTCAGGAGAAGCCGTGCAGCGCTCAGAACGGGGCTGGCGGTTGGCACACATTGGCCCTTATCAAGATGCTGCCTGTCAGGGTGCTGCAAATACCCTCTGCAGGGCTGAATCTTTTCTCCTCCCTGGAGGAGGGAGCTGAGGCTCAGAGCCCAGCCACTTGGCCGAAGCCAGTACCCGCCTCCCCCATGACTTCCTGTCTTCTGGGCCTGTTCCCAGGAAGCCCTGGATGAACCGAGGGCTGGGGGAATACGCTGGGGGTAGGGGTGGAGAGGTTCCACACAGACCCTGCAGGTTGGGTGTAAACCTCAGAAAGTTCTCAGGACCACCTCCACCCCGCCCCAGCGCTTCCCGTTCGCGCGCACAGTCAAAACATGGGCGAACTGGCAGCACCACGCTGGCCTCCCCCGGCCTTCGTTCAGCGCGACCCCTTGGGGCTGGAGGAGTGAGCCGTGGCCGACGAGAGGCAAATCTGGTCACCACGTGCAGGGGGAACGGCAGTGCACGCGCAGAGCTTCTCCACAGCGTGGCTCTGCAGAGGGCGGGGCCCCGTACCCATGGAAGGGACTCACGACAGGCCGGGGAAGGTCGGGGCTGCGACCTCAAGGCTCAGCCGTCTTCGGAACCGCGGCTGGGCCCGAGGCAGCAGTGGGCCCGGCCTCCCGCCCCAGTGTGCCTTCACACGATGCCCCAGAAGGAGGCCTGGCCTGGGGGAGCGGGCTGGCCCGGGGCCGCCGCGCTGGCTTCTCACCGGTGTGGAGCCTCTGGTGGTGGAAGAGGGCCGGGCGCTCGCGGAAGGCGCGGCCGCACTGGGCGCACACGAAGGGCTTCTCGCCCGTGTGGATGCGTCGGTGGCTGAGCAGCACGGCGCCCTTGGCGAAGGCCTTGCCGCAGTCCGAGCAACGGAAAGGCCGCTCTCCCGTGTGCAGCAGCCGGTGCTGCCTGAGGTTGGAGCTGTGGCTGAAGGCGCGGCCGCACTGCGCGCAGGCGAAGGGCTTCTCGCCGGTGTGCACGCGCCGGTGCTTGAAGAGCGACGAGCCCTGGCTGAAGGCGGCCCCGCAGAGCGCGCAGGCGAAGGGCTTCTCGCCCGTGTGCGTGCGCTCGTGCTGGATCAGGTGCGAGTTGCGGCAGAAGCTGCGGCCACAGCGCGTGCACGCGTAGGGCCGGCCCCCGGCGTGGATCTTGCGGTGCTGGCTGAGGTTGGAGCGGTGGCTGAAGGCCTTGCCGCACTCGGCACAGCGGAAGGCCTTCTCGGCCGTGTGGATACGCTGGTGCCGCACCAGCGAGGAGCTGTGCCGGAAGGCCTGGCCACAGGCCGGGCACGTGTAGGGCGTCTCCCCGCTGTGGATGCGCTGGTGCTGCGTCAGGTGCGACGTCTGGCTGAAGGCCTTGCCGCACTGCGCGCACTCGTACGGCCGCTCCCCGGTGTGGGTGCGCAGGTGCTTCAGCAGGTCCGAGCTCTTCACGAACACCTTGCTGCACGCCCTGCACTCGAAGGGCTTCTCCCCAGAGAGGAGGCCGGGGCCAGCGTGCAGGGCCTCGCCCAGTTCGGCCCAGGTCGGGGGCTCTGAGACAGCGAGCAGTCTCTGAGGCTCGCGCCAAGCCTCACCCATTCCTCGGTCCCCCTGAGCCTCTGGGGCGCCCGGGAAGGCTCTCCCCGGGGCCTCACATGCATACAGCTTCTGCCGCTCCGATGCCCTCGGCTGCTTGCCCGGTGCGGGGTGGTCTGCGAGGGCCTTCTCCCCGGGTGGGGCCCGCAGAGAAGAGGTCAGCCGCAGGCTGACGCTGGCCTCGCCGCTTTCCCAGTAGATCACAGACACCCCTGTGGGTTTCCTCTCCCGAGAGGGGGACACGCCGCGCCGACCCTCCAGGCTTTTCCCACGCTCAGAGGCACCAGCGCTGGGGAGAACCCTAGTCGGTGCCAGAGGGGGGCCGTCCTGGAAGGCCCCTGGCAACGCTGCTTCTCCAGAAACATCTCTGTCCTCTGCCAGATGAGGGGAAGCTGAAGGACCAGAAACGGTGGACGCCTGGGTCACCCAGACAGGCCGCGTGGGTAAGCAAAGGGGCCCGCGGGACCGGCCGTGGAGGCTGGGGAGAGGAGCTGGGGCCAGACTCCCTTCCTGCACGGAGCCCGTCCCCGGGGCACTCCCCAGGTGGCTTTGCCCCTTACACTGATGGCTACCTGATGGAACAGATTTTACTCACCAGCTCTGCTTGCTGACTGCCTCTCCCCTAGCAGGGTCAACCCCACAAAGGCAGGACCAGGAGCGGCCTGGGCAAGGCTGTGTCCCCAGTGCCGCGAACGGGACTGGCCACTGCAAGTGCTCAATGATGAACACGTGAACAAACGGCCCCACAGATGAGGTGGTGAGGGAAGACGGGCAGGGTGTGAGGCCACACAGACTGGCTGAGGGTGGGATTCTGAGCAGGTCTCACCACGGCCTGGGGGTGGCCCTTGAGCTCCCCTTCAAGGGCAGCCAGAGCCGGGGCCTCAAGAAGAGGCTGATGGTGAAAGGAGCCGGTCGGGTGGGAAGCTGGAGAGGAGAGCATCCAGGAGGGAAGGTGGACAGAAGCTTGGCCATAGGTTGGCCCCCAAGCTCACACCCCCGAGCCCCCACTCACCAGGGCTCGGCCTCCTCTGGGCATTCCTGGCCAGGGTCACATCTGTCCCATTGAGAACCCAGGGCTCCTTGCCACACTCAAGCTGGATGACCACGTGGGGTCGGGAGACGGAGAGTCCTGTGAGAGAAGACTAGCAAGTGAGGGGTCACCCCCGGCAGATGGCAGGAGTCAGGGCTTCGTGGGCCACGGACGGCATCATCTGTGCAACCAAGGATACCCGAGGTCACATCACAGGGCAGGGATCTCAGAGCAGCTCGATGGTTCCTGTGAGGAGGACCGTGCTGGCAGCACCAGAAGGGGACTGAGCAGAGGCACCACAGCTGACGGGGACACTCAGCCAGAGGACGTGTGGCTGCTCACAGGCTGCCGGGTGGTAAGAGGTTAGTGCCGGCAGCCTAGCCTGGCAACACATGAGCTCCCCATGGAGGACCCAGGCTTACCCAGCGAGGCCAGGAGCGTGAAGTTCTCCAGCATCACGCGGCGGTACAGAGCCCTCTGGGCTGCGTCCAGGAGCCCCCATTCCTCCCGGGAGAAGTACACAGCCACGTCTTCAAAGGCCATTAGGCCCTAAGAGAGTTGGAAGATGGACATGATCTAAGCTACAGCTGTGTGAACCAAGACCCAGCTCCGTGCCCCAAAGGCTACCTCCGCTCGTGTCCCTCAGATGCTCACCCTCCTCCCGCAAGGCTCTGCAGATGGGACTTCCCTCACCTGTCTGGACCACTCCCCTCCACCTTCCCCATCTAGGCCGTAGATGCCTCTTTAACCCGACCTGGCCACTCTACACAAGGCAGCCAGAGGAAGCCCCTGGCCTTCTGCCACACCAAGGCCAGCCCCTGGCGTCCACTCATTCTCCAGCCTTTGCACAAGCTGAGCCTCCCCAAAGGTGCTCTCATTGCTCTTGCATAAGTAACTGTACAAGTCCCAGCTGCAGAGCCCCCAGGACATGCCCATCCCTGTAGGGATGCCCTCTCCTGCTGAACTTGCCTGACATTTTAAGGTTGCTCTTTGAACCTGAAGGACTGGCTGATCCCCTCCAGTTGCCACAGGGGTGGCGCCAAGGATCTGGTGGGCACACGAGAAGCCATTTCCCTCCTCCCTCCATAGCCAGGCCCCCTCTATTTCCTCCTCAGGTGGCTTCCCTCACCTTCCCTTCCCTCAGCCACCTGCCAGACTTCCCCTGACAGCCCCAGGGACTGCCAGCCATTCCTCATCTCCCTAGAGCCCTAACTGCCCATGCCTATCCCTGGCTGAGTCTGTGAGATGTCCTAGGCTCTACCTCACTGAGAACATCAGGACTCTGTCCTTGGACATCTACAATTCCAGGTCCATGTGACACCTCCACTCTGAGACAGCACAGACTCTTCCCAATTTCCCCCTGAAATCTACTGTCCCTTCAAATTCCTAATTTTATCTACAGCAGCTCCGTTCTTTTTTTCTCTGTCCCATTGAGTGACAGTTGCCGCTGGCACAGCCCCAGGGCAAGGATACAATCAAGGGTTTTCAATTTCAGCACCAGCTACCAAATCCTGGCCCCACTGCCGGGGGGGGGGAGGACCTGTGAAAGTGCTAGGCAGCTCCATTCTTTTGGGTGCTGCGGCGGAAAACCTTAGACTGGCCCTTCACGCAGGACACTCCCGCACACCCCGCACTTGATGCATCAGCAGATCTATCCAGAATCCAACGGCTCTTCGCACCTGCACTGCCCGGACTGTGACAGTAGCCTCCTCCCTGCACACCGCCACGCCCCTCTGCTTCTGTTCTCCACTCAACAATAGGTGGAATACCCTAAAAAATCGTTAACTTAAAGCATGTCCAGTCTCCCGGTGCCCTCGGCATAGTCTTAACTCCTCGGCCTGCCCTTTCAGACATACATATCTTCTCCCCGCCGAGCAGCTCAGTTCCGGAAGCGCCTACACTCAGGCTTCCCTCCCAGGTTTTGCAGACGGGGGACCCTCCCCTTGGAACTTCCTTCTACACCTCACCCCCTTAGCTGCCAGAAGTGGGGATCCCACGCGTGCACTCCCAACCGGCCGGGACAGCAGGGCCTAGGACGAAGCGCGAGGGGAAGACAAGACGTCCAGGTAAAGTGCCTCCCTCGATCGGGGCTCGGGTCCATGAAGGAGGCATCCGGGTGGGTGGGGGCCTGGGGTTCCCGCTACTCGCCTGCGCCGGGTCTGTCTGCGCCGCCGCCATCGGAACCGCAGAAAGGTGCGGGCGCTCAGGCTCCGGGCCTCTCTCCCAATCCGTCAAGGGCGCCGCGTCGGGACGGCGTGGAGGCCGGAGCACGTGGCTTGGGGGGCGCACACGCCGCACCCCGGGAAACTGAGGCCGGGGACTGGCCGTGGGCCCCCGGGCTCGGCTGCCCGTGCCTCGGATCTCCGCCTGCACGTCCTCGCTGCCCGCACGTCCTCGCTGCCCGCACCTCGGGTCTCCAGACCCTTCCGCAAAACCGGCCCCGACCCGGCGATCTCCGGCCGTCACCGGCGTGGCCCGACGCCGGCAGCCCAAGTGACAGTCCCGGACGCCGGAAGTCCAATCTCGCGAGCCCTCATTGGCCCGTGGCGCGCTGCGGACGCACGCGCAGAGCCTTCTGGCTGCCGGCGCGGTAGGCGGAGCGCGCCTGGTCTCCATGGCAACGGCCAAGCGCCGCCGCCGGAGCCTCTGGGAAGTGGAGTCTGCGGCAGCTCCAGGCTTCCGGGCTGAGCGTGGGGTGGGGTGCTGGCGGGGTCGTCAGCGCTGCGGTTGAACGCTGAATTGCTGAGGGCCCGGGAGGGCCTCCCCCACCTCCCACCCCCGCCCAGCGCAGCACCGGGGACGGAGCACGACCGGGGTCCCATCCCATCCCCGCCTCCTGGGGCCTCGCACCAGGGCTGGGTGTGACCCCCCCCCCCCCCCGGGTCAGCGTCCTGTTATGGTTGGGAACAGCCCCCACGCCGAGTCGCAAGGCCCTAACCTAAGTTTTTCTAGCGTCTGAAATCATTCTGAGACTTCCTCCACCATCTGTTTTCTTGGCTCAACTGGGCCGCGCAAAAAGTACTTTCCCCGACTCACTTGTCCCTAGGTCGTCTACGTCTTGCCTTGCCCCGCACGTCATGATGTTGATTCCCTGTTCCTTTATTTGGGGGGGAAGGGGGCAACCTACATGGGTACGACACATAAAATCAAATGGAAGGGTAGTCTCAATGCAGACTGACTACTGCTGGCAGAGAGTAAAAGGTTTTCTCTTTGTTGTTTCACTCTGAGGGTCTTTTTTTCAGGGTTCTTAGTCCTCATACACAAAATGGGACAGTAATGGTACCCACCGCATAGGGCTATTGTAAGTTAATATGGAACCAATCTGTGTCGAGTTCATTCACTCTGTCTCCCTCCCTGCTTACCTCCCTAGGTAAGTTATAAGTGATTGTTATAACATCTATATCAGCTCTGTCTGCAGTATCACTACTCTTTGTAAATCCTTGTAATGCAAGAGATAACATCAGTTTTGGAGTATTTGTGTGTAAATTTTGCTCACTTTGAAATAAATGAAGAAAATCTAATGTATTCGTGGTTAGGGAATGTTTCTTGCCATTCCAGTAAAAAAGAATGTTTGAGTCCCTCCCTGGTGGTCTAGTGGTTAAGACTCCATCCTCCCGATTCAGGGGGCCTGGGTTCATCCCTGGTCAGGGAACTAGGTCCCACATGCTGCAGCTAAGAGCCCACATGCCGTAACTAAAGATCCCGCATGCCACAACGAAGATCCTACATGCAGCAATGACTAAGGGCCGGCACAGACAAATAAATAAATAATTAAAAATACTTAAAAAAAGAATGTTCAAATCCCACGTGAGGTTCACCTTGAACCCACGTGCCGAGACTAGAAGCCAGCCTAAACCCAGATCGGGACTTGAACCCACGGTCTCTTTTTTCGGCTGTGCCGCCCGGCATGGGGATCCTAGTTCCCCAACATGGGATCAAAGCCACACCCCCTGTAGTGGAAGCGTGGAATCTTAACCAGTGGACCGCCAGGTAAGTCCCAAGCCCCAGTATTATTTTTTAAAATTTATTTCTTGTATTTATTTATTTTTGGCTGTGTTGGGTCTTTGTTGCTGGGCGCGGGCTTTCTCTAGTTGCGGTGAGTGGGGCTACTCTTCGTTGTGGTGCGTGGGCTTCTCATTGCGGTGGCTTCTTTTGTTGGGGAGCATGGGCTCTAGGCGCGTGGGCTCAGTAGTTGTGGCGCACGGGCTTAGTTGCTCCGCGGCATGTGGGATCTTTTCGGACCAGGGCTCGAACTCGTGTTCCCTGCATCGGCAGGCAGATTCTTAACCACTGCGCCACCAGGGAAGCCCCAACCCACCGTATTTTAACTGAGATGACACACCTGGTCTCAGGACTTAATGAAGCTCAGGTTCTTTATGTCTCATCGCAGAAAGAATTCAGTGAGATGCAAAGTGATAGGTAAGAAATGGATTTATTTAGACAGATACATATTCCATAGATAGAATGCGGTCTGTCTCAAAAGGCGAGAACAGCCTTGGGAGAAACACACTCCACAGAGTGTGGGCCATCTCAGAAGGTGAGAGGCCCCGAAATATGGGGTGGTTAGTTTTTATGGGCCGGGTAATTTCATAGACTAATGAGTGGGAGGATTATTCCAAGTATTTCGGGGGAAGGGGTGGAGATTTCCAGGAATTGGGCCGCCACCCACTTTTTGACATTTTATGGTTGGCCTCAGAACTGTCATGGCACTGGTGGGTGTGTCATTTAGCTAATGTATTACAGCGAGCATAAAATGAGTCTCAAGGTCCACTGGAAGTTGAATCTTCTGCCATCTTGGACCTAGTTGGTTCTAAGCAGTTTTTGTCATGTCCTATGTGTGTCATTTTTTTAAAGGTTGTGCCCTGCCCCCTTCCCTCCTGTTTCAGAGGGACCAGCATGTGCAAAGGCTTGGAGGCAAGCTTGCAGGTGGGCATTCAGGAAACCTGAATTGTGTGTGTTTCCTGGAGGAGCTAGAGCTTCAGATTTCTTTGTGGAAACTTCTGCTTTTATAATTTTGGCACCTGTTTTATTTTATTGTTTTGGCCGCGCTGTATGGCATGCAGGATCTTACTTCCCTGACCAGGGATCAAACCCGTGTGCCCTGCAGTGGAAGCGCAGAGTCTTAACCCACTGGACCCCCAGGCAAGTCCCAGCACCTGTTTTAAAATATCTACTAGCCATGTGAGTTCAATGTGGTAGGCAGAATCATGGTCCTCCAAAGATTCCCACATCCTAATCCTCAGAACCTGTTAATATGTTACCTGACATGGCCCGCTTTATGGATTAAGTTAAGGATCTTGAGATGGGAAGAATATCCAGGATTGTCTGGGTGAGTCCAGTATAATCACATGAGCCCTTGAAAGCAGAGAAACATAACACAAATTATTAAAAATTTCTGGATGTCATAAGTCTGACACTTGTGTCAGCTACTCTAAAATCAAGGAATCGGGACTTCCCTGGTGGTCCAGTGGCTAAGACCCCGCGCTCACAACGCAGGGGGCCCGGGCTCGACCCCTGGTCAGGGAACTAAATCCCACATGCCACAACTAAGAGTTCACACGCCACAACTAAAGATCCCGCATGTAGCAACGAAAATACTGTGTGCCGTAACTAAGACCCGGTGCAGCCAAATAAATATTTAAATATTAAAAAAAAAAAGGCATCAGCAGGACTGTGTTGCTTCTGGGGACTCTGGGGAAGAATGGGTTCCCTTGCCTTTCCAGACTCCACAGTCTGCCAGCATTCCTTGGTTTGTGGGTCTTTCTGTCTTCAAAGCCAGCAACGGCAACTTCTTTCTCACATAGCATCACCCTGACTCAATCTCTCTCCATCTCTACCGCCTCCCTCTTCCACTTTTTTTTTTTTTTTTTTTTTTTTTTTTGCAGTATGCGGGCCTCTCACTGTTGTGGCCTCTCCCGTTGCGGAGCACAGGCTCCGGACGCGCAGGCTCAGTGGCCATGGCTCACGGGCCCAGCCGCTCCGCGGCATGTGGGATCTTCCCGGACCAGGGCACGAACCCGTGTCCCCTGCATTGGCAGGCGGACTCTCAACCACTGCGCCACCAGGGAAGCCCCCTCTTCCACTTTTAAGGACCCTTGTGATTACATTGTTTCATCTCACCCTCCCAACCTCAGATAATCCAGAATGATCTCCACATTTCAAGGTCAGCTGATTATCAACCGTAATTCCATCTATCATTTTAATTCCCCCTTGCCCTGTAACATAACATATTTACATACTCCGGAGATTAGGTCCTGGACATCTTGAGGGGAGGGGAAGGCATTAGTCTGCCTACCATGAGCATACTTAAAAAAAAAAAAAAAATTAAACATTGCCTACCTGGCTACTCGTTAAGTCGAGAATGAGTAAAAACAATAAGAACTGGCAAAAAAAAAAAAAAAAAAAAAGAATGAGTGCATTTTATATTCACATATTGAGGGATGGGGAAGTCATTCTGGCTTATACATGATTTGACTTTTTTATGCTAAAACAGCCTGTTTGTGGCCTACCAAAGACACATGGTACATCTGCTGTAATCATTAAAGAAAAGGGTGCATTGACCAGAGGTAAAGAATGTCCATGTTAAAAATAAAGTTTAGGGCTTCCCTGGTGGCGCAGTGGTTGGGAGTACGCCTGCCGATGCAGGGGACACGAGTTCGTGCCCCGGTCCGGGAAGATCCCACATGCCGCGGAGCGTCTGGGCCCGTGAGCCATGGCCGCTGAGCCTGCGCGTCCGGAGCCTGTGCTCCGCAACGGGAGAGGCCACAACAGTGAGAGGCCCGCGTACCGCAAAAATAAATAAATAAAATAAAATAAAATAAAATAAAATAAAGTTTAAATGCCTCCCTTCCTGGGATGCCAATGCTGGTATTCCTTCAATGATAAGACTAGCTTCTTCTCAAGGCCATATTGACTGTGTGTATGCTGACCTGTTTTTGTTTTTTTTTAAAACCTTGAAGGAATGCATCCTTGACCTGTCTGATGTTCTTTGTTCTGACAAGATGTAAAAATGTGCCATGATTCAGTGGAGCAGTTCCTCAGAGTTATCTGAGAGGCTGTCTTCTGGGCTATAGTCCTCAGTTTGGCTCAGATAAAACTGTCTTCTACCCCTAGTAGAGATTGTTTATTGATTACTTCCAGCGACAGTGTCAACAAGCATTCTGTAGACAGGCATCTCTTACTTGCTCTCCCTGGCAGTGTATGTAAGAGCCTCGGGATGCTGCTGCTGGTGACGATAAGGACAATAACAGTACTAGCTCTCTCATATATGTAGCACCACGTGCCTGGCCCTGTGCTAAGCACTTTTTTTTTTTTTTTTTGCGGTAGGGTACGTGGGCCTCTCACTGTTGTGGCCTCTCCCGTCGCGAAGCACAGGCTTCGGACGCGCAGGCTCAGCGGCCATGGCTCACGGGCCCAGCCGCTCTGCGGCATGTGGCATCTTCTCGGACCGGGGCACGAACCCGTGTCCCCTGCATCGGCAGGCGGACTCTCAACCACTGCGCCACCAGGGAAGCCCAGCTAAGCACTTCTCATGTCACCTCTCACGAGGAAAGTTGTGGTATTTTCCAAATTTTGTCACAGGACTTTGAATTAGACCCGATTCTTTGAATTTAGAACATCAGAATCTCCAGAAGGGTTTGTCAGGCTCATCCCTGTGGGGGGTGGGGACAAGAATTTGCATTTCTAGCCAGTTCCCCAGTGATGCTGATTCAGGGACCACAGTTTGGGAATCACTGAATTAGAGAGACATTTAAGGTTACTAAACAAAGTCTCCATGAGGAAGATAGTATTTTCACTTGACACCCTCAAAGGCAACAAGTGGTTCCCCAGGGGCCTCCTCACGGCTTGTTGTCCGAGGCCCAGGACACGGGTCACTTGCTGGACAACAATCTCTGCGGGAGGAAACCTGGGAGCGGCCCCTTTAAAAGGAAGCAAAGGCACGCTCCTGCCAGTCTTTTTTCTCAGCTCTCCATTTCCCAGCGCCCCTCTAGAGGTAGCTTGGCGTTGCCATGGAGAATGGAGAATGTGTGGGGGCCGCGCCGGGGGGTGGGGGTGGAAATACAGGACTGAAACTACATTGACCACAAGGCACCGGGGGCGGCGGGTTCTAGACCAATCACAGCCCAGAACAAGGGCTGTTTCCTGCTGCTCGGTCGGCGGGGGCGGAACTTCTGGCGTCGCCATTGTTGGCATTCCTTCTGCTCTTGACAGGTCGTTTTCCACTGCCCTTGGGGACCCGAGTGTTGGGTCTTGGCCGTTTTCCAGGCTCCTCCTCGGGACCCGGCCGAGGTGGACAGTGAGGAGGATGGGACCGGCCTCCAGGCTCCGTACGAGCCGCAGTGTCCTGTAACGTGGTGTCCTGCGTCCCCACGGTCCCTGGAGGCGGCGTTTACACCGTGGGGACAGAGGCCCCGCGTGCAACGGGCGGTGGGAGGCCCCCGGCCTGGGGCTGGGGGTGTAGGGAGCGGCAGAGCCCGCCTGGGTCTGATGGCGGTGGCGCTGAGGGACCCGCTGCGGGTGAGTGGAGGGTCCCCGCAGCCCCCACTCACTCGGACCCCTACCCATGTGGCCCGGGACCCCCGACAGAGGGGAGGGGTTGCTCCCGGACTGTGCCCCTCCATCTTCGCTACTGGGACCCTGGGGTCACTGAAAGCCCAAGGTGCCGCGTCCTGGCCAGGTTTTTTTGTGGAAACGTTCTCATTCTGGAATCCAGCGGGACAAGGCGTGCAAAGCAGTTTCAGGCACAGTGACCAGGATGTGCACATGCTTGGCGGTGAAGCTCAGTTGGGAGTGTTCAGGGAACTGAAGGTCTCCCTGTTGCCTGGTGGAGAAGAGCTTGGCCTGTCACCTGAGGGTGGCGGGAGCCACGGAAGGTTTGGAGCAGAAGAGGGAGGTGATCTGACTCAGGCGTTCACAGGCTTCCTCGGGCTGCAGAGTGGAAAACAGACAGGAGAGTGAGAGTGAGGGAAGAGAAAAGGAGGCACACAAGGATGCTACCTTAATATAGCAGTGGCTTGGCCAGAGCGGTGACTGGAGTTGGGAGAAGTGGTTGGATCTGTCTTTTAAGTTAAGCCAGCCTGATTTTAGGTGGAGGGGGAGAGAGAGAGAGACAGAGAGACAGAGAGAGAGACAGAGAGAGAGACAGAGAGAGAAAGTGCTTCGGCTGAGATGGGGAAGTTGGTGGGTGGAGTGGTTTCAGGAGGTGGATTTTGACCATGTGGAGACTGAGATGTCCCAGAGACTTCTGAGTGCAGGTCTAAGTTATGCTGAGGGGTTCCACTTGGAGACATCCAGTTGGCAGTAGCCAGCCTGTGAAGTGAGGTGGAACTCAGGTGCAGATTTAGGAGGGAGCGTCTTTAGGGCATGGTGATGGATGCCCCATGGGGGCAGCTGAGGACTGGGTGGCTCTTCGGGTACCTGGACAGGGATGGTGGGTGTCACAAATTCAGGTGAAGGGAGGAGCAGCCACAAAGGAAGGGGTGTATGGGAGAGGAGGGTCCAGAAGGGGCCCCCGGGCGCTGGGGTGGAGGCTGAGGCATATTGTAGGTGGAGGTAGGTGACAGCAGGACCAGGGCTGGTGGCCATTCACCTCTCTATGGCTCACCAGCCTTTCTTGGCCCACTCTGTGGTGCCTGTGAGTTTCAGTTAGGATAGCAGGTTAGCTCAGTGGCAGGCAGGCAACTGGGAGTGTCGCAGGCCTGGGGTGGGAGGTGGTGGGCCTGGACTTTGAGTATACATTAGGAGAGAAGAATACAGTGGCTGGGGAGGTGACAGCATGCAGAAAGTCAGAGGCCAGGACATGCCAGAGATCCATGTCTGGCCTTGGTGGCTGAGAGTCAAAGGTAGGAATAGGCCCAGTTGCAGAAACAATGAAGGAAGCTCTGGGTGCCACCCCTGGCAGTTGGAATTCTTTGAAGTCTGGGTCAGGAAGGGGTACTGGTTGACCTCACCAAGTAGCCAGGCTCTGGACACCATTTGCACAGTGGCATGTGGGATGGCTGGGAGATGCCCATTGTGTGGGCCAGGGAATGGTGTGGGGTCTGGAGATGTGCAGTACAGAGCCTGATGTGTGCATACAGAGGGGATGAGTCAGTGGACTGGAATCTGGTACTGGGGGCCCTGTAGGAGAAAGGGGGCCTCCAGCTTGGTGTTTCTGGGTGGCAGGATCTGGGGACCCAGGGGAATTACCTAGCAGGAGGAAGTGGGGCCCTACATGCCAGGCTAAGGGTTTAGATAGCATCTATCTGTCCACCTGCCTGCTCTTTGAAGGACAGTGACCGATGGGACATGAGGAGACAGCGGCACCCATGACATTGCATCTGGGGGAAGTGGGTGACCTGGAGTATTTGGGGAGGATGGTTTAGGGGTCAGAGACTGCCCACCAGAGAGGTGGTATGATGCAGGGTGAAAGACCTAGGTATGTATGGGCTCATCTGTGCACTGTTTTTTGTTTGTTTTTCTACCACCCTTTGGTCTAGCTGACTTAATTGTCTTTTCATCATGGCAGGGCTGGGGGACCTTTGAGGACATTGCCGTGTACTTCTCTCAGGAGGAGTGGGGGCTCCTTGACGAGGCTCAGAGGCACCTGTACTGTGATGTGATGCTGGAGAACTTGGCACTTGTGGCCTCACTGGGTAAGGCCCTCCCAGCCTCCTAGGCTCTGCCTTTCCTTTTCTCCGAGAAGCAGCTCTGTCTTCCCGCAGCTGAGCATGGGCGCTGCTTGCTCCCCTGGACCACCTGCCTCGTGTTTGCCTGCTCCTTTCTCTGAAGAGCCCCGACACCTGATTCCGAAGCCTGGGGAAGGGCTCAGGCTTCGGAGCCTCAATCCGGCTGCCTAAATTGGTCCGGATCGGTGGCACCTCTGTGCCTGGCTGTGCTGTGGACTGCAGACACCGACGTGGTCACTGCTTCTGGAGACGACTGGGCTGTTCCTGGGAGCCGTTCCTCAGGAGCTGATTTTGTAACACTGGGTTTTCTTCCCAGTTGCAAAGATGACACGAACTCCCTTTGGTCTGTCACCGGATAGGTTGCCCTGAGCTAGGCCACCCCCTCATCCGCTCTTTCTGCCAGGACTTGCATATTCCACGTCCTGTGTGGTTGCCCAATCACAGGAACAGGGCAAAGGACCCTGGGTGCCCATGTCTGCAGCCACAGCAAGAGAGGCTGGGAAGGGGCCTGGCTCTGGTGAATGGGAGCTGGGGGCAGAGGCGACATTGTGGTGGGCTCACATTATACTGGGTACTTCCCCTGTGTCCACTGGAGCTTGTTGCTGGAGCCAGTAGCCCCACCCGACCCCCACCTTCCTTCTTCATTAAGGACAGACCACCTACTTTAACCCAGTGTTAAAAGACATATTACACCTGGCTGAGCACCAGGGAGTACATTTGTCTTTTGTACCTAGGCCCTGATGACGGACAGCCTCACTGCTCTGCTCTCCATTTCTCCCCCATTCCCCGCCTTTCCTCCTTTTGCAGGGCTGTCCCAGGTTAGCCTACAGTCCATGTGTCATGACGTGTGTGTCTCATGTAGACTCAGAGCACCAGGTTCCCTGGGTTTTCCTGAGCTCGTGCACATGGCCGTGTGTCCTCTTTTCCTGGCAGAGCTCTCTCCTCTCCTGATGAAAGCTGAGGAATGAGTTGGAATCTCTGCTTCTCCTCCCAGCCTGAACCTCACCCACGTTCTCACAGGTGATGGGCCCTCACGTTCTGTGGCCTTCCTGGGCCCAGTCCTGCACCACTGGCTCCACCTCACCCCAACTTGATCTACAGACTCATTCCTGAATGTGTCAGACACACATGTGTGAAGGGGCTGCCCTCTCCCAACAAAGCCTACATACATTTCACTGGCATTTCTCTGCTTTCAGATTATGGGTGTGGAGCAGAGGCTGAGGAGGCATCTTATGAGCAGAGTGTTTATGTAGCAGTGCTTCAGTCCAGGACCCCCAAGGCAGATCCATCCATCCAGAAGGCCAACACCTGTGATGGGCATGACCCAGTGTTAAAAGACATATTACACCTGGCTGAGCACCAGGGAATACAACCCAGGCAGAAACCGTACACTTGTGAGACACGTGGGAGAGGTTTCTGGCTCAGTGCAAACTCTCACAAGCACCAGAAGGAGCACAGTGAAGAGAAACCCTTCACATGCAGGGAGTGTGCTAAGGCTGTCCTGGACAGCCATGGCCTCCAGCCCCAGGCCACCTACGGAGAGGGGACATCACACAGAAGCACCGAGTGTAAGGAGGCCTTCTCACCCAGCTCCATCTGGCAGCAACAGCAGGGAGGCCATGCCTCACAGAAGCCCTTCAAGTGCAGCGACTGTGGACAAGCCTTCCTGAAGGCCTTTGCACTCCTCAACCACCTGATCACTCACGCCAAAGAGAGACCCTTCAGGTGCCCAGCAGGTGGAAATGCCCCCAAGGAGAGCTCAACCCTGTTTAATCACCGAAAAACTCACACTGGAGAAACATCCCATGTGTGTAAGGAATGTGGGAAGGTGTTCAGCCACCTGTTTAACCTGAGGACGCATCAGAAAGTTCACACTGGAAAAGCGCATCTCAGTTGCAGTGAATGTGGTAAAGTCTTCACCCGCAAACACTCACTCACTCAGCACCAGAGAGTTCACACTGGAGAAAGGCCTTATGAGTGTGACCAGTGTGGGAAAGCCTTCACTCGTAGCTTCCACGTTGTTCGGCACCAGAAAGTTCACAACACAGAGAGGCCTTATGAGTGCAGACAGTGTCGGCGAGTCTTTAGCTGTATCTCCAACTTTGTCGAGCACCAGAAAATACATGCTGGAGAAAGGCCTTATGAGTGCAGCGAATGTGGAAAAGCCTTCGTTAACACCTCCCATCTTGTCCGGCATCAGAAAGTTCACAACACAGAAAGGCCTTTTGAGTGCAGTGAATGTGGAAAAGCCTTCCAGCAAACCTCCAAACTTATTCTGCATCAAAGGAGTCATACTGGAGAAAGACCTTATAAGTGCAACCAATGTGGGAAAGCCTTCAGTTGCCCCTCCAACCTCGTTCCACACCAGCGAATTCACACCGGAGAAAAGCCTTACAAGTGCTCCGAATGTGGGAAAGCCTTCAGTCAAAGCTCTGCCCTCATTCAGCATCAGAAAGTTCACACCAGAGAAAGGCCTTATGAGTGCACTGAATGCGGGAAAGCCTTCAGCTACAGCTCTAACCTTGTTAAGCACCAGAAAGTTCACACTGGAAAACGGCCTTATAAGTGCAGCCAGTGTGGGAAGGCCTTCAGTGAAAGCTCCATTCTCAGTCAGCACCAGAGAGTTCACACTGGAGAAAAGCCTTATGCGTGTAACAAATGCGGAAAAGCTTTCCGCTACAGCTCAAACCTCTCTAAGCACCAGAAGGGTCACACTGGAAAAGAGCCGTCTGAGTGCAGTGGACATAGGATCACCTTCAGCCAGAGCTCCAGCCTCCCTCAGCCCAGAAAGGTCACACCAAAGAAAGGCCTTAGGAATGTGGCAAGAGTGGATAAGCACTAGTGGGGACCTTCTCCTTGTTCCATAAAAGGACTCACTCCTGAGAAACTCCTATGAAAGGAACCTTTGTGAGGAAGCCATCAGCCAAAATTTGAAACTTGCGCATCCCACACCCCTACTGGGAGATTGGCTGTAGTGCCAGTGGTAAGTGGGACGCTTGCAGGAGCTATGCAGCACTTTCTAACCTGTCCAGGTGCTTTGCCAGATTATATCACTGCCAGGTGCCCTCTCACCTCTACCATTTGGCAGATCCCCACACCATGTGCCTGTCATCTCAACATACTCAGGGAATGCAGGCTTGTGTTCTCATTCCCTGGAGGGAGCCATAAACTTTGGGAGCCCATTGAGGTGGCCTCATTTTCCACCTCTCCCCTGTCCCCAGTGGCTCAGGTGTTGCCCTGACGTAGTTCTCTCCAGGAGGATCTGGAGTCTGACGATGTCCAGAGGAAGTTTCCTTCTTCATGGGCATTGTTGAGTCTACAGATGATGCCTGCAGTGAACTGGTCCAGCCTCCATATCACCCAGCCTTGGAACTGCCTGCCTGCAGAGTGTGATAATAAAGACCTTATTGCTGAAGCCATCTTTAATCCTGAGACTCCGTCCATTGTGTATGGGGAGAGATGGAGAACAGAACTGGGCTCTAATGGTGCCAAGAGAGGGAAGGGCTTTTGTGGGGGCCCAGACTTTGATAGTAGGATGGCAAGCAATAGCGTGCAGTCTGGTTTAATCTAATTTGCCTTGTAGCCCAAGGCCTCCTGGGACAGACTGAAGGTCTCTGGGCCAAATCTTATATCCTGGGTGCCAGGACTATTTGTTGGTCCCAGAGCTTTGGGGTTTAAGTACTGGTGTGGGAATCTCCAGCAATTCCTGCACAGCATTCCTGGGAATGTCCCACATCCCTCAAAAGTGTTGAGGGGAGGATGTCTCCTGGGACCTGCCCATGGGTCCAGTAAGGCCCCTGATGTCCAGAATCTGTAGGTAGGTATCTCTGGATTTAAGATCTACAGGGGCCAGGTAGAAGCATAAGTGGGTGTGGACACACTGGGTTTGAGCTCAGGAAGACTGTGACAAACGGAGATGTGGCCGATGCTGTGCCTGGGCCACGCACATCATACCCACTCACAAGAGCTGAGTGTGTTCAACATCAAGTGGGCAGCTTGAAATAGCCATGGTGGAATTTATACCGCAGAAATTAGCAAACAATAGCTCTTGGGGAAAAAATAACACACCTGAGAAAACCTGATTTGTAGTGTTTGCCAAACTTGCTGACAGTGACCTTGGCCACAAGAGAGACTCAGCTGTACAGGGGAGTCCTGCATGCTCTTGCCTTGTCCTCCAGAACAAGTGCAATGCCACTTGAGGGGTGTAACCAGGGGTGAGGTGCTCACTGCCAGACAATAATCTTGAGGTGGTTTGGATTCCTACAGCCTCCCAGAGCTGCTCACTTCAAGGGCAACACTGCAAAGGCAGGAACCCTGGGACTGAGAAGGGAGGTCCTGCAGTCCAGGATTTTAGTGGCCCAGTCAGTATTCCAGGCGAGTGTGGTGGCCATTGGCCTTATCATCTCCTGTTTTCTGCTGCCACTGAGGCACAGCTGTCCCCAGGTATAGGGGTCAGAGACGGTGGAATCAACATATGGTTGCCCCATTTTCTGGTTTTCCAGAGGAGTGAGAGATCCATGTTTTTATGTGGAGGCTTTAGATTTTATAAAGGTTGAAAACTGTTTCCCCCAAACTTCAAAGTTTATAGGTACAAATGCAAACTATATATATGGGTTCCATATGTGTTCCTGGACCAACACTTGTGACTCTTAGAAAATAAGCAAACCAGGCCTCAGGGAGCCCAAGGGTCCCTGGGGGTCCCCAGATACGAAGGCTTTTGGCCCAGTGTTTACTGCACAGCACGTAGCAGGGACAGTGGCACTGCTGCTACTCCACTCAGCATGACTCTCTGTACCCTACCCCCCCCCAATCCTCCGCCAGTTCCCTGAAACTGACCATATGAGGGATGGCATTCCTGGCAGGCTTGTGGTCAGCCGAGCATGTGGCAGATGTGCCTGAGCTCTCCCCAGCATCCCAAGGTGTCAGGGAATCCCCTGAACCCATACCATCCCTTCTGGGTAATGATTGTCTTCCACCAACTTGGGAGGCTTGGGATCAGAGTTACATTCAGTTGAACCTTGGGGCCTCAGGCTTCCTGGCAAAGGGTGGACACATCATCAATGGCTCAAGTCCTTGAACCCGTGTTGTCAGCTGTAGTTAGACAGGCCTCATAACACTGCCCCCAGTGCATGGATGAAGCCCTTCACCTACCTTCTACTCTCCCCACCAGAGCTCTGTCACACCAGCCAACTTACTGGAACCTTAATATTTCCCTGGTGATGCCACAACATACTGAACAAAGGTGTGTTGGTTCTAAGCATTTGATCTCCCCAGAGTACCAATTCATCCCTAGCATCACAAGATATCCAGGGACCCTTGGCCTGCTCAGGCCCACTCTCCTGGGTGTATCAGTTGCCTCCCACCAACATGGGAGAGTGGCTTGGGATCAGAATTAAAGTCCAGCTGAGACATGTGGAACTCAGGCCTCCAAGCAAGGTAGGGCAGACACCTGTCATCAGAGCTGAATCATTTGTACCCCAAATGGTCTGCGATGTGTAGATCCTGTAAAATGAAGACTTTTGGTGAAGAGTCCTTGATTTGGTTAAGTGTCCTTGACCTGAACCTGCCTTGTGGTCTCCCCAACAGGGCTCTGTGCAGGGCAGCCGGCCTGCGGGTGTGTGTGTGTGTGTGTGTGGGGGGGGTGTTTGTGTGTGCACGCACATGCGTCTGTGGGTACATGATCATGTGCATGTGCCAGAACATCCAGAATAAAGCCCTTATGGCTCTGAGCATCTATGAACTGGGGCTGCTGACATCTGTCTTGACTCTACAGGAAGGCTGATCTGTGAATGAGCCACGGAGGAAGGCAGCGTTACTTGAGCCCCAGATCCACTTAGTGCCTGAAGCCGGATGCCAAGTGGACTTTTGGGTTCCATGTACCAAAACTGACCAAAGCAATTCACAGAGGAAAAGGTAATTTTTTCAACCAACCAAATCAACAACTGGACAGCCATATATTACAACAACAAACTTCCACCCATACCTCAAGTCATGTGCAAAAGTTAACTCAAACTTGATCATAGACATACCTATAAAACTTATAACCATAAAAGTTCTAGAAGGAAGCATAGTGACCTTGGATTTGCTGAATTTCTTAAATATATCATAAAAAGCATAACAAGAAAAATACAAATCAATTGGACTTCATCAAAATTTTAAACTTTTGTATTTCAACAGTCACTCTCAAGAAAATGAAAATGTAAGCCATACTGGGAAAACTATCTGTTAAAAAAACACTAACAAAGGACTTGAATCTCGACTATATAAAGAACTCTTACAACTTTTGTTTTTTTTGGCCACACCACAGGACTTGTGGGATCTCAGTTCCCCAACCAGGACTGAACCCAGGACACGGCAGTGAAAGCGACAAACCCTAACCACTAGACCACCAGGGACCTCCCACAGCCTAATTTTTAAAAATGGGCAAAAGTGACTTGAACGCTCACTTCACTAAAGAAGATATCTGGATGGCAAATAAGCACATGGCTTCCCTGTAAAACGTGTTACTTATTTAAAGCTCATGGCACCCCCATAGGCGTTCTAGAAATACTGAGCCGGTAAAGGACACAAAATCTGGAGCTACACATCACGGCTGATAATTAGCTGTGTGCCACTGGACATATTACAAAGTCTCAGTTCCCCCTCTATGTAATAGATTATTTATTTATTTATTTATTGGCTGTGTTGTGTCTTTGTTGCTGTGCACGGGCTTTCTCGGGAAGTCCCGATTCCCTTATATTGAACTGATGGCTTTGGCAGAGGTGCAGGTCTGCAGATCCTCAGAAAGTCTGCATACTCTCACCCCACATGGACTCAGTCATCAAAGCAGACTCATGGGCTTCCCTGGTGGCGCAGTGGTTGGGAGTCCGCCTGCCAATGCGGGGGATGTGGGTTCGTGCCCCGGTCCAGGAAGATCCCACATGCCGCAGAGCGGCTGGGCCCGTGAGCCACGGCTGCTGAGCCTGCGCGTCCGGAGCCTGTGCTCCGCAACTGGAGAGGCCACAACAGTGAGAGGACCGCGTACCGCAAAAAAAAAAAAAAAAAAAAAACAGACTCATGACTGCTTCACGGAAAGGGCAGAGTCACTCCAGGCTGCCAGTCTCCCCCACTCTCTATTTCCTCATACCCAGTGTTCCTTTACCACTTAATATACCCACCTGGCTCTTACAGGAATACAAGGTGACCCTGCCTTTCAGGGTCTGGTGTCCAGAGGACATGACTTCTAGCCCAGGAGAAGAGCTTCCTGTCATTGCGGCTGGGGGTGTGATGTGAAATATCCTCTAGAACAAGAAAGCAGCAGCCTCGCCTCCTGGATCACTGGTATGTTTTCAGAGCGCCCTCTCCCTTCCCTGGGTGAGCTCTTAGCAGCCAAATCAAAAGATTTGGAACATAGAATCTTTCAGCCTTTCCCAGGAGAGCAGATATGCAAAGTAGGATACACACTGGAAAGGAAGAAGTAAAAGTGTCTTTATTTGCAGATGACGTGATCCTGTATGTAAAAAAATCCCAAGGAATCCATTTAAAAAAGAAAACCTCTATAGTAAATAAGTTTAGCAAGGGGCAGGATAAAACCCCAAATATATTAGCAACAATCTGAAAATGAAGTTCATGAAACAACTCCATTCACAGTACCTTAAAAAAGATTAAAATGGTAATAAATTTAACAAAAGAAGTGCAATACTTGTACTCTGAAAACTATAAAACAGTGCTAAGAGAAACTGCTGAGAGACATTCCATGTTCATGGATTAGAAGACTCAATGTGTGGGACTTCGCTGGTGGTATAGTGGTTAAGAATCCGCCTGCCAATGCAGGGGACAGAGGTTTGAGCCCTGGTCCAGGAAGATCTCACATGCCGCAGAGCAACTAAGCCCGTGAGCCACAACTACTCAGCCCACACACCACAAGTACGGAAGCCCATGATCCGCAACAAGAGAAGCCACTGCAATGAGAAGCCCGTGCACCACAACGAAGAATAGCCCCCCACTCACCGCAACTAGAGGGGAAAAAAGCCCACGTGGGGCAAATAAGACCCAACGCAGCCAAAAAACAAAACAAAAAAAAGACTCAATGTGTTAAAATGACAATACCCCCAAATTGATGCATAGATCCCATGCAATCCTTATCAAAACCACAGCTGACATTTTTGGTAGAAACTAACATGCTCATCCTAAACTCATAGATACGCAAAAGACGATAGCCAAAAGAATTCTGACAAGGATCAAAGTTGGATTTACCTTACCTAATTTCAGAAGTTTCTATAAAGCTGGGAATTCCCTGGTGGTTCAGTGGTTAGGACTCCCCACTTCCACTGCAGGGGGCACAGATTCGATCCCTGGTCAGGGAACTAAGATCTCACAAGCCAAAGCAAGGCCAATTAAAAAAAAAAGTTTCTATAAAGCTAAGGTAATCAAGACAATGTGGTACTGGCATAAGGCCAAACATACAGATAAACAGAATAGATTTGAGAGTACCAAAATGCCCTTAATTGATTTCCAACAAAGGTACAATGTGGAAAGATGCCTTTTCAGCAAGTGGTTCTGGGAAAATTAGATATTCACATGCAAAAAGATGAATTTAGATCCTTATCTCACACCATATGTAAACATTACCACGAAAAAGACCATAAATATATGAGCTAAAACTATAAAATTTACAGAAGAAAACAGAGAAAATTTTTGACTTTTGGTTAGGCAAAGAATTTTTTAGGTATGACATTATGACAATACATAAAAGGAAAAACTAATAAATTATACTTCAAATGTAAAATTTTGCTCTTCAAAAGACACCACTGAGAAAACTAAAGGACTTCCCTGGTGGCACAGTGGTTAAAGACTCTGTGCTCCCAATGCAGGGGGCTCGGGTTCGATCCCTGGTCTGGGAACTAGATCCCACATGCGTGCCACAACTATGAGTTCGCATGCCGCAACTAAGGAGCCCACGTGCTGTAACTGAGGAGCTCGTGAGCCACGACTAAGGAGCCCACCTACTGCAACTAAGACCTGGTGCAACCAAGTAAATAAATAAAAATAGAAATAAAAGAAAATTAAAAGATGAGCCACAGACTGAGAGAAAGTGCTTGTGTATATATATACGGATTCTGAATATAAAATCTATTAAGAACTTTACAATTCAATGATAAGAAGACAACCCAATTATCATCACAAAAGATAAAGAGATGGTTAATAAGTACATGAAAAGATGCCCAACATCATTACTCACAAAAAAAAATGTAGATTAAAACACCAGTAAGATGACTGCTTAATGGGTAGAGAGTTTCAGTTTAGGATAATGAAAAATTTCTGAAGATGTGTAGGAGTGACAGTTGCACAACTGTGTGAATTTATTTAATGCCACTGTACTGTACAGTTAATGGCACAGTCACTTTGGAAAATGGCTTTGGAGTTTCTAAAGAGTTAAACATAAAAGTATCATACGACTCAGCAATTCCACTCCTAGGCATTTACCCAACAGAAACGAAAACATATGTCTACACAAAGATTTGTAAGCAAATATTCCTAGAAGCATTATTTATAATTGCCAAGAACTGAAAAAAATTCAAAAGTCCATCAATTGGTGATGGACACATTTTGGTATATCTGCACAAGAGAATATCATTCAGCAATAAAATGGAATAAAATACTGATACATGATATAAGGAGCTTTTTGGGGCAATGGGAATGGGGTAAGATAATGGCTGCAGAACTCTTTACATTAATTAAAAATCATTAAATTGTATACTTATACTGGGTGTATTGTTGGAGGGAGGTATTCCCTGGAACAGAGACCATCATCTTGCTTCTTCCAGACCAAACACTGTCTTCCCCAGGAGAACTCCAGGTCAGAAGCTTCAGAACAGAGGCTTCCATCCTTTCATTTCACAGGGACATGGGGAAGAAATGCAAATTGAGTCACAGCTGGACACATGCTCCATGCCTTGCTGCTGTGCCTTTTTCCAGCCCAATGGCTAATTTGGGAGCACCTCTCAATTCAATGTTCTCAATTCACTCCACCCACTAAACAGGACTGCAATATCAAAGGTAAATTAGTGATGTAGTCACTGTCAAACAGTACCAGGGCTGAATGACAGGAATGCACAAAACCATCACGTTACGAGTACTTGAAGCAGCTCTATGAAGGCATCACTGATATCAAATGCAGACTTCACAGTGTCCACGAATAATGGGAACCTTACCCAGAAGGCCCCCAGAAGCCATCCCATCAGGCCCCTCGCTCAGAGCAGGAGTGAAGTCCATGCCCTACTCAGTCATGGGACAGCAGCGTGATGTCATGCCAATGGGTGCAGGGCCATCACCCTCCAGGGCACTGCAGACAGGGAACAGAGGCTGCTTTATGCTGAGCAATTGTGAGGTGACCATCGAACACAGCACGGCTTCTTCCCTAAGAGCCAGTGGTGCGACAACTCTCCCAAAGTCCCCCAACAAGTCACAAAGTACAACACTGCCCCTTCAGGCTTCCCCATGCGCAGGGCAGTCCTGGAGTGTCTCCTCTGGTGGCGGTCCTTCTATACAAGGTCCAGCTTCTGCCTGAAGGCTACTCATGTAGGCTCTTTCTTGAGTGTTAATTCTCTTATATTGATAAGGTTAAAAAAAAGAGGCTGATTTTTTAAATAAAACGTTAAAAAAGGGGGGTGGAGAGCTGAAGACTTTACTGTATTCCCTGCCCTCAGAAGACTTCTCTCCAGAGTGAGGTTTCTGGCATTGGGAAGAAGGAAGTGTGGCTGACACCTCTCCCGGGTCAGTTGTACACACAGGATCCTTCTCCAGTGTGAAGCGTTCTACGCGGAACAGGCAGGAGCTGCAGCTTTTTGCCCTCCTACTTACCTCACTCACAACGTGGTAACTTGCTGCTGCAAAACAGGATTAACTCTGAGAGGAGGCTTTCCAACACTAGCTGTACTCATGCCTTTCTCTGATGGGGACTGCATGAAATAGGTTTCATATTTTCCTGGAAGTTTTCACGTAGTTACTGCATTTGCACAACTGTTGCCTGGTGTGAATTTTCTGGTGCTAACAAGAGTGGAGCTCTGAATGGAGATGCCTGTTCTCCACACTTGTGAGTCCTGATTATCAGTGTGAATGATTTGGTACAGGGGGAAGTGCAAAATTTTGCTCAAAATTTTGGGCCACACTCCCTGCCCTCATAAGGGCTTTCTATGGGGCACATATTTTGGTGCTCAATGGAAATAGAGGTCTGGCTGGAGGCTTTCTCATGTAACATTCAAAGGTGTGAACGTACTCCTGCTTTCTCAGGATGGAGACAAAGGTGAAGGCCTTCAAAATGCACTTGGGATTTTTTTCCCCATTTTTAAGTTTTGGTGGTAGAAAAGGGAACACCTCTCCTTGAACACCTCTCCATTTGCTGTGCATTGATCAGGTGTCTCTTTCAGTGTCAGTTCTCTGTGGATTCTGCAGAATGTGGAGCTGGCAGGGCCTCAGTGTCTGGTGACAGACAGGTGCTGTGCAGTGAGGCGAGTCCAGGCCTGGGACCCCTGACACTGTGCCCACCTTCCTCAGAGGGACAAGTCAGACTCATGGAAGAACAGGTTTTCAAGAACTATTTAAGGATATGTGAAGGGGAGGCCAATGATGGAGGACCTGGCCATAAGAGGGGAGAAAGAGAGAGGCTGAGAGGCAAAGGACCAAGAGGGTTTAGCCAGGGGACAGGAAGTCAGGGTAAATTAGGATGGGGTGTCAGAAAGATAGAAAAGAGGCATGGGTACTCACATTGATGCCAGGGCAACAGAAGACACCGGTCAGGTACCAGGTAAGAGATCAGCCCACTGCCACAGGCCCTTCCACACCTGTCTTGCACTCACCAGGACTGGTCTTCCATGGGTCTCTCTGGTCATGAACTGATTCGAGCCACCCTGTCCACCAGCTGGGTCCCCTTTCGATGTTCAAGTTGGGTGACCGCACTGGGGTGGGTGGAGACAGTAATTCTTAAGGGAGATCAAGGCGTTTGTGAGAGGTCAGCCAGCCCCAGGTCAGGGGTGATTCATTCCATGACAGACCAAGGTGGATGAGGATTACTTATGCATCTGGGAGAACTGAACCTCACAAAATGAACACCCCGGGAAGGCCTCACTAGAAAAGCTCAGTGGCCCCTGAATCAATGACCATGTTAGTGCCCATAAAGCCAGTAAAGGCGCTGACAAGGGGCAGCTGGCAGGAAACTTCCACTGGAGGAGGTGTGATAGAGGGACCGAAAAGTCACAGACCCTGACTGGAAAAATAACCAAGAAATATATATATATAATATAACAATAAAATAACCGGCTACTCCGGTTGTGGTATTTTTGACCTTGGACCACAGTTGTCAAGGTCCCAAGGCAAAAGGTGTTGGGGGTTGTTTATACTGTAGTCTGGGAGGAGAGGTAGCAGAACATTGGACAGAACTAGGGCCAGCAGTACCTCTCACGGGGAAACTGGCAGCCTGACCTGGTGAAGACAGCACCATATCACAGCAGAAGCCCCACTGGGCCTCACTAAGGAGACCCACTTCTTCCGAAAGAAAGGCACACGACCTTGTCCTCAAAGGTCACTGGGTCCTGCAACAGCAGGCAAGGGGCACATGAATGTGTTCTAAGCATCGGGCACTGGACCTGACACGCCAGTCTCTGTCCTGCCACACACTTCCCCTTATGTCTCCCAAACCCTGTCCCGTCACACCTGCCCACCCTTTCGTATCTGAGAGCATGGGCCGTCCTCCTGGGTATGCACTCTCCCCATGTCCACTGGTGTTTGGACAATGCTGCTCTTTTTCTGCACCCACCTCATCTACTCAGCTATTGGTCCTTAGTCTGGACACCCCACACTCACCTCAAGGCCTATCTGTAACAACCTAAGAGTTTCCTTCCAAAATCCCATTCTCAGCATCTTCCCTGGTCCAGGCCACCAGTGCACTGCAGTCTGGACATCAGGAGGCCAAATCAAAATCCCCTATCTGTTCACGGGTACGTGTGTCACCTCCACCTAGAGGCCTCCAGACAACTCAGTCTCTACCCCTACAAAACCCAACTGCTAATCTTCCCCCAAATGTACTCCTCCTGCCAACCTCCGATCTCCATCTCATTCTTTATCTGAACACTTACGGTGGTCCTTTACCCTCCACTACGTTCACTCTCCACGTGTAACTGGAGGTCCCATCGACTCCACTTTGAAAGACGCATCCAGAATCTGAGTAGCTCTCCCACCTCTCCTGCTTCTATTCTGAGCAAGCCACCCAACATATACCTGCAGCAGCAACCTCATGAAGCTGCCTGCTTTCAGCCCCACCACAACCCCTCTCCCGCAAGGCTGCTCAGTGTGTTTACGCGGGATCCACTGGGATAGTTTCAAAATCCTAACTCAGATCATAGCCATCCATCTTCTAATGAAAAATTTCTGTGGCTCCCAGCATCCTCAGCCCGTCAACAGAGTTAGGACTCCTATCCTCACGCTCTCGGTTACCCGCAACGGAGACTGGAAAACTTTCCTGAATGCTCAGGTCAGTCTCACCTCCAAGTCTTCGCGCATGCACATTCCTCCGCCTGCACGCTCCACATTTTATCACACTGGATTCTGAAAGGGAGACCCCCGACCTGTGAACGTTCCACTGTCATGAACACCCAGGCCTGAGGCTGAGTCAGGGACTTGGGGCACTGGGGTTCGGAGTCCAGCCAGGTGGAGGCCAGGAGACTCTACCTCATCCGTGCCTAGTCGATCGGCTCGCTTGTCACGCCCGCAGTCCAGCTACATAATGGGTCAAGACCTCGGAATGGCTGGCTTTCGAGCCTGGGTCTTCTTCTCCGTAAAGCGGACACAACGCACAGGGCGACGACTCCGGGGCGGCCACGGACACAGACGGGCCTTGACGGAGGTATCCGCAGGGCACCCCGGCGCCAGGCGGTCCCCCGACAGCCGAGGACACACGAGCTCGGGGAGGCAGGACGTTCGCTGCGGTCATGGGGCGCACAAGGCACAGCGGGAGGACCACCCAGGCTCTCGTACCTACCCTACCCCCGTTTCCGCGGGCCCGGGGAGCCTCCTGGATGCGGTCCACAGCCCAGCAACTACGTCCCTCCACGAAGCGCCGACATAAAGGCGGGACAAAGAAGCAATGGTCCGACCCCGGAAGTCCCGCCCCCGCCGGCGCGGCCATTTCGGAAACGCCCCCTCCCTTAGGTTATCATTGGTCCCTATCCTGGGCTCTCATTGGTCAACACTGTGCGCGGTCGCACGGCGAGGGTATTTCTGGGTAATGTAGTTCGTGTCTCGTGAGACGTGACGCCACGTGCGTCCTTCCTGATCACCTAGGCAACGACTAGGCGGCACCGCGATTGGCTCCGGGAAAAGCGTCATAGTCAGCGGCGAGCCTTGAACCAGTGAAGGGTCAGGATTTGGGCGTTTTCGCGTGGGCCTCAGGAGGTGGGGCGGGACTTCCGGCGCGGCCATTGCAGTCTTCGTTTTGCGGCGGGTTGGGCTATGCGCAAACCGTCGCTGGGACGTGCGGCGAAGGGGGCCGGGGGGGGGGACGTGCTGGAACCGTCATCGCACCTTGGCAGTCACTTTTACTCTCGGCTGACGGCCCTTCCTTCCTGAGCCTCGGTTTTCCCGGAAGTGGAACGGACGCAGAGAGTCTCCGCGCCCCTTCTTCTTCCCACATTCCCGGGAGACAGCTCCTATATCATACTGGGGAAGACAAAGGCCTTGAGCGCGACCGTTAGCCTGCGGTCACTCCACCCAGTGGGTGTGGGGGTTCGGATGAGCCCGCTGGGCTCTTCCCGGTCGCCGCCTGGCAGGGCCCCGCCCAGCCCACAGGTGTGACCGGGCCAGCAGCGTCGCAGATGGACCCGGCGCAGGTGAGTGGCGGGCGCGCAGGTCCTCACCCGCTGGGATCCCCCCCTCCTGTGCCTGGAGCCCGTTAGAGAATGGTCGTGTCCCGAATTCTTCACCTGCACATGAGTCTGGGGCCCTGAGAGTCACTTTCCCCTAGCATCCGGAGCCTAGGCCAGAGGTTAAATGGAGCGGATCACGTGGGATAAGGTCTGGAAAGGTGCCCCTAGCACAGGGATCAGCATGTGCCAGTTGCTTGGAGGTGAGTATAAGGTGGAAGTGTTCAGGGAAAGCACAGATCTCCATTTCGTCTGGTGGAAATAACGAGCAGGGGAACTGGAAGCAGGCCTGGAATAGCAGAGTGAGGTGCTGGGCCTCTGTTCGCAGTGTGATGCGAGTCACGGGAAGTGTAGAGCAGAGGAGGGAGGTGTTCTGACTCAGATCTTAACAAGCTCCCTCTGGATGCTGGGTGGAGAAGAGACTGGCAGGTGGGGTGCTGTTGCAGGCAGGAAGACCATTGAGGAGGAGACTGCAGTAGTCCAGGTGTGTGCTCTTTGTGGCTGGAGTAGAGAGGTGCCTGTGAGGTAGGAGAAGTGGTTGGCTCCTGGATGTGCTTTTTAAGTAGGACGGACTAGATTTCCTGATGTGTGGCAATGAGGTATCATGGTTGACCCTGATAGGTTTTCCGGATGTGGAAGTTGGTGCGAGGAGTAGATTTCAGAGGGAAGATAAAGAGTTGGGTTTTGGCCTTATTGTATTTGAAATGGCCCAGAGGGACTTCCCCCGTAGTCCAGTGGGTAAGACTCTGTGCTCCCAATGCAGGGGGCCCAGGTTCGATCCCTGGTCGGGAAACTAGATCCCACATGTGTGCCGCAACTAAGAGTCCTCATGCTGCAACTAAGAAGTCCGCATGCCACAACTAAGAGTCCAAATGCCACGATTAAAGATCCCGCATGCCGCAACTAAGACCCAGCACAGCCTAAATAAGTAATAAATAAATATTAAAAAACAATGTCCCAGAGACTGCCAAATTGAGGTGCCAAGTGTGCTTTCTGCCGGGTCCAGGCTGGAGACATCTAAGGGGTGGAGGCTTGTGCTTATACACTGTGTGCAGCTGTGAGCTGGGTACAGGATGATGACCAAGCCTCTGAGTAGAGTGTAGACTTGGGATGAAAAATGAAGCATGGAAGTAACTGAGGTAGGATAACAGAGGGGCCCGAGATTAGACTGTTTTACCTCTCTACAGCTCACCAGGTTTTTGTGGCTATCCTCCTTGGGTCCAGGGGTTTTTGTCAGGCTATTGGAGTAGCAGGGACATAAAGGGTCAGCCCAAGCTAAGAGTTCCTAAGCCAAGAGTGGGGCCAGCGGGTCTGGGATTCGTGTATTAGGAAGGGCAAGGACAGCTATGACTGGTGAAGGGACAGCATGCACAAGGTCAGAGCTGGAAGAGAATAAGAGTGTTTGAGATCTTACTCATGGTTCTGGGGGGCAAGGTTGAAGCAGCAGAGCAAAGAAGGGAGGCATTAAATAGAGGGGTGAGGGCTGTCTCTGTCAGTGGGAAGTTTTGGCAATCAGGGGCAGTCCAAGGTTAGTATTGGATTTTGCTTGCCTTTGTCGGCAAGCTATGTACATAGTGGTATATGGGTACACTAGGGAGATGCTTGTGGTGTGGCCAGGGAGAGGGGTGATGGTATTGTGGGCTGTGGGGAGTGGAGATATGAGGAAGGTATGGTCCTATGTGTACAAGGTAAGGGAATGAGCCCTGGTACTAGAGGCTTAAGGAAGAAAACAGAGCCCAAATTTTCTTATATTTGGGAGGTGTGACCTGGAGGACACAAGGGAAATTGTCCAATGGGGGAAGTGGGCTGTGTGCCAACCTAGAGCTGAAACAGCATCCATCTATCCACCTTCCATTTGTTCCTCTTGTTTGGTTTGGTCTGGATACAGTGGCCAGTGGGAGTATGAGGAGAGAAGGACACCAGTGGTGCCAGCACCTGTTGTCTTCTCTGAGGTGAGGGCCTGGAGAGGGGCTGAGCTGCAGGTAGGTGAGGGGAGGATGGACTGAGGGGGTCATGAGAAGAGGCGGTGACAGTGGTAGATGTGGCAGAACTCTGAGTCACAGGTCAAGGGCCTGGATGTGCCCATTTGACTATTTGTTTGTTATTCACCCCGCCTATTGGCCCCCTGGCTTAGCTGTCTCATCATTGCAGGGTCTGGTGACCTTTGAGGATGTGGCCGTGCACTTTTCCAAGGAGGAGTGGGGGCTCCTTGATGCAGCCCAAAGGCAACTGTACCACAGTGTGATGCTGGAGAACTTGGAGCTCATGACCTCACTTGGTAAGGTCCTTATGCCCTGCCCAGCCTGGTGGCCAGCATCTGCCTTCTGCCTTCTCCCCAAAGCTGGACCATGGACACTGCTTCCTTCCCAGGTTTCCTGTTGTAGGTGCTGTGAGTGCTGGGACTGAGCTGTATGCACTCGCCCTGTTTCTCCCTGAGCAGCCTGATGAGCAATCCTAATAGCTGTTAGGTCCCACAGAGGCCTTGTGGGAGAAGAGGTTGGGGATCAGGCATTCTGGTCTGCCTAAAGGATCCCACTGAGCTTGACCAGTTCCTGGCAGGGTGACCTAGTGTGGGGCCATGCCTAGGTTCTGCCCCTTCTCCCAGAGACATGTTTTTTAAAATGTCTTTACTGATACATATCATAACATTCACCTTTTTTTTTCGGCTGTGTCGGGTTTTAGTTGAGGCAAGTGGGATCTTTGATGCAGAATGCAGGCTCTTTGTTGCAGTGCACACAGGCTTCTCTCTAGTTGTGGCACGCAGGCTGCAGAGCATGTGGGCTCCGTAGTTTGTGGGACACGGGCTGCCTTGTTAAGGCTCACAGGCTCAGTAGTTGTGGCACACAGGCTTAGTTGCCCAGCAGCATGTGGGATCTTAGTTCCCTGACCAGGGATCAAACCCGTCTCACCTGCATTGGAAGGTGGATTCGTTACCACTGGACCACCAGAGAAGTCCCACATTCAACTTTTTTTTTTTTTTTTTTTTTTTTGCGGTACGCAGGCCCCTCACTGCTGTGGCCTCTCCCGTTGTGGAGCACAGGCTCAGCAGCCATGGCTCACGGGTCCAGCCACTCCGCGGCATGTGGGACCCTCCCGGACCGGGGCACGAACCTGTGTCCCCCCCATTGGCAGGCAGACTCCCAACCACTGCGCCACCAGGGAAGCCCCAACGTTCACTTTTTTAATGTGTACAGTTTAGTGGTTTTTCATATGTTCTCATTGTATAAATATCACCATAGTCCATAAAACTCCTAGAAAAGAACATAGGCAGTATGTTCTCTGACATAAATCATACCAGTTTTCTTAAGTCAGTCTCCCAAGGCAATAGAAATAAAAACAAAAATAAAGAAATGGGACCTAATCAAACTTACAAGTTTCTGCACAGCAAACGAAACCATAAACAAAACAAAATGACAACCTACGGACTGGGAGAAAATATTTGCAAATGATACAACTGCCAAGGGTTTAATTTACAAAGTATACAAACAGTCCATACAATTCAGTAACAACAACAAAAAGTCCAATTGAAAAATGGGCAGACACCTGCTGGGCCTGTGTGCCACAAATGCTAGGGCCCGCACACCTGGAGCCCATGCTCTGCAGCTGGAGAGGCCACTGCAACGAGAGGCCTGCATACCACAGCGAGGAGTGGCCCCACCTTGCTGTGGCCAGAGAGAAGGCCATGTGCAGTGGCAAGGACCCAGCACAGCCAAAAATAAAATAAATAAATTAAGAAAAAGAAAAATAAAAATGGGCAGAAGACCTAAATAGACATTTCTCTAAAGAAGACATACAGATGGGCAATAGGCACATTAAAAGATGCTCATCATTAGTAATTATTAGAGACGTGCAAATGAAAACTACAATGAGGTACCACCTCACACTGAGCAGGATGGCCATCATTAAAAAGTCTACAAATAACAGATGCTGGAGAGGGTGTAGAGAAAAGGGAACCCTCCTACGCTGTTGGGGGGAATGTAAATTGGTGCAGCCACTATGGAAAACAGTATGGAGGTTCCTTAAAACACTAAAAATAGAGTTGCCATATGATTCAACAATCCCATTCCTGAGCACATATCCAGAGAAAACTTGAAAAGATACGTGCACCCCAATGTTCACAGCAGCACTATTTACAATAGCCAAGGCATGGAGACAACCTAAATGTCCCTCAACAGATGGTAAAGAAGATGTGGTGTATATATACAATGGAATATTACTCAGCCTTATAAAAGAATGAAATAATGCCATTAGTAGCAACCTGGATGGACCAGAGATTATCATACTAAATGAAGTCATAAGGAGAAAGACAAGTACCATGTGAGATCTTATATGTGGAATCTAAAATACGACACATGAACATATCTATGAAGCAGAAACAGACTCACAGATACAGAGAACAGACTTGTGGTTGCCAAGGGTGGGAGTTGGAGGAGGGATGGATTGGGAGTTTGGGATTAGCAGATGCACCCTAGTACATACTGGATGGATAAACAAGGTCCTACTGTATAGAACAGGGAACTGTATTCAATATCCTGTGATAAACCATAATGCAAAAGAATATGAAAAAGAATTGTACATATATGTATAATTGAATCACTATGCTGTACAGCATAAATTAACACAACATACTTCAATTAAAATTTTTAAAAATTAGAGGTAATAAATGTCACCATACTCTTAATTTTAGAACATTTTCATTACCTAAAGAAAAACTTTGTAGCCTTTAGCAGTCACTCTACATCCCCCCTCATCCCTTCCTCCTGAGTCTTAGGCAACCACTAATCTACTTTCTGACTATATAGATTTGCTTATTCTAGATATTTTATACAAATGGAATCATACAATATACATTTTTCTGTGACTGGCTTTCACTTAGCATAATGTTTTTGAGGTTCATCCATGTTGCAGCACATATCAGTAATATGTTGTTCATTTTTATGGCTGAATAATATTCCATTGTATCAATATACCAGTTTTTTTATCCATTCATCAGATGATGGGCATTTGGCTTGTTTCCACTTTTCGACTGTTACAAAAATTATGGCTGTTATGAACGTTCATGTACAAGTTTTTGTGTAGATATGTTTCATTGCTCTTGGGTAGATACATAGCAGTGGAATTTGCAAACTGTTTCCCAAACTAGCAGCACCATTTTACATTCCCACTGCAGTGTATGAGTGTTCTGAGTTCTCTACTTCCTCATAAACAACTTGTTACTATCTTTTTTCTTATAGCTATCCTGGTGGGGTGGTATCTCATTGTGGTTTGAGTTTGCATTTCTCTAATGACTAATGCTGTTGAGCATTTTTTCATGTACTTACTGGCCATTTGTGTATATTTATCTTTCTTTGAGAAATGTCTTTTCAAGTTCTTTGCCTCTGTGTCCATGCCTCTGGTAAGGCCCCTTTACTCTGTGGCTTGCTGGGCCCTGTCCTGCACAGTGAGCCTGTCACACTTACTCTGGCCCCCTTGGCCTATCAACAAACCCTTGGGCCCATTTCCGTATGTGTCAGTCACACATTTCTAATGAAATCACCCTTTCCACTAAGTGGAACACTCAGTTAACCAGAAATTTCTTGGCTTTCAGGTTGTTGGCATGGAGTGGAAGATGAGGAGGTATGTTCCAAGCAGGATGCTTCTGTAGATGTGGTGTCACAGGTCAGGATTTTCAGTGCACAGCCTTCCACCCAGAAGGCTGACAGTTGTGACATGTGTGACCCATTCTTGAAAGACATTTTGCACCTGGATGTACATCAAGGAACACATGCTGAGGAGACTCCCTACACATGTGTAGCATGTGGCAGAGAGTTTTGGTTTGGTGCAGACCTTCACCAGCATCAGAAGGAGTGCAGTGGAGAAAAGCCCTTCAAATGGAACAAGGACAGGGACTTGTTTGTGCAGAGCTCAATAGTCTGTCTATCAGAGAAGCCCTTTACATGTGGATTAGGTGGTAAGGATGTCTCAGACAGCCATGACCTCCTCCAGCACCCAAACACAGATGGCAGTGGGAAGCCACACAGCAGCACAAAGTGCAGGGAGGCCTTACCACACCCTTCCAGTCTTGGGCAGCTCCCAGAAGTCCATGCCTCACAGAAGCCCTTCAAGTGCAGTGACTGTGGAAAAGCCTTCCAGAAGAGTTCTGTCCTCCTCAACCACCTGAGAACTCACTCTGAAGAGATACCATTTAGATGTCTAAGAGTTGAAAATTCCTTAGAGGAGAAATTAACTCTTGTTAATGACCAAAAGTTTCACACTGGAGAAACATCTCACATATGTAAGGAGTGTGGCAAGGCCTTTAGTCATCCGTCTAAGCTGAGGAAGCACCAGAAATTTCATACTGGAGTAAAATACTATGAGTGCAGTGACTGTGGGAAAACTTTCAGCCACAAACTCACACTTGTTCATCACCAGAGAATCCACACAGGAGAAAGGCCTTATGAATGCAGTGAATGTGGGAAAGCCTTCAATAACAGGTCACACCTCACTCGGCATGAGAAAGTTCACACTGGAGAAAGACCTTTTGAGTGCAGCAAATGTGGCAGAGCCTTCAGCCAAAGCTCCAATTTCCTTCGGCACCAGAAAGTCCACACCCAAGTAAGACCTTATGAGTGCAATCAGTGTAGCAAAGCCTTCAGCCGCAGCTCTGCTCTCATTCAGCACTGGAGGGTTCACACTGGAGAAAGGCCTTATGAGTGCAGTGAGTGTGGGAGAGCTTTTAACAATAACTCCAACCTTGCTCAGCATCAGAAGGTCCACACTGGAGAACGGCCTTTTGAATGCACTGAATGTGGAAGAGACTTCAACCAAAGCTCTCACCTCCTTCGACATCAGAAAGTTCACACTGGAGAACGGCCTTTTGGATGCAGTGAATGTGGGAAAGCCTTCAGCAATAGCTCCACCCTCATTCAGCACCAGAAAGTACATACTGGTCAAAGGCCTTATGAGTGCAGTGAATGTAGAAAAGCCTTCAGTCGCAACTCCAGCCTGATTCAGCACTGGAGAATTCACACTGGAGAAAGGCCTTACGAATGCAACGAATGTGGGAAAGCCTTTGCTCACAGTTCCAGTCTCATTGAGCACTGGAGAGTTCACACAAGGGAAAGGCCTTATGAGTGTAGTGAATGTGGAAAATTCTTTAGCCAAAACTCCATTCTTATTAAACATCAGAAAGTTCACACTGGAGAAAGGCCTTATGAGTGCACTGAATGTGGGAAGTTCTTTAGCCGCAAGTCCAGCCTCATTTATCACTGGAGAGTTCACACTGGGGAAAGGCCTTATGAATGCAGTGAATGTGGGAGAGCCTTCAGCAATAACTCTCACCTGGTTCGTCACCAGAGAGTTCACACACAAGAAAGGCCCTATGAATGCAGCCAATGTGGGAAAGCCTTTAGTGAAAGATCCACACTTGTTCGACACCAGATAGTTCATACCAGAGAAAAGACTTATGAGTGTGGCCACTGTGGGAAGATCTTCAGCCGCCTCTGCAACCTTGCTCAGCATAAGAGGATTCATACCTGAGTGGAGCCTTTTAGAAATGATCTTCATGAGAAAATCTTCAGCCACATCCAACTTCATGCAGCAGAATACCCACAAAGAAATTACCTAAGTGTGACTAATGTGGAAGAGCCTTCAGAAGCTACTCTGCCCTTTTTGAGCAGCTCAGGCAGCACTGTCTCGCCTCTGGAGCATAAACCTCTTTCTAGCTGTCCGGATGCAAATATTTGCAGCAGTCACCTACATATACATGGAGAGAACGCCTCCCTTTGCCTCCCTTCTCCTTTCCTGGAGGGTGTTGGGATTGTCCTAGGCTCACTGGAATGGCTTCATTCCCATTGCCTCTGAGAGGGTTAAGGAATGAACTGACCCCATGCCGGTTGAGAGATTAATTAATCAAGACACATGACAGTCCTAAATGTTAATATACCTAACAGTGCTTCAAGGTACATGAAGCAAAAACTGATAGAACTGCAAGGAGAAATAGACAAATCCACAATTATAGTTGGAGATGTCCACATCCATCCCAGATAATTGGTAAGGACAGAGAAGACAAACAACACTGCCAACCAACTTGACCTAATTGACATTTACAGAACATTCTGTCCAATAAAGGCAGAATACACATTCTTTTCACAGGCACATAGAACATTTACCAAAATGGAGCATCTTCTGGGCCACAAAACAAGGCTTGATAAATGGAAAAGAATTGAAATAATACAAAGTATGGACCCTGACTATGAGAGAATTCAGTAAGAAGTCAAGAATAGTATGATATGTGGAAAACCCTCACTTGGAAACTAAATAGCACACTTGTAAATAATCCATGGTCAAAGATGAAATCAAAAGAAAAATTAGGAAGTATTTTGAATGAAAATGAAAACAGGATATCACAACATATGGAATGTACCTAAAACAGTACCAAGGGAGAAATATTTGTGTGTGTGTCTCCATGTATACTAGTGAAATAAGAATAAGCCCTATGGAGTGTAAAAAAGAATCATTAAATGCTCAATTTTTTTAAAGTTACAACAAAAGAAGCAACCATGACAAATACAAGCCATAATAACTTCTTTCCTTCACTAAAAGGTAAAAGCCAATTGCAGAGGTCACCTGAGCCCCCAGGAGACAGAAATGCAGAACGTCAGGAGGGGCCTCATAGACACACTCAGGGCCCCTCCACAACCCTGCTCACAGCTGCCAGTTGTGTGGTTTCTTAAGGGATGTCTGTCTCCCCGTGTCTTAGTCCATTCCAACTGACAGAACAAAAATACCATAAACTGGGTGGCTAATAAATAATAGAAATTTCTCACAGTTCTGGAGGCTGGAAAATCCAAGATCATGGTGCCAGCAGATTTGGTGTCTGGTGAGGATCCTGGATAATAGCTGTCTTCTGTGTCTTCACACAGTGGAAGGAGAGAGGGAGTTCTCGGAGGTTCTCTTTTATGAGGGCACTAATCCCATTCATGAGGGTTCCTCTCCCATGACCTAATCATCTCCCAAAGGCCCCCACCTCCAAATACCAAACATTGAGGGTTAGGTTTTAACCTATGTATTTTGGGGGGACACAACATTCGGTCTACATCACCTACTAGAATGTTTCATGCAGGAGGGCCCCTATGGGTTTTGTCTCTGCTGGGTGAGTTCAGTCTCCAGAGCACAGCAGCAGTTTACACAGCCTGGGGTAGGTGTGTAAGCACTCAGGGAGTGCAGGAAGGGGGATGTACTACTCTTTCCCTGTGCTCTCCTACCTTCTCCCTCCCGAGTCAGCTCTGATGACAGGGCTGTGGTCTGGGCCCAGCACAGTCCTTCAGAGCAGCCAAACATTCCCTGGAGTCCTACTGTGTGCCAAGCTCTTGCCTGAGCTCTGTGGTAGATACATTTCATCTCCATCTGATGTGCAGTACAGAGATTTAACATGCAAACAGACTAAAGCAGCGTCATTGTAGGGTGGCTGGAGCTATGAAGGAAATGAAGCAGAGGTGACAGAAGTGATGGCTGCTACTGCAGATTGGTTGGGGAGAGCTGAGGAGGTGACTCCAGGGGAAGGGTATTCCAGCCAGAGGGAACCGCAGTGCAGAGGCCCCAGGCAGGAATGAACAATGAGGAGACCCAGTGGCCCATGAAGAGGAGAAGAAGGCCATGAGGTCAGGAAACAGGTCATGCCGGCCCTTTTGGCTGGGGTGAGGAGTTTGGTTTAGTCTACCCTACCCCCACTTATTTGTCATCTGAGCCCTACTCGGCTCAGCTGGACTCTACTCTGCTTCCACACGGACTGCCATGCCAGGGGCAGACAATTATTACACACAGGGAGAAGGGCCTGAGCAGGCCTGGTGGTGGGCGTATGCCTTACAGTGTTGGAGAGACATTGAGCAGACTGGCCGAGAACTCTGTAGGGTCCTACCCCACGTGGCCACCACCCCTCCTGCCATCAGGGGGTGGGTGAGAGTAATCACTGAAGCTAAAGGAAGCAGCTGTTTCCCACCCCAACCCACAGTACTGGCTGAGCACCATGGCCCAAAGCCCCTCAAGTCCAGGGTTGGTGGCTCTCTCCCCAAACATACCTCCCAGCTAACATTTCCTTCTTGACATGAAGCATGATTTCTAGACCAGGGACACAGCTACAACCACATAACAACTTTCGCTGAACTGACATTTTATTTACCTTTTGAAAAAACAGGTTCCAAAATTTTAAACATAGATCTGGATCCATATGTTGATTCAACCACTTCTTTCCCTGGAGCCCTGGGAGAGCGGCAGCAAAAACAGCCAAAGCCATGGTGTGCAGAGACATCAGGAACACTAGCTGGGTCACAAAAGCCACATCCTAGGACTACAGGATCTTCTTTCAGTCCCAGGGTGATGGCCATGAGGTGAACATGCCCGGAAAGGCTCTGAGAATCCAAATAACCTGTAGATTATTTGCTGACAGTGACCTTAGACACAGGGAACAGGTTTGCAATTCCTGAGAAATTCTGCATGCCGCACCCTGTGAAACCATGGTTCCTGGAACATTTGTGGGTGCCTCTTTAGAACCAGCTCAAACCCTCTCGTTTACCAGATTCTCCACTCCACAGGACCTCACTCAGTGCTTCTGTGTCCACTTACTCTTTCCAACAGGCCCCTGTAGGACTTATGGCCAGTCTAGAACTTACCTCCACGTTCTCGATTTCAGGGGGCATGGCTTCTGAGCTGATTCTGGAAACAACTTCTGACCAATGCTGGAGATTGCAGAACATTCCCTGGGAACAAGGAACCCAGGTGCTTGTCCCTAGTCACCCGGGGATCTTATACCAACCACCCCATTCTTCAGGTGAGCTCTGAATCCTCAAGTAAACCTGACATCCAGGCTGAAGATTTATCCACAAAGCCCTTCAATCTTTCCCTGGAGGTCTCAGGCACCAGTGCAAGTTAGGCCAACCTTGACTGGAGCTGTCCTCTGCCATCCTGCTGGCCCCACTGAGGCAGACAAAAGTCAAGGACCCCCACAGAAACCGTTCCCTCTATCCATGAGCCCAATTTTGTTCTCAATCCTTCCATACACAGATCCCAAAGATTAAGGGTGGTTTAAACAAAAAGGCCTAAAGATTACGAGACATTCCAGAGCAGTGTGAGGCAGTTCCAGGGTTGGATAAATGCACGACAGGGACCAAATGTAGTGTCAACAGTGTCCATGAAAATGGTTAACCTTCCCTGGAAGGCCCCAGCAAACACTGCTCAGCTACTCTTGGCAAGAACTAGGTCATGTCCACACCTAAACCAGTTGGAGGGGGAGAGAATAAGACCCATTATGGGCTCCACCACTCATGATTCTCTCCTTTATCAAGTGGGGAACACAGAGGTCAGCTTCCCTGAGCACACACAGTGACTAATGCTCACCACGGGGACCTGCCAGGTGGTAGAAGTGGGATGGCTTCTGTCACGGTAACTGGCAGTGACTCAACACTGCCAACAGCCTGGGCAGGTGAGACTGCAACACAGCTCCTGAACGCTTCCCATGTACCTGGCACCAGCCCAGTGTGGGTGCTGGGGTGTGACATGTTTAGCTTTCAAATGGCTACTCTCCTCAATCTCCTTTCTGGAGTGAGACCTTTCATGTTAAACAAGGTGTCAGCCATGCCTAAAGGTTTTCCCACATCCCCGTCCTCCTATGGCCTTTCTCCAGTGTGGACTTTCTTGTGCTGAAGGAGGGTAGAACTATGTTTAAAGGCTTTCCCACATTCTGTACATTCATAAGCCCTCTCTTCAGTGTGGAACTGCTGGTGCCGATTTCGGTAGGACCTGGTAGTGAAGGTTTTCCCACACAGGCTGCACTCGTAGGGACGTTCTCCAGTGTGGACTTTCCAGTGCTGATACAGCCCAGAGCGGGTCACGTAAGTTTTCCCACATTCACTGCACTCATAGGGCCTCTCTCCAGTGTGAACTCTCTGGTGAAGAATGAAGCTATGGTTGTATTTGAAGAATTTCCCACATTCCCTGCACTCATAGGGCCTTTCTCCAATGTGAACTTTCCGGTGCCGAATGAGGGTAGACAGAACGCTGAAGGACTTCCCACACTCGCTGCACTGGTAAGGCCTCTCTCCAGTGTGAATTCTCTGGTGCAGAACAAGTGCATCTTTGCGGTTGAAGGTTTTCCCGCACTCACCACACTTGAAAGGTTTTATGCCAGTATGAACCTTCTGGTGCTTCCTCAGTTTAGATGGGTAACTGAAGGCCTTCCCACACTCACTACACACATGGGATGTTTCTCCAGTGTGAGTTTTTCGGTGATGAACCAGGGTTGAGCTCTCCATGGGGGCATTTCCACCTGCTGGGCACCTGAAGGGTCTCTCTTTGGCGTGAGTGATCAGGTGGTCAAGGAGCGCGAAGGCCTTCAGGAAGGCTTGCCCGCAGTCGCTGCACTTGAAGGGCTTCTGTGTGGCGTGGGCTCCCTGCCGTTGCTGGCGAGTGGAGCTGGGTGGAAAGGCCTTGCGCTCGGTGCTTCTGCGTGGTGTCCCCTCTCTGTGGGTGGCCTGGGGCTGGAGGAAGCCTAAGGTGGCAGGGATGTCCTTCCCAGACACCCTGCACAGAAAGGGGTTCTCTGACAGGACTCTGTGGCTCTTCACCTGCTCGGGAGGGGCTTCCTCATCCCGCAGTCTACACAGAAAACCTGAGACAGAAGAGTCAGTCACTGAGAGCTGGCTTAGACGGAAGAGGCACCTTCACCATCAGTGCATGTCGGACACACCCATAAAGGAGTCCACAGAATTGCCAGGAGGTTGCAAGGAAAGGTCTGGCCGAGTGGAACAGGGCTCTGCCAGAGCCCAGAATAGGGGAGACCTCAACAGGGACCAGGACACAAAGATGGGAACAGTGCAGGGAAGGGATTCAGGGCCTCTAAGTCACTCCTGTGCAAAGGGTATCAGCAGGGCCTTAGCTACTGGAGACAGCAAGCACTGTGAAGAGGCTGTGTCTACTCCAATGAAAACATGACTGTGACACAGTAGCTGGTGCTCAAGTATTACTGAAGGATATGTACGCACCTCAAACCACACACACAGGAGGTCACAGTTGACAGTTCTGCACTGGCACAGAGGAGAGGAAATGACAAGACACAGAGGCCAGAGAGGTGGGTCATCCAGAGCCATGGTAGAGATAGCAAGACCACACAGTGAGTCCACAAGAGGGGAGAGGAAAGGTGGGAATAAGGTGTGGTGACTGGCCCCAGCACCAAAATGCAAGTGTACTCAGATACCCATTACTGAAACCAAGGCACCCCCTAGCCCCGTTCACCAAGACCAGGACCCAGCCTGGCCTCTGCTCTGCTGACCACAGTCATATCCACCATGTTGGGCACCCAGGGCTCTTCCTCACCCTTCATTTGGGCCACCTCACCCTTCATAGTGAGCTCAAAGGTGCAAAGCCTAGGAGGTAGAAAGGTAATAAGATAACAGCCCAAATCAAGGCTGACCCATCCCTACACGTACCACAGGAAGCTCATGTCACCATGGCAACCAGGTAGGAAACCAAGTATTAGAACATGAACCTCTTCTGTACATTTAAAAAAAAAAATTGTCAGAGAAGCAATTGTAATGTTCATTTTTTTAAATTTATTTTTTAAGTTGAAATATAGTTGATTTACAATGTTGTATTAATTTCCAGTGTTCAGCAAAGTGATTCAGTTATATAAATATACATATATATTCTTTTCCATTATAGATTATTACAAGATACTGAATATAGCTCCCTGTGCTATACAGTAGATCCTTGTTGGAACCTCTTCTGTTTAAAATTTTGTTAAGAAGGTAGATCTCATGGTTTATTTGCTTTACCACAATTTTTAAAAAAAGACCCTCCTGTGAAGCAAAACTGACATAACTAAAGAAAGAAATAGACAATAATATTTAGAGACTTCAATTTCTAACTTTCATATATGGATAGAACGACTAGGCAGAAAATGAACACGGATATAACATATGAATAACACTAAAAATCAACTAGACCTCCAAGACATCTATAGAACATGCCACCTAACAACAGCAGAATACATATTCTCCTCCATTCTCACATGCACATGGAACATTCTCCAGAATAGACCATTTGCTAGGATATAAAACAAGACTCAGTAGACTTCAGACAATTGAAATCATACAAAGAATGTTCTCTAACTACAAAGGAATTAAAACAAATCAGGGCTTCCCTGGTGGCGCAGTGGTTGAGAGTCCACCTGCCGATTCAGGGGACATGGGTTTGTGCCCCGGTCCGGGAAGATCCCACATGCCGCAGAGCGGCTGGGCCCATGAGCCAAGATCCCACATGCCACGGAGCGGCTGGGCCCGTGAGCCATGGCCTCTGAGCCTGCGCATCCGGGGCCTGTGCTCCGCAATGGGAGAGACCACAACAGTGAAAGGCCCGCATACCGCCAAAAAAAAAAAAACAAAAAAAACCCCAGAAATCAACAACAGAATGAAATTTGGGAAACTCACAAAGTTTTAAAAATTCGTTCCCATTATGGTTTATTATAGGATATTGAATATAGTTCCCTGTGCTATACAATAGGACCTTGTTGCTTATCCATTCTATATATAATAGTTTGCATCTGCTAGTCACAAACTTCCAATCCATCCTTCCCCTGCCTTCCGCTTTCCCTTGGCAACCACAAGTCTATTCTCTATGTCAGTGAGTCTGGGAAACTCACAAATTTATGGAATTTAAATTAAGTACTCCTAAATAACCACAAGGAAAGTTACAAAACATTTTGAGATGAAAGAAAAAGAGAACACAACATACCAAAAGTTATCAGGAAAAGTATTGCTTAGAGGGAAAATTACAGAAACATCTCTGAGCTGTCTTATTCACAACACTTCTGACACCACACGCATGGGGGCTTTCCCACACCATTTCTCCAGCTCTCTGACACCAACTGGGTGTTCAAGGATTCAATCCAATTCTGACACCAACTACCTGGAATTAGCATCAGATCCCACAGGTTATGGACGCAGTCCCACAAGACTGCCCCCACTTCAGACATCAACGGAAAGTCCCAGGGCTCCTGTACTTTCTGACCAACTGACTATAAATCTGGGATTCTCACAATTATTGATTCCTCCTCAGGTTCAATAATTTGTTAGAACAGATCAGAGAACTCGGGAAAAGAGTTTGCTTACTATTACCAATTTATTTTAAAGGATACAACTGAGGAAGAGCCCAATGGAAGAGATGAAAAGGCCAAGGTATGCCAGGGGTGGGGATTGAGGACATAGGGGGTAAGAAGTGTCCATGCCCTTGATGGCACCATTCTCCCAGCATCTTGCTGTGTCCACTAACCCAGAAACTCTCCGAACTGGTCATTTAGGAGTTTTTATGGATGTTTTATCACATAGGCATGACTGATTAAATCACTGGCCATTGATGACTGGCCCAATCTCCAGCCCCTTTCCCTTCCCCAAAGGTCAGGGTAGCGGGGTGGCGAGGAGGGGTTGGGAGTAGCTGAACACCCAACCTTACAATCATGCCTTGGTCTTTCTGGTGACCATCCCCCATCCTGAAACCATCTAGGGGTTCCCAGCCACCGTCAACCCATTAGCATACAAAAGACTCTCTTATCACTCCAGAGATTCCAAAGGTTTTAGGAGCTGCATGCCAAGGAACTGGGAACAGAGACAAAGTATATATTTCTTATGTCACAACACACATATTAAAAAAAGATCTCTATATGTGTAACTGAATCACTTTGTTGTACCCCTGAAACATTGTAAATCAACTACACTTCAATTAAAAATAAATTTAAAAAATTTTAAAAAGAATCTTCACTATCCTAACTTTATACTTCAAGGAACAACAACAACAAAAAGCAACCCAAAACTAGAAGAAGGAAGGCAATAAAAAAGAGCAGAGATAAACTGACCGAAGAAGAAACAGAACAGCTGAACAGACTTAAAAACAAAATAAAAAACTTCCCTCACAGAAAAAAAAAAAACCTAGGCCGAGATGGCTTCACAGATTAATAATAACACAGGAATAAGAATTAACACCAGGGGACTTCCTGGTGGTCCAGTGGTTAAGAATCCACCTTCCAATGCAGGGGACTCGGGTTGGATCCCTCGTTGGGGAACTAAGATGCCACATGCAGGGCATCTAAGCCCAGGTGCCACAACTACAGAGCCCACATGCAGCAACTACTGAGCCCATGTGCCACAACTAGAAAGCAGCTCACGTGCCGCAACAAAAGATCCCGTGTGCCACAACTAAGACCCGACGCACCCCAAAATAAATGAATATATTTTTTTAAGAAAAGAATTAACACCAATATTTCACAAACTGTGCCAGAAAAAGAAGAGAAGGGTACATTCCCCAACATCCACTGAAGCCAAAATTATCCTCATACTCAATACAAATAAAGACATAACCAGAAAAGAAAACTACACCATTGATAACTCTTATGAATACAGAAAATCAATTACTGTAATATACCACGTTAACAGAATAAAGGACAAAAATCACATGGTCATTTCAATAGACATGGAAAAGCACTGCACAAAATCTAACGACTTTTCTCTATAAATGCCCTCAACAAACAAGAGAAGGGAACTTCCTCACCTGAAAAGGGCATATGCAACAAACCTACGGCTAACATCATACTTATTAGTGAAAGACTGAACGCTTTTCCCATAAGATCTGGAACAAGACAAGGATGTCTACTCTTACAACTTATATTCAATAAAGTTCTGAGGTTCTAGCCAACCAAGTCAGTTAAGCAAAGAAAGAAGTAAAAATGTCTCTACTCACAGATGACATGACATTATATAGAGAGAAAATACCAAGGAATCCACCGAAAAGAATAACCATTAGAACAAATAAATGAGTTTAGCAAGGTTGCAGGATACAAGATCAGTATACAAAAATCAATTATATTTCTATACACTAGCAATGTACAATCTAAAAGAAAGAAAGTGGGCTTCCCTGGTGGCGCAGTGGTTGAGAGTCCGCCTGCCGATGCAGGGGACACGGGTTCGTGCCCCGGTGTGGGAGGATCCCACATGCCGCGGAGCGGCTGGGCCCGTGAGCCATGGCCACTGAGCCTGCGCGTCCGGAGCCTGTTGCTCCGCAACGGGAGAGGCCACAACAGTGAGAGGCCCGCGTACCGCAAAAAAAAAAAAAAAAAAAAAAAAAAAAAAAAAAAAAGAAAGAAAGTAATTCCACTTAAAAGAGCATTAAGGGCTTCCCTGGTGGCACAGTGGTTGAGAGTCCGCCTGCCGATGCAGGGGACACGGGTTCGTGCCTCGGTCTGGGAAGATCCCACATGCCGCGGAGCGGCTGGGCCCGTGAGCCATGGCCGCGGAGCCTTGCGAGTCCAGAGCCTGTGCTCCGCAACGGGAGAGGCCATAACAGTGAGAGGCCCGCGTATACCAAAAAAAAAAAAAAAAAAAAAGAGCATTAAAATGAATAAAATATTTAGAAATAAATTTAGCCTTGTAAACTGAAAACACTTCAAAAAATTACAGAGCTAAATAAACAGAAAGACAACCATGTTCATGGATTGAAATACATTAAGGTGGCAATCCTGGGAATTCCCTGGCGGTCCAGTGGTTAGGACTCCACGCTTTCACTGCCGAGGGCGCGGGTTCAACCCCTGGTCGGGTAACTAAGATCCCACAAGCCACTCAACGCGACAAAAAAAAAAAAAAAAAACGGCAGTCCTGCCCAAATTGATCTACTGATTTAAATTCATGGCTCACACCTGGCCCAGAAAGGCCCCTATAAAACTTCTTTTGGAGGAAGAAGGCCAAAACCAGAACAGAGAGGGCCCACAGCTTCAGCAAAGTCACGAAGCCAGAAAGAGGAAGAGGTGGATAGGATTTGTTAGGCAAACTGTAGACATCTGAACCCCAAGCCTTACTCCAGGAGCCTGTAGGGCAACAGGTGTTGAGGCTGCCAACAGGGCTGCTCAGAGAGAGGCAGGGGAAGAGCACACAGCCTCTGTGGGCTTTAAGATACACAGAACTTCCCGTGGATTAAAGGCAGAGGTGGTCAGTTTGCCGAGGGAAAGTGTGAGAGACTTACCCAGTGAGCCAATGAGTGCAAAGTTCTCCAGCATAACATCACGGTACAGGCTCCTCTGGGTCAAATTAAGGATCCCCCACTCCTCTCGGGAGAAATACACAGCCACATCCTCAAAGGTCACAGGGGCCTGTAATGATGAATTCAACTGAGCCTTAGGGTCAATAGTGGGCAGAAAGCCAACCAAAATATGAACAGAGAAACACATCCATGCCCTTGACCTGTGTCTCAAGGTCCTGCCACATCTCTCACTGACATCATCTTTCCCTTTGAGCCCGCACCCCTCACATACCCTCATACCTCCTTCCTCCTAACACCTCGATCTCAGAGGATTCCCAAGGCCCCCAGTACCATCGGTGCCTCTCCCTTCATGCTGCTACTAAGTTCTGCATCCAGCCCACAACAGGCTGGTGACCAGAGAGATGCCATCTGTGTACCCCGCCAAGCACTCAGGCCCACCCTATTTCCTGCCAGCCAATTCTCTCCGTGTCCCAGAGGTCACCTTTCATAAGGAAAAAAGACTTTGTTCTCCTCTCTCTCTTAGGCCTGAGTACATCATCCAAGGGCCCTCCAGTCTGTCCTCCTGCATGCAGACACATAACTGTACCGCAGCATGGTACAACTCCACACCCTCACCACAGCCTCGCCAGTCCACCCCACTGGCAACTCCCGCGTTCCACTGTGCACAGTGGTGTGTGTCTCCAGTGCGCTACCACAGAGAGCATCTTCAATCCCATCCTGCCTCGTCCACCCCACACCTCCCATGGCCCACAGCCAAGGACAACCCCCAGCTCTGCACAGAGGACCTACTCATCCTTCAACCCGCAGCCGCCAGGATCCACACACGGAGCTCCGAGACCCCCAGCCCTCCTCCTCTCTATTTCTGCATAGACTGTTCCTTCACCTGTCATAGCCTTCCTCACCTGTCACGGGCTCATTCAGAGTCCGGACCCGCTGGGTGGGGATCCGGGTGGTGAGAGCCTGGGGCGCACCTCCCACTCACCTGAGCCTCATCTGCCATTGGAACCTGTGGGCGGAGAGTTTCAGCGGACGCAGCTGAGATCCGCACACGCCACCCCGCCCAGCGCGCTGGAGCCTCCGGCCGACCGAGGAAAATGTGCCCGAGGACTGGGAGCAGCCTCGGGACGTTCTCAGGGTACGACAGCGAGTGTCAGGAAAAGCAAGTCGTGCCCGGGGGTCACGGAGCAAGCAAAGGCGTAGCGAGGGTCCCTGCGCTTCTCTCAGCCGGGGTAGTCTCTGCGGTGCGAGCGCTGCCCTCAAAAGTGCTCGCACCGACCACAGGCGGCGGCAAAACGAGTACCACAGGGAAACGCCGGAAGTCCCGCCCCGTCCCGCCCCGCCCCGCCCGTGCGCCTCCGTTAAGTCTGCGCCCGCGTTACCCGCCACCTCGTTCGGGGCGGGCGCGAACTACGTTTCCCATAAGTGACGTCGCAGACTGCGTCCGTACCGACGTAGCCAATGACAGCCCAGGAGAGGGGCGTTTCCGGGAGAGCCTCGTGGGCGGGGCAGGGACTTCCAGTGTCGGCTTTAGTTCCTTTGGACCCGCGCCGGGGCGGAGAGAAAGGCCTGCGGCAGCGGGGCGTGGCGTCCAGGAGGCTCCTCCGGCCCGCGGCCAGCGGAGTGGGCGAGGTGCGAGAGTCGGAGAGGTCCCACCACGCCTTGTACCCGCGGTGACCGAGCCGAGGTGACCCCGGCCGTAGAGAGGTGCAACTGAAATGCACTCATTTCAAGTGCAAAGTTTGATGAGGTTGGAAAAATAAATACACCCATTAATTAGATTCGAGTCACTCTCTGGAGTTATCTCCTTAGCCCAATACAGCTTTGTCCCACCCACCTCCATTATGCTGTTATTGGCAAATATATTTGTTTGTTATAGGCCAAACAGTACAATTATACGGTTTTATACAGTTGCTTTTAAAATAAGAAATATGAATTCACGCTTTCTTTTATACACATGTCAATCATTACAGTATCATACAGAATAGTTTTGCTGCATGAAAAATCCCCTCTGCTCCATCTATTTACCCCTCTCTCCCCCTGAGTCCCTGGCAATCACTATTTTACTGTCTCTATAGTCTGGCCTTTCCCAGAAAGTCATAAAGTTGGAATCATACAGTATGTACCTTTTTCAGACTGACTTTTTGACTTAGGAATACACATTTAAGATTCCTCCATGCCTTTTTGTGGCTAGATAGCTCAGTTCTTTTTGTTGCTAAATAATATTCCATTGTATGAATGTACCAGTTTCTTTATTCATTTACCTATCGAAAGGCATCTCAGTTTGATTCCAGTTCTAAGCAATTATGAATAAACCTGTTATAAACATTCCTGTTCTAGTGTCTGTATGGACAAGTTTTCAACACATTTATATAAATACCTAGGAGTGTGACTGATGGATCATATGCTAGGACTGTATTTAAGTTTGTATGAAACTGCCAATTGTCTTCCTAAGTGGTTATATCATTTTGCATTCTCACCAGCAGTGAGTGAGAGTTCTGGTTCCTCCTGTTGTCAGTATTTTGGATTTTAGCCATTCGAATAGGTATGTAGTGATACTGTTTAAATTTGCAATTCCTTAAAGACATATGATGTTGAGAGTATTTTCATCTGCTTATCTCTGCCATCTGTGTATCTTCTTTGGTGAGGTGTCTGTTCAGATCTTTTGCTTTTTTTTTTGGCCGTGCCACGTGGCATACGGGATCTTAGTTCCCCTACCAGGGATCGAACCCACGCCCCCTGCAGTGGAAGTGCAGAGTCTTAACCACTGGACCGCCAAGGAAGTCCGCATTATCCTTTTAAAACTGACTTCGTATTCTTGAATTTTAAAAGGCTTTGTTTATTTGTGGGGTTTTTTTTGGTACATTTTGGATAAAAGTCCTTTATCAGATTTATGTTTTGCAAATATTTTCCCCTAGTCTATGGCTTGTCTTTTCATTCTCTTTCATGGTATCTTTCACAGAGCAGAACTTTTAATTTTAGATAAGTCCAACTGAATTTTTTTCTTCATGGATCATGCTTTTTGTGTTCTATCCAAAAGTCATCTCAATGCCGAACTCAAAGTCACCTAGATTTTTTTCCCCATGTTATCTTCTAGAAGTTGTACAGTTGTACACATTTAACTCTATGATTATTATGATTTTTTTTTTGCTGTACGCGGGCCTCTCACTGTTGTGGCCTCTCCCGTTGCGGAGCACAGGATTCAGACACGCAGGCTCAGCGGCCATGGCTCACGGGCCCAGCCGCTCCGCGGCATGTGGGATCTTCCCGGACCGGGGCACGAACCCGTGTCCCCTGCATCGGCAGGCGGACTCTCAACCACTGTGCCACCAGGGAAGCGCCAAGGATTATTTCTTAATGCTCAGCTAAGTGTGAGTCTTTAAGACTGAACCACACGTTAAAAAAAAAGGCACTAAAAGCACACTGAATCAAGATGAATGGGAAACCATCCTAATAAACACATTTTAGATTAAAAAAAAAAAGACTGGACTACATGTGTCACAGGGGTGGTCTTCTGGGTGGAAGGACCTCCCTTGAGGACTTGTGACACTCTTACAGAAACACCCTGCTTGAAAGATGCCTCCTCATCCCGCACTCCAAGTCAACAACGGGAAAGCCAAGGAATGCTGGCAAAAGTGCATCTTGACTTTGATAGGAGAGGACAGCCCCATCACACATGTGTGTCTGACACCCAGAATATGTCCACTGAGGGGACCTGAGTCAGGTTAACGGGCTACTGTGCAAAGATCACAGAGTGGAAGATTCCTCATGAAGGGCAAGGAGACAGGGATGAAGTACAGAAGATGGAGAGTCTGCTTGGAGGAAGACTCTCAAACACGCTCCTCTGTAAATGGGTTTCGTCTGTGAACACTGTGTAGCAGGATGTGTTCAGGCCCAGGAAAATCCAGCCGTAACTGAGTAGCTGGTGTTCAAGGACTATTCAAGCATATGTGCGCACCTCACGATACACTAAGTGAAGGCCGACTCGGAGAGCACTGCAGAGGGAGCAGTGAAGAGTGAAGGAGCGCTGCAGAGAGGAGCAGATAAGAGGCAGAGGACAGAGAACAGAGAGGCGGGAAACAGGCAGGGGAGGAAGTCAGACTAGAAATGGCAATCCTGGGAGTTCCCTGTTGGTCCAGTGTTATGACTCTGCGCTTCCAATGCTGGGGGCCTGGGTTCGATCCCTGGTCGGGGAACTAAGATCCTGCAAGCCGTGTGGCGTGGCCAAAAAAACAAAAAAAGAAAAAAGAAATGGCAAGAGGGTGGAATGTCCAGAAAGGGGAAGGAACAATAGGCGTATTCATTTCTTAGGCTGTCATAACAAAGGACCAGGAACTGGGTGAGTTAAAACAACAGACAGGTCTTCCCTGGTGGCTCAGTGGTTAAGAATCCGCCTGCCAATGCAGGGGACACAGGTTCGAGCCCTGGTCCGGGAAGATCTCACATGCCACGGAGCAGCTAAGCCCGTGCGCCACAACTACTGAGCCTGTGCTCTAGAGCCCGAGAGCCACAACTACTGAGCCTGCGTGCCACAACTACTGAAGGCCACCTGCGCACTGCAATGAAGATTAGCCCCCGCTCGCCGCAACTACAGAAAGCCCATGTGCAGCCACGAAGACCCAACGCAGCCAATAAATAAATAAATAAACAAACAAAACCAAAAAATCCAGACGTTTATTGTCTGACAGTTGTGGGGGCTAGAAGACCAGAATCAAGGTGTCAGCAGGATCACGTGCCTTCCATAGTGTCCAGAGGAGAATCTGTTCCTTGCCCCTTCCATCTCCTGGTGGCTGCCAGCCTTCCTTAGCTTGTGGCCACATTACTCCAATCTCTGCCTCCGTCGTCACATCTCTTTCTCTGTCTCCTCTGTCTCCCTCTTGAAGGGTACCTGTGATGACACTGAGGGCCTACCCAAAGAATCCAGGATAATCTCCCCATTTTAAGATCCTCTATCACATCTGCAGTTTCTTCAGCCATATAAGGTAAGTAACATTCACGCATTCTAGGGATAAGGACATGGGTATCTTTGGGGGCCATTATTCTTCCCACTACAGAGCCCTTCACTCTGCTTAAGGGGGAAGTCCAGAACTGCTGGGAGCATCAAGCTCTGGACTGGCCTCTTGGCAAGGGAGGGGCCACCTGTGTTGATGAGCCAAGTCTGTATCCCATGGGGGGTTGGGGGGACCACCCAGAGTGGGCTGGATCAGAAGAGCCATACTCCAGCCTGGTGCTTGTCAGACCACATGCACACAACCAGTCAGGAAAGGACACTCGCTTCTAGGGATCCCTGGAAATCAAAGTCGAGAGTCGTGAGTAATTTAAGCCAGGGCTCAGCAGACTACAGCCTGGGGGCCAAATACAGGCCATTTTCTATTTTTGTCTCGTCCCCAAAATGAGAACTGTTCTTACATTTTTTTAGTGATTGAAAAATAAATCAAAAGAATACTATTTCATGACATGAAAATTACATGAAATTCAGATTTCCACGTCCATAAATAGAGGTTTATTGGAACACAGCCATGCCATGCATTTACATATTGTTTATGGTACTTTGACTCTGGTGGCAGACTTATGGTGGCAGAGTTGAGCAGTGACCAGAAACTTCACATCCTGCAAAGGAGAAAATATTTACTATCTGGCTCTTTACAGAAAAAGTTTGCTGACCCCTGATTAAGAAGCCATAGAGCTGAAGAATTTAACCGGAGGAGCGGCGTGTAAAACAAAGGTAGTTGGAAGGAATTTGCTGGAGGAGGAGAGGATGGGGATGGCCACACTCAGCAGCTGCAGTGCGACTGACTCCAGCGCTGCCTGCAGGTGAAGATCGAAGATCGCGAGGGCGCCCTCCCATCACAAGTCAGCAGCTGGCAGGAGGCGGCCATGCCAAGCCCTGCCAGACAGCTAGGAGCTACCTCAGAGCCCTCGGTTCTGAAGATTGACTAAAAGGACACATTGAACTCAGAAAATCTGTCAAACTCTTAGTTACAGTTTATTACAATGAAAAGGTACAAATTAAAATTGGCAAAGGAAAGAGGCATACAGGGCAGGTTCTAGGAGAGACCAGACACAAGCTTCCAGGTGTCCCCTCCCAGTGCAGTGCCGGATTCTCCCAGCAACAATATATGACAATAGAAAAGGCTGAGACAGAAACTAATACAGGCAGAAAGATCAATGTCTTCTTCAAGACTGCAGCCTAATTCTTTTTTTTTTTAAATATCTTTATTGGAGTATAATTGCTTTACAATGGTGTTAGTTTTTGCTTTATAACAAAGTGAATCAGCTATACATATACATATATCCCCGTAGCGCCTTCCTCTTGCATCTCCCTCCCACCCTCCTTATCCCACCCCTCTAGGTGGTCAAAAAGCACCGAGCTGATCTCCCTGTGCTACATGGCCGCTTCCCACTAGCTCTCCATTTTACATTTGGTAGTGTATATATGTCCATGCCACTCTCTCACTCTGTTCCAGCTTCCCTTTCCCCCCCGCCAACCATGTCCTGTACGTCTGTGTCTCTATTCCTGCCCCCACGTTTTTTAAAAAAATTATTTATTTTGGCTGCTCCAGGTCTTAGTTGCGGCACGTATGTGGGATCTAGTTCCCTGACCAGGGATTGAACCAGGGCCCCCTGCATTGGGAGCGCAGAGTCTTACCCACTGGATCACTTGGGAAGTCTCAACTGTAGCCTACTTCTTAGCACAAAACGCGATGAGGCTTTAAACCCCCTGGAAAACAGGCAGCATCTCTCAAGAATAAGCTGCCTCCTTATCTTGGGGATACCTCAAGTATGAGAACATGAAGCTCATAAAGTACCTAGACTGGCTTCCTAAATTAATACCTTAAGAAAGAAAGAGAAACAAAAGAACCCACGTATCACTAAGTGCTCTTTACCAACGTCAACCCTCCCACACTCCTGTCCGTCTTGGCCACCCCTCCTCCAATGGCCCTCTGCTTCTCACGGTGGTGCCAGTAAGCCTGTCCCTGCATCAGGGACTTTGCTCTTGCCATTTTCTCAGCCTTGCAGGCTGTTCCCTGGCCTCTGCTTGCCTTGTTTGGGCATCTGTGCTCCTACTCCCTGACCCCCCCCATCGAAGTTGGGCCCCCGACAGTCTCTGTGACATCATTTTGCTTTGTCTTCTACAGAACACTTAGCTTTGACCTAAAGAATACTATGAATGGTTTGTCTGGCTGTGGACTGTCCAGCTCTGCCCTGGAACGTGACTTCTAAGGAAGAGAGAAATAAGAACATCTGTGACCTTCTTGTTCACTGCTACAACCTCAGCAGCCAGCCCAGAGTCTGGCAAATATCACAGGGGCCCCTTGAGATAAGGAAAGAACTATGAGATGAAATTTCAGCATGCGACAGATATTGAGTAGGTCCATGGCTCACTGGGACAAATGCTTGGCCTGAAACAAGCCTGGCCAGAGGACAAGCCCCCAGGGCCCATCTGCTCCTGTTGTGTCTGGCCTCTTGTGGCTCCTCAAAATCCAGCAGAGACCGTCAGCCCTGTCACAGTCCACCAGTACCTGAGAGCAGGGAGCACGGCCTGAGTGAAGCCAGGAGAGCCCAAGGCCAAGTGTACACCCCACCACTCCCCAAGTGGAGAGTGAGTTTCAGAAGGGCTAAGAACAAGGCCATAATAGGAGTAGGAGTCACACCCACATCTCTCTGGCTCCAGAGTCCACACCCATGGCTGAGCTGGCCCCACCAGTTGGGAAGAACAATCCACACACTGCTGTTTTTAAGAGTGGATTTCTACAAACTGTATGATTCTATTGGTACGAAATGTCCTGAACAGGCAAATCCATAGAGACAAAAAGTAGACTAACGGTTGCCAGGGGTTGAGGAAAAGGAGAAATGGGACATGACTCAAAAGGGTATGGGGCTTCTTTTTGTAAATGTTCTGGAATTCGATAGTGGTGATGGTTGCATAAACTGTGTGGTCATACTAACAACCCGAGGAATTGCACACTCTAAATGGGCAAATTGTATGGTGTGTGAATTACATTTCAAGAAAGCTATTACTAAAAATAAAAACGAGTAGATTTCTGGAAGATTCCTGGGAGAAGTCCCATACCCAATGTGGAGTTTTCCACGGCCATTAGAGTGGAAACATACATGCCCCAGAAAGAGGGACGCAGGTCATAGGTTTCTCCTGGCCCCTCTGGCCCAAGCCTCTGCAGAGACTGACAGGGCAGAGGAAGTCGCAGCTCAGGAGGACAGGCCCAGCTCTGCCCCGCCAAGGTGTGTGCCCCTAGGGGAGACGCTCCCCATTCCAGCCTGTTTCCCCCTTGCGACGGAGGATCCCAGCACTTCCCAGGTCGGCCTTCGCTTCAGCTTCGGGCTCCTGATTGGTCAGACACACACACACACACACACACACGCCTCCCCCAGTTCCACACACACACACACACACCTCCCCCAATTACACACACACGCCTCCCCCAATGCCACACACACACGCCTCCCCCAATTCCACACACACACACACGCCTCCCCCAATTCCACACACACGCCTCCAATTCCACAAACACACACACGCCTCCCCCAATTCCATACACATGCCTCCCCCAATTCCACACACACACACACACACACACGCCTCCCCCAATTCCACACACACACACACACACACACACGCCTCCCCCAATTCCACACACGCCTCCCCCAGTTCCACACACACACACGCCTCCCCCAATTCCACACACACACGCCTCCCCCAATTCCACACACACACACGCCTCCCCCAATTCCACACACGCCTCCCCCAATGCCACACACACAGCCTCCCCCAATTCCACACACACACACCTCCCCCAATTCCACACACACACACGCCTCCCTCAATTCCACACACACGCCTCCAATTCCACACACACACAGCCTCCCCCAATTCCCTACACACGCCTCCCCCAATTCCACACACACACACACACACACACACACACGATGCGCTCGACAGGCCGAAGGCGGGCAAAATCGCCACAGCAACGACAGTCTTAAGCGTTCGATTGGCTATCAGCGCTGGCGCGCCTTCTCTGCTCCTCCCACCAGGCTCCGGGAGGGGCAAGATGCGCGCGCAGCCCTACAGAGCGGCGGGGCGAAGGCGGGCCAGGTTGCTATGGCAATTAACATCACGCCCCCATCCCAGAATGCGGCCTCCGATTGGTCCGCGTTGCTGACAACCTCCTAGCTTTCCCCGCCTCGAACACCGCTTAGGTTTGTGAGCGGGAAAGACTCAGAGGATGGCAAACTCGGAGGACGGAGGAGAGCTGCGGTTGCGGGGCCCGGGGAGGAAGGAAAAGCGAGACTGCCCTGTCAGGGTGTGGAGTTGAGGGGAGATGTTTTGCAGAAAGCTCTCTGGTCCCTGTTCGAATCCACGCCCTGCCCCGCCCCCAGCCTCAGTTTCCCCATCTGTAAGCTGGACACTTCCGCTCTCAGTGTCCAGCGAGGGCCCCCCGTGGGCCTTATTCCCTCGGCCTGAACACAAGAGGCCCCAATGACAGGAGACGAGTGTGGTGTGGGCAGAGGCCTCCCCGACCCTCGTGAGGAGAAAGGCTGGCTGGATCCCGGTAGAGTGGAGCACTCGGCGCCCCTCGGGGGCAAACGCAGGAGACCTGGCGGAGGGCCTGGAAAAGGTTTGGGGAGTTGAGGGCCCCACGAGCGTGGAGGGGGAGGCAGTGTTGCCAAGATGATGGCTCCTCTCCTCAGCCCTCTGGACACCATCTGCCATGCGAAGTCCCTCGTTCACAAGGTGCCCCGAGTCCCCCCTTGGTACACAGCAGGCGCTCAATAAATACTTGTGGATGAACGAATTCTTCCTGCAAGTAGTTTATTGTCTCCCGTTTTACAGAAGCGAGAACCAAAGTCTGGCCGGTAAAGGCGTCCCTGGGCACCCATGCCAGGCACTGAGGCTAACCCCCACTCTCTGGGTGTTCACAGGCATTGGGACCAGTGAAAGGAGGAGCAAGCCTGGGGCAGATACGTGGGGGTGGGGGGGGTGCGTCCGGCAGGGATGGAATGGGCATTGGGAGGGCCGGGAGAGCACAGCTCCAGGTGGCCACAGAGGCTGGCAGGCAAGTGTCGGGAGGAGTCCCCTCTGATCCTAGCCCCGGGGTGGTTTCAGGCAGCCCCTTTGTTCGTGGGCAGTGGGCGGGCAGACATCGAAGTCGGCTTCATTTTACGGGAAGAGAGACTGAGGTCTCAGGCTCCCAGCTGGGAGGGTGGAGAAGCAACCCTTCCCCACAGTCCCGAGGAGGAAGCACGTTAGGACAGGGAGGAGCCAGCTCTGACCACTGCCCTCAGCCACCAGCTCCCCGCTTAGGGCCCCCCCCCCACCCCCGCCTCAATGCCAGCTGGCGTTACCCCTTAGCATCCTTAAAGATACAGCCCCGGGCTTCCCTGGTGGCGCAGTGGTTAAGAGTCCGCCTGCCGATGCGGGGGACACGGGCTCTTGCACCGGTCGGGGAAGATATCACGCGCCGCGGGGCGGCTGGGCCCATGAGCCATGGCCGCTGAGCCTGCGCGTCCGGAGCCTGTGCTCCGCAACAGGAGAGGCCACAACAGTGAGAGGCCCGCGTACCGCAAAAAAAAAAAAAGATACAGCCCCGAGGCCTCTTCCTCCAGGCAGCCTTCCTTGAACACCCTCAGGCAGAAAGCATCATCTTTCTCTTCCGTGCACCACCAGCCAAGGGCCCCTTCTGACCCCTCTGGCTGGGCCCATCCCTGCCAGTTCTACTCCCTCACCGTAACTCTCCCAGCCTGGGGGGTAGGAGGGAAGGCATGAGGAGGGGCATATCAGATCCCAACCTGGGGTGAAGTGAGGCAGACTCGGGGCTCCAGGGCCTAGGGGGGAGACAGAAAGTCCATGTTTAGTTTGTGCAGAGGGTGGCTGCTATCTACACCACTGTGACTAACCCAGGAAGGCTTCTGAGAGGAGGACCACTCTCGCTGCCGAATGAGGGCTGAGGCTTCATTCACCCTGGCGTACAGCAGGCTTGCCACAAAATGCTGATGGAGTCCTGGAGGAGGTGAAGTAACCAACGCTGCATATTTAATGAGTGGAGATGGGGGTGATGAGGGCTCTAGTGGCTAAGGAGAGGGGCCAGGGATGTCCAGGAGCGATCCCTCACCCCAAATCACATGACACTGTCTGACCCAGAGGGCAACCTTGGCCTCTTTGAGGCTCAGTGACCACAGCTGCCCCTCAGCATATTAGGAGAATCTCAGAAGCCACTAGCCATAGGGGAAGTCGAGGTCCCACTGCAAGTTGATATTCAGGACCCAAGTGGGAGCCAGTTTTTGAGGCTCAGTCCCTGTCTGTCTCTCCCCAGTCCTGGCCAGGCCACACCTCCCCCTTCAAGCCCAAGCCCCTGCCAGATGTGTAAGGCAGCAAATGCAGGACCAGCATGGAGATGGCTGGATCCCACCCAGGCTCAGCCTGCAGGCAGCAACTCCACAGCCTGGGGAGGAGTGGGGTGGTTGGTCCTGCAGTGGGCCACTCACAGGTGTGGCCAGGGAATAGTCTGCCATCCAAAGATGGGGGCCCCCAGCACCTGCAGAAAGCCCAAAGGATATGTAAATCAGAGACTTAGGCTCTGGTGCCAGCCAAGGATGAGCGTTCTCCTGGAGTTCTGATGATTGGGGTGTATTCAGTAGGACCCTTACGAGGATCAGGGATGGGGTACCCCTAGCAGGGCCACTGCACGATGTTGGTCAGAGGGACCCTGCAGCTGGACTCCCACAAGAGCTGAGGATCGAGTGTACTCCCAGCTGGTTTGTGAGTGCCTCCCAGTAGGACCTTTACAGACATGGGGGTCCCACAGCTGGATGCCCACAGAGACTAGTGTCAGGGGTGCTCCTTGAGAGGGTCCCTGCTCCGTGCTAATGATGCCAGGAATGATCCCTCCAGGCCTCTTTAGAGAAATGGGTGCTTGCCATGCGCCCTCTAAGGCCTCCACGGGGATCATGGCGAGCATCAGGATGACACTGGGGTCCCCAGGCCTGAGGCAGGGCCTGCGGCGCGGATGCTTTTACTGCGCCCCCCACCGCCTCCACCCGCCGCGTGCCCGCGGGGCCCAGTCAGGCCAAGCCTCCAACCCCCACCTGCGGTCCAAGGACCCGTCCGGCGTCTTTGTCTCTTCGGGAACCCCCTCGGGCTCCAGGGCGTCCTCTGCAGCCCCCGGTGGGGCGGCGTTCAGGTCATGGTCCACGGGGCGCGGCATCCAGCCGGGGGTCCAGGGCGCCGCCGGCGTGGGCCGAGGCAGGAACCAGAAGAAGCCGGGCGCCGGGGCGAGCGCCACGAGCTGGGGCCGAGCGGGGCTGGAGGTGGTGGCGCGCGGGATGAGGAAGAAGATGTAGAGGCCCGTGACCACGAGGCCCGCGGCCACAAGCACGGCCAGGGCGACGGCCGCGTGGAAGACCCGGGCCGATCTGGCCAGCGTCAGGCGGCGCGACAGCGGGCGGCCGAGGCGCAGCGGCGGCGGCGGCGGGGGGCGGGCCTTGCGCGGTCCGGGCGCGGGCGGCGGCTGCCGCACGTAGAGCAGGCCGCGCCGGCGGTCGAAGCGCACGGAGCCCTGGCGCGGCGGCGGGGCGCGTGCGGAGCCGGGCAGCAGGCCGAGCTGCGTGGGCAGCGCGGGGAGCCCGCGGCGTGGGGCCAGGCGCGTGGGGGCGCGGCACACGGGACAGGCCACCGCGTCGCCGCCGCCCGCCGTGGCCAGAGACAGACGAGCCAGGCACTCGAGGCAGAAGACGTGGCTGCAGTCCAGGCACTTGGGCAGCTTGAATACGCTGTCGAAGGGCGACACGCAGATGAGGCATTCCACGGGGGACGCGGGCGGCAGGATGGGTCCCCGGCTGCCGTCCCCTTCCTCCCCATCACCCTCGTCTTCGTCCTCCCCCCTGCTGGGGGGCCGGAGTGTGGACGGCGAGCCCGGGATGCTAGGCTCCGAGCCCAGGGGGACCCGGGGGCGGCGGATCCAGGGCGGCCGAGGGCAGGGCATCTGGACCCGGCCTGCGGGGACAGGCGGTCAGGCAGCGAAGGGGCCGCGGGGAGATGGCAGAGGGGATCTGGGGAGGGTCAGGGGCTGGGCTCTGGAAGGATCACCCCACACAAGGCAGGGGCGTCCAGAGAAGGGGAAGCAGAGCCCAGTAGGCAAGGAGACTGGGAGTTGGGACAGAGTGTGCAGGTAGAGATCTGGACTGGAGGCACACAGGCAGGTGAGACCCAGAGGGGTTCCGAAGAGGATTAGGGACAGGGACAGACAAAGGGAGCACCGCAGATTCTGAGCTACACTTGGGGGATGCCCCAGCCAAGAGCCAGGTGGACCTGGGTGACTCCAGGAAGGATCCCAGACAGGCGTGGAGAGGAGACAGGGACTCCCAGGAGAGCTGGGCAGAGACAGACCCTGGGAGACCACAGAAGACGAACGGGAAAAGCAGATGAAGGAGGATGGAAGCTTCAGGATAGGTGGCCAGCAGCCCAGGAGTCAGATTCCCCAGTGACAGACCCCAGCAGGCCAGCAGGCTCTTCCCACCTGCTGGTGCCTCCTCCCTCTGGCTGGCGCCTCCTTGCCTGTTCTGCCCACAACCCTCGGCCTACCTGCCCCTGGATACTAATTGCTCCTCCCCATGGGAGGGTGCCTGTGGTGGGGCCACTCCCTCCAGATGCCAGGTTCCCACCACACCTGTCACACTGCCCTCCCAGCCCCTAGGGAGGTGCCACCAGGACAGGGAACACCAAGCCTGACATCGGCCAGATGTCGGGGGTGCAAGGAAGGAGGCACAGGCTGACAGGACGTTGACAGTCCAGGCTCATCAGGAGAGGGGGTCCCCACCACCACTCCCAGTCTTCAACACCTCATGAATCCTCCACCTAGAGCCACTGGTGGGGTGAGTGCAACCTGGGGTATCTGGCTCTGGGCAGGGGCAGCGTGTCCAGGAAGAAGAGTGGGACTTCTGGAGTCCTGGGGGTTGAAGGCAGGCTGACCCCACAGTAGACTGGACCGGACCAGCCCTCTCCAGCCAATGACAAGGGGCTAGAAACTGTCTTGGTCCAGAGCCCAGGCCTTGGCTTCCTCCCCCTGGGGCTGCTTCCTGGCAACACACCTCTCAGGGCGGTGGGCTGCAGCCACCAAGCCCCTCCCCAGACCAGTGACATCTCTGCCAGGACAACCCCACCCCTCATTTTCCAACACCTGCTGGAACAGTCCAGGCAGCCAGGCCTGCAGCCCAGGGTGCCATGGTTCTGAGTCAGTGGTGCTTCCTGAGCCGAGCACTTCCCTGGTGGGTCCAGGTCCCAACAGACCAGAAGACATGCCAGGAACATGGGCAGCTCCTCAGAAACACCAGTCATCCTGCCCCTCACCCCCTGCTCCCAGATACCCTTCCCCATTGAGCACAGACAGTGGCACAGATGGGTGGGGCCACCCCAAAGGGCAAACAGGTTTATTGCAGCTGTGGCCAGGCAATCAGCGGTTGGACTTGGCCACACGTTCCAGCTCATCCTTCTTCTTGATAGCGTAGGAGTTGGAGGAGCCCTGCAAGAAGGGATGGCTAGTTCCAATGTCGGAGGACCCTCCCCTTTGAGACTCGCCACCGCCCCCGCCGCCCAGGTGTCCTCACCCACCTTGGCAGCGTTGATGAGCTCGTCTGCCAGGCACTCGGCAATGGTCTTGATGTTCCGGAAGGCGGCCTCACGGGCACCTGTGCACAGCAGCCAGATGGCCTAGGGAGCACAGGGGTCCCTGTGCTAAGTAGGGGTTGCCCCTACACCACGCAGGGACACGGCTCTCCAGTACCCTGGGACCCAACAAATGCTGCCTACCACGTTGCCATCCACAGGCCAACTGAGGCAAGACACAGTGGGAGCCCACAGCGCTGCCCAGTGCCCAGGTGCCATGCTGCTAGATCTGGGATCAGACTGAGGGGCACAAAAAAGTGTGCGGACACAAAGGCTGAAGCTGGGTCCCTGATGATAGGTGACTTAAAACTAGCCGAGACAGGGAAATGCAATGTGTTCCTGTCCTGGAACCCTTGACTGAAAACGAACAGCTATAAAGGGTATGCTTGGGGACAGCTCCATAAACTGGAACAGTGATGTAATGTCAAATGTTAGATTGCTGTTACATTTCTTGGGGGTGATGGTGGGGACAGAACATCTTTATTCTAGGGGGACACCCACTGAAATGTTAACAGGGAAATGGTCAAAACACCTGCAACCGATTCTCAAATGGTCCAAGAAAATAAAAACAGTGTAAAAACATATACCCAAATGAAACGGGCCCTTCAATCTAATGCTGCCCAGGAGAGGGCCCAGAGCTAGGACGTGCTCTGCGTGGGGTGGGAATCCAGGAAGCCTTCATGACCCGACACTCAGGTAAACATGCAGACAGAGATGAACATTCCCACTTGCCAGCCTCTGCTGCCCCAGGCAGGATTCTGCCAGAGCCTGGTGGCTGTTCCTGGCCACCCACGTGTACCCCAAAGCCCCAAGCCCACCTGATTCACACGGCGCAGCGGGGACACGTCCACGGCCTGCCGCCTCACTGTTCCAGCTCGCCCAATGCGGGTCGAGTCCTCCCGGGGGCCGCTGTTGATGATGGCATTCACCAGGACCTGCAGGGGGTTCTAAGAGAGGGGGGCCATGAGCCAGATACCTGGCAAGCATCCCTCCCCGACCCTTCACCCCTAAAACTTGGAGCACCCTGGCATGCCTATCGTGGGGCGGCCACTGGCGTTAGGGTGTACTAAGGGCACTCTGCCCCACCTGGCCTCGGGGCCCTACCTCGCCTGTGAGCAGATGGATGATCTCAAAGGCGTGCTTCACGATGCGTACAGTCATGAGCTTCTTGCCATTGTTGCGGCCATGCATCATCATGGAGTTGGTGAGGCGCTCCACGATGGGGCACTGCGCCTTGCGGAAGCGCTTGGCCGCGTAGCGCCCTGCACTGTGGGGCAGGTATTTGGCATACTTCTCCTTCACTGCGATGTAATCCTGGGGCAGCAGGAAGAGGGGGTGAAGGGACCACGGTCAGGAGCAGGACGGATCTTGGCAGGGGACCAGAGAGACTGAACACCCACTCAGCGTAGCTCCCACCCACCTGCCTGCCACAGAAAAGTAAAACCGAAGCAAGTGACTTTACCAGGACACTGAAAAGAGTACTTCCTTCCTAATGGGAGGAAGGTATGGAAAACTAAGTAGGTAACCACCCACGATACCAGTCTTGTTTTAAAAGTGTTCTTCACTCTGCACTGACGTTTTATGTCAACTAACTCTTTGTTCTGGAGGGGCTGCCCCGTGCACTGTAGTATGCCAGGAGCACTCCTCATTACTGACCCCCACAAATGTACCCCTAAAGGGGTAGGGGCGGGGGGAACTAAGCCAGAGAACCAGTGTTGCAAAACAACCATTCAACAATCTTGCCTATATATACATACACATGCCAAGATGGTGTCTAGAGACACTAAACCATTCGGGGGGGTTGAGTCAGAGGACTGCCTACGTGAGGACTACTTTTGATATTTCCAGTAGGAAACCTACACACAGTCATTCTACCACACACACATGAGAACATGTACAAACAATGAGTTTCTACAAATACAAGGATTAACAGGAAAAGAACGCAGAGGATTCTGATGTAGGCACAACAGTCTGGGGTCCAGCCTGGAGACGACCACTTGCACAAATAGGCAAGTAGACAGACGGGTGTCCACGCAGGGACTCACACTGTGCCAAAAAAACCTGCGAATACCAAATGCCCCAGCAAGCGTTTGGTTAAGCTGCTGGGCCCCATGGTAGAGCCCACCACAGCTTTCAAGAGAGTGAGAACTCTGATATCAGCTGACTTCTGCTTTCCCAGCCCCTAGGAGAGGACCAGGGGAAAGTGAAAATTAGTTTTTACATTATTAAAGGGTTGTACAAAAAAAAGCAAGAAAAAGAAAACAAAGAAGCAAACACACATGTGACAGACCACATGTGACCTACAAAGACTTTATAAAACATTTACTAACTGGCCCTTTTAAGTTTGCAGACCTCTCCCCCAACAAACCCATGAAGGAAAAACAGTTCGACAAGACATTGAGTGAAAAACAGGTTTGAATTCTCTGTTAGGCTCAGTACCTAGGTACCATGATATATTTCGAGGCAACAAAAAGTTTTAATTTCTTTTAAAAGAAGAAAGGGAAAAATATGATCAAACCTGAATTTTATTCGTCATTATACCAATGCAGTCACAAAATATAAATTTATTTTTATGAAGGCCCCACAAAAGTCCTAATGAGGCCAAGTGTAAAACAGTATGGAGGCAACATACAGTGGGAGAGCTCCCATTTCCCAATTTCAAAACCTATTACAGGGCTTCCCTGGTGGTGCAGTGGTTGAGAGTCCGCCTGCCGATGCAGGGGACGCGGGTTCGTGCCCTGGTCCGGGAGGATCCCACATGCCGCGGAGCGGCTGGGCCTGTGAGCCGTGGCCACTGGGCCTGCGCATCCGGACCCTGTGCTCTGCAATGGGAGAGGCCACAACAGTGAGAGGCCCGCGTACCGCCAAAAAAAAAAAAAAAAAAAAAAAAAAAAAACACTATTACAAGACAGTGTGGTACCGGCAAAAGGATAGGCATAGAGACCAATGAAATAGAGTTCAGAGTTCAGAAACAAACCCTTACATCCTTGCTCAACTGATTCTCAACAAGGGTGCCAAGACCACTCAATGGGATAAATACTCTCTTCAACAAATGGTGCTGCGCATGGGGGATCTTAGTTCCCCGACCAGGGATCGAACCTATGCCCCCCGTATTGAGAGCACAAAGTCTTAACCACTGTACCGCCAGGGAAGTCCCTTTACCTTTCTGTTCTTAATTTCACTGATTTCTGTTCTGATCTTTATGATATCCTATCTTCTACTTTGCTTTAGTTGTATTTTGCTCTTTTTATTTTTTGAGGGGTGCTGAGAGTATTGATTTGAAACTTTTTTTTCTTTTCTAACAAATCATTATTATAAAAAGTTCCTTCAGTACTGTTCCAGCTTTATCCCACAAGTTTTCATTACAATTTATTCAGTTCTAAATATCCCTTGATTCCCTTAGAGACTTCCTCTATCACCCGTGTATTATTTAGAAGTATATTGTTTCATTTCCTACTGTTTGGAGCATTTTCTGGTATCTTTTTGTTACTGATTTCTTATTTGTTTCACGTTTGGTTTGATTGTTTAAATTTGTTCAAGTTTGTTTTATGACCCAGGGTGTGGTATATCTTGCTGAATGTTCTGTAAGGCTTCTTGAAATGAATGTGTATTTTGCTGTCACTGGGTGAAGTTTCTATAAATGTCTTCACAATCCTCTTGGTTGGGGTTATTACTCAGGCTTTTTACATCCTTGCTGACTTTCTGTCTAGTATTTCTGTCAGTTGCAGGGAGAGGGATGATGAAGTCCTGAAGTATAATTGAGAAACTGTCTATTCCTCTTACAAGTTCTGTAAGTTTCTGCTTCATGTATTTCAAAGTTCTGTTGTTTGGTGCACACACATATAGGATTGCTATGTCATCTTGGTGTACTGACCCTTTAATCACAATAAAAGGGTTCATTTTCTTGCAAAAACAAAAAAAACAAATGGTGCTGGGACAGATACACATAATGTATAAATGAGATTGAAGTTACATTTTGTTGCCTAAATTTAAGTACGATACAGAAAACTCCAAGAGACGAAAACAAAAGCTGCCGGGACAACTGGATTTCCCCACACAAAATGATAACGTTGGGCCCTTACACTTTACGGGACTTGAGCATCTGCAGATTTTGGTAAACTTGGGGGCTCTTGGAAAGAACACCCCTCAGATACTGAGGGATGACGGTAAGGCATTTAGATTTTTAGGCATTTGAATCTTTATAATTTGACTCTTCTCTCCAAGGCACAGCTTCTGAACTTGAAAAATATTGTCCATTTTTATTTAATTCTAAAACATATAATTTAAATAAAATTTTATAGGCTGAATGAAGTATTGTCCTTGTCATCTTCAATACTTGAGTAAAATAAGAACACTCAAAACTTATAGATGACCTTTAAAAAATAAAATATATGAAACTAAAAACATAAATAGTGTATTTCACTACAAAACAATTAACTAAACAACTTGTGGGATGTGATACTCCCTCTGAGGAAGGAACCATCTCCTGACAAAAACTGTAGCAACCTCTAACAGGATACAAGGAAAAACAGACATGATGGGTGTGGTGGTCCTGGGATCCCTCCTTTACCTGTCCCATCTTCAACTCTACTTCGTGGGGCAGCTACAAGTTTCAAGCGACCCCACCCCCAGCTGGGAAGCACAATCATTACACCCCCCTCACCTGCAGGGAAATGTCATTGATCTGCACATCATCGGTGCTCCACTTCCCAAAGAGCTTGATGTCGGGGGTCTCTGCTACTGCAGGTGCAGCTGTCTCCCACTCCGTCATCCTAGGGACAGAAACTGTCAAAGCCCAGGCACACCCACCACAGACTCTGAGGTTAGCGCACAACCTGAGAACTGGGAAGTTACCAGGAACTGAGAAAGGCTGTGAACATCTGAGTCCACCTTGTGGAACCTTAAAAACACCACTCATCTGTCAGCAAGAAACACCTGTCTCTCACCCAGGAACCCTGGGGCTAACAGCTGGCAGGCACCCCCTCAACGGTTGCAAGGCGGCCCAGAGACGGGCAGGGGATGCCAAATGCCCTGATGCTGCATCCGCTCGAAGTCAAACCCAACCTTGTTCTTCAAGAGCTCTGCGACCCTAGGAGAGTCTACAAGCCGCTGTGGACTCAGCTTCCTCATCAGTAAAACAGAAGGATCAATGGTATGAATTCTGCGCTTTACCAGTGCAAAGGTCGAGTTTGGTGTCCGACCCCCACGGGGGGATTAGGGGCTGCTACTTAGAAGAAAGCGTGTCCCGACCAAAGTGTGCATCGTGCATGTAAGGAAAACGGGAACTTCTTATAATAAATAAAGTACAACTGGAGAGACCAGGCCAACACTCCCCAGTCCGCTGGGGGCAAGGCTACAGCGGCGAGGGGGCATCAGCAAAGGGGCGAGAGTAACCTTCCCCGCGCCTCCATCCTCGTCTCCTGCCCGAGGGAAGCCCCCGGTCTCGGGTCCCACTCACGGCTCCCGGAAGACCCTGAATCGGCCTTCAGACCTCCGACTCCGCGACAGCCTCACCTTAAGCAGCAGCTGAGGTGTCTCGGTCGCTCAGCATACACCACGCGCCGCCCTGGCACAGAAAAGAAAAGGCCGCACGCCGCGGGCCGACGCTTTTAAGAGAGGCGAGAACTTCCGGGTCACCGAAGACCGCGCATGCGCAGAAGAACAAGGCGTATTTACGGACCAATTCGGAGCGAGCATGTAAAGGCGCCCTCTGGGCCAAACGGAAACCGTAAACCCCCGGCGCATGCGTACTTGCAGAAGCGGGCCCAAAGGTTGTGCCTGGCGGATGTCCAACTTCCAGCACTTGCCAGTTCGTAGGCGTCCCCTGCACAGGCGCAGAGGTCTCTATGAGGTCAACGCCGCCATGTCTAGTGAGGGCAGAAGTCTGGCCCGCGCTCGTCGCTGCGCATACAAGCACCTGCTACAGGACCCGGCGGCTCAGTGAGGCCAGGCCGTCGCGACTGCTGTCCGCTGTGGTCCGGGCCCCGCGCGCGTGGGCGGACACCACTCGCGGGCCCCCCCTCCCCCACACTCGCGCGCTCTGGGCTGCTTGGGGCCTGAGCCTCCGAAAGGGGACCCTTCGCTTCACCCCATGCCGGCGTCCCCCCGCGACCGACCATTGTCTCTCTTTGGCCCCCGCCTCTCCTGCCCCGTTACCGCGTGCGGGAGGTGCCCTGGAGGAGGAGCCTGAGGGACAGCCCCCGCCCTTTTTGATCCAGCTGGGGCCTGTGCTGCCGAGATCACTGATCGAGTGCAGGGCAGGCACGGTGGTGCGTCCCCTGCGCACTCTGCAGCCGCACCCAGTGACACCGGCGGTCTGCGTGGAGAGCACGTGCCAAGACTTCACATCCCCCGCCTAGACTCTGGAGCCGAACTGGGTTGTGGACGCCTCCTCGGCGGGCTTCGCAGAGGCAGCGACCACTGTAGCCGCACACCCATGCTGGCTGCAGATGGCAGGGAGCGGCATCTGGCAGAGCTTGGTCTCCAAGGCGCCTGAGGCTCCTCACCTCCAGGTGCCCACCTCATCTTCTAAGGGTGGGAGTTCCCCTTGTCGGACCCGAAGGGGCCCAGCCACGTGACCCAGGCGGTCCTTCATTTGTCCGCACCAACCCCAATTGCCCACCTTCGGGGCATGCGCACTACAGGTGCTCAGCAGCCGCGATGTTTGTTGACTGATTGTAAAGGATACTGACTGACTATAAAGGCTCGCCCCTATCCCTATCCCAATTCCAGGAGCGTTTCAGACCAGAAACTCTGGGCCCCCTTGGACTGTCGTCGTCAGTCACAGCTCATGCCACTGCTCAGGGGGACACAAGCCTTGAAGCTGGTCTGGGCAGCGGGTTAGACCTCAGGTTCGGGTGGACTGAAGTCTGGGAGCCGCACCCAGAGAGGCCAAGGCCCCCAGCCACTGCAGTCTGTGGCCTTATCCCTGGCCTCTGCCTTGGTATGTACAGAGCAGCAGCCTCGGGCCTTTTACTGGGGTTGGGGAGGAGCTAAGTAGGTTCCTTCCTGGTCCTGGAGGGACCCTCTCTGATCATTGGGGGCCCTCCCTGGTCCTGGGGGACACAGCTGGGGAGGTGCTGACTGGGGGAAAACAGGGAGGCTGGGAGTAGGCACCAGGCACCCTCACACTCAGCAGGATCCAGGGGGCCCCCCAACCCTGTCTCTCTCCCAAAGTGGACAGGGGTCCACCCCCTCTGAACCTCAGTTTCCCCTGTCAGTGTGGAAGTGAGAACTAAATCAGACAAGGTGAGTTTGGAGCCTGTGGCCTGACTGTCAGTGGTCACTCGATAATGGGCATCTTTATAGACCTGACAGGAATGACCCACCATGCATGGGAGGGCAGGAGAGAGGTCCTGCAGTAAAGCCCTATGTGGTGCGGGGTAGGGGGTCACCTTGCATAGCTGATGACCACACACTACTTGCCAGGCCTAAGACAGTCCAGCCTCCTCAGGTCCCCAGGACACAGGCACAAAATCTGGAGTCTGATCCCATAAGTCTAGGGATGTTGGTGCTGTGTTCTTCAGGCTGGAGGGGGAAAGCCTCTGCAGAAGCCCCTTTGCATTCCTGGTGCATCGTGTTCACTCTGGGCTGACCAGCTCTGGCCATCTCCTCTGCCCTGATTCTCTAACTGCTCCATGAGGCGAGAGGCTGTTTGGTTTCTTCCCCACTGTGTCCCCAGCTGGAAGTACTGAGTCTGGCACACAGTATCTGCTCACAAGTAACTGCTGAAAAAATGATGGGTGGAAGGACGGATGGGGCAGTTCTCCCTAGTCTTGCTGCTCCCTCTCTGGGCTTCAGGCAGACACCAAGCGGCTAGGCCTCGCTCCTCCACCAGACACCAATTCCAGACCCAGAGTCCTGCTGTCTCCTGTTTAGAACACCTCCTTACCTGAGTCTGCCCCTCTTCCTGGCCACAGCCTGGGGAAACGCCCTCCTAATGCCAGGTAGGCAATAGGAGTCTGGGAATCAGACCATTTCAGACCTAATCTTCAGAACAACTTGATTAGGCAGTCAGGGAGGCCCAGAGAGGTGCAGTAACTTGCCCAGGGTCACAGAGCAAAATGGGGCAGAGCTGGGATTCTAAGGTGGTTTGCCCCGGAGCCTGACCTCTCCCTCCTCCGCTGGCCTCTCCACCATCTCAGCATCGTGTCTCCCCCAGTGCCGCCTATCTCTGAACATACAAAGTGCCCAATAAACAAATGAGTTCAGTCAACTCTGGGCCTTTCCACTGGATCTAGCATGATCCAGAGAGGGGCTCTCCCTGCGCCTTAGGCTTCTCCCTTTTTATTTAATTAAATTAATTAATTTATTTGCGGTACGTGGGCCTCTCACTGTTGTGGCCTCTCCCGTTGCGGAGCACAGGCTCCGGCCGCGCAGGCTCAGTGGCCATGGCTCACAGGCCTAGCCGCTCCGCGGCATGTGGGATCTTACTGGATGGAAGATCCAGGAAGATCCAAGCACATCTGATCATCCCCTCTTTCCAGGCTGAGTAGGTCACTGAGGTTCAGGGAGGTCACTTATCCGACGCCCCCAAAGCAGCCTAACTTCAGGGCCACTCCCTGCAGCCTGTTGGAGGCCTGGGGGCACGGGGAACATGCATCTCTTGCCTCTGAGTTTCCCCCCACATCTGTCAACTTTCTCAGTCTCTCGGCCTCGGCCGCACTCTGTGTGGAAGTCGACCTGTGTCTAGGTGTACCTGGGACTCTCTCAGAGATGCTGACACAAGATCTCCGTCTCCCTGGGTCTCAGCCTTCCTGTTCTGAACCACCCACGTCGGTCGGTCTTTGTTTACTCATGACACAGAAGGAACGAATCCAATACGGAGGGAGAAACACAGGGAGAGATGGTGACGATGACCACTACACAACAGTATGGGGGGTGTCAGATGGTTCACACGTGATGGGGTCATCAGAGAAACAAAGGAAAGAAGGCTGACGCCCTGGCAGTTAGGAACAGAGGCTGCGACATCCAGTTACAGACACGGACCCTGCAAGAGGGACAGGGATACAGCATTGTGAGAGAAGGCAGAGAGCAGTGACAGGATGCTGGCTGCCAGAGCCCACGGCACCGGGGGGGCTCTGGGGCCATGGAAAGGGTGGACTCAATACAGGAAGATTTTATTGGGCTGCTGCGTGCCAGGCTGGTCTGAGTGCTGGGGCCCTGGAGAAATTGGATTGTTTTGCCCTGTAGGGCCCACAGCTGGCGCGGGGGAGAGAGCCACGTAAACATCTACAAGGACGACGTAGGGTGCGGCGTGGTGACCGCCTCCAGGAAGGCGTCAGTCATGCATTCAGCAGCCATGGGTCAGGGCCCACTGCCCTGTGTGCTGTGGATACTGAGAATAAGACATGGCCCCTGCTCCTGGAAGCTCACAGTGTCCTTGGGAAACACAGTTTCCAAGCTCTGTAAGGAGTACATATAATATGGTAGGAGGCTTAAGAGGAGTAAGGGGGAGGCACTCCGGAAGCAGAGGGGGCAAGCTGAAGTCTGTCTGAGGTGGCTGGGGAGGGCTACTGGAAACATCTTGGAGGGAAGAAGAGAGGCGGGTTCCAGGCACAGGCACAAAGGCACGTTCGCGGGAAAAAGGGTGGCTTCTTCAGGAACCGCACGTTGTTCCGTGTGGCTGGTGTGTGGGAGGTGTGGCCACGGGAGACAAAGGCTGGGGGCCAGTCACGGACGACCGTGAACAGCAGATGACGGACCTGAGGTTTATCCCACAGGGCAGTACTCTGAAACCATCTTCACTGCACACACAGAAAAACGACAGTATTCCTACACACATAGGAAGGTAACTGGAGAGACGGCTTGGCACCCAAAGCAACTTATATCTTGGCAAACTTGTAACCCACTCAGGAAGCTTTGCTCTAGAAGGTGATGCAGTGGAGAGCTTCCCACATGGAGAGATACAATCAGATTCGGGCTGTGGAAAGAGCCTGCTGGAAGCTGGTGTGGAAAAGGAAACAATGGTGTGTGTGTGGGGGTGTGTGTGTATGTGTGTGGTGTGTGTGATGTGTGTGTGGTGAGTGTGTGTGTGGTGTGTGTATGTGTGTGGTCTGGGATGTGTGTGGCCTGGGATGTGTGTGGTGTGTGTATGTATGCGGTCTGTGTAGATGTGTGGTCTGGGATGTGTGTGGTGTGTGGGATGTGTGTGGTGAGTGTGTGTGTGGTGTGTGTATGTATGCGGTCTGTGTAGATGTGTGGTCTGGGATGTGTGTGGTGTGTGTATGTGTGTGGTCTGGGATGTGTATGTGTGTGGTCTGGGATGTGTGTGGTGTGTGGGATGTGTGTGGTGTGTGTATGTGTGTGGTGTGTGTATGTATGCGGTCTGTGTAGATGTGTGGTCTGGGATGTGTGTGGTGTGTGGGATGTGTGTGGTGTGTGTATGTGTGTGGTGTGTGTATGTATGCGGTCTGTGTAGATGTGTGGTCTGGGATGTGTGTGGTGTGTGTATGTGTGTGTGATGAAAGCAGGAAGGGGTCAGGAAGGAGACCCCCGCTGGAATCCAGGTGACAGGTGATGTGGGCTCGCATAAGGTAACAAAGGTGGAGAAGATGGAGCAGAGGTGGTTGTAAGTAAAACCAACAGGGCTGACGACTGGTGGGATGTGGAAGGAGAAGGGAGGGAGAAACGGACGCCGGGCAAGCGGCCAGCCGTACGCTCAGGACACAGGAAATGCGATAGAGGCTGAGGGTCTGGAAAAGGCAGCCTCACAAGCTGGCCTTGGAGTCAGACATGAACAGGTGGAGGGAAACAGCATGTGTGAAGGCACAGAGGTGGGCACGGGCAGGTGTCCCTCCTGGGCTACGTGGGAGAGGAACAGGCAAGAAGAGATGCCATGTGGGAATGTGAAGCTGGAGCCTCCCCGCCCCAAGCATCCAGGGACCACTGAGTCCGGAGAGCAACTTGACCCTGACTGCTCTGGCTCCGAGGACCAATCCACACCCTCAGCTTAGCTGTCCTCTGTCTGAGATGGGCTTGAGTGGGGTATGGAGGGCAGCGGGAGCCTTCTGGAAGCTTCGCCAGATGACCTGAACAGCTTTATGTTCATCAGGGGCCTCCATCTGGGTCGCAGAATGAAGAGCTGTTCCCGGACAGCCCCAGAGTTTGCCCTTTAGCATCTGGTCATTTGGGGGGATTCATCCGTCACCCACCCCGTCCCTCCCAGCTCTTTCAGAACTCAGGTTTCTCTTCGATGCTGAGCCACTGTGGGGAGGCTTCCTCGGGCACTGCAGGACGGTGCTGTGGATCCGCAGGTGAACCGTGAGGGCTGAGGTGCGGCTGAAGGCCTTCCCACAGTCGCTGTACTTGTAGGGCTCCTCCCCCGTGGGGACCCTCCGGTGCTCGTTGAGGGACGAGCTCTGTGCAAAGGCCTTTGGACAAACCTGACACTGATAGGGCTTCTCCCCGGCGTGGATCCTCAGGTGCTGGGTCAGAGCCGAGCAGTCGCTGAAGGCTCGGCCACAGGCGTAGCACCTGTAGGGCTTCTAGCCTGAGCGCATGCGCAGGTGCTGGGTCAGGTGGGTGCTCCGGCTGAAGGCCTTGCCGCACTCCTCGCACACACAGGGCTCCTCCCCGGCGTGGATCCTCTGGTGCTGGGTCAGGTGGGTGAGCCAGCTTAAGGCCTTCCCGCACTCCTTGCATTCATGGGGCTTGGCCCCTGTGTGGACAACCTGGTGCTGGGCCAGGTGTGCACTCCGGCTGAAGGCTTTCCCACACTCACTGCAGGTGTGGGGCATCTTCCGAGCATGGCTCTTCTGGTGGGCCTCTAGGGCCAAGGGGCTCCGGAACGTCTTCCAATACTCACCACACTTGGAGGGCTTCCTCCCCAAGTACGTGCCTGGAGGCTCTGTGCCATAACCATCCGGTGGATCCACTTTCTCTCTGGAAGGAGTCTCCTCTTGGGAGGTGAAGTCTAGCCACATGTTGGGACTGTCCCCCAAAGCACCAGCTTCACAGCCGGGCTGGTCTGTGAGGGTGCCCTTGTGAGGCCCTGAAGTTTTCCTGAAATCCATCTCTTGGGTGACAGACTTTGTCCACATCTTCCCTGAGAGTCCGGCCTGCCTCTCTGAGCTGCCCTCAGGTTCGCAGGCGTGACCAAAGGTGGGTCCTGGGGAAAGCTCTCCTACCAGGGTTTCAGTGGCCCTGACTCGTCCGAATTGCTCTGCTTACAGCTCGCCTCTGAGAGCTCAGATCCCAGCACCGGCCTGCAACAATCTGAACCACAGTGTCACCACTTTTTCCATACCAGGCCTCCCCTCTCTGCTGGGCCCTGGCCTCACTCTGGAAGGGGAGATGTGGGCCACTCCTGATATTTGGCCCCATTTCCAAAGGAGAGTTTCTCATTTGGTGTCTTGGATGACAAAAGGGCACAGTGCTGTCCTCCCACACCATCAAAAGCGGCGTCACACACACAGATGGCCAACAGGCACATGAAAAGATGCTTGTCATCGCTAATTATTAGAGAAATGTAAATCCAAATTACGAGATATCACCTCACACCAGTCAGAATGGCCATCATCAAAAAGTCTACAAGTAAGAAATGCTGGAGAGGGTGTGGAGAAAAGGGAACCCTCCTATACTGTTGGTGGGAATGTAAATTGGTGCAGCCGCTATGGAAGACAGTGTGGAGGTTCTTCAAAAAACTAAAAATAGTGTTGCCATATGATCCTGTAATCCTACTCCTGGGCATATATCCAGACAAAACTATAATTCGAAAAGATACCCCTATGTTCATAGCAGTACTATTCATAATAGACAAGACATGGAAGCAACCTAAATGTCCATCAACAGATGAATGGATAAAGAAGATGTGGTACATATATACCACATCTGGTATTATATATACTGAATATACTGGTATTCCATACCAGTAATAATGAAATATTACTCAGCCATAAAAAAGAACGAAATAATGCCATTTGCAGCAACATGGATGCACCCAGAGATTATCATACTAAGTGAAGTAAGTCAGAAAGAGAATGACAAATACCATATGATATCCCTGGGAGTTTGGCATTAGCAGATGCAAACTATTATATATAGAATGGATAAACAACAAGGTCCTACTGCATAACACAGGGAACTATATTCAATATGCTGGGATAAACCATAATGCAAAAGAACTTTAAAAAGATTGTATGCGACTTCCCTGGTGGCGCAGTGGTTAAGAATCCACCTGCCAATGCAGGGGACACGGGTTTGTTCCCTGGTCCAGGAAGATCCCACATGCTGCGGAGCAACTAAGCCCGTGTGCCACAACTACCGAGCCTGCACTTTAGAGCCCGCGAGCCACAACTACTGAGCCCACGTGCCACAACTGCTGAAGCCCGTGCGCCTACAGCCTGTGCTCCGCAACAAGAGAAGCCACCGCAGTGAGAAGCCCGCGCACCACAACGAAGAGTAGCTCCTGCTCTCCACAACTAGGGAAAGCCCACGCGTAGCAATGAAGACCCAATGCAGCCCAAAATAAATAAATAAATAAATATATATATATATATATATATATATATATATATATATAAAAGCATGTATACATGTGTATAATTGAGTTGCTTTGCTATACAGCAGAAATTAACACAACATTGTAAATGAACTATACTTCAATTAAAAAAAAACAAAAACCTGCATCACATGTTTCCATCCACCCCTGAAACCACCCACTGCAAACTCTCCATTCTTTAAGGCTCCTGATTTTGTCACAAGTGTCAGGAGGAAAACCCTGAGGTTGAATGGATCTGAAAGAGAGAGTGAGGGAGAGAGGAAGACAGCGAGCACGCCAGGCGCCTATGTGCCTGCTCCCTTGGGCAGGCTTGAGCTCTGTCCCTGCCACCTGGATCTGGATGTATCTGCAGATGCTCAGTAAATACCGGCCGAATGAGGGAATCAATCCAGGATGCAGTAGACTCTACCTTGAACCCCAAGTAGACACCTGCTGCTGTGGGTGGGTGGGTGATGCCTCCACTGGGCCTCCCTGAGCCCCCGGGAAGCCTGAGGCCTGCTCTTTATAATGTGCTGTGAAGGCAGAGCATGTCTGAGCGGCAGCTGGAGACTGGCTTGTGTACGAGGTAGAAGCATTCCCGAATGGACCTGCCCTTGACGGGTACACAGTGCACCTTAGGACGCCTGACTGGACATCGTTTACTGGACAGGTTCCAGGAAGTGGGGTGGGGGTGGCCAGAATAACTGCTGGTTAAGTCCACAATGGGGCCCCAGCTCTGCCGCTCGCCAGCTCCAAGGGTTGGGTAGTCTTGCCCTTGTTTGGGCCGCAGTTTTCTCATCTGCAAGAGGGGGATGCTATTCTGCTTGCCTCCCAGGGCTGCTGGCCACTGTTAGGCTGTTGTTCTGTGCTCGGCTCCAAGTGCAATGGGTAACTCCCATTGCCTCGTTTCAGCTTCATTCTGCTCTCAGAAAGGGGCACTTTGGGCTTCCCTGGTGGCGCAGTGGTTGAGAATCTGCCTCCTAATATGCAGGGGACACGGGTTCGAGCCCTGGTCTGGGAGGATCCCACATGCCGTGGAGCAACTAGGCCTGTGAGCCACAATTACTGAGCCTGCGTGTCTGAAGCCTGTGCTCTGCAACAAGAGAGGCCGCGATAGTCAGAGGCCCACACACCGTGATGAAGAGTGGCCCCCGCTTGCCGCAATTAGAGAAAGCCCTCATACAGAAACGAAGACCCAACACAGCCATAAATTAAAAAAAAAAAAAAAAAAAAAAAAGAATGATCCATGCTTTATTTTTTTTTTTTTTTTTTTTTTTTTTTTTTTTTTTTTTTTGCGGTACGCGGGCCTCTCACTGTAGTGGCCTCTCCCGTTGCGGAGCACAGGTTCCGGACGCGCAGGCTCAGCGGCCATGGCTCACGGGCCCAGCCGCTCCACGGCATGTGGGATCTTCCCGGACCGGGGCACGAACCCGCGTCCCCTGCATCGGCAGGCGGACTCTCAACCACTGCGCCACCAGGGAAGCCCATGCTTTAAAAAAAAAAAAAAAGAAGGGCACTTTGACAACTGGGTTTCAGGCAAGGAAACTTGAGGCCCAGCTGAGGGGAGGTCTTAAGTAATTGGTACAAGACCACATGATTAATTCAGAGAGGTTGAGTAACTTGTACAAGATCACACAGTTAGCTAGTGGTCAAGTCGGGATTTTAGCTCTAGAATCTCCTCCTCCTCTAGACCCACAGGTGTTCCCTAAGTCCCTCAACCTCCCTAGCCACATGCTGGGGCCCGTCCACCCTTTTTTCCTCTATTCCAGAAACACTGCACCACCTGCTCTTCCCAGAATGCACCAGTGCATACCATACCCCAGGGGCCTTTGCCTCTCACCATTCCCTCTGCCTGGAGTGTGGTTCTTTCTTGCTGTTTCAGTGCCATTTTGCATTTTCCCTGAAGACTCTCTTGACCCTACAGAAGGATGGGGCCGCGCCCTCCCGCCTACCCAGTCCGTGTCTCGGCATAGCTGATGGGGCCAAGGGAGCGCATCTGACAAGCTCTTTCAGAAAGGTTCGTTTCTCAGGGAGCAGAACAAATTTTCCTAACAGCTCCAGTTACCACGTGTCTGATTCGTGCAGGCACCGTTTCACAGGCCGCATAGACTGCCTTGTTCACACTCTCGATGACACTGAGGTAAGTATTAGGACTACAATCCCCGTTTTACTGACAGGGAAACTGAGGCACAAAAGAAACACACAGCCAGGAGGCGGCAGAGCAGTGGTTGGACGTACCAAGCCTCGATGATTCTTCTGAGCCCAAACTCCATGGTCTCCCTGCCTACGACCTCCGCCCTGGTTGCTGGCACACCCACCCCACCAAACGCTCCCATCAGGTGGGGCTGGGTCCTCCTGGTGTCCCATCAGGTCTCCCTGAGCTGCGACATCTGAGTGGGTCTCTAAGCAACGGTGCCCACTCTGGCCTGGGGCAGGTCTGTCTCACCCAGATGCTGGAGGTCAGCATAGGGAGGGCTCCAAGGGGGTGCATCGGGACACACGGCGTTTCTGCCCCCTCCCCAGCCCCAAGCATCCAGCCCCCTTACCTGATAGCAGCATCCTGGTTTTCCTTTGGGGAACTTCCCTTACTCACATCAGTCCCTGGGGCTTTGGTCCCCGACCAGCTCAGTGAAGCTCAGCTCAGGGTCTTTCGCCGTTCTCCCCATGAGGTTTCTACATCGATAAGGCACAAGCACGAGAGTGCTGGGCCAACTGTGTCTCCCTCGGGGACAGAAGCTACTTAAAGATGAACCTAACGTAGGAAAACTCAACTGAGAAAGAAAGGAGCACGAGAGAATTCTGTTCCATCACCCGAACTCCTGATACACAGCCATGAAGCCTCCCTCCTTGGCTTCCGTCAGTTTGAGCTGGGCTTTTGGTCACTGGCAGTCAAAACAGACCTGCTTAACGCAGTGTGTGAGGGTTTGGGTGAGTGCCCCCAAGTGCAAACCTGCACCCCCAACATTCCAGTCCAGGCTTTGCCCCGTGTGCCTTGGGCACCTGCCCGTCACCCCCTCACCTCTCTTGTCCAGTGCCTGAGTCAGGTCCTCTACGAGCACCACAGCCTCCTCGCCACTCTCGGGGCACTGAGCCCGCAACCAGGTCTGGATCTCGGGGGGCAGCGCGCCCAGGAACTGCTCCAGCACCAGCAGCTCCAGCATCTGCTCCCTGGAGTGCACCTCGGGCCGCAGCCACTGGCGGCAGAGTTCACGGAGCCGGGCCAGCGCCTCACGTGGGTTGGGATGCCTCCTCATAGCAGAAGTGTCGGAAGCGCAGACGGGCAGCCTCAGGGTGGGAGGTGTGGCCAAAGTTAGACTCCTGGACCTGAGAGAAGCTGGCCTCCTCATGCTCGACCTTCACTCGCAGAAAGTCATCCTGTTCCCAGGGCACCGGGCTCACAAGGCTCTTGGGGATGGCCACTGGGCAGCAGACCTCCAGTGAGATATGGAATGGCTGGAGCCTTGGAACTGGGTCTGCAGGAAGATCAGAACTTGGTTATCCTGTGAACTTGGCGCCCCGTTTTGTGGCTGCTGAGTAGGGCAGATGTGGGCTTGGGGCCTGTGAGATGTGACTCAGTCTCACAGAGTCACAGATGATCAAAATAATTAGGGCAGCGCCCATTTGGTGCTCAGCACCTTTCTAAATGCTTGCATGTAGTAACTCGTTTAAAACTCACAACAAACTCAGGAGGTGGGAGCTTTCTCTCATTATATGGCATAAAGACACACAGGAGAAAAAGATTTGCCCAAAGTTTCCCAGATACTGAAAGGAAGGGCGGTTGCTGAGCTACAAACCCCAGTAGCCTGACCCCATGGCCAGTCTGCTTCAGGCCTATGCTCCTCCCACACAGAGTGGGTCTGTCTTCTATCTCACACACACCCCCCACTCCCCTGGGAGCCACAGGGGCATTCCCTTACTTTACTTGCTAATTATTTTGTAGTTTCTGAGAGGAATATTTAGACAACTGACATTCAGCCTTTCTTCTTTTCTAATACATGTATTTCAGGCTATAAATTTCCCTATAAACATAGCTTTAGCTGTACACCCACAAGTTTGGTTTTGCATCTTCATTACCATTTAGTTAAAAATATATTCTAATTTCTCTTTTGGTTTCTTCCTGAACCATGGGTTACTTAGAACTCTGCTGCTTCATTTCCAAACAATTCAGAGTTTTCTGATAGTCTTTTTATTACTGATTTCCAGATTAACTCTGTTGTGCTCAGAAACTGTGCTTTGGTCAATTTTAATCCTTTGATATTTGCTGGTTTGAGACTTGGTTTGTGACCCAGTGTGTGGTTTTGTGGTCAGTGTTCCACGCACACTCAAAAATAATGCAAAGCCATCTTAGGTAAGTGACAAAAGAGGAAACAGATAAACTAGACTTCATCAAAATTAAAAACCTTTGTGATTTGCAGGACACCGTCAAGAAGGTGAAAAGAGGAATTCGCTGGCAGTCCAGTGGTTAGGAGTTGGAGCTAAGATCATGCAAGCTGTGTGACAAGGCAAAAAAAAAAAGAAAAAGAAAAAGAAAAAGTGAACCGGCAGCCCACAGAATGGGAGAAAATATTTGCAAATCATATATCCGATAAGGGACCTGTATCTAGAACAACTCCATAATAAAAAGACAAATAATCCCAAATTAAAGAATGGGCAAAGGATTCGACTAGATATTTCTCCAAAGAAGATACACAAATGGTCAACAAGCACATGAAAAGATGATCGACATCATCAGCTACCAGAGAATTACAAATCAAAAGCACAATGAGATATCGCTTTACACCTGCTAGGATCTAATACGCAAAATAACAGATAACTGTTGGCACTGAAGCCATGACCTTGAGCACAGGGAGAAGTGAGCACGAATAAAACAAGACCTCAATCCTGAAAACTTTCAGTGGCAGCTGGTGATTTCTGGCAAAGCTGTGCTCTAGCCCCTAACTCCACTGTAAAGCTTACTTGGGCCTCTTGCAACCTTGCCTCTGCCATTATCCCGATTACTGAATTCCTTTGTCCCTGTTACTCTCTTGTCCTAAAATCCCCCTCTGCACCTGAGCAATTTCTCCTAGTTCTCCAGGCCCCACTTTAGCTGTCATCTTCTCCAAGAACCATCCCAGCACCTGAAAGCAGGCTAAGTATCCTTCTGAGTGCCCCGGGTCATTCTCCCCCAGCTCTGTGTTCTAACCTTGTTTCCCCAGAGAGACTGGGCGTGCTGGAGCCGCAGTGCCTATAGCAAGTGCACAGTGAACAGGTGCTGAGAAAACGGAGGGACCAGGAAAGGCGGAGTTTGAGGCAGGGAATCATTGTTCAGAGGAGTGGGTACAGGGGTGGCAGGATTGACAATAAATACAGCGACAGTTTCCAAGCTCCCTTTTGTACCCCTGAAACCGCTGCTTTGGAAATCCCTGGAGGACAGTCTCTGAGACACAGGGACGTGAACCATGATCAGCTCACCCCCAACGTGCTGACCTCACATCAGGTCGAGGTCCCCTGTCCACAGCTGCTCAACCAACTTGGGAGAGCAGTTCTTTCATTTCTTGCTCCTTCCTGTACCCGACCTGACAACAGGCCTGGCACACAGCAGACATGCAGTAGATGCCCAGTCTGATGACTCCACAGTCCCTGCCAGGCTTAAGGCCACAGAAGGTGCAAGTGGACATCAACCCAGCTGGGTGACTGCAGGTCACGTAATTTCAGCCGCAGACAAATTCTCTGTCACATACTTGGTAAACTCCCTGCAAATCATCCAAATATAGTCCCCCTGACAAATCCCAGTCAGTCACGTAGTTCCACGCATACACCCTACCTCAGGCATAGTCTGTCAGTCGTATCCCAAAATATACCCCTGCACCCGAACGTTCTCAGTGTCACTCACAGTCCAATAAACACAGGAGCTCACAGCATCGCCCGTCATCCACAATCATCAGTCACTGTCTTAGCCAGTCACACACACAGACTCTCGGTTACGCCTGAAATCACAGTCAGTCACAGACACACCCTCTCACGCACCACACACAACCCTCCGACAAAATCTCAAACGACTTCTTTGTCAGTCGCACACTTGATCAGGTCAGTCAGACATCCTATCAGCCGACCACACGCTCCCAGCTTGTCGGTCAGAAACACAGCAATACGAGTCAGACACAAAAACACAACCAGACACTCACACAACCGGTCAGTCGGCCGGTCCCGCACTGGAACAGAGTTCCACACTCGGTCTGTCCGTCTGTCGGTCCACGCGCGGCTCGGGGTCAGCCCCTCGCTCTCCGTCTGCGCGTGTCGGTCCCACACATCTCGCTTAGACCACCGCAGGCGTTCGCCGCTTCGGGGTTTCCCGTAGTTTCTCTCCGGCAATCCGCGGGGGGGCCCCACCCAGACCCACCTCACCCGCTGGTGCGCGGTCGGACGCTTCCGGGAGGCGACGCGGCAGCGCTGGGGTGATGAGTCCGTGCGCCAGCTGGGAACCACAGCTCTCAGAACGCGCCGCGTCTCAGTCGCCCCGGCTCGTGCGACTGCCCGCCCACCTGGACTACAATTCCCAGAAGGCGCCGCGTCGCCCGCCCCCCCACCCCCAGGAGCCCGGGGGCACGCCGGGAGTTGTAGTCCGGCCAGGTACGTGGGCCGTGGGGACAGCGGCCGTGACTTTGTTGGGCAGTGGTGGCGGTGTGTGGATGATCCAGCCGGAGGGTGTGCGGGAGGCGGAACCGTGCATGGTGCGTGGGGGGTGAGAGGTGTGAGGGGTGTGTGAGGAGGTGTGAGGAGGTGAGAGCTGTGAAGGGGGTGTGAGGAGGTGAGGGGGGTGTGAGGAGGTGAGGCGGGTGTGAGGAGGTGAGGTGTTGAGGGGGGTGAGGGGTGTGGATGCTGCGGGAAGGTGGTGCATCACGTATGTCATGTGTGTGGCCCACTGCAACCATGTGGTCACAGTGCCTCTTTATCTGGCCCTCTTTCCATTTTCTTTCCCCTTTAAAAATCTTTACCATTTTTTGGAGCCGTAATTCACATACCTTCAGTTCACCCTTCTGAAGTGTACAATTCAGTGGTTTTTAGTATCTTTACAAGGCTGTGCAACCATCACTATCTATGTCCAGAACACTTTTATCACCCCCAAAAGAAACCCATTGCCCGTTAGCAGTCACTCCCTATTCCCCCGGCCCCCAGCCCCTGACACCCACCGATCTGCCTCCTGCCTCTGGGGATTTGTCTATTCCGGATATTTTATGTAAATGGGCCCTCTGCAGTTCCTGACCACTGGTAGGCACACCATGGGCACCCTAATCCAAGGAATCCTTCACCTTCCCCAACAAAGACCTGTCTCACCCATCAAGTGCTGGGCTTTGGCCTGCGGGTGGCACTGGTGGCCTTCATTTCTTTGGGTCTTCCTGGCCTTCTCTGTGGTCTTCTGCCTTCTGCTGTCCCACTTCTGATGTCAAAAGCACAGCCCCATGACGCCCACCCCCGATAATCATAACCATAAACCACATCTGCACTGAGCCCCGTTTGCACACCAGGCAATTACTGAGCCTAGTCGGTTCACCCAGATCAACTCTGCCCATGACCTTCTCCCTTTTTGCACCGCCAAAGGCTTTCTCTCTGGCAGCTCTCGCTTCCCACCCTCCAGCCCTGCCCTCTCCAGCAAGCCCAGCTTCGCGTCACTGACGCCTTGCAGCACTTGCCTTGATACCTCCCTGCCTCCAAGCCTAACTCGCCTCCCACCAGTGAAGGGTACCCCAGGTTTTCCTGGTTCCTATTTTATCACTTCTATGAACCATCATGTCCTTCTTGCTATTATACACACCGGTGCAGTTGGCTCTGCTAACTGGTCTGGTTTGCGTCTAAAGAGGCTGTATTAGTTTCGTATCACTACTATAACAAATTACCACAAATGCAGTGGCTCATAACAACAAAAATCTCTTATCTTAGGTTTCTGGAGGTCAGAAGCCTAAAATGGGTCTCACTGGGCTAAAATCACCAGGTTGGCATTTGCGTTCCTTCTAGAGGCTCTAAGGGAGAAATCCATTTCCTTGCCTCTTCCACCTTCTAGAGGCTGCCCTCGTTCCTTGTTCTGTGCACCTGCTTCGCCATCATTCCATCCCCTTCTCTGACTGACCCTCCTGCATCTCTTTTTCACTTATGAGGACCCCTGTGATTACGTTGGACTCACCTGGTAATCCAGGATACTTTCCCCATCTGCAAATTCCCTTTTGCCATGTAAGGTAACGTACTCACAGGTTCTGAGGATTAGGATTTGGACAACTTGGGGGGCGGGGGAGGCATTATTTTGCCTATTACAGATTCTAATTTCATTGGTCTGGGTTTGGCCTTGGCATCCAGACTTTTTTTTTTTTTTGCCACACCATGCGGCATGCAGGATCTTAGTTCCGCGACCAGGGATCGAACCCGTGCCTCCTGCAGTGGAAGCGTGGAGTCTTAACCACTGGACTGCCAGGGAAGTCCCCATCCAGACTTTTAAAAGTTTCCAGATGATTCTAATGTGCAGGCAAGGCTGAGAGCCACTGGATAAGAAACAGCAGAGTGCGGTAGGAAGCAAAGGCTATGGAGAGGGACCCAGCTGATTTCAATTCCCAGTTCTGCCTCTTAACTCTTTTATGGGCAAATGACTTCATCCATCTGGCCTTCTGCTTCCTTCTCTGTAACACGGAGATAATAAGCCCTCTCCTCTTCCCAGATGATCATGGCGCCCTCTGCTTCCCCATGTCCGTGGTGGGAGGCAAAGCTGTACCCGCTCAGACACAGCCACACGCGTAGGCTCACCCAGACATACAGACCCACATAAAGACACACACACACAAAAACACAACTTGCATCCAGGATATATAAAGAACTCTTACAACGCAAATAACCCAACAACAAAGCCCCTAAATAACCCAATTTAAAAATGGGCAGGGAATTCCCTGGTGGGCCGGTGGTTAGGACTGCTGGGGGCCCAGGTTCCATCGCTGGTGGGGAAACTAAGATTCTGCAAGCCACACAGTGTGGCTACATAAATAAATAAAATAATAACGGGCAAAGACAGTAACATTTACCCAAGGAAAACGTACAAACGGCCAATAAGTACATGAAAGGATGCTCAACATCCTTTGTCATCAGGGAATTGCAAATCAAAGGCACACTGTGATCCCACTTCACACCCAAGAGGATGGCTATGATCTGAAAGACAGGTAACAAGTGTAGGTGACGATGTGGAGAAATAGGAACCCTCATACATTGCTGGTGGAAATGTAAAATGATGCAGCCTCTGTGGAAAACAGTTGGAGAAATGAAAACATATGTCCACACAAAATCTTATACAGAAATGTTCGCAGTAACATTGCTCAAAGAGGTAAGGGAGGAGCCAGGATACAGAGGTCTTTTTGCTGGAAAAACAAACAACAAAACATGTAGTCGAACATCAAAAGATTACTGCTAATCGCAAAGAACAGACACCTCAAGTTAATAATGTTAGTGCTTTTCTATGTATTGGAAGATGCAAGAGTCTGGCTTCATTGAAATTATTCCTTAGATATGTATCTTAACCATCTAGGCCAGTATCCAAAGCACAGAATGCTTCCTGTTTTTCTCCATCCTGAATTCCCCTCAGGGCTCACCGTCTGGAGTCATGCGCTGGCTGATGGCTTGCTCTTTGTCTATTGGAATGGCAGGCAACATTCCCTGTCCACAAACCACAGGGCGGTCTGCGGGACCCCCCAGTAGTTGTTTTGTATTCGGTGTCTCACTGGCTCACTCACGCATTCCCCATACCTGACGTGCCAGGAGATAGGGACACAGAGACGTGGACATGTACTAATGGGGCTCCTGGCCTGGGCGGGGCGGGGGGGCTCTGAACAAAGACACAGGCAAAAGCCACACAAGGGATGTGCTGCCAGGTGCGGGGGGGCGGAGGGGGCCACGGGCCTCTGACTTGCTAAGGGAGTCACCCTGGAGCTGATGCTGAGGACAGGAAACGAGAACAAGCTGGGCTGTCTAAGGAACCGGAAGGAGGTAGGTTCGGTCACTGCAAGCTGCCTGGGGGATGACGACGAGAAATGAGCCTGGAAAGGTGGGCCATTGTGGGGAAGTGCAGGGGCTTCGAGGCTGGGCTTGAGGTTGGTTCTTACCTTGGTGGCCACAGGGAAGCCCTGAGCAAAGTTGTACAGGAAGTGAAAGGCCCCCGCCTGTGACTGTGACGGGAACAAGCTCGTGGCTCCCAGCAGGCATTTCCCCAACGACGTCTGGATTGAGCAAGGGCTGCCCAGTTCCCACGCTGCCTTTGCCTCGAGTTGCTTCTTCAGATGGGACCCAATCCTCCTGTTGTCTCCCAATACTCAAGGGGGCTTTATATTCCACACGTCTTGGTGTCCGCTGAAAGGGATGGATGGACTTCCACCACGCTGTCCTTATCTGCTACATCTAATATTTCCATCCTGAACAGTGAATGGCTTCCAGCTGGCCTTGGGCAAGCAGTTTAACCTCTCAGAATCTCAGCTCTAAGTGGGGACAGAAGTGGCTGCATCCCAGGGCCGCTGACAGGATGAGATGGGACAACACTTGCAAAGTGCTCACAGTGTGGAAGCCTTACACCGGCATCACCGTCACAGCTGATTTCAACAAAGCCTTCATGCTGAAGCTGAGGAGCGACACAGTTTTTAAAGAGCTGGACTTGGTGACACCACGTTTCAGCACACAGAGCTTCCTTTTTTTGGGGATGGGGTGGGAAACAGAAAACCACATGGCCCGAGTTAAGGCAAGGCACAAAGGACTAAAAAAAAAAATACCTTTTTTAAAAATAGTTTCTTTTCTTGTTTGTTTTTTTAATTACACTTTTCCCTTGGCGAAAACTTTGAAATGAGCTGTTCCAGGCCTGCTGAGAGGAAGACCATTCACACCTGTGGATCTTTCCTACCAGAGAGTGGGCACCCGTGGGAACCTGCACATGGGGGAGGATTGGGGGTGGCCGTGACTCCTCTTGAAGTTCACGGAGAAGCATCTCCAGAGGACAGGTCCCAGGCCCATGCCCAGCTTTCTCGTGACCCTGCGTGGAGAAGTGCATGAAGTGCAACAGCGGCTGCTCTATACCTGCCCCAAGTTCCTGACGCTCCCAGGGCCCTCGCAGGCTCGGGGGACAACACACCCAGGACGGACAGGTCTCCGCCGCATCTGGCACGTCCGCAGTTCACTGATGCATGAGAACCAAACGATCACGGAGGGTTTTCTGACACCCGCTGCGTTCGCGTGGTCTCCCCCTGAGCCCCCCCAAGGGACCCGCTCTGGCGGAAGGCCCCGCCGCACTCCCCGCACGCGTAGGGCCGCTCGTCCATGTGCGCCCTCAGGTGCTTGGCTAGGGTCCAGCTTTGCGTGCACTCGGTGCAGGCAAAGGGCCACTCACCCCTGTGGATGCGCCGGTGCCGGGCCCGGGACGAGCTCTCGCTGAAGGCGCGCCCGCACTCCAGGCACGGGAACAGCTTCTCACCCGCGTGGGTCCTCTGGACCCTCCCACGCTCCTTGCACGCGTGGGGCTTCCGTCTGCCGGCACTCGGCGGACAGCCCACGAGGCACGCGTTCTCGCCAAACGCACCTCCCCACCCACCGCGCGCCGGCGCGTCCTCCCCAGCTTCGACTCCTCGAGGGAGACTGTGGTCTGGAAAAGAGCCGAAGGCTTCCACGCACACGCCCTCTCCCGGATCCAGGGCTGAAATGCACGCGACGCCCTCTTGGCGAACATGGTTCGCGGGAGCTTGCGCCCGTACCGGCGTGTCCTGATGCTCGGTGAGGAAGGGCAGCCAGGGAAAACCTCCTGCGAGGCTCCGCTCGGGGCTCTGCTCCCGCCGGCTGCGCGTCCCCGCTGCCGCCTGGCCTCTGTGCTCTGTGACTTCACGATGGTGTGTGCCCTGGCAGTCCCCGCGTCACCTGCCCTGGAACCGGAGCATCACCTGCCCTGGAGCCTGCCCTTTGTCGGGAGCTCGGGACCCAGGCTCTGATTCTGAAATGTAAGCAAGAAACGTGCTCAAGCCGCGACCTGAACGTGCACTGCCAATCTGCGCGGGGACAGAGCCCCAGCGGCCTGACTTGGACAACAGAACGAGCTGCTGGCCCGGACCTGCGGCCTCGAGCAGAGGCTCCTGCATCTGAGGAAGGGCACCCACCGCAGAGCACGTACCAAAATTCCAGACTCCCAGGAGGAACGCAGGTGCTCAGTATAAACCATGCTGTTGGTACCCACGGTTCAGGCGCAGTGAGCCGCTGTTACCATCTAGGGAGTGGTGAGAACCCCACGCTCCCGAAATCCAAGTTCAGACACCAGCCAAAGGCCAGCCTCGCATCAGGCCCTTCCAAGGACAGCAGCCTCAGACCTGCTGTGTTAACCTTTCTCTGCACAGCGAGGAAGGAAAACGGTAGAAGGGGAACAGAGAAAGGAAAGGGCCAAGGCCACCGAGAGCCATCCCCTTGGTCAGATGCCATGAGGGGCACAGCCGCGCCCTCAGCGGACCAGGGCCTGGCCAGCAGAGTGGAGAACAGGCACTCAAACAAAAACTTGTATGTATGTGAATGTTCCCAACAGCCAAAACGTGGAAACAGCCCAACCCTCTGTCAACTGAAGACTGTATGAATAAAATGTGGTCTATCCATGCGATGGAGTATTATTCAGCCACAAAAAATAAAGGGCTGATAATGTGCTACGATGTTGATGAACTTTGAAGGCATTACGCTAAGCGAACGAAGCCAGATACAAAAATTCCACAGAGGCACAAAGCTGATTAGTGATTGTCAGGGGCTGGGGGGACTGACTGCTTAATGAGTAAGGGGTTTGGCTCTTTTCTGTTGGGTGTACACGCCACCTCCTTGCCCCAGGAGGAGAAATAAACTCATCTGAAACATGGTGACTATAGTTATAATACTACATCGTATACTTGAAATGTCCTAAGACAGTTTATCTTAAGTGTTCTCACTATGGTGAAAAACGGTAACTCTGGGCTTCCCTGGTGGTGCAGTGGTTAAGAATCCGCCTGCCAATGCAGGAGAAACGGGTTCGAGCTCTGGTCTGGGAAGATCCCACATGCCGCGGAGCAACTAAGCCCAGGCGCCACAACTACTGAGCCTGTGCCCTAGAGCCTTCGAGCCTCAGCTACTGAAGCCCGCGCAGCCTAGAGCCCGTGCTCCGCAAACAACAGAAGCCACCTCAATGAGAACCTGCGCACAGCAACGAAGACCCAACGCAGCCATAAATAAAAAAATAAATAAATTTATAAAAAAAAAACACAGTAACTCTGAATCAATAGCTTGATTGGCGTAATCATTTCACAATGTATACGTATGTCAAAATACAACCTTGTACACCTTAAATATATGTAACCTTTATTTGTCAATTACACCTCAGTAAAGCTGGGAGAGAAAAAACGAAATTTAATTTAAAAAATGATTAGATAGAGACCTTCCTTCACTTACCTGGACCTCTTGGGATGTCTCTCTCCACAGTCCACGGGTCTTCCCACTGCTCCAGCTTGGAGATCACGTCCGGTTTGGAATCAGGAAGTCCTGTCTACGGTGACAAAGGAGGAGGGGGTTGCTACAAGTCAGTCAGGCCCCAAGAGGCTCAACAGTAGTGCAGTGTGTGCCCTGAGGCATGGGAAAGCCCTCTCCCTGGTGATTCAGGGAGTACAAAGGGGACCCAGCTGGGGACACAGAGCAAGGACACATCTGGGTGTGAGTGACCAGGCATGAGGCAGGGGATGAACACACACACACACACTCACACACAGCATCCTCTGCGTTGGGCCCAGCAACCCCCATTCCTCCCTTGTGAAGTCCATGGCCACGTCCTTGAATGTCACTGGCTCTGAAACATCCCACACACATTGGCACAGCCAGGGGCTATGTCTGACAGGGGTCAGTCCCATGGGAAACAGCAGGATGTGAACACCCTGTTGTCATGGGGGAGGGAGTGGGGGGGACTCACGCTGAGTGGCCCAAGCCAAGAGTTGGCGCTGTTATCACCTTGATACTGGGTGCTGTGATTCCAGTTGAATATTGTGTCTCTCCCAAAGTCCTATGTTAAAGCCTTAACCCCCAAAGTGAAGGCATTTGGAGGTGGGGCCGCTGGGGGTGATTAGTTTTAGATGTGGTCATGAGCCTGGGTGTTGGCTGGTAAACAGTGTGGCCACAGAGAACCCCATGTCCCAGATCTTCCCAGGGTCAGGGTTTCTCCCAAGGTGCCCTCGATTAGTGACAGAGTCACTGAGCTCCACCCTGGGGTGAAGAGAGGAGGAGGAAGGGAGGGAGAGGAGGAGGTTGGCCCTGCCCCAGGACCCACCCTCCCTGGGGGCTGCAGCTCCAGTTCAGCTCGCAGGTGAAGTGGTGCAGAAGCAGGAGCGGAAACGGGTGTGCCTGCTGAGAACATAGGCATTTTGGAGACTCACGCGGACAGCACCTGACGGGAATGTGGTGTCCTGGGCCTCAGGCTTATGGCCCTTGATCCTCCCCTGAGAGGGAGGAGCTGGGGGGAGGGCAGGGGAGGGGCTCGAGGTAGGCCAGATCTGCCCTCAGACCCCAGGGACCGCAGCCCCAAAGTCCCCTCACCCAGAAGCCCTGCCAGCCAGTGGCCCCTTTCCCAGGGACCCTGGCCCTCCCCGACCAGACCCTCCCACAGGCGTTTGCTCCTGTGCTGCCTGCCCTCGGCCTGCTCCCTCCTGTTCGCCCTCCAGGGCTCGCAGAACCACAGCCCCCAATGTTTGCTACGTGCCAGGCGTGCTGTGGGAACCTTCCATCAGCTTGCTTGATCCTCACTCTGCCCCTACGAGTGAGGCAACACTACCTGACCCATTGGACAGGAAGGAAACTGAGGCATCAAGAGGGGAAGACGCCTGCGTTCACATGGACAGACGGGGTGATCTGTGCCCCTGGAATTAGTCTGGGGATGTGGCACACCACCTCAGCTCTGGTGCAGGGGTCTGCACAGCCACCATGGATCCAGGGTGACCCGGGGAAGATGCACGCTTGGACCAGGAAGTCCTGGACCTCTGGCCCCATATCCCTGCTCCGGGCCTGTTTCCTCTCAGGTACAGCAGGGACAGCCTCCGGGAGGATGGACAGCATTATGCTGTGAAAAGTCTTTGTGAAATGAAACACAACACGGGAACAGCGCACAGGGTCTTTGCTGCCCAAGGCCACACTACCTTTACACCCTGCATCCCCGCCTGGCTCCTAGGCTGGGCAAGGGGTCATGGGGCTCAGGGATCCATAGAAAGCAGCCCTCTGATTTGATGCTTGGGGGCTGGGCCTCAGACCCTGCCTCTAAAACTGTCCCTGAGCCTAGGCTGAGTCCCTGAGCCGCAGCCCCATGCCACCCCCAGCCCGTGAGCTTCTCAAAGGCTCTCTGGGCCACACTGGCCCAGTTCCCTAATGTGCGGAAAATCAGGTACTGTCACTACCCTCTGTTATACAGGTGGGGGAAAACGGAGGCACAGAAGGGTTAAATCTAACCCTTTGCATTGTGAAGCAAATAATGGGTAGGTGGGGATTTGAAACAAGGCAGTCAGACTTGAGTCTGTGCCTTCAAAACAGTAATTTTTAAAAAGAGATATCAGGGCTCAGCTCAATGAGTTCTGAGCAATGCACACACCTGTGCAACCATCGTCCAGATCAAGCTCTAGAACCTTCTGTGAGGATGGAATTTGGCAGCCATCAGCCCCATGTGGCTCCTGAGCAGTACGAACGCAGGTGGTGTGACTGAGAAACTAGATTTGTGATTTTTAAGTTTATTTATTTAATTCAGATTTCAATACGTACAACGTGGCTCGAAGATACCAGTTGGAAAGTTCAGCCCTGGGGCGTTTCAGCACCATGGACAGACCCCCTCCTGGCTCCCTTCCAGTCAATGCCCTCCCCAGCCAGGAGGTGGTTACTGCTGGGATTTCTGACCGCGCAGGAGTTGTCCCTCTTCTTGAACTTCGTACAAAGTGAATGATACGCTGTGTAACAGTCTGAAGTCTCAGCTCCAAGCTCTCTCAGGCTTATGGGTGACAGCAGCAGAAGGCACCTTTCAGGATCCCTTGTTACAGGGACGGTTGGGGATGAAGTGGAGCTACCAGGTGGGCGAGTAGCTGCCCTGAATTCAGGTCCCGACAGAGACGCCCAGGAGGGGACGGCTGACTGAGGCCTTCTGCCCCTCCCCACAGGGGTGAGAGTGGTGAGCAGATCCCTGGGGCCCAGTGCGCCCTTCCTCCTGGTGTCATTGCTAAGCGAGGGAGGTGGGTAAGTGGAGTATGTCAGATCTAGGATCAAACCCACCTTCACCACTCCCTGATGGGTGACCTTGGGCTGCTCAAGTCCCCTGGGGCCTCAGTTTTCTATCTGTAAAATGGGGTAATAATACCTTTTGTGGGAGGCTGTTTGTTCATTCATTAACAAGTACTCCACGGACTGGGCACCACATCATGAAATCTACAGTCTGTGATGAATGGGAACAAGTGTAAAGTGTTCAAATGTGGTAAGAGATAAAAGCGTAATGTGGGTTTGGGTGGCCAGGGAAGGCCTCTGAATGGCTAAGCTTATACCCTATTGAGTGGCCAGTGGGGTGGAGGAGGAGAATGATGGGCAAAGGGAGAGCCACAGGGGAGGCCTGGAAAACAGGTAGAAGTCAGGTCATGCAGGGCCTGGAAAGCATGGAAAGAAGTGTGAATTTGTTTCAAATCAGGGGTCAGCAAACACGGCCCCGTTGCCTGTTTTTGTATGGTCTATGAGCTAAGAATGGTTTTTACATTTTTAAGTGTCTGGCGGGGGGAAAGGTGAAAAGAAGACAAATGTTACATGAAAGTCAGATTTCAGTGTCCATCAACAAAGTCGTGGATTTCGTCAGGAAAAAAGAAAAGAGTGTGGATGTGTGCCTTCTCTCTTGTTAGATAAGAACCTATATGACATCCTTGATTTTGCCTCTTGGACTGCAAAGCTCAAAATACTTGCTATCTGGTGCTTTACAGGGACAGTTTGCTGACCCTGCTCTGATGACCTGGGCAGTGACAGAGGGTTTAAGGGGAGGGGTGGCCTCACCATTCAGGGTTAAAGACCCCTCCAGTCTTATGTGGAGAGAGGTGGAAGGGGCAAAGGGTGGCAGAGACCTGTGAGGAGGTGGTGGTCTGGGCTAGGCTGAGGAAGGCAAGGAGAAGGGCATATTTTGAGGGAGACCTGGTTTCTGAAAAATGTCCAGCCCTGTGACCACCACCCTGCCGTCTGCCTCACCTGGTGCCTCGGGCTCCATCAACTGCTCGGTCTCTGGACTGCTTGGCCTCACCAGATACATGACAGTCGTCTTAGTCTCAGGCTGAGGAGCCAGGTTGTAGGTGACGCTGGCAGGGATGGATTCCTGTCCCCAGAGTCTACTTCTCACACAGCAGTGGGGCTCCAAGCTTCTGGCTTGAACCTTGGGGCCCAGGGCTGGGATTCTCGTAAATGAAGTACTGCTGGCTGAGCACAGGGCAGGGAGTGGGTGCGGCCACAGCCATACACATGGGCTCCCCTGGGACAGACCAACTGCCTCAGTGCCCCGAACTGAGAACGTATGTCCACACACAAACCTGTGTGTGAATGTTCACAGCAGTGATGCTTGAGTAAACAAACTGGTCCATACGATGGAATATTATTCAACTGCAAAAATGAAGTACTGATACACGACACAACGTGAATGAACTTGGAAAACATTACTTTCAGTGAGAAAAGCACACACACAAAAGCACATATTGTAGGACCCCATGTATATGAAATGTCCAGAACAGAGACAGAAGGTAGATTAACGGTTGCCAGGGGCTGGGGAGGAGGTGAACGGGGGAGTGGTGGCTACGGGTTCAGGGCGTATAGGCACACACCTGAGGTCACACCTGCATACACAAGCGGTGTCACACATGCGGGGTCGGGCTCGGATGCACACCTGAGGTCTCGACTGCCAGCACAGGTCGCTCCCCACCCCCACCCCCTGGCGCGCATCACCGCCTCTTCTCTCCCCTCCCCCACAGCCCGGCCGCCCCGGTCCACGCCCCTTGGGCCCCACCGCCTGCACACACGGGCCTCCCCGTTCCTCACACTCGCACCGCCAACCCGCTGGGACCGCGAACTCACCACAGAGTCGGGGGGCGCCCCCACTCTCGCGCATGCCGCCCTGTGCAGGCTTACTAAGGCCACTTCCGCCCAGCGCCGGTGGTTGGGGACTTCATCTCCCAGCGGGCTCCGCGCGCTCCGTGCCTGGAAACAGCCGGCATACGGTGAAGGCCCTTCTGGGAAATGAAGTCCAAGTGCACCGCCAAGGGAAGAGCGTGGGGACGTGTCAGTCCGTCTTCCCCGGGGTGGGGGGTTGGAGGACTGGACATACAGGGACAGGCACAGTTTCCTGTGTCCTTTTAGATATGCAACGTATGTACTTTTTGTCCTCTCCCTCCTCACACATACACATGTATAAGTATTAATGGAAGAAATTTTCATGTATTGAGGTACGGGGAAGTCATTCTGGCTTGTACACGATTTAACTTTACTTTTATGCTAACTAAAACTTAAAAGCCTGTTTGCAGCCTATCACACACACATTGTATATCTGCTTTAATCATTACAGAAAAGGGTGCACTGACCAGAAGTAAAGAATGTCCATGTTAAAAATAAAGATTAAATGCCTTCCTTCCTGGGACAGCAATGCCCATCCTCCTTCAATGATAAGGCTCCCTTCCCAGGTGCCAAGGCCATACTGACTGACTGACTTTTGTTTGTTTGTTTAAATTTATTTATTTATTTTTGGCTGCGTTGGGTCTTCGCTGCTGCACCCGGGCTTTCTCTAGCTGCGGCGAGTGGGAGCTACTCTTCGTCGGGGTGCGCAGCCTTCTCATTGCGGTGACTTCTCTTGTTGTGGAGCACGGGCTCTAGGCGCGCGGGCTTCAGTAGTTGTGGCTCATGGGCTTAGTTGGTCCACAGTATGTGGGATCTTCCCGGACCAGGGCTCGAACCCGTGTCCCGTGCATTGGCAGGTGGATTCTTTTTTTTTTGGCAGGTGGATTCTTAACCACTGCGCCACCAGGGAAGCCCTATTTTTGTTTTTTGAAACCTTGAAGGAAGGTATCCTTGACTTGTCTGATGCTCTTTGTTCTGAGAAGATACAAAACTGCACTGAAAACCATGCTTCAGTGGAGCAGCTCCTCAGAGTTATCTGAGATGCTGTCTTCCAGGCTATAGTCCTCAGTTTGGCTCAAATAAAACTTTCTTCTATTCCTACTATAGATTGGTTTATTGATGGGAAATGTACGTGCTACAACTAGCTTGCAGGAAACTTTATGGAGTCTATGCTGTTTTCCACTCAATTGGTCCTGTTAGCTCAACACACACGTGTGCATATACACAGAACAGGTGTGGCCAAGACACACAGTCATGGGGACATTTAACTGGGGGGAGACATACAATGAACAATGAAACAAATGAACAAACTTAGTTTAATTTTAAAGAATTAAGGTTTTGTTTAAATTTATTTTTTGAACTGGTAATACTTTTACATGTTTCAAAATTCCAAAAATATCAAGATATAGAGTGAAAATTATTCATCCTTTTCCCCTCACTTCTCCTCTCCAAGAGCAAGTAGTATATATAGTAGTATGTATGTTCACTCTGTACCCTTCAGATATAGTGTGTGTGTGTGTGTGTGTGTGTGTGTAAGCAATGGCTTCTTCTTTACACAAATGGAAACACACCATACAAACTGTTTTATACCTTTTCACTTAACAATCTTGGTGCTCTTTTCCACAGTTCATAAAGACAGTCCCCATTTTAAGGGCTGTGTAAAAGCCAGCCAGTCCACCATAAATCACTTAGCCAGTTCCATGGGGTGGACACTGAGGTTGTTTCCAAATTTTCACTTTTGAGATCAATACCATGGTTAAAACTACATACAGTTTGCACGGGTACAAATATATCTGTAGGATTCATTATCAGCAACTGGTTTGCTGAGACAAAGTGTTTGTAATTTAGATAGCAACCAACAAAGTGCCCTTCGCAGAGGCTGTTATCAATTCATACTCCTTCAGAAATGTGTATGAATCCCTCCTCCCCCTTTTGGATAAAAGTCAAGGCTGGTAAGATGCTGGGTGGAGGTCACATTGTTACAATCCTCCTGAAAGGTAATTTAAAAAGCTATATGAAATCCATTTTCAGAGGAAAATGTTCAAGATAAAGAAGTACATGTTACAAGAGAAACAGAAGGGATTCTAATTTTCTAAACACAAGATAACTACACATAAATATTTTTGTTGTGTGTATAAGATTTAATGTTTACTCTATGTATACACACATGTATATTTCAAGAAAAAATTACAAGGAAAATTAACAAAATCTTAGGTAATGACCATCTCTGGAAGGTGGAAGTATGAGGAATTAAATTTTAAATAAGCCTCCATACTTATGTGTATTTTACTTTTGTGCATTTTACAGGTCTTGCTACAAAGAATTTGCATTACTTTGACAAACTGATAAAACCATATATTCTCCCTAGTTTATAGTAATTTCCCCTGAGGAGTTTCTTATCTGACTTGGTTTCAAAGCATCTGTAAGGAAATTAGTAGGAATATGACGCCTAGAAAACGTGACCCGAAAAGAGAAATGGAAAATTCCCAAAGATCTGCAGTGCATGGGCGAGGGCGGCAAATGGCAACAGTGACAAGCTTGTTCCAGGCTTACCTGGTGAGGCCACTGTGGCCTCAGCCCACCCAGTGTCCACTCTGAGAACTGTGGAAACACGACCCTTTGGCAGCTGCCATTTTTCGGGCCAAGGCAGAGGGAACGGGGCAATCGCAGGCCTGGATTCCAAGCTTTCCAGAGCTGTGAAGTTACCGCGGGGACTCCCCTCCTCAGAGCACACTGGCAGTGGGAGCATTCCGAGTCTGCACCCCACACCGCTGGTGGGGCCGTAAGGAGGTAAAGTCAAAAGCGGGGAGGGCTCTGGTGGCCAGGCCACTTGGTGTCATGTCACTCCCCCTCTCGTGGCCATCCTGCACCAGTGGTGGCAGTGGGAATGGAGTGGAATGAAGACAGCTGAGATGTTTAGATGGTAAAACTAACAGGATATCTATCTTCTGGCTTGAGGGATGGGGTGAGGGGTAGCAACCATCCCCGTGAAAGGGCCCAGGGGAGGAGGAACAGGTTTGGCCTGGAAAATGGCCTTTCCCTCCAGGTAGGCTGTGTTTTGGGACTTTGCAGGACATCTAGGCGAGCTGCCCAGCAGCATGCAGCTGCTGTTCTAGCCTGAAGCTCAGAGACCAAGATGTGGGAGTGAGCGGAGCATGCAATGGGCCTCCGGGACCACACCCCAGGGACCCCAACATTTAAGAGGGGAGGGGAGGGGAGGGCAAGAAGCCCCTCGAGAGGTAGAAGGGATCTGGAAGAGTGGGGTGTTCCCGAATGTCAGGGGACCAAGCATTATAGGGAAGGGGGCCTGGCCGGCAGGCTGAACTATCCAGGGGATGAAGAGGCCGAGCCGAGAGGCGGTGGCGGCATCTGAGCAGGAAGTGCGGAGCACTAGCGACTCCTCCAAGAAGAGACCGGAGGCGGAGGGCTGAGGGTGCTGCCAGCTGCCTATCCGTTACCTGCTTCCCCAGACCTTCTTCTGAAGGGTGTGGTCTCAGCCACAGAGGTTAGAGAAGCTGAACACTAGCTTTCCAAGCGCCCTCGGCATTAGACGGCGCCCTGTGACCCAGGCTTGGCCCGCGAGACATAAGGAGCACCGGCTGGAAGCTTCGGGGAAAGGCTTTTCTTTGAAACCTCACTGGAGAGACGAGCACAGGCCTGCCCTTCCCCCGTCCTCCAGTCCTGATCGTGGACGCAACTGCTGCAGCAGTCTCCCTGCGATGAGGAGGGCCCGGGGGGGAGAGAAAACACTGCCTCTGACGTAGCTGAGGCCCTGAGGACACAGCCTGATCTGTTTAAGTCATAGTTAACGGGATGCTGACTTCAAGTTCTGGCTCCAAGCTGTGCGAGCTGGCCATGGCTACTTTTGTCCTGTGCCCCATCTTCCTGCGTGTAAAATGGCACCACCTCACAGAACCGTGAGGCACTGCCTGTCTGAAAACACACCTTTTCTGAGCCATGGAAAGAGAAGGTTATTTGCTAAGAATGAAGTGGCAGGTGGTGCGGGCTAAGCCACGAGGACAGAGGTGTTGTGACAGTGAGAGCCGACAAGGGAAGTCCATGAGGACAAGCCCAGAGGACAGGTGAGCGCAGAGAAGCAAACGCGAGGCTTCGAGGGCTCTTGTGGAACCTCTGGAGATGAGCAGTGAGGCTGCCTCTGAGCGTCCTGGAGGCCAGCTCTGCTGGGATGGAAACCCCACTGCCTGTGACACCCACAGCGCCCAAAGTACAGAAATGGACACGAGAAAGTTCTGACAGGGTTCTGACACTCAACCATCATGTCTCGGCAGTGAGAGCTCTGAGGCTCAGCCATTCTGACAGAGGTCTTAGAACTGCCGTTGCATCCTTCCACGATGATGCTTCTTCCATTCAACTTGGCGCTCTGCTAACCCAACATTCTGTGGTTATTTTTAGGAACAATTTCCACAAGCTGAGATGTGCCATAACCAATTTTCCTTCCTTCCAATTTTTGATGTTTATGGTGTGTGTTTAACTTCACTAGAACTCAGCTGCAGTGGGAACAGCAAACAAACAAAAAAAGGAACCATGTTGTATAACCGGAGCACACGACATAGTGTCCCGGCGGGATGGGCATTTCGCTCTTTCATTGTAGGTTAGAAAGCAGGCAGGTTTAAATCCTTGGTTTTTACATCCTTTCTGCTATGAGATACCAAGGATCACATCTCGAACACAATGTTCTTCTTTATGTCAAGAACAGCATAGACAAAGTTCACAAGGTTTTGCTTTCCTGAGGAGTAAAGTTGGAGGAAAGCAAAAAGATGATCCAGACGAAGTTTCCAGTTGTGGACATGATAATGGTCATGTTAGAATGTTCTGCATCGCATACAAATAAACCATTTTCTCAGACGTCTCTCTCCTGGGCATTGACAGCTGAAAAGTCTTCCGAAGGTCTTCCAGCAGAGACCCCAGCAAGATGGGGAGCCGTGCTTGAGATGGGGCAGACGAACTCTGAGAACAGAACAGTGAGTCACACCATTCACACAGCCCCTCAGCACAGCCTGGTGACTTGACGCCAAATCAGAAGTCACTCCACCAGGCCAAGGAGGGTCTGATGGGCAGGCTCGGGATGGGGACAAAATTTAGGTTATCCTGTTGTTTGTTTCCCCCAACATATAAAAGACTAAAAAAGAAAAAGAAAGGAGACCTATAGATTAAAAGAGACCTAAGAAAAATATTAAGCAAATGTACCGTGTGATTTGTGTTTAGATCATGATTAGAACAAACCCAATAGAGAACAAAACAAAATTTATGAGGCAACCAGGAACATCTGAACACTAGACACTTAATAATATTAGATGTGAAAATGGTAATATAGTTTTACTCGATTTAATGAAATTAATCATTTTTCCTGCTTCATCCCAGACATTCTTAAATGAAACCAACATTTTTTTTTTCCTTTACTGAAGTGCCAGGGAAGGAAGACTATGAACAAGCTCGGGACCACGTCCTTGATTCCCACTCAGGCTCTGGCAGCTTTACTCACTGAACTTGGTGAAAAAGGCAAATGACGGCTCAGAATGATTACGAAAACGGTTTCTGTCAGCGTGGGCTAACGTGATTTTATATACATATCTAAAAGTCCATGCTTTTTAGAGATATCCAGAAAAATGGATGAAATGACAAGATTTCTGAGGCTGATGTAAAAATAATCCCGTGGCAGGCAGGGGTGCCAGTGAAAATGTATTATCCATGTTTTACATGGAATGTCCAAAATAAAATGCTAAAATCTAGATTACTCAGAAAAATAAGTGGATTCTTTTCCTTCATACCAACTACGAATGCTAAGAAACAGTGAAAAAAAATTACTGAAAACCATGTTGTGCACACGCTCATGATATCGCTTGTTAAAATCAAATGTATAGGACTGTTAACACAGCCCTGATCAATCAATTTACAGAGTCCGGGGAAAATCGGCTCTTGTGCTGGGCATGGTTTCTCCACCTCAGGGCCATGTGATTCTTTGCTGAGGGGCTGTCTGGGGCTTTACAGGATGTTCAGCAGCATCCCTGGCCTCCCCTACTGGATGCCAGGGGCACCCCTCCCTTCCGCCAGTCATGACAACCGAAATTCGTCCAGACATCATCAGGGGTCTCCTGGGGAACAAAAGCACTCTGAGCGAGACCCTCCATCATAGGCCACACTGCTGTTCTAAGGCGATGGCTTCCAGCGGGAGCTGCGACACCCCCCAGGGAACACCGTGGAATTTCACGGGGGCTCCTCTGACATTTGATTTGGGCATGAGTGTGGCTGCCATGCATGCTCTAATGACCCTGAAGTGCAGAACCGGCCCCAAGGGACCGTGTACGTATGCGTGCAACCACCTGTCTGTAATGTATGAATGAGACCCTGGGTCGACTCCACGTACAAACTAATTAATTCCTGCAAGTTTAAATGTTATACATAAACCTTCCAGAAACGCACTGGCATTTTGTTTTGTTCAAACCTTTTCCAAGACTTAGTCACCACTTTGGGAAATCACACCCACACAGGAACGCCTCTCGTAATGTTTCCATGGTCAACACTACACCCCGTGCACCTGACGGCAACAGGCAATGCCCCAGGTCTCCGGGCACAATGGCCACAAGGTCACAGGGAGAGATACCACCAAGTCAGCACACGTTACCCTACTGTAAATTACTTTTGCTTTAATTATCCTTTACAAAATAGGGGCACGTATGGATTTTTCAACATTACACGTGTGGGGGTTACATTACCTGTCAATTCATTTCAGGGTACTGGGCTTGATAGATTGGAGAACCACTGAGCTCAGGTGTGTGGGAAGCGTCATTTCCTTAGGAAATCAGAGGGCATTTCTACCCCAGCCCCCCTTCCATAAATACACCTTGTAGGACTTACCACATTTTTGTACCTGTGGTTCAAAAGTCATCCGCAGAGTTTCTCCCCTAGGTGGATTCTCTGATGTCAAACAACACGGACGTGCCCACAGAAGGCTCTTCCACCCCAATAACGTGCACTGGGTTTTTCTCTTGCATGATTTCGTGGATGTCAAACAGGGCCAGTGCCCTGCCTGCCGGCTGCCCTGCCTTTGTCCCGGCCCCAGGGCTCTCACCCGTGGGCCCGAGTTGGTGCCGCCCGAGGTGCGGGCTCCGGCTGCAGGGCTGCGGGCGCCGCCGGCCCCGGCCTCGGGGATCCTCCCTGGTGTGCGTTATCTGGTGTCGGATGAGGTGCGAGCTCTGCGTGAAACACTTGCCGCACTGGCCGCACCTGAAGGGCCTGTCGCTGTGGGTAGCCCCCTCGCCAGGGGTCAGGGGCTCCGGCCACGCCGGCGTGGGCTCGAAGGCCAGCCTCTGGCGGCAGTCGTAGGGGCCCTCGCCGGCGTGCTTGCGCTGGTGCTGGGCCAGGGACGAGCTGTGCCGGAAGCCCTTGCCACAGCGGCTGCACTCGTAGGGTCTCTCGGCCGTGTGCGTCCTCAGATGCAGGAACAGGCACGTGGTGCGCGAGAAGGCCTTGCCGCACACGCTGCAGGTGAACGGCTTCTCCCCGGTGTGCGTGCGCCGGTGGCGGCCCAGGGATGAGTTCTGGTTGAAGGCCCGCCCGCAGTCCTGGCACGCATAGGGCTTCTCCCCGGTGTGGATCCTCCGGTGCACCGTGAGGTGCGTGCTGTGGCAGAACGACTTGCCGCAGTCCGCGCACTTGTAGGGCTTGTGGCCCGTGTGGATGCGCTCGTGCTGCACCAGCGAGGAGTTCTGGCTGAAGGCCTTGCCACACTCCTTGCACGCGTACGGCCGCTCACCCGTGTGGATCCTCCGGTGCACCGTGAGGTGCGCGTTGTGGTTGAAGGACTTGCCGCAGTCTGCGCACTTGTAGGGCTTGTCTGGCACTTGGCTGCGCGCAGGCTCGGGTTCTGGTTCCAGAAGCGCCTGACCAGAAGAGTTGCTGCGGTCACTGTTGTCACGTGGCTGTCTTCCCGAGGAGCCCATCTGCTCACCGACTGCACTCGGGTTCTGCTGCGAGCTTGTAACCCATGAGTCGGGAGCACACAAACACTCTGTCCTGGAAGTCTCCGGGAGGGGATTTGGGTATGGACTCAGGACACAGTTTTCCCCAAGTCTGAGACCTTCGTGGCTTCCATCCTGAACCAGTGCTTCCTTGAGGCTGAATTCCAATTGCCTCAAATTACCCTGGTCCTTCTCGGGCCCCTGCACCCGGCCCTCATATTCCCAGTCTTCCCCCGGTGTAGCGGGACATAGAGCCTCGCCCAGGAAGCCTTCCCGCCCCTTCTCCTCAGGAAGGCCCTGCTCCTGGGGCGGTGCTCGGCCCTCAGGTCCAGACTCCCAGCCTGAAAGAAAACCCAAGAGCTGTGAGGGGCTAGTGGACACACCCTGGGCCTGTGACCTAACCTCTTGCCCCACCTCCCAATTCTGCTCTCACATTGACCCCAGTGCCCTGTCTCTAAACACAGCTTCACTCATCCATCCTTTCAACAAAAACTTCTTGAGCACCTGCCATGGGCCAGATATTGTCCTAGATCAGGAGCTGGCCAACTACAGCCCCCAAGCAACTGATGCTTTTTATGTTTTTAAAGGGCTGTAGGAAAAAAATACGTGACAGAGGTGGGCGGAATTCTGAAGCTGTCGGTGGCTGTCCAGGCAGTCATGCAGGTACTGCTATCAAGGGATTTTGCAGGTGACATTAAGTCTACTCATCAGCTGACCTTAAATCTCAAAGTAGGGAGATGATGCTGGATTAGCTGACTGGGCCCAAAGCAATCCCCTCAAGCTTTAAAAGCAGAAGGAGGTAGAAGGCAGAGGCTGGCTGGCCAGGGGGCATGAGCCAGGGAATGCGGGTGCCTCTCGAAGGTGAGAGAAGCTCTCGGCTGAGTCTGCAAGGAAACAGGAACTTCAGTCCTATGACCGCATGGAACTGGATCCTGCCCGTGTCTAGATGCGGATTCTTCCTGTGCCTCCCAGTAAGTCGGCCCCCCGATCCCCAGCCCGCCAATGCCTTGCCTTTGGCCTTGTGGGCCCCAGAGCAGATAAACCAGTCAGGTCTGACAGAACTGGGAGATAATAAATGTATGCTGTCTTAAGCCGTGTTTGTGGCAATCTGTCTCAGCGGTGACAGTTGCCCGCAAAGCCTAAAATATCTACTGTCTGGCCCTAGATGCTGGGGACAACGCAGTGACCCTCTGGAGCTGGGGAGGCAGACGCTGAACAAAGTGCAGAAGCAGCAGGCTTGGGTGGGGAACGAGTAGCTGAGTACAGAAGACCTAGGTGCGACAGGCCAGATCCCCAAGCGCAGGTGCCCTCTTGTCTGCGGACACCCTGGAGGAGCAGCATCTGGCCTGCGGATCCTCCAGAATCGCCCCTCACGCAGGCAGGGCGTGGAGTGGCGGTGGAGCACCCTCCCGCACACTCACCCCTACAGCAGCACACGCCTACCCTCTGGAAGGCAGAGTCTAGGGCCAGATTTGGCAGGGCTGTGCCCCTTCTGGAGACTGCAGGAATGGGTTTCCTTGCTGTTTCCAGCGTCTAGAGGCGCTCACGTTCCTTGGCCCTTGCCCTCGCCTCGAGAGCCAGCAGCGGAGTGCCTGCCAATCCCTCTCTGACGTCACCTGTCCTCTTCCCGCCTCTCATAGAGGACTGTTGTGACTGCAATGGGCTGGCCCAATAATCCAATGGACGGGCGCTGGGCATCAGGACGTGGACATCCTTGGGGGCCAGGCTCCCTGTTCACCCCAGCCCTCTCCAACCTTCTCACCTGCTGCAATCCTGTCCACAGCACACTCTATGTGTTCATTCACTTACGGTCCATCTCACCACACCAGAATGTCCACAGCCAGTTCCTACAGCTGACAGGGAGCAGGTTCTCAAAAACACATGCTTCAGATGCGAGGCACTGAGGCACTGGCTGGGGGACAGGTGACGTAGGAGCCAAGCCTGACCAGGCAGCAGGCGCCTGTCTCGCTCACCTCCAGTCCCCAAACTGGACTCCACGCACAGCACCCAGAGGGTACTTAACAAAAACACCAGCCAGTCCACAAGGACAAAAACACCAGCCAGTCCACAAGAACACTCTACAGGAATGTTTACAGCAGCACTTTTCACAAGAGCCAAAAAGTGGCAACAACCCAAATGTCCAAAAGTGTGGTCCATCCACATAATGGGATATGATTCAGCCATGGAAAGGAATGAAGTACTGACATACGCTACAACATGACTGAACCCTGAAAACAAGACGTTCACTGAAAGAAGCTAGACACATACAAACTATTAGGTATTAAAATAAGCTACAAGGATATATTGTATTGATACAACACAGGAAATTTAGCCAATATTTTATAATAACTGTAAGTGGGGTACAGCCTTTAGAAATTGTGAATCAGTATATTGTACACCTATAGCTTATATAATATCATACATCAACTATACTTCAATAAAAAAATAAAACAAAACAGACACAAACAGAAAAAAAGAAAAAGCTGGACACCAAAGGCCACATACTGTAAGATTCCATTTAAATGGAATATGCAAATCCACGGACAGAAAGTGGATTAGTGGTTGCCGGGGGCTGGGAGGGATGAGGCGATACAGTGACTGCCTTTGATATTGTCATTTAATAAGAAATATGTATTTGGTCTTCATCTCTGGTCCCCGGCACACAGCTCCTAAAAGGCTTGGGATTTCCTTAGTGAGAGGGGTCAGGAGTGTCTTTTGTTAATTGTAGTAAGTCCCCCTCAACCGTATGAGTTCAAGCTAACGAGGTGACTCGTGGTGGGCCTCTGGACAGCTTCAGGGGGAGCTTCAGCCCCTCTCCCCTGACATCTGTCTGTTCATTTGTATCTTTTATATCATCATTTACAAAAAACAGTAAATGTAAACAGTGTTTCCCTGAGGTCTGTGAGCTGTTACAGCACATTACTGAACCTGAGGGGCCGTGGGAACTCCCGATTTACAGCCAGTCGGTCAGAAGTATGGGAGGCCCTGACTTGTGGCCAGTGTCTGAAGTGGGGGCAGCCTTATGGGACTGAGTCCTTAAGCCGTGGGGTCTGCACCAGCTCCACGGAGATAGCGTCAGAATTGGACTGAATCGTTGGGACACGCGGCTAGTGTCTGGAGGGGTGGAGAACTGGTTGTTGATGTGGAAACCCTACACGTTTGGTGTCAGGAGTGTTCTGTGGGTATAAACAAACCATGGTACTGCTAATGGACAACTTCTGGGCAGCAGAAATGTCCTGGAACTAGACGCTGCTGATGGATGCACAACCTGTGAATACACTCAAAACCACAGAATCGTACACCTTACATGGATGAATTTTATGGCATGCTTGGGACCTAGCAGCTGGAAGGGGGCTGGCCTGATGGGAGTTAGTTCAGGGCCTGGGGGTGAAGGCCAGCATTTGGAGCTGGAAGATGTCAGACAGGCTCCGTGGCCTCAGAGGAGACAGGGTACTTGTTAGTCCTGCCCCCGGGTGATGGGCCACACACTATTGTGGAGGTACCGGGGCTTCCCTACACATGGTGTCAGAGGCTTTCAGGTGGGAGGCTGGGCTGCATGTACAGCTGGTTACGTATCCCGTGGCCAGAGCCCACTTCTTTCAGAAAGTAGTCAGGGTACCAACGCACCAGCCCCAGGGAAGGGATGGATAAGCCAGTGATGACAATCTAGACTCCCTCCTTCCAGCTTCCCCAGCAGCTGGGCTGATCCCCTCCTGACCAAGGAGACCTCAACGGACAACATCTGGAATTCTGATAAAAGGGGACAAATGTGATTGGCGCCATTCTTCCCAGCTCCTCCTGCCCCTGTCTGGAGCACAGATGTGACGGCCAAAGCTGCTGCAGCCACACTGAGCCCCAAGGAAAGGCCAGGAGAATGAGAACCATCAGCCCTGGCGTTCCTGGAATGCCAAGCCAGCACCAGCAATGGCCACCTCTGGGCTCCTGCTTCGTGAGAAAAATGCTGCTCTCTTGCTTTGAGGAGCTCTAGCCCAGTTGTAAGGTACCTACGGCTGAACACAATCCTGTTCCCGAGAGAACAGAAGGGTGTAGGGAAGAGGTTTACAGGCTGTGGACGTGCAAGGATGCAGCGGAGAAGACGAAGGGCAAGTTCACACATCAGAAACGACCCTGTGGTAAGGGCACGCTGGGAAGGTTGCTGAGAGGGGGAAGAAGTGGTGCATTATGACCCCTCGAGGAGAGGCGGGAGGTCTCTGAGCTCAGAGAAAAGGGAGCACAGGTGAGGAGGCCTCAGAGCACCGGGAGCGCCCCAGGCAGGGGACGGGAGGACAGGGCCCAGACTGCCCGTGCAGAAAAGAGCTACAGGGCCGGCCCAAGGCTGCCATCCTAAGAGGGCCAGCTTTCAAGGCTGGTCTCTGGCTGGGTCTGGGAACTTGGATTTGGGGAGGGTTGCCACAAACCTAACCGGTCAGAGGCTCACTGTGCCCAAACTCTGTGACAACAATATGGTTTAGGGCGAATACCTGCTTTCTCCTGGGAGCCTGGAGTCTTGGTCTGTGCCAGGTAGGGGGTGCCCACGTGACCAGCCCCCAATAAACCCCCTGGCACAGAGCCTATAGTGAGCCTCCCTGGCAGCCAACACTTCTCCCCTGTTGTCACAACTCACTGCCCGTCCAGGGAGGGATTCTGAAGCTGGCCATCTGGCCCCCTCTGGATTCGGCCCCACTGGCCTCTGCCCTTTGCTGACTTTCCTCTGTATCCTTTCTCGGGGATCCCGACACGCCACCCCTTCCAAGCAGCACAACTGCTCCTGTTAGGGGTTCCCACTTGGCGGGTTCTCACCTGGACAGCGGCCCTGGGAAATTCCTCTCTCTGCCACCCATAGCTCAGCCCCTTGCTCCAGCTGGGAGATGACTTCGGGTTTGGGAAGCTCAGGCCCTGGAAACAGAGAAAGACAAAGGAGGTGGGAGCCTGCTCTGGAGAAGAAGAACCAGCCCAGGCTCCAGCCCTAGACTCCTGACCGTCAGGACATGGGGGCGCCTCATAAGTTTTTGCATTGGGACAGAAAAGGGCAGACACCCTCCTACCCGCATGTCCCATAGGAAATGAGAATTCAAGGTCTCTGATCCCTAGCCCAGGTCAAGTCCTCACACCAGAGGCCCCACGACCCATAACCCACGAAGAATAAGTCACCACAGGAATCTGATCGTCAGCTTGGGAAGTGGGCCTCACCCACAGAGAGCAGGTGCCCGAAGGTCTCCAGCATCACGTCACGGTACAGGGTCCTCTGGGCAGGGCCCAGCTGCCCCCACTCCTCCTGGGTGAAGTCCACAGCTACGTCCCGGAAAGTCACCGGCTCCTGAAACATCACACACACTCTCAATCAGCTGGACTGTCCTCACCAACACGCCCGGGAAAAGGAGGAGGAGAGGGGAAGGTGAAGACAAGCAGGCCAGTGTCCAGAGAGTGCACGTTCTGAGCGATGCAACTCAGGTTTCACTGGGTACCTACTGGGCTGCCTCATGCGGGGGTGGGCTGTATGGCGAGGACATGAGAAAGTATCCAGGCAAGATCAAAGCCAACCACAGCTGACCTATAACTGATCTCAGACAGGTGCCGGTGCCGACAGAGACCAGATTAAACGGCCGACTTGCAGATTTGTGGGCTAAAGAAATGGTTACTGTTCTAATCCACTAAATTTTGGGATAGTCTAACTAACTGACACACTAAGAAATCCTCAGATTCAAAGCAAGGCTTATCATCCTCCCTGAAAGAGGGATGTGCAGTTGAGGTCAGAAACTCGCTGGCCTTGAGAGACTGGGCAGGCTCACAAGTGACTAAAGTGAGCCCATGTAAGAGCTTACGAGGGTTTAACCGATAAGAGGTGACACGGGAAGTGATGAGTAATATGTGTAACCTGTCTGAAGGGGTGGCTGGGACTCAGAATCAGTTGACTGTGGGGAAATACAGGCCCCATGTGGTCAGAATTCCCAATCTCTGGTGAGAAGCTGAAAATTCGGTCACATTTTATGAAGTGAAAGCTTTAAATTTTGGTAAGTTTATGCAATGTATTTAAAATGTTTCCCAACCCTTCTGTGGGCTGGCTGTGGCCATGATTAAAAGCTGGATCAAAGGTTTGGCTCTGCCATTTCCTCGAGAGGCAGAGAGCAGGTACCCACCTTTGCCTCCTCGTTTCCTTGTCTACAAACAATCACTCCTTGGGAGCTGTGATCGGGATTAAGTGGCTGTTAAACACTTCTTACAGGACAACTGGATAGCCACATGCAAAGAATAAGGTTGGTCCCCTACCTCACACCATATGTAAAATTGAACTCAAAATGGATCAAAGACATAAATGTAAGAGCTAAGACTATTAAATTCTTAGAAGAAGGGACTTCCCTGGTGCTCCAGTGGGTAAGGCTCTGTGCTTCCAATGCGGGGGGCCCAGGTTCGATCCCTGGTCCAGGAACTAGATCCCGCATGCATGCCGCAACTAAGAAGCCCACATGCCGCAACTAAAGATCCCACATGCTGCAACAAAGATCCCACATGCCGCAACTAAGACCCGGTGGCAGCCAAAATAAATAAATAAATATTTAAAAAAAATTCTTAGAGGAAAACATAGTGCTAAATCTTTATAACCTTGTATTTGGCAAAGGATTCTTAGATATAACAGCAAAAGCAAAAGCAATAAAATAAAAAAATAAGTAAAACGGACTTCATCAAAATTAAACTTTTGTGTTCCAAAGGACATTATCAAGAAAGTGAAAAGACACCCATATGATGGGTGATGATAACTGCAAATCATATATCTGATACATGACGTGTATCCACAAGATATAAACAACTCTTAAAACTCAATAATAAAGACAATCCAATTGAAATGAGCATAGGATCTATATAGGTATTTGTTCAAGAAGATATAAAAGAATGTACAAATAGCTAATAAACACCTGAAACTATGCCCAACGTCATTCACCACCAGGGAGATGCGGTCACAATCACAGACCAAATACTTCAATTTTAAAATTGTATTTTCTTTTAAGAAAAACACAGTCAGATTTAAAAATATTAAAGATATTAAAGAAATATAGTACAGGTGGCATATGGCTCTGACAAAAATTGTGCAGCAAATATGCAGAACCCTTTGATTGGGAACGGAGGTCTCTGCTCCTGTCCTCATATCCTCACCTCCCACTCAGAAGGTCCTCCAATCCTGACAACATGCTCCCTGTGCCTCCTGCCCCCACCCACCACCACCTAATCTGCATGGGGTACCAGTGGCAGCCCAGCCACCAGGTCTTCAGACCCCTGCAAACCTCCTCCTCCTCTGCACTGTTGGGTCCCGGAGGGATGGGCTTTGTCAGACCCCATCCTCCCCCCTCACCCAGTGCCTTAGTTAGCTCTCAGTGTCTCTCCTACCCCCACCCCCCAGATGTCTGAATGTTTTTTCTCAAACCCATACCATTCCTGCTTAAAACACTTGAATGGCTCCTTTCCATCTTTGGATACAGGATGACCTCTTTTAGCCTGGCTATGATTGGCTGAAAAACGGACCCCAAAGGTATCTGGGTCCTAGTTCTTGGAACATGTGAACGTTACCATAAATGGCAAGAGGGACTTTGTGGATGTGATTAAGGATTTTAAAAGTAGGGAGATTACCCTGGATTATCCAGGAGGTCCCTGAGCTCAATCACAAATGTTCTTCTGAAGGGAAGGCAGAGGGAGATTTAACAACAGAAGGGAGAAGACAACGTGACCACTAAAGCAAATGCTATGCTGCTAGCTTTGAAGATGGACAACGGGCTATGAGCCAAAAAATGCGAGCTCTACAGCTCTAACAGCTGGAAAAGGCAAAGAAACAGATTCTACCCTAGAGCCTTGACAGGAAGGGCAGATCTGCCCACATGTCGATCACAGCCCAGTGAAGGTGACTTCAGACTTCTAACCTCCAAAACTCTAAGAACAAATGTATATATTTTAAGCCACCACATCTGTAGTAATGTTATGGCAGCCAGAGGACGCTAATACCAGAAGCCCTCCACTTCTGGTCCTCGCCTCCTGTGGTGGCTGGCCTCCAAGATGGCCCCCAAGGATCCCCAGCCCTTTGTAGCCCCCTCCTATACGAGCAAGTTTGACTTATGTAACCAATAGGATATAGTAGAGTGTGAATTTTGACCCCAGGTCATAAGACATTGTGGCTTCCACATAGCTCCCTCCTGGATCACTCACTTTGTGGGAAGCTAGGTGCCATGTTGTGAGGCCGCCCAGGCAGCTCCACAGAGAGGCCCACATGAGAAGGAACACAGGCCTCCTGCCTGTCATGCGAATGAGCCATCCTGGAGGTGGATCCTCCAGACCCAGTCAAGTCTCAGGTGACAGCTGTCTAGGCTGACACCTTGACTGCCATGAGCCCAAGCCAAAACCACCAGCTAAGTCATTCCAGGATTCCTATCATCAGAAACTGAGATAATATTTATTGTTGTTTTAGGCCACTACACTTTTCATTATTTGTTACACAGCAACCAATAATGAACACACTTTCTCTTAAGCCTCTCACTGCTGACAAAGACTCTCTCCTTGACCAAACTTTAGTCTGGTTCCTCACAACCCTCTTCCCAACTAAGCTTTGACTTCTGGGCTTCTGTGTCCATTTCTGCATCACTCAGTTTTACCAAAAATCCACTGATTTAGCCAGGATCCCACCCTCTATATCTGACCACTCTTGATATCTTTTCAAAGTCCTCATCCCCCACAATCCTCCAGATAACATCCCCTCATTTGGGTGCTTCAGCAATAATCCTGTTTTACATCAGTTTAGCAAGAATTACCCCGCGCCCCCCCACTATAAATACCCACTTTTCCCTGTTGTATTCGGAATAGAGCCCAGCTCTATACTGAAGTCTCTTTCCCCCTATTGCAACAGTTCCCAAATAAAATCTGTTTTTACTGCTTTAACTACTGTCCAGCTCTGGTATTCTTTGACACTGCTCACTGCCTGCCATCCACAGCAAAAGCAAACTAAAGCGTGGTTGCATTTCCTGCCAATCTGCAACAAGTCTCTGAACACATGCACACCTAGGATTTTTGAGAGTCTCACTCTGCATTCCAAATGTGAAATTAATGCAACCCCCCGCAGACAACAACAAAAAGAAAGTCTGTAACTTCAAAGACCCGGAGCTTCAGGAATTATGAATTTCTTTTGGTTCCTGCTACGTGGAGTCAGCACTACATGGAGAACAGACGCCACTTTGTCTAGAAAGGCTGGAGCTTTGAATCAGGCACCTTCCCAGATGGCCTTGCAAGCAGACTACCCTGTACTGCAGACCCCACAGCCCCGCAGGGGTCAGACCCGGTGGTCGCTCCTGCCCCATTAACGCGGTGTGTGGTCACCTGTCCTCACCCCAGAGGCTGTCCCCGTCCGCGGGCCAGGGGGTTCGGGGAGCGGGGCTCTGGATGGGTGTCGGTTGACTCCGCATGTTGAAGCATCTCTGCTCCCGTTACTATTACCCATGCTCACGGTGGTCGGCCTTCGGGGCGGGGCCAGCCCGGTCCTCGGGAATGACCCCAAGTTCTAGGCCGGGACAGAAAGGCAGGAGGACTTGCGGAGCATGCGCAATCGGGGACTGGAAGGCCTGGGTTCGATTCCCGACGCCACTCCTCACCAGCTGGGCTAGTCGGGGCGCCCGACCTGGGCTTCAGTCTCCCCGTATGACCGTCTAACGCCCGACCCTGCTCATCGTGCGCTGCGAGGGGTAAAGGGTCAATATCTGAGGGAGATGCCCGGCCTGGGGCGCGCGGCCGTCGTTGTTATTGTTACTATTATTGTTCCGCCGTACCTGGAGCCGTTCCGCCGGCGGCCCCGTAGCCATCACCGGTGTCGCCGCTTCCTCCTCGGGGTCCATCCTGGGCCGACAGGTCGAGGACAGGCGCCCGACGTGAACCTGAACCAGAAAGCCCCACCCGCTTCAGGGACCGCGGGACTCGCCGCCCGCCGGACAATGGCGGCCGCGCCGGCGACGCTGCAACTACAGCTCCCAGAAGGCTGTGCAGCGCGCTGCAGCCCCGGCCAATGAAAGCCTTCGTTCATCGAGCCTTCGACCAATGGGGGCTTCCTCTCGCTTGCCCTTCGGCCAATGGGGCCCCTCAGGCCGCCACGCTGTGGGCCTAGGCGGGCGGGGGTCCAGCGCCAGTGGCTATGGTGTTGCGGGCCCCGGTGGTGGGGGAATCGTTCTCCCAGACCAAATGCCAGTCCGCGCCCTGCGGCCCCGCTTCCAAATGCCAGTCTGCGCCCTGTGGCCTGGCATCGGAAAGTCAGTCTGCAACCTGGAATGCCACGGCCCGGGTTGAAATCTGGGCCTGCTCTTCCCAGCTGGAAAGGCGCAGGAGGAGGCCTGGGGCTTTCCTTGTTTGTCTGTGGATCGTATACTGCCGTTGTGCTTAAAATATTTCTATGCTTTACAATTACATGAACGTTTAAAGATTTTGTTAATAGAATAGGTTTAGGGGGCTAGTGGCCCAGAGTGGGCACAGGCGGGTTCTGAGAGCTGATCATGTTCTGTTTCTCAATTTGGGGTATTCCCTTTGCAAAGGGTCATATCTGTGGTTCTGTTAGAGTCCATTAAAAAGTTTATTAGAAAAGAAGAAAGGAAAAGCAGATGTTCACCAGGATGCAGTCGAACCAGAACAAATATTTATTTGATCATGTACAGTGTGCTAGGAACCAGGCACAGCAAGGAAGAGAACAGAGATACTCGCCCGCCCCCACGGGGCTGTTGGTATAGTGGGGAGAGACAGACAGTAAACCACAAACATGACAAACGGGTGAACGACCGTGGTCACTGCGGGGATGGGGCAGCCGGCTTCCAAGGGGCACGCGGTTTCCGCACTCACTCCCATCCCTGTCATCCCTTTGCTGCCCCTGCATCTCTCCGCTTCAGTCCAACCACCTTTCTGCAATCTGCTGGGCATTTCCCCTGCAACCACACCCAGGACCCAACCCCACCAGGCCTGCGATGCCAGGAGGAGCATGTGTTCACTCACCACTCACCGTGGCTGTGGGAACCACGAGTCAGGCAGCCTCCAGGAGACCGAATATGGCTTCTACTGGGAGCCCAACAAAATTTCCTGGTGGTATTCCTTTCTCCGTGGGCAGAGAAGGTCCCAGGAGGGACCCAGGAGGTCCCAGGAGGATCTATTGCCTTCCCCTTAGCAGCAGCCCCCCAGAGGGTAGAGAGGTGGTGGTGGGGTGTTGAGTCTATTATCTTCTCCTTGGGAACAGCTCTTGTTTTTATTTATTTATTTATTTAAAGTAAAGCTTTTTTAATATATAAATTTATTTATTTTATTTTTGGCTGTGTTGGGTCTTCGTTGCTGCGCGCCGGCTTTCTCTGGTAGCGGCGAGTGGGGGCTACTCTTCGTTGTGGTGGGCGGGCTTCTTACGGTGGATTCTCTTGTTGAGGAGCACGGGCTCTGAGTGCGCGGGCTTCAGTAGCTGTGGCTTGCAGGCTCAGTAGTTGTGGCGCACGGGCTTAGTTGCTCCGTGGCATGTGGGATCTTCCCAAACCAGGGCTTGAACCCGTGTCCCCTGCATTGGCAGGCGGATTCTTATTCTTAACCACTGCGCCACCAGGGAAGCCCCGTATCCTTTATTTTTAAATTTTTGGCTGTGCCACATGGCATGTAGGATCTCAGTTCCCCTGCCAGGGATTGAACCCGTGCCCCCTGCAGTCGAAGCGTGGAGTCTTAACCACTGGACCACTGGGGAAGTCCTACAACTGTGTATCTTTTTAAAAAATATTTATTTATTTATTTAGGCTGCACTGGGTCTTAGTTGAGGCACATGGGATCTTCATTGCAGTATGCGGGATCTTTAGTTGCAGCATACGGAATTTTTTTTTTCCAGTTGTGGCATGCAGACTTCTTAGTTGTGGCACATGGAGTCTTAGTTGTGGCATGCATGTGGGATCTAGTTCCCCGATCAGGGATCGAACCTGGTCCCCCTGCATTGGGAGCACAGAGACTTACCCACTGGACCACCAGGGAAGTCCCAAGAACTGTGTATCCTTAGTACACCACTGCCGTAAATTTCAGCCGTGAGTACAGTTGGATGCTGAGCCACATGAATTCTAGAAAAATCTCTAGATGTGGGAGTGGTCTTGTGGGCCACCAATAGATTCACTACTGGTTGTATCAAAAATACATTATGATTATTTTGGTATCTGTGTTTTAAAAAGTGGGGGTGGGGGTGGGCAGGGAGAATGGATTTCTGTTAAAAGGAGCCCCTGGGTCACATGTAACACAGGTGTGGTATCTGTTTAAGGTCTTCTAACAATTAAGCCACAAATGTAAGTGAAACCAACAAAGAGGAAATAGATATATGGATATACAATTTTGAGATTACTCTTTTTTTTTTTTTTTTTTTTTTTTTTTTTTGCGGTACGCGGGCCTCTCACTGTTGTGGCCTCTCCCATTGTGGAGCACAGGCTCCGGACGCGCAGGCTCAGCGGCCATGGCTCACGGGCCTAGCTGCTCCGCGGCATGTGGGATCTTCCCGGACCGGGGCACGAACCCGTGTCCCCTGCTTCGGCAGGCAGACTTTCAACCACTGCGCCACCAGGGAAGCCCGAGATTACTCTTTACAACATGTTAAGATGGGTCCAATAAGCTGTAATTCTAACACTTCCTTTCAGGTGGGTCCTATGCACGTTTTGATTTGGAAACACTGGGTATGAGAATCATTTGGGCGGAAAGGTCTCAGGTTCCTATTTCAAATGAGCCCACTTCTTGGGTCCTTAAGAGCCTCCGGTTTCCGATTTATGAAAGGGTAGAACCCCTCTCAGAGCAGGGCCTGAAGCACTCACTGTGTACACAGCAACTTCTGTCTTCCATTCCCCCCAGCCCCCTACATGCATCCTTCTTGTCTGATTCCCACAGGGTGTGGTCTCCAGGAACCCATAACCCCTATGCTCCTGTGTGGCGTCCCCATCTTGGGAAGAAGGGACTTGAGGGCGCTGCGGCATCACAGCATCTTCCGTACTGAGTCCCCAAATAGTGTCTTCACCGAACAAGGCTAATTTTAAGACTTGCTGAATGGAAATGTCTCTCGGGTGTTTGGTCAACAAGAATTGTCAAACAACACTCACTTTGCTAGATCCATTGCACAAGTCCTTCCTCCCAGGCCCCAGCATCTTCTGAAAGCTACACAAGGTTGGTCTCAGCAGCAGGACCAACTGCCTAACCAGGCAGCAAAGTCCCCTCTGTTCTGTGCAGGCCACTGTAGGAAGGCATTCCCTGTCTCAAACTCCGAGTCTCATATGAATCATGTGGGGGACTGCATTCAGTATTTGGTGGTTATACAAATTCACACACCTGTCTTGTCCACCCAGGTGTCCCAGGATACCAGCACCTCTCTGGGGCCCACTGACTTCCAGGTGATAAGGCTTCTGGAAAATAAAGTCTTAGAGCCTTAAAAGGACTCCAAGGAATTCTAAGAAGCCAAGGAGCCTGCCTGCTCTACTGGAATCAACTCTGATTAGCAAAACAGAAGAGCCTGACATCTTTTCTTTAAGCTCTTGCTTTTTTAATCTTCAATTTACAGTGACACTGAATCAAAAGGAAACATGTACATAACCCCCAAATCAACTGCAGATGTCTTCATGCACTGTAGTTTTGCTCACCTATAGGTACACATATGAAATAATTTGTTACCCAAATAAGAAGTGTACCACCAGGGAATAAAACAATACAGAAGTTTTAAAATGGAAAGCAGCTGTCTCCTGCCCCACCTTACCCAACAGTCACAAATCCCATCAACCACTTTTAGCCATTTCTATTCTGGTTCTTCCTGAGGCCACCTCTGTAATTCCTTCAGTCTACAGACCTTACTGGCTTCCTGCTCTGATAAGGAATTTAGATTTGACTCACGTCGTTGCTCTTCTATTTGCTTCCAACTTTTCGTCATATTACTGTTTTGAGCTCTAGTTTTGGTCTCCTAAGTAACCTATTGTATTTAAAAGCCCGCTTCCTAAGATGATGATACGGGGATACACTCCCCCCTTTCTACTTCTCTTCCCCTTTCTGCTTTGTAACAGTCACAGGCTGTGCCATTACAATTGGTGACAGGACTGGGAACAATGGCACGCCACTCTGTTGCCATTATGAAATCTATTCTGTCACAGATCTGGGTTTCTTCCTAAAACTGAAAAATAAAAATAAACAGTATCTACTCTTTATATCAGAGCTATGCAAACACTGTTCAGTGAAGGGCCAATCAAAACAACGATTATATTTCTCCCTCTTGTTTTCCGATTTCCTGAGTCCTCTGCCTCTTCCAGGAAGAATTATTAACACAAGGGTCAAATGAATACTCCTTTCTAAAGTTTGCTTCAGGGGCTTTCCTGGTTGCGCAGTGGTTAAGAATCCACCTGCCAATGCAGGGGACACGGGTTCAAGCCCTGGTCTGGGAAGATCCCACATGCCATGGAGCAACTAAGCTTGTGCGCCACAACTACTGAGCCTGAGCTCTAGAGCCTGAGAGCCACAACTACTGAGCCCGAGTGGCAGAACTACTGAAGCCAATGAGCCTAGAGCCCGTGCTCCCCAACAAGAGAAGCCACGGCAATGAGAAGCCCGTGCACCGCAACGAAGAGTAGCCCCCACTCGCCACAACTAGATAAAGCCCACGTGCAGCACTGAAGACCCAATGCAGCCAAAAGTAAATAAATAAATTTATATATTAAAAAATTTGCTTCACATTTGGACTGCAATTGTCTTGTACAATCTGTACATTTTCTCGAACAATTTGCTTACTTTTAAGTCTCTGATTAACTTTTTAATTAGAAGAAACAGTCCTTTTTCTTAAAAAATATTCCTTTGCTACTTTCAAAATTCTTTCCAGAAGTTTCTGTGATTTGTGTGTGTGTGTGTGTGTGTGTGTGTGTGTGGCTGTCTTGGGTCTTTGTTGCTGCGCGGGCTTTCTCTAGTTGTGGCAAGCGGGGGCTACTTTTTTGTTGTGGCGCGTGGGTTCCTCATGGTGGCTTCTCTTGTTGTGGTGCACAGGCTCTAGGCACGCAGGCTTCAGTAGTTGTGGCTCCCGGGCTCTAGAGCGCAGGCTCAGTAGTTGTGGTGCACAGGCTTAGTTGCTCCATGGCATGAGGGATCTTTCCGGACCAGGGCTCAAACCTGTGTCGCCTGCATTGGCAGGCGGATTCTTAACCACTGCACCACCTGGGAAGTCCCAGTCTGTGATGTCTTTTTAATTGTGTTCTCAATTTCTCATGCTGCGTGAATCTATCCATGATCTGAAGATCTTTCAGCTCTGGTGAAGTTTCCCTTTTTCTTTCTTTTCTTTGCTTTCTGGCCCAACAGTCTTACTTTTAATTTCAGGAAGTCTATTCTTTTTAAAAGAGCATCTTGGATTTATTTTTCGTTTGCAATTATTTCTTGACTCACTCCTAGAATAAAACATTTAAAATATTTATTTCTCCTGAATATCTGTTCTCTTTGGCAGTTTTTTTTGTTTTATCTTAGATTTTTAAAAAAAATAATTTAATTAATTAATTAATTTTTGGCTGTGTTGGGTCTTTGTTGCTGTGCTTGGGCTTTCTCTAGTTGTGGCGAGTGGGGGCTCCTCATTGCAGTGGCTTCTCTTGTTGCGGGTCATGGGCTCTAGGCATGTGGGCTTCAGTAGTTGTGGCTCACGGGCTCTAGAGTGCAGGCTCAGTAGTTGTGGCACACGGGCTTAGCTGCTCTACAGCATGTGGGATCTTCCCGGGCCAGAGCTCAAACCCGTGTCCCCTGCATTGGCAGGCGGATTCTTAACCACAGAATCACCAGGGAAGCCCCAGATATTTTTTCATTCATGTTGGAAGCTTCCTTAATCATTCACTCCCTAGCTCTCATGATATTGAAGAAGCTATCAGAAAGCAGAGGGGAAGCTCCACAGATGGGTGGGGCTGGTTTAATGGCACACTTTGCTTTAGGATTAAAAGGGTAAGAACCAGCTGTTAGGATGAACGTCCCTGAAATGCCAAAATAAGGTAGCACTTGTTCTGGAGCATAATACACCAGATTCCCTAGTCCCTCAGACTTTTTTTTTTTTTTTCGCCATTTTACAGTTTTATTAAACAAAACGTGCACACGAGCTGTCTATTCATTTTCTTCGCTGTGCAGCCTGGTGTTGGGATTGGTGACTCTGATGGCCAGCTGGGCTGCTCTCTCTACAATGGCTTTGCAGTTCCTGGAGGAGGCGCTGTGCGCAATCTCAGCACAGTAAGACTTGTTGCACGTCAGCAGTGCTTCAAGCTCCTTGACGTTGTGGACCAGGAACTTCTGGAAGCCGCTGGGCAGCATGTGCTTTGTTTTCTTGTTGCTCCCGTAACCAATGTTGGGCATCAAGATCTGGCCCTTGAATCTCCTGCACACCCCGTTGTCAATGCCTCTGGGTTTCTGCCAGTTCCACTTAATTTTGACATATTGGTCTGACTGGTGCTGGATGAACTTCTTGGTCCTCTTTTTGACGATCTTGGGCTTCACGAGGGGTCTGAGGGCAGCCACGATGCCGAGTAAGAGATGGCGGCCACCTCCGTAGGCAGCGCCGAGGACCTCAGACTTTTTCTTATAGCACATAATTCATTCTCTAGTATATTTTTTGCTTACCCATGGCCAGATACTGAACGCAAGAGAGGGGAGAGCAAATTAGAAGTTTCACGGACAGACCTTCAATGAACCCTGCTTTCCTGCCCCACTTGTCAGTCTACAGCTCTGACAGGGGGGCTGTGACCTCCACTCCTGCAGCTCCCTCTTTGCAAGTTCCTAGCTACAGCCTTTCCCACTCTGCATCTCCAGGCGATGCTCTCACCTGCTTTCACCTTGCTCAAATCTGCAATGATGGCCTCTCCCACTTGCTTCACCACTGATTTACACTTCAGCCTTTTTTTGAACATGCTGCCGAGTTGACCTTCTTAACCAACCATCTGTGCACATGATTTTATATGTTGTAACATTCTGTGTATATACCGTTTTGAGCCCTGTTTTCACTTCACTTGACATCTTTTGATTAGTCAACCTAACTGAGCAACAAACTCAAGTTAGAGCATGACAGAGTCCCTGAAAAATTGAGTCTACTTTTTTTTTTTTTTTTTGCGGTACGCGGGCCTCTCACTGCCGCGGCCCCTCCCGTTGCAGAGCACAGGCTCTGGATGCGCAGGCTCAGCGGCCATGGCTCTCCGGCCCAGCTGCTCCGCGGCATGTGGGATCCTCCCGGACCGGGGCACGAACCCGTGTCCCCTTCATCGGCAGGCGGACTCTCAACCACTGTGCCACCAGGGAAGCCCGAGTCTACTTTTAATTCCAATAAAAATCATTTTAGAAGACTTCCCATCATTAGTTTTCCTTCAATTTGTTTTTTGTTTGTTTATTTTTGCCATGCCATGCAGCGGGATCCTAGTTCCCTGACCGTTGATAGAACCCAGGCCCTGGCAGTGAAAGGACCAAGTCCTAACCACTGGACCACCAAAAAATCCCCCAATTTGTGTTTTCAATTGCTGGTTTACACTGAACATGGCTGGCTTCAAATTTCATTACCAAACACCAACTTCCTCATGCAATGGTTTCTCCTTAGGTTGAGTGTTTGGGGCTCTGTGTAAAGAGTATCTTTCAGTTCCCCATCATCTCCATGAATGTGGAGACAACGTCTGGTTGAGTTTGCGTGGCTGTATGCACTAAAAAGATTATCTGGTGGGTACAGCTCCATTCTGTGTTTTCTAACTTCTGCCAAGAGCTCTGACTGAATGTTTTTCATCAGTGGTCATATTCATGACCTAAATGCAGAAGTATATAAATTTTAGTATATATACAAATCACGTGTGCTCCTTTTGGAAACTGCAGGCTCCTGGATTTTACTGCTAGATATTCTGATATAGTAAACTGAGGGTAAGCTTGGTAATATGCAGTTTCAACACACACACTCCAAGCAGTTCTGATGTATATGGTCATTAGACTACACTCTGAGAATCATACCTTGGTCATCTGATGTCTAGTAAAGAAAGTCTGGCAGTCAGCTTTTCCATCTTGATTATTCATAGGGTTTCTCTCCCATGGGTTTTCTCATGTTGAATAAGGGATGTACTATAACTGAAAGCTTTTCCACACTCATTACATTCATAGGGTTTCTCTCCAGTATGGATTCTCTGATGCCTAGTAAGTTGACACCGCTGGCTAAAGGCCTTTTCACAATGATTACATTCATAGGGTTTTTCCCCAGTGTGTGTTCTCTCGTGTTTTGTAAGGGTTGATCGATCATTGAAGGCTTTCCCACAGTCAATGCATTCATAGGGCTTTTCTCCAGTATGTGTTCTCTGATGTTCAGTAAGGCGTGACCTCTGACTGAAGGCTTTAGCACACATGTTACACTGATAGGGTTTCTCTCCAATGTGTATTCTCTGATGCACAATGAGGGGAGACCTCTGGCTGAAAGCTTTTCCACAATGACTGCATTCATAAGGTTTCTCTCCAGTATGTGTTCGCTGATGCACAACAAGCTGAGATCGCTGCCGAAAAGCTTTCCCACAGTCATTACACTCATATGGTTTCTCTCCAGAATGAATTCTCTGATGTGAAAGAAGGTGAGAGCTCCCAGTGAAGCCTTTCCCACACTGAATACATTCAAACGGTTTCTCTCCAGTATGAGTTCTCTGATGTTCAATAAGGTGAGAGCTCCCAGTGAAGGCTTTGTCACACTGATTGCATTTATATGGCTTCTCTCCAGTGTGAATTCGCAGATGCCTAATAAGTTGAGTGCTTCGAATGAAAGATTTTCCACACTGGTTACATTCATAGGGTTTCTCTCCAGTGTGAGTCCTTTTATGTGCAACAAAGTCAGAGCTTTGACTGAAGGACTTTCCACAATGAGCACACTCATAAGGTTTCTCTCCAGTATGAATTCTTTGATGAACAGTAAGGTTAGAGTTCCACCTGAAAGATTTTCCACATTCATGACATTTATATGGTTTTTCTCCAGTGTGAGTTCGTTGATGCCTAATAAGCTTGGAACTCTGGGTGAAGGATTTCCCACACTGGTTGCATTCATAGGGCTTTTCTCCAGTGTGAGTTCTCTGGTGTACAACCAAGTCATAGCTCTGGCTGAAAGACTTCCCACACCGAGTACATTCATATGGCTTTTCTCCCGTGTGTGTTCTCTTGTGTACAACAAGCTTAGAGCAACAGCTGAAAGATTTTGCACACTGATTACATGCATATGACTTCTTTCCAGTCTGAATGATGTCACAGTCAGGAAAAGATGAGGCCACGTGGAAGGCACCACAGTCCTCCTCACATCTGAATGGTGCCTCTCCAGGATCACTTATTTCGGTTTGTACAAGGCATTCATCACACTCGTACTGACTTTCTCCAAAATTCATTGGCTTGTGTTCATTCAGAGACATGCTATGATTAATGCTGTTTCCATCGTCCTTACTGTCATTGCCATTCTCTGCTGAAAAAATTCTATTAAGAAAATGAAGGGAGGTACCACAGTTGAAAGAGTCACTACTGACAGTATAATCATAAGGTTTTTTATTTCCCATTTCAACATTTGCAATTTTATTCAAGTAAGTGCTCTGACAGAAGGCTCTAGCACTTTGATGATCTTCACAGGACTTCAGATCAGCCCAGTTTTTCTGATGATTAATGAAAACAGAGTTCTGTTTCAACCTTTTAACCTGTGAGTTGGGCTTATGGAAATGTGTCCTTGTGGGTAATGTCGGAGGTAGAAGGCTTAGACTCAGATAACTACCCCCTTGAGCAAAAAGTCTCTCTGAGGTAAGTACTGTTTGACTCAGAGAGTCCTCCTGGTGCTTCCCTAGCTGGTCCCTCCAATGCTGCACTTCTCCTAATGACACCAACCAGGGGCCCTCCTCCTGTACACAGTGTTTCATTTCCATGTGGTGAGGTGGCTCTTCCACAGCAATACCCTCTTCAGAAGCTGACTCTTTCTTTTCCAGTGTAGTCTTCCAGTCTGAAAGAAATCCAAATTGCCTGAATTACTGGAGAAGCATTAGGAGGGGAGAGTGGGATGAAGGAGACCACCAAGTATGAGAGGTATCTCTGGGTTTGTTTCTAATCCATGGACTGTAATTTCATGCAGGGTGTGAAAGGAAGGGATGGCTCAGCAAAAAGGAAATCAGTGGTAAAATACAAAAAAGCAAGCAAAGGTAATGAAGAGATGACTCAGGAGGACTGGTCCCCAAAGAGGGAGCAGAGGAATAAAATAAGCAGGGAAGGGTGAAGCTTAAAGGAGAAATTCACACAAAAAATTTGGGTCTGAAGGTATAAAGCCCTCAATCACCACAAGAGATACCTACATTCTCTTTGCTGGAACCTGTCAACATGATACCTTATTTGGAAAAAGGATCCTTACAGATGTGTTAAGGATTTGAGATGGGGAGATTATCTGGATGGGCCCCAAATGTTATCACAAGTGTCCTTATATGAGGGAGGCAGGAGATTTGATACACAAAGAGAAAGCATTCTGAACACAGAGCAAAGAGATCTGAAGGTGTTGGCCTTAAAGACTAAAGTGATGTGGGCACAGACCAAGGAATCCCACAGCCACCAGAGCCTGGAAGAGACAAGGAATGGATTCCCTACTGGAGCCTCTGGAGGGAGCATGGCCCTGCTGCACCTTGATTTTAACTCAATGATACTGATTTTGGACTTGTAGCCTCCAGAACTGTGGGAGAATCAATTTGTGTTGTTTTAAGCCACCAAGTTGGTAATCTGTAATGGCAGTCACAGGAAACAGGATCTTAACACGTGCCTCAACCTTATGATCCACAATCTTAGTCTATCCATTTCCTGGTGCTGGATCTTGAAACGAGATCCCAAATACCAACACTAATTTAATTTTTTTTTTTTTTTTTTTTTTTTTTTGCAGTACGTGGGCCTCTCACCACTGTGGCCTCTCCCTTTGCAGAGCACAGGCTCCGGACGTGCAGGCTCAGCGGCCACAGCTCACGGGCCTAGCCGCTCCGCGGCATGTGGGATCTTCCCTGACCGGGGCACGAACCCATGTCCCCTGCATCAGCAGGCAGACTCTCAACCACTGCGCCACCAGGGAAGCCCTAATTTAATATTCTTAATGCACCATTTCCACCATCACTTCAGGCTGCCCACAGAGAAATAAAAGTCCCTTTAACCACTCCAGAATTGATGTCACAGACTCCCCAGAAAAGTGCTGTGGTCCCTGAAGCAGGGTGCTTGGCCAGACTGGGCCACAAGTGGACTCCACCAGCTGGCGACTTCTGAGGCTCGATTTCCTTGGCAGTAAGCCAGGAATACGAATGCTTAGCTAACAAGGGTTACTTTGAGGCATAAACGAATCAGCATGTGAGCCTCACACAGTGTCTGGCACACGGTGCACTGCTATACATGGTACTGTTGATGTCATCACCCTTATTATGGTTCTAAAGGGGATTCCTCCGCCTGTTGAAGATACTGGGCCTTTAACAAAGAGTGCCACAGGCTCCCAGCTCAGGATCCTTGCCTGCATCCTCCAGGATTCCCTTTTTACTTGTCACTTTGTCCACATACTGTCCTTTTCAGTCAGGTAGCCACCCACATCCAGTAATATCAAGGCCTTTGCCCAGGGTCCCATGCTTCTCTCCCTATGCCTGCCAAGGAGACAAGTATCCTCCATTTGGCAAAGTATGACCTACACTCTCTGGCTATCCTTTGACTTCCAGGAGGACGTTTCTCTTCTGCCCAACAAAGACCTACTTTCCCTCATGGAGAAGGTCCTTATCTATGCCCAACCCCTCCCACGACCAGCACTGTTCTCCTTCCCAAGACCCTGCTGTGTTCCTTTGGGGTGTTGACTTGGAATCTCTGATGATGAGAACTTTTCAAATGAAACAACAGCCCCATAAAGGGGAGTGAAAGGGTATTTGGAGGAGGAAAGGAAAGAAATCTTTGAGTGGCTAAGATATGTCCAAGATGTGCCTGGCTGTTGGAAACTGGGCAAAGGAGGTTAAAATTCTACAGTAGCATCTGCACCAAGATCTTGAAATGAGGAAGACAGATTGTGTGGGTCAGCAAGAAAGTAACGTCTATGACAGAAGAGAAGAAAGACACTGCTGGTAAACTAAATTCAGAATGATGTCATTTGAGAACCAAGGGTAAGTAAAAGTAGGTAAGAGTTCAGAAGTAAGAAATAACAGAAGCTGCAGGCAAGAGAGTAACAGGGTAAAAAGGCGCAGGAACACATGAGATAAATTAAACGCCTCCAGGCTAGGGCAAGGTGGTATAAAGGACAAACGTGTTGCTTATTGCTAAATGAAAGGAGCCAGTCAGCAAAGAACACGTACTGCATGATTCCAACTATAGGACATTCTGGAAAAGGTAAAACTACAGAGACAGTAAAATAATCAGTGGTTACCAGGCGTTAGGGTGGAGGGAGGGTGAACAGGTGGAGCACAGAGGATTTTTAGGGCAGTGGAGCTACTCTGTACGATACTATAGTGGTGCATATATAACATTATATATTTGTCCAAACCCACAGAACGTACAACACCACAGTGAACCTAATGTAAACTGTTGATCTCTGTTTATAATAATTTATCAATATAAGTTCATCGACTGTAACAAATGTGCCAAAGAATGCAAGACATTAATAATAGGGGAAACTGTGTGGGGTGGGGTGGTATACGGAACTCTGTACATTCTGTAAGCATGAAACTCCTCTAAAAAATAAAGTCTATCAATGGGGACTTTCCTGGTGGTCCAGTGGCTAAGGCTCCGTGCTCCCAATGCAGGGGGCTGGGGTTTGATCCCTGGTCAGGGAACTAGATCCCATATGCCACAACTAAGAGTTCTCATGCCGTGACTAAAGATCCTACATGCCGCACTAAGACCCAGCACAGCTAAATAAATAAGAAAATAAAGTCTGTGAATTAAAACAAAACAACAAAAGATCAGAAGCAGCCCAATTAGTCAGTATGATGAACATGTTCTAAAATAGACTGTGGTGATGGATACACATACTGCGAATATACTAAGAGGCTTTGCATACTTTAAATGGGTGAACTGTATGGTATGTAAACTGTATTTTGATACAGCTCTAAAAGAAAAAAAGAAAAAAAAAAGATAATTCCAATTAGGCTGACACACAGGGTAGGAGGCGGGCCTATGGGATGAGGGGAGGTGGGAAAGGAGGTCCAGGAAGATTTAGTAGGAATCCTTCTGGAAGGCTTGGACGCACAAGTTTTTACCACACTTTGGAACCATCTTGAAGACATGGGAACGTCCAACATGGAGGAGGGCTGATCACCCAAATGGCAGAGCAAAGACCAGCCTGAAGGGGAGGGCTGAGGAGCTTCCACCCTGGGTAGAAGTCAGGATGAGAGGATGGAGAAGAAGAGGGGGCATGAGGACATGGGAATGAGATGCGGCAGCAGAGGGGTGAAGACCAGAGGAAGACGGGGACAGAAATGAACCCATGTGTGAGACATGTCCTGACGACAGCAACAAGTGTTCTCTGTGGGTGGGCTGGGCACAGAGACAGGCTGATGTGGATGAGAACACAGCTGCCTTGTTGGACATGAGGAGGCAGCAGAGAACACCTGAGCAAACTCCCCGAAAATGGCCTCCCTTCTCCTTGGACCTTAACCATTGGGCCGCTGGCCTGTTCTCACCTCGGGGAGGTCCCGGCTCCACCCTCCATGGGTCCTCCCCTTGCTCCAGTCGGGCGATCACATCTGGTTTTGAAAGCAGAAGCCCTGGTCAACGGAGGAAAAACAGAGGGCTTGGTCTTCTGCTTGGTGACAGGCCCAGCCCTCGCCCCTGGGGTCAGACGTGAATGGACTAGGAGGGCCCCCGCATCCTCCCGAGGAGATTTCCCACTCCCTGAACGACAAGCCACAGATCTGCTCTGGAGGTGGAGTGAGCGGCAATACCAGGACCCAAATCTCAAAGGGACCCACTTCCAGCACGTTTTGGCCCAGCCTGGGCACACCCTTGAGATGAGCCACACTCTGGGTCCTGCTATGGGCAGTGCCTGCCTTACCCAGGGAGACCAGGTGACTGCAGGTCTCCAGAGTCACCTCACGGTACAGCATCCTCTGGGCCAGGTCCAGCTGTCCCCACTCCTCCCATGTGAAGGTCACAGCCACGTCCTTGAAGCTCACAGGTGGCTGAAACATCACTGGTGTTACCATGGGACCCTGCTTTCTCGATGAGGAGGTTGGGGGGACAGGACAGTACAGGGGAGGGAGAACCCCTTGCTCAGATCAGACCCAGACTCAGGCCCATGGCTTTTTCATTTCTGCCTGGGTATCTCATCTACCACTGGTCACACCAGTGATCCCGATTTTCTGTCCTAGGAAACAACGGGGACCCCTCTTGGAGATCCCCGTCCCCAGCCTCTCTACAAAATCACAGATTGGAAGCCAGTCAAAGAGGATGCTCTAAATCAGGGGTCAGCACACAGTGGCCCATGGGACAAATCAGGGCTGTGGTGTGTTTTTAGAAGGCTAATGCCATGAGCTGAATTGTTTCCCCATGAATCGCATGTTGAAGTCCTACCCCACAATGTGACTTATCTGGAGACAGGGCCTTTATGGAATTAATGCTAATGGAGGTCATAGGGCAGGGCTCTAATGTGATGGGACTGGTGCCCTTACAAGAGGAGGAGGAGAAACCAGAGGCCTCTCTCTCTCCCTACTATGTGGAGACATAGAGAAGGCACCATCTGAAAGCCAGAAAGAGTCCTCACCAGAAACCAACCCTGCTAGCACCCTGATCTTGGACTTCCAGCCTCCAGAACTGTGAGAAAACAAACGGCTGTTGTCCAAGCCACCCAGCGGGTGGTATTGTGTAACAGCAGCCCAAGTAGACCAAGTTGGCCTCTCTGCTTCACGACTTTCTAGCTGGACACCTGGACGTGTCCCTGAACTTCTTGGCATGAGCTGCCCTGATGCGACTATGAAGACAGCCTCCTGCACCGGGGAGTCTCACAGGACATGAGTGCAACTGACCCCTGGCACCCAGGAAGCACAGGCAAGTGTATGATGCTGGGACCCTGAAGGAGGTCAGGGACCCGCCCCCACCCGCCGTGTGCTGCACCGTGAGCCATCTAAGGGTGACTGTGGCTCTTTATGGGGACACTCTCAGCTGCCCTCCTGAGTGGTCTCAGTGAGGATCAATGGGCCCAGAGTGCCTGCATGTTTATGGAGGCTCAGCTCTGCCTGCCCTCAAGGGCCCACTGAGCAAAAACCACAAATAAAAAGTCTGAGGCAGAGACCTGGCCCAGGGAACCAGGTTTGTGGAGTTCCTGGCTTGTTCACGCAGGGAGCCTGTAGACTTCACCCCAAGGCATAGGGCAGCATTACAGAACTCTCGTTTGTGCTGGCCTGAGGAGTTGGGTGTTATCCTTGGACACATTTTACAGCCAAGGAGACTAAGGCAATGAAAGCAAAGGTCCCCAACTCACCTGAGACAGGATCTGCTGAGAATATGCCTCCATTTCCTCCTCATACCTGGAGAAGCTGTCCTGAAGAGGGCAGAGGTCCTCAGAAGGCAGGGCTGGGGTTGGAAGAACAATTAGGGATTCAGCCCCACCAAAGTATCTCCATGCTCCTGAGTCCATTCCCATCCCCAAAGGAGAGGGTGGCCAATGCCAGCTGAGGACCATCCCTTGGGGAGTGAGGGGCAGAGAGGCGGGGCTCTGACCACGTGTTCTCCCTGTTCAAGGCTCTGAGGTCAGCTGAGGTGGCCGAGCCAGCTTTCCAGTTGTGGAGAGGGCCAGTCTGCCTGGGTCCGGGCCTGGGCTACCCCAGGCTCAAGGTAAATGCCTTGAGGCACGTGCTGTGGTGTCTGAACCATGAGCCCAAAGATACACAGCAGTCCTTCAACACTCAAAGAAAGGAAGGACCAGTATTTCCTCTTATTTCAAGATACTAAATAGGGAGAAGTGGAGGCAGTGTCAAAACAATTAACCGTACAATTAAAAAATATCCCAATGAAACATCAGCTGGTTTCTAAAAACGGAGGTGGGGTATGGGGACAAGGAGGATATGAAAATCACCAGGAGGACGGCTAAGGGCACTCTGAGAGGTGGGTATCATCCTTCTGGAGCTGCTGGGTGCTGCCCCACTGCCCGTGGGCCACACCTATTATCCCCTGCTTTGCTTAACACTGTCGTTGCTTCCCATACTCTGCCCATCTAGTATCTTGGCTGTAGTCACGTGACAGTCCCACTGAGACAGCCAGGCAAAAATCCTCCCGAATCTTGCCCCAAACCCTTCCCTATGTTTGACTCCCTCTCACCCTGCCTGTACCAAAAGCACACCCACGCCATGCACACGCACAGATGTTCACCACACCTAAGAAGGCCGCTGAAGACTCTATATGATGCTACCTTGTTCTGACATTCCCATCCATCCAAGGGCAATCTCCTACTACCCGTGTCTATTTCCACCCTCTGATCCTCTTCTTCCTAGTCTGGAGACACCCTAGGGTGAGGGCTGGGAACACCTCCCCTCCGCAGCCAGACTGCCTGCTTTCGAAGTCCTAGTTCCACCACGTGCCTCTGTAGGACTCTGAACAGGCCTCCTTAACCTCTCTGAGCCTCACCTGTAGACATCCGGGAGAGGAGCAGGCCCTGCCTTGTGGTGCTGCTGTGATGAGTATGTGAGCTGCATTTACGATTGCTTAACATTGTGCTGACACACAGTAGGGGCACAGCAGATTTAATTATATTGGTTATAGCTGGACATAAAACTCCCCTTCTTTTCCTCATGCTGGACCCAGGAGGGGGCTGGTCTGGCAGGGGTCCCTCTTTCTAGAGGCCTCTCTTTCTCCTTCCTTTTCTAGTTTCCTCTTTCCCTGCCTGTGAGGGGGTGGGGTTTCAAGGGCTGCCCCAGGCTTTATGTCCAGCCTAGACCTCCCTCCCAAGTTCCCTGTCACTGCCATTCCCTCCTCCACATCCAGCCATGCCTCTAAAGACTCGATGAAAGAAAATTCATATTTTATGGCAAGACAAGAAAAATTTAAACATAAACTTTTTCTCTGTTTGTTTGGGTCTCTTCCCTCCCATTTAGTGTGTATCCTGTATCTGCATTAACCCTATCTCCTTAGGAGACAAAGTTCCTTCTTTGTAAGGGGTCACAGTGACCCACTACTGGCTTTGTACTGCAGCTCTGGATTACATAAACTGTCAACTCATCATTTGATATATGACCCTTTGTCTCAAAAAGGTATATAACTGTGCTTTGATCTCTAGGGTGGAACAGTCCTCAGAGCTTTCTGAAAGACTATTTCCTGAGTTATAATCCTCAGGTTCGCTTGAATAAAATGTTCCATTTCTCGGCTTCCCTGGTAGCACAGTGGTTAAGAATCCGCCTGCCAGTGCAGGGCACACCGGTTCGAGCCCTGGTCCGGGAAGATCCCACATGCTGTGGAGCAACTAAGCCCGTGTGTGCTCCACAACTACCGAACCTGCGCTCTAGAACCTGCGAACCACAACTACTGAGACTGCGTGCCACAACTACTGAAGCATGCACCTAGAGCCTGTGCTCTGCAACAAGAAAAGCCATCCCAGTGAGAAGCCCACACACCACAACGAAGAGTGGCCCCCGCTCGCTGCAACTAGAGTAAGCCCGTGCACAGCAACGAAGACCCAGTGCAGCCAAAAATAAATAAAACAAATAATTTTTTTTAAAAGTTCCGTTCCTTTCTTAGATCAACTATGGATTAACTCTATTACTGACAAGACTCCTGGACTCAACACAGCTGAGAGTGACCACGGTTCCTCATCTCTTGCACTTCGGCCTCCATCCTGGCTCCTCACTAGACATGGAAAGTCAGAGTCCTCCTCATTCTTTCTACTCCCTTGGCACTATCCCTTGCACTGAGTTATCCACCGCCTGATGCTTCTACTTACTGAGGCTCTGTAATCCAAACCCCAGCCCTCACGCACAACGGAATTTGTGTCCCTGCTCTCCACACCACTAGTCCTGCTCACCAATACAGCCCCCTCTCACACCGAGCCCTTAACTTGGGGCATCACCAAACACAACCAACACAGGCCAACACCCTGGTCCGGAATTTGCCCGATGCCATTTGCTCTGCCAGGACTGCCCCTAATTCTTTGTTCATCTGGACAACATACGCTTTCTCTTCAAGTTAAATTCAAAGTCCACGTACCAGTGGAAGAAAACGGGTCCACGTTCTGGGGCTGGGATGGCCTCGGGGGTACAGCTCACCCCCGACGCGGGTTCCCGGGCCAGGCTCACCTGCGCTCGCGGGTAATGGCGGCACTTCCGGTGGGTGGCGGAAGTGCGCGCGCTCGGCGCAACGAACTACAAGTCCCAGAAGGCTGCGGGCTAGCGGCCGTTTTTCTGGCTTCAGTGGCAGTTTTTCCAGCTGATGCTGCGGCCGTTGCTCCGGGCGGCGGCCGCAGCGGCAGCGGCAGCGGCAGCGTCGAGGCTTTTGGTGTCTGGGCGTCGGCGACCCAACTTTTTATCTCTTACAACAGCTCGGGTTGTGGCTGAGAATGTTGCTCCCTTTAGCTCTGCCCCTCGGCCCCGAATTAATGGACGACTCTGATTCTCCTCATGGGCGTCTGCGACACGGGTCGAGGACGCGACGTTCGTGTCTGAACCGTGCACGGCTTCGTGCTTTCCTCGTGGGCCTTTGCAACGGCCAGACCTGCCGTGGAAGTAAAGGGAGACCACCTGATGAGGACCACAGAAGACGTTTTTTCAGAGCCCGCTAGAGCAGGGGAGTCCACCACAGTCTTTGCGTTTGGCAAAGGCTCAGAGGCCGGCACAGGAGAGGGAAAGCTTGACAGCAACAAACAGAAATGGCCTCAGGTGTGTCCTGAGTGTGGAGTATGGAAGTTGGAGGCCGGCTAACTAGTAATGGGTCATCCTATGTGATTGCTCGGGGGAACTTTTGTGGCTTTCTCTGGCGGGTCGTAAGTGGGACAGGGGCAAAAAATAGAGATTGTGGGTCAGAGAGTTCTGTTATGTGTGGTCTGGCCATTGTTTGTGGGGCTAAGACCCACAGACCTGGAAACCTGCCCTGGCTTTTCAAGGAGGGAGAGACCACAGGAAACCTTCCCAGGCCTGCCTTCTGGTGGGAACCACTCTGGCTCTACTTGAACCTCAGGCATCGTTAAGCTCCTGGGTTGTGCTCTTGTGTCTGGGTTGCTCCCGTGACCAGTCTTCCTTGCCTTGACTCTCCTGGAGTTGACCTTCTTGGTTGCTTTACCGAAGGCCATTGCTTCTTATTTGCACACTTCTTACTTGCTCATGTGACTGCAATTTGTATATTCTTCCAGAATGTCTGGAACCTAACTTCCCAAAGGAGAGTCTTGATGGAGTGGTCTCATACCTCTTGCCCTGTGATTGAATTGGTCAAGGGCATTCTGGCCAAGGAGAAATGACAAGTCTGCTGAGGGCTTCTGGGGCAGTTTCCCTCTCTCTTAAAAATGGACATAAGACACTAGTGTGTCCCCTTATATTGCCTCTGGACAGTGTTGTCTGCATGTAATGTATAGAAAAGTACCGCCATGCCAGCACCATGAGGAAACCAGCCCAAGAGGCAAAGTCAACATGCTGAGAATGGCAGAGCAGAAAGATGGAAAGAAACAGAATAAGTACTGGGATCCTCCCGGAGTCACTGAATCAATATTGCCTATGCCCACCTCGGGGCTTTTCATTATGGTAAAATAGACGACCTTGTTTGTTTTTATTACAGAAAATTACAAACATACAAGAGTAAAGAGAATAGTATGATGAAACCCCATGCTTCCTCTATGCAGTACTCAGCTGCATTTACTGTCAGCATTCTGCTTTTTAAATTTAATCTATCCCTACCTGCTCTCAGCCACGGCTGGATGATTTTGCGGCAAATCCCAGACACATCATCTCACGCATAAATGCCTAAGAACGTATCTCTAAAAGATAATGATTTTTTCCAGAATAGACAAATCCATAGAGAAAGTAAATTAGTGGTTACCTAGAGCTGGAGGAGTTTTAGAGGCGATGTGAGTGACTGCTAAATGGATATCTCTGTCTTTTGGGGGTGATGAAAATGTTCTAAAATTGTAAAACTCGAGTATATTAAAAACCATTGAATTATACAGTTTAAGTGGGTGAATTGTACAGTTTAAGTGGGTGAATTTTATGTGAATGATGTCTCAATAAAGCTGTTAATAATCAGTACATAAGGTTACCAATATCTATTAGAAAAAAGATAGTACACCTGAAACTAACACAACATTGTAAATCAACTATACTCCAAAAAATTTTTTTAAATAAATAAATAAAATGTTATAAAAAAAAAGAGCTAATGATGGCACAACTTCCTGGGATGTCTGAGCGATTGAAAAAAAAGATAGCATGGGAAAAAATGAGTTTAAATAGATAAATACAAAATCATGAACACACCTAAAAATATTAGCAATAATTCCTTAATGTCAAATATCCAGTGTTTACCCCAAATTGTGTCGTCTTAAAAATTTTTTGTTTATTCAAATTGAGATCTGAAAAAGGTTCACGCCTTGCATTTGGTTAATGTGTGCTTAAGTCTTGTAGTTTATGGACTTCCTCCACAAATGCTTTTTCATTTCCATTTATTTGTTGAAACCAGGTAAATTTTTCCTGTAAATTTTTACTACATTTTGGATTTTGGTAATGGTATCCTTATGGTGTCATTTCTCTTTCCCTTGTTTTTCCTGTAAACTGGTAGTTGGATCTAGCGGCTTAATTAGATTCAAATTTGTATGTATATTTGACAGTCTTTCATAGGCGTTGCACGTTTCCTTTTGCATCATATCAGAAGGTACATGATATCTGGCGCGCTTCTTTGATGTTTATTTTGATCATTCAGGTGTTGATAGCCTGATCCGTCTATTACAAAGTTCTCCAACATTTTTCACAGAATGGGTTCTAGCAGTCATTGATGATCGTTGCCTTACACCCATTATTTCATTAGGAGTTACAAAATAGTGGTTTTCTAATTATATCATTCTTTCTGTGTCTACTTGCTGGAATTCTTCCATAAGGAAACATTTTCCCTTACCAACTTCTTTGGTTTCCCTAATGTTGCAGTTTATCTTATGACAGGGCCGAAAGCAAGCTCATCACACGAGATGAGTTGTGCCGAAGCACAGCAGTAGAGGGCTGCCGTTCGCTCAGGCAGAACAGCGCCGTCTGTCTTGTTGTGGTAGCTTTTATTAAAGCATTATCTATGTTTACATTTTAAGACTTATTTTTTTAGCATTCCAGAAATGCCAAAGCAGCAACATATGTTTTTATTGATTCTACAAGTAATCATGGGCTTTCTTGAAAACATGCCGTGCTTCGTCCTTGAGCAAAAGCAGCACAAGAACATTGCCTTGTGTTCCCACCATTCTGGTTATACTGAGGACATCTTATGGATCAGTGCCCGAAGCACCAAGGAGAACACGGCAGCTTGTTGCAATGTTGCATGGCGGGTAGCTTTCACTCGTCGTCGGACTACAATTAAACATGTGATGATTATTATAATGAGCATTAGTAATCCTGCAGTAGAACCAAATAAAGCATGTAATTTAGACATGGGATTTAGATTATTAAGTCCTTGAATAATTCCAGTCCATACTTCTTGTGAATTAAGTCGTTGTAATCTCTTCTGAAAAGTTTGTTGAATTTTCCCTTGTAAATTCACGATTTCTTCTGTCAAATTTTTGTGATGTAATAAATGCTTTTTTATTTTTGCCCAGGGGAATGTAGACTGATTATATGGAACCGAAGTGACACAAAAGTCACTTTGATTCCAGTCACAACGTAGCTTCATTTGTCTTTGTAAATTTACAAGTTGGTCCCCCAACATAACCACAGCTTGTTGTAAATCTGCTATTTCCGAATGTATTTCCGAGTCAATTTGTCGTTGAGAGGACCAAAGCATTTCAGAGTTTTTATGCCAATCAGTTATATAATCAACGGTCTGAATAGATTGTTCTAAAGCAACTCCAGCTACTGCAGCAGTAGCTGTTATGGCTATAATACCCATGACAGCTGCAATCAACATTTCTACAAATCTTTTACTTCTTTTTAATGCATCAGCTAAATATTGCAAAACAGCCATAGGAAGAGATTCTTGCCATTCCCTTCCAAGATTGACAGGAAGCCAAAGACATGTCCGAGCTCGTAAGATATACAAACTTTCAGTAGATATGTTAAAAGATATACTAGAGTTAATGCAGGTATACAGAGAGCAATTTTTACATATTATAATACCTTGAGTCTCATTCCATACAGCTGGTCCCTTTAACAATATATAAGGTAATTTTACACAACTACGAGTATACCGAGTAACATTTTTATGAAAAGTCAAACTATGATTTCCAGATTTGTTAACCATATGTCCTACCCAGGAATTAATCTTTTTCAAAGCTGTCATAAGCTTCCATAAACCCTTTTGGATACGATATCCATTTAAATGAGGACAGGAGGAGAAAACCCTCCTGCATGTCATACTATGGTATCATTAATAGTATTGCTATAAATAGTATTATCCTCTCTATGTTAGTGTAAATTCTTCAGACCCCTTTTTCCTCGGGCGGAGCCAAAAGGGCTCCAATCAATGACGCTTCCCCAAGAAGTATTAGCAAGAACCCGAGCCATTTCTCCTCGGCATCGAGTCCAATGGACCCAATCCGATAATCGATCCACAAGAGGCACCTGACATGGAGGCAAGTAAGGTGCGGAAACATTCTCATTAAGAGTGGAATTAGAACTTTTAAAACTATAAGCACTCAAAAGATATAACCCATGATATCTGTTTTCATTTTTGACAACATTTAACCATGCCTGATAATTCATTTTAAGGCAACGATCTCCCTTTCCCATACAAATAGGAGGTCCATTAACACCCACCGTGTAATTTTCTATTATCCTTCCTTCTTCTTCCGGCTTTAAAGGACCAGGCATCAAAGGGACCAGGCAACCATCCAGACTCATTTACATATACAAGAATTGGGGCATCCCACCAGGTAACCCCCATATTAAAAGGAGGGTTAGGAATATAAGTCCAATAAGTATGGTTAGTACAATTTATCTCATTGGCTGATATGCTTATTATCTGTGCAGACAACACTGCCAACATAGCCACAAAAAGATTGGTGCTAGTGAGGGGTTTACCCTGTGAAATGACAAGATTTTCAGCAGTGCCTGCAAACTTTTTCACTTGCCCGCAGGTCAATGGAGACGCCCTCTTTGTTCGATCCAATGGCACACGGATTGCTCTCTTGCTCAAATCCATCTCCGCGAATCCCTTCGTCATTCCCGTCACATCAAAGCTACGCTTAGTTGCCATCCCGAAGCTTTATCTTTTTAGCCGGCACCCAATAGGATTCAGCTCCTGCAGAAACAAAAGCATATCCCCGGCCCCAACGAAGAACCTCGGCAGGTTCCCAAGTGTTAGTATTTTCATTTAATATAAAAACAGGCTAAGTTCTTGTGTACTTATTTGTGTCCAATGTCTGTCAGCTGCACTAAAATCATCTTCTCCGTGATTCAAAAAATTAAGAGTAAATAAAGCAATATGTATTCTTTTCCTAGGACTTTGTACCTCATCTCCCCCTTTTTGTTTTATAAGCATTTCTTTCAAAGTGCGGTTTTGTCGTTCAATAACCGCTTGTCCCGTACTGTTTCCTGGGATACCTGTAACATGCTGTATATTATGTGTGGCAAAAAAAGTCTGACATTTTTGAGAGTGATATGCAGAAGCGTTATCGGTTTTTATGCTGTCGGGAATTCCCATAACAGCAAAAGCTTCTAATAAATGAGTTATTACAGCATCAGCTTTTTCAGAAGATAATGGAGTTGCCCAGGAGAAATGAGAGTGGGTATCTACAGAATGATGAATATATTTTAACTTTTCAAAACCAGGATATTGAGTTACATCCATTTGCCAGATAGCATTAGCAGATAAGCCTTTAGGGTTAACTCCGATATTCAAACAAGGTTGATTAATGGCAGCACATTGCGGGCATGTACGGAGAATAGTTTTTGCTTGTTTCCATGTAAGATTAAATTTATTTTTCAATCCTCTGGCATTAGTATGATATCTGTGATGTTCTGCTGTAGCTAACTGTACGGTACCCACTAAAGTATCAATAAAATCATTTCCATCTACCAATGGGCCGGGTAAATGAGTATGAGTGCCAATATGAGTAATATAAAGTGGTGCAGTACGTAGTCTAATTATATGTTGTATTTGCAAAAATAAAGAGTGCAGTTCTGATCCATCACTTGGGATAAAAGCGGTCTCAATATTTTTAACTGTAAATTCCACATGCTGAGAGTCTGTAATTATATTAAGAGCAATTGGATAATCTTGTAACAATAGTATTACAGCAAATAGTTCTGTTTTTTGAACCGAAACATATGGAGATTGTAACACATTTTGATCGTGACTGTTAGCATATCCTGTTCTTCCCATTTTATTGGCATCAGTAAAAAAGGTTGGTCCTATAACAGGATTTGATTGAACTATTTTTGTCAAAATTTAATTAGTCTTTTTCAAAAATTGTAAACGTTTATCAGAAGGATAGTGATTATGTATTTTGCCTATATAATGAGCACAGGCAATTTGCCAGTTATCCTCTAGTTGAGCCTTTATGGCAGTTGCAAGTAAATTGGCATGATAAGTAGGAGATCCAATATCATGGCAAGCTTTTATATACTCCTCAGGTGGAGCGTTTACAGCCCGTAAAGGTCGCAATGCCTTCTGGCGTTCAGGATTTGCATTCTCAAAGGCCAAAGATTGTAATAATAAATCTTGCACGTCTATTTGTGCTACAGCTTTTTGAATGGCTGCACGCAGTCTAGACAAGAAATCAGTGTAAGGCTCACCAGGCCCTTGTATTAACTTAGTAAAAGATTGTGCTGTTTTTTCAGGGGGTTCCATTCGTAACTATGTTCGTAAACAACACATACGTATTTGAATGATTCGTAAATCATCAAATTGAGCTTGAGCCTGTAGATTACTAAATGCGCCTGCTCCTATTAATTCATCTAAAAGTGGCCCTGGAGGATTGCGGGCCGCATTAGTCCTTGACATGTTTTTAGCTTCCTCTTTTTACCAAGTCTTAAATTGTATATATTGTCCAGGTTTAAGAACAGTTTTGGCAATCGCTTCCCAATCATGAGGAATTAGTATGCTTTCTGTAGCATACCCAGACAAAAGTCCTTAAATATAATTAGAATGTATCCCATACGCATTGATGGCTTCTTTTAGCATTTAAAAATTTTTTATATCATGATGGTTATACTCAACATTTACATATCCATTCGGAAATTGATCATTAGCAGGCATAGCTTGTCTAACAACAGGGAAAGCAAAAAATGATTCAGAATATTGCTTTTTTTCCTTATTCATCTCTTTTCCAATAAAAGTTTATTAGATTCAGGTTTTAGAGGAAAGCGAAACTGACGAGAGGCTCCAACAGGATAAGCTGTTAATTCTAAAGGAGGAGCCGAAGGAATAGTAGGACATGGCTCATTGTTTTTATTTTTTTTCAATTTAACCATCAAATTTTTTAACTTTGAAAGTATATCAGAAATCTCATTCTGTTGAGAAAGTGGCATCTCATTTTGTTTGCTAGCTTGCTCCCGATCTTTATCACCATCAGAAAAAGCCCCTTCGTCACTGGAACCTGAAAAATCCTCTCCTGTCTCAGACACAAGGGGAGGAGGAGGCGGAGGAAGGTCCTCTATAGGAGACTTACGAAACAGAGTACGAAAAGCAGCAGAATGGTCGGGAGCAGAATTTGGACGCTGAGGGCGCGCCCCATTTTTATGTTAAGTTTCAGATTGTAATGGTTCCAGGGCAAGGGAAATTAATTTACAAAGAGACCAAACACGGACAGATATAGGGTCTCCATGCTGATGAGCTGTTCTTAAGGCTTGTATAACCTGTTTCCAAACTTTTAAATTCAACTGGTTATGACCAGTAGGTTGAAACCAGTAACAATGTTTACGAACCAGCGCAAACAATTCATCAAAAGATTCTGGTTTCACTTTCACTCCTGAACTCCGTAGTAACTGTTTCAGGAGTCTAATGTATTGAAATTCTACTGAATGGGAATTCTCCATTACAGTTACTCTACTGATCCCAAAGGTTTCGGTTACTCTTGAGCGGACCAATTTCCCCTTCGGTCCCGCGATCACGCGATTACTTACCTTCAGGTCCCTGTTCGGGCGCCACCTAAGATGTACAGGAGAGAGAGGACAAATGCTTCATTCTTTCCCTTTGCTTTGAAAAAACTGAGATGTGTTAGCATCCTTCAAAGGCGGCCAGTGAGTGTGTTTTATATACTTGGATTTTAAACATATTCTCTGTGTTTTAACCTATTTCAGTGAACAATTTGATGCTTCAATTAACCAAACTTTGGCCAAGATCAGCTCCTTCAGTCTGGCTCCTGTGTCCTTTTGACATGACCTCAGTAGCCTTTGATAGCTTATTTACTTTCCTGTCTGAGAAGATGTTACAGGCTCATTCTGTAAATTTCCAGTACCAGCCTTGGAATTGGCCATTTTGCTGAGGAACCCTGGTTCTGTTTAATGCGAAATGTGTTTTAGAGACCATAATCTGGGTACTAGTAGTACTCATTGCTACTATGGTAGTTATTGTTAAAAACCTCTTCAGTGGACATTTAAAAATCGGGATATATATATATATATATATATATATATATATATATATATATATTTAAGAGAAACATTTTAGAATTATCCTGATATTTCTATATCAAATTTAGTGTGACAGGGCTTTAATTATTTATTTTATGCTTTGATTTTTTTTTTCAAGCTGAAAATCTTGGCTCCCAATTACATCAGCAGAATTACTTAGTTGCTTTGTGTTTCAAATTACCTCCAATCTTATTATTGACAGTTCAAGAGTTATTTGCAGTTCTTTTTGTCCTTAAGATCTATCTGTATGGTGAAATTGCTGTGTTTTTAAGTTAATGGAAATAATTATTCATGTGATAAGCTTTTCACTGAACACTTTCAATTTTTAGAGATCACTTAAAACTTAAGTAATTTCTAATTATGCAAAGCACTCTCATGGTTCCAAAATGAAAACTACAAAAGCAAAATTACACTTAGAGAAGCCTAGCCTCTTTGGCTGCTCCTCCCTCTATCCCTGCCCTCTCCCACTGGTAATCATTTATATTAATTTTGGATTATCCTTCCACTTAAAAAAGTAGCTAAGCAAATACATTCTGCACGTGTATCCCACACTCTTCCTTGGGTAAAATATTCCATACCACACATAGTGCTCTGATGTACTTCGTTGCTTATACCTAATGATTTGGCAGGCAATCACTCTCGGCCAGCTGCTAGGGCACCATTGTGTTGCAGGACCACAGTTCCTTCTACCAGCCCCCTACTGATGACATGTAAGCTGTACTGAGTATTTTACTATTACAAACAGTGCTGCCATGGATACTCCCGTGCCTACGTCATTTTGCATTTTTGGCAGTGTATATTTGGAATAGATCTCTAGAAGTGGGATTACTGGGTCAAGGATAAATGTGTTTTTAATTTTGCCCAATTCCTGTCCTTTGAGGTTATACCTTTTGCATCCCACTAACAATGTATGGTAGGAGGTGTTCCCCACCGTCTCATCAGCTGGCTATGGCACCAAACTTTTGAATCTTTGCCAATCTGATAGGTAAAAAATGGTATTCCAATACAGTTCTAATTTGTGTTTCTCTAATGAGTGAGAATTTCTCTAGTTATGAGCATCTTTTAATATGTTTAAGAACTATTACATTTCTTGTTCTGTGAACTGTTCATATTTTAGCCATTTTTTTTTGTTGGTCTTTTACTCTAGCTTTGGAATTTCCTTATTAGCAATATTAACCTTGCAAATTGCAATTTCCCACAGTTTGTAATCTTTTTATGTTGCTAATGGTGTTGTTGTTTCTTTTTCATGCAAACGGTTATTTTTACACCACCAAATTTATCAGTATTTTCCTTTATTGCTTCAGGATTTTGATTCATGGGTAGGAAATAGTCTCAAGTTTTGCAGACATTCAACCATGTTTCTCCTAGTACTTGTATAGCTTCATATTTTACATTTAAATCTTTGATCCACTCAGAATTCATCCTAGTGTAAGGTGTGAGGAATGAATTTCATTTTATCTTTTGCCACAGGTAGACTAAGTAGTTTAGCAAAATGTCTACTTTTTCCTCACTGTTTGAGGTGCTCCTTTTATCATACACTAACTTTCCGTATGTAGTTGAGTCTATTTCTGGATTTTCTTTTCTGTTGAATATGTCTATCTACTCATGTGTCAATACTACAACTTTAAAATTATAGATGCTTCATAATACAGTTTACTATCTAGTAGTGCTGGTCTTCCCTCATTGCCTTTGTTTTTCAGGGTGTTTCTGGTTTTTCTCTATTATTATTTAGTGCTTATAAATTGTCAAGTGTTGAAAGAGGAGCTAGTAATAACAACAGTAATAGATTAAGGGCTTACTGACTACCAGCCTGGTAAAGCACACGTGTGTATTGACTCAGTTCTCCTTTTAGCAACCGTATAAGATAGCCTCTATATGAACTTCCCCTTGGAACAGATAGGAAAGCTGAGGCACAGAGAGGTTAAGTAACTAACTCGAAGGGCACAGCTGGTAAGACACAAAGTCCAGATTTGAACCGAGGCCATCTTGCTGCAGAGCTTGTGTTTTTTGTTTGTTTGTCTGTTTTCAAATAGCTGCCGGTTTTAGACCAGACTGACTTGGAAATCCTAGATTCCCTCAACTCCTGGTTTGGTCTAAGCCATGTCTCCTCTCCTCTGGAAGATCAATTTCCTCATTGTTACTGGGGGAGCCCTCAAAGTTGGGGTGTAAAAGCTGAGTGTTGGTGCCACTGGCAGGAACCACTCTGTCTCACATGGATGAGGGAATATTGCAGGCGGAAGAAGCCCAGCACCCCATCCAGGACCAGATGGAACACTGCTGACTAGCTCGCCTTCGGTCAGCTGGACCCCCGCAGGCTTGAGTGCGCTCCTAGTTCCAGGAACAAAACATTGCCCCATTGGGCAGCCCCTCACAAAACTCCAGGGGGCGCCACTCCCACGCACTGCTCACACATCCCTTTCCTTCCCATTTTGTGGGCTTTTAGCTTTTCAAACCAGCTTTTCTTTCTCTTGGTGTCATGAAAGGAAAGGAATTCCTTCCTTTGGCTGTTCTCAGTGAGAAGACAGCAGGGATATTCTCTGCCACTAGAGCTGCAGCAGCTACGCTGCTGTATCAGGGGATCACCTTGCAGAGGTAAGGAGACTTGTCAGCCACCTGGACTATAGGAGCTGTTGCTATCCCCTGTGTGAGTAAACATTAACCTCTAAGTAAAGTCTCTAATTCTGACTGATTGTCTTATCACCAATGTGGCCCTGATGATATACTTCTGAGAACGTTGACCCTGCTACCCAGCCCTGTATTCCAGGGAAACAGCAGCAGTAGAAGAAGCCTCTCTACCTTGTGCTCCTGGAAACTTCTTACTGCAAAGAACCACCCTTCCACACTTGACTTAGATAAGACTTGCAGATAACCCCCTTGTTTACCTAGGATAAGACCAGATACTTTTCCATTCTTTGTCTCACACATGATTAACTGAGCTGTTTGTCCCATTGGTCAGTTAGAACTTTTGTTGACCAAGTTTTAGTTAATCTTCTGTCCTTCCCACAGGACCGTGAACTTTGACATCAGCCTGGGCCGGCGTCAGAATGTTGATCAGCCCCTCCTTAACAACTCCTCCAGAAAATCAGCTGACAAACAAAACAATATTTTGAAAAAATTGCTTGATCAGCTGCCCAATGCCTCTTCCTTCTAGCATCCCTGTAAAAGCAAAGCCTTTTTCTGCCTGACCTTTGAGATGCAGATCTTGTGGCCAGAGCTATTTTCATTTGACACCCGCAAGATCCCGAGAGTTCCCTTTGTTAAAGCCCCAGAAGACGGCGGTTGCCACAAGCCCCATGCCTGGGGTGGAATTACAGGCTTCTGCTAGATGTTCTATTTATTTATTTATTTGGCTGCGCTGGGTCTTAGTTGCAGCATGCGGGATCTAGTTCCCGGACCAGGGATCGAGTCTGGCCCCCCTGCATCGGGAGTGCGGAGTCATAACCACAGGACCACCAGGGAAGCCCCTACATGTCTTATTTAAACGGAATTTGAAGGTCAGAGCCTCACACCAACTTAATACCTAAGATGCACCTCGGGGTGGTGCAGAGTGAACCTGGCCGAGGGCTTCTTGTTGCTGAGGGCTTGATTTCAGTGAAAAACAAGATTCTATGGGCTTAGTGTAGGGAAGGGTCTTTTAGACCCCCTACAGAGCCGGGAATGAAAGCCATTCTCTTAAGAAGTTTCATTGCTAGTGTCAGAAGAGTGGTTGAGCAGGCATTCCCATCTTTGAGGCGCTCTGGTCACTGCGTAATTCAAATGCACGCTGCACATTAGGGAGGGAGAGAGGAGGTGCAAACAAACAGAATTTTATGTTTAATTTTTTCTCATCCTGCCTTAAAATATAAAATTTCTTCCATTAAGGGAAAGCAGCAAATACTGACCCCCAGGAAAACTACAGCCAGCTTATGGAATGAATCTCACTCTGGTTTCATGCCAGACACTCAAGTGCGATAGACTCAGGTGATGGGCAATGGGTTGAAGCTCTTCCCTCCTGAGACAGGCCGGGACCTAGGATCCTCTGCCGCGGAGCTGGCACCTGGACAAATGTCTCCGCGAGCAACGAAATGCAAAGCAAGGTGCTGGGAGCAAGGGCAGTGCACCGCACCTGCGCCCTGCACACGCCGCCACCAACGGGTGGGCAGACCTCCTAAGCCACCCCTCTGGGCCGACCGCTGGACTCACCCCTACCCTCACCCCACGTAAGGAACCAGCTGGCTCCCCCTCATGCGGCGAGAAAGGGTACCTGTTACCTGTTTTCGCTTCCTTGTGCTGCAGCATGAGTCCTAATAAAGACGTACCTGAATTTCTTAGCTGGCCTTTTATCAGTTCCTATTGATTAAGGAAGCCAAGAACTCTGGGTGGTAACACTCCCATTTCTAGGTTTCCTGCATCACTGGCCGCTCTCCCCAGGCTGAACACAGAAGGATGTAAGGACGTTCTGGGTAAATGGCACTAATGAGTACAATGATTTGAGCATACATACCTTCTGTGTTGCCCAAGCACTCTCAGTTCTGTGATGAGATTCTCCAATGGATTTCAAGTCACCTCCTGAGAAACTACTGGGTCCTCAATGGTGACTCTCTGGGGAACCCAAGAATGATAGGAGGTGTGGCCATCACACACTTTTCTAGAAATACTTCCCGGAAGCCAGGTAGCACTTAACTTCTTAGGTCCTTGTCCTCCTTCTTCCTGATATCCTCAAAGGAGGTAAATAGTCCACAGGATTCTATTTTTGTTCTGGACTTTTAAAATTTGTTCTTAAGTAATTATCACAGGAACATTTAAATTTTTTTTTTTTACATTTAAATATTTTTAAATGGGACAAATCAAATCGACGATTTATCCATTCCACTTTTATTCTCGCCCATGTACAAACGTATTTTAATATGACAGCACAATCACGCACTTCATGCATTTTTCACTTCACGTCATAATTATGTCTTACAGGATCTGCATAAAACAGATTAGAAACTACACAAATGTCCCCAAATGGTAAAATATCTAAGTAAAAAAGAACATTGATGTTACATTTCCATCAACCGTTTCAATCTCTGTACAAATAATGTAATCATCTGAGGAAATAATTTCCCCACCTCAGTGCTTATATTATTCATTTTCGTGTTCTTGTTCCTTCTCAGATTTAGGCCTCAGTGCTATTAAGAACACTGCCTAGTAGATCAGCTTTTGTAGGACTGTGTCATAAGAGCAGAGATTGACCATATGTCATTACACTAGAAACAGTTGTTTAACAGTTTTCTTCAAGAATGAGTTCTCTGATGTCCAGCAAGGGGAGAGCACCATCTGAAAGCCTTTCTGCACTGATTACATTCATAAGGTCTCCTTCACTATGAATTCTTTGGTGTTCCATAAGTCAGATGGCCTGCTGAAGGCTTTTTCACAGTACATCCAAGTTTTTTGTTTTTTTAAAAAATTTACTTATTATTTCTTTTTGGCTGTGTTGGGTCTTCGTTGCTGTGCACGGGCTTTTTCTCTAGTTGCGGCGAGTGGGAGCTACTCTTCGTTGGGGTGTGCAGGCTTCTCATTGCGGTGGCTTCTCTTGTTGTGGAGCACAGGCTCCAGGCACGCGGGCTTCAGTAGCTGCGGCTCATGGGCTCTAGAGCACAGGCTCAGTAGTTGTGGCGCACGGGCTTAGTTGCTCCGTGGCATGTGGGATCTTCCCAGACCAGGGCTCGAACCTGTGTCCCCTGCGTTGGCAGGCAGATTCTTAACCACTGTGACACCAGGGAAGCTCCTATTTTTTTAAATTTTTAAATATTTATTTACTCGGCTGTGTTGGGTCTTAGTTGCAGCACACCAGATCTTTGTTGCCGGGAGCAGGCTTCTCTCTAGTTGTGGCGCTCAAGCTCTAGAGAGCGCAGGCTCAGTAGTTGCAGTGTGCAGGCTTAGCTGCCCCAAGGCATGTGGGATCTTAATTCCCCAACCAGGAACTGAATCTGTGTCCCCTGCATTGGAAGGCGGATTCTTAACCACTGCACCACCAGGGAAGTCCCTCATGTGGTTTGTCACCCTTATGAATTTTCTGATTCACAATAAGATAAAAGCTCCGTCTGAAGATTTCCCACATTGATTACATTTATATGGATTCTCTCCAATATGGATTCTTTGATGTCCAATATGGTGACAATTCCGGTGGAAAGACTTTTCACACTTACGGCATTCATGAGATTCCTCTCCAGTGTGAGTTCTCTGAAGAGTAACAAAGTGAGAACTCCAACTGAAGCATTTCCCGCACTGATTACATTCATAAGGCTTCTTTCTTTTCGATGTGAGTTCTTTGATGTGAAATAATGCCAGACCTCTGAAGGAAACACTTCCTATATTAACTACATTCATAAGGCTTCTCTCCATTATTCTTTTTTAAAAATTTTTATTTATTTATTTTTGGCTGCATTGTGTCTTTGTTGCTGCACGCAGGCTCTCTCTAGTTGCGGTGAGCAGGGGCTACTCTTCGTTGCAGTGCGCGGGCTTCTCATTGAGGTGGCTTCTCTTCTTGCAGAGCACGGGCTCTAGGTGCACGGGCTTCAGTATTTCTGGCACTCAGGCTCAGTAGTTGTGGCTCGCGGGCTCTATAGAGAGCAGGCTTGGTAGTTGTGGTGCACAGGCTTAGTTGCTCTGCAGCATGTGGGATCTTCCCGGACCAGGACTTGAACCCATGTCCCCTGCATTGGCAGGCAGATTCTTAACCACTGCGCCACTAGGTAAGTCCCTGCATTATTCTTTCTTTGATGCACATTAAAATCAAGGATGTGACTGAAAAACTTCCCACATCGAATACAACAGAACAGTTTTTCTTCAGTGTGAGTTTTCTGATGCCTAATTAGTTAAGACCTCCTGCTGAAAGCTCTCCCACGTTCACATTCATGGAATCTCTCCCTAGTACAAATTATGTAATATCAACAAGTTGGGAGCACCAGGTGAAAGATTTCCCACATTGATTACATTATACAGTTTTTGTTAGGTATGAGTTCTTTAATGGGCAACCAGCTGAGAACTCCACATAATAGATTTACCACAGTGGGCTTCCCTGGTGGCGCAGTGGATAAGAATCCGCTGGTTGGCTTTCATTAAATTCCAGCTCCAAAGGAACCATAATGGTGGCTGTTTCTATGTTCTGTGATCTAGGAATCTGAGGCAGCGGAAAGCCACATCTTACTTTGTGAATGGGACCCTTCTCTACCTTCTCCAGCTTTCAGCTGACTCATTGTAATTCTCCCAGTTACTATCCTCATCCATTTCCACAAGTTCAGCTGCCTCTGCCCCAGAGGATACATGTGCACCCTTTTCCACCAGACAAAAGTCTAAGTCCCAGGCTCACCAAAAAGTCTGAGCAGCCTACTCTTCCAGACTGTTGGAATTTCCTACGCAATCTCCATGTTTCTGTGAGAACAGAGAACCATTCCACACAATCCCAAGCCCCTAGTTCCTTGCGGTTTTGCCAACCCTAGGCACAGTGCCTGCCCCCTCTCCCTTTCCCAGATCCAGTGCTTCCTGGAGGGATAGACCATCCCTTTGGGTACAGTATCCATTGGTGGAAACTTTCAAATCATGTACACCCCCTGCTATTACTGCAGAAGCAAATTACCACAAACCCAGTGGCTTGAACAATACAGATTTATTATTTTACCCTCTGGAGATCAGAAGTCTATCACTGGGCTAAAATCAAGGTGTTGCCAGTACTGCATTTCTTCTGAAGGCGCTAGGGAATTATTCCATTTCCCTGCCTTTTCCAGCTTCTAGAGGCCCCTCACATTCCTTTGTTTACGGTCCTGCGTCACTCAAATCTCTGCTTCTGTCACCATATCTTCTTTTCTTACTCAGATCCTCCTGTCTCCCTCCTGTAACAACCCTTGTGATGATACTGGGTCCGCTGGGATGATCCAGGATTATCTCCCTGTTTCAAAATCCTAGTGTAATCACATCTGCAAAGTCGCTTTGGCCACGTGAGGTACCATATTCACAGGTTCCAGGGATTAGCAGTGAACATCTTTGGGGGCCATCATTCTGCCACTCACAACCCTCCACCCAGGATATTCAGACACATCCTGAGCCCTGATCACAAATTTATGACTGTAATGCTGGGTGGTACAAGTGTGAATTACGTGCGGTTGGGGAAAGATTAGGAACCACCAGTTTATTTATTTATTTGGCTGCGCCAGGTCTTAGTTGCAGCACGCAGGGTCTTCGTCGTGGCATGGGGGGATCTTTTAGTTGTGGCATGCGAACTCTTAGTTGCAGCATGCATGTGGGATCTCGTTCCCTGACCAGGGATCGAACCCAGGCCCCCTGCGTTGGGAGTGTGGAGTCTTACCCACTGGACCACCAGGGAAGTCGCGTGTATATTCAAATCCCGCATCACTTCATCCTACGCTAAGGAAAGCGGAAGCTCTTCCACTCCCCTCAGAGATGAGTTTCTCTGACCTTCTGAAGAAGTCAGCTTATGATATTAAGTTATCCATATAGCCTTATATCTTTCCTAACTCAGCATTTATTACCTTCGGGTTTCTTTTCGTGAGGGTGGTGAGTACAGAGGCTCCTGCCGTGGGACGAGGGCATTGCTGGCCCTCCTGGTGACACCATCCACCATTCCCTCGGTCGATCATCCTCCCGCTCCTCATATAATCCTGACAGATGTCCATTCATCTGAAGGAGGTTCGTGCAACCACCTGCCCTGCCACCTGCTGATCATGCTCCCAGAGCACTCCCTTCACCTGCCTCGGCCCCACTCCCCGTATCTACCCCAGCACAACCTCCCAGGTCTACCCAGGGCCCACCCCTTTTGCTTTAACATTGCTTCTTTTAATCAAGTCATTAGTGAGAAAACGTTTAATCAAAGAGGTGGGAAAAAACACACAGAGATCCTACCACAGAAATATATAGTTTATTTATCTAGGTTCTCTTTCAATCCTTGTCCATATGCATAAATACTTTACCACAAATATAATATCAGTGCACAGACTTTTTGGTACCTGGCTTTTTAAACAGATTATAAGCATTTTCAGGTTTCACTAATATCGCTTTTAATAGCCAATGAACAAACAAATTAAAATGGCAAATCAACTGAGCGAAAAATTAAATGTTTTTCCAACTGATGTATTCATTAGCGATGCTCCCCACTGCTTTTCTTACTGACTTACGTACAGGGCGGTCTCCCCGGTCATCCTTTGGTCTTGAGAACTTCATCACTCAAGGCTTTCCACATTCAGTCCGGAATCTCAACCAGGCTCGCTCGTGTGACACTGCAGGATCAGGCTGCAAAGGCGATGTCTCTTCACCTGGCTTGAGGGCTACGAGGTAGGCTGTTTCTTCTTGCATTTCACCCCGCTGTGCGTTTTCTGATGCCCTATCAGGTGCGAGCTCTGGGTGAAGGCCTTTCCGCACTTGTTACAGGTGTAGGGGCGCTCGCCGGTGTGAGTCCTCTGATGCCTGATGAGATGGGAGCTCTGGCGGAAGGCTTTGCCACAGTCCTGACATGGGTAGGGCTTGGCCCCGGTGTGAGTCCGCAGGTGTTGGGAGATGGCCGAGCGGTCGTTGAAAGTCCTTCCACACTCGTGACACTCAAAGGGTCTCTCCCCAGTGTGAACCCTCTGATGCTGCGTGAGGGAGGAGCTCTGCACGAACGCCTTCCCGCAGTCCGGACACACGTAGGGCTTCTCTCCCGTGTGGATCTTTTTATGCACGGAGAAGTACCTGGGGTTCCGGAAGGTTTTCCCGCATTCGCTGCATCGGCACACCTGGCTCCCTTTGTGAATTCGCGTAAACGTGATCTGCTGAGTGCTCCGGGGTAAGGTTCTCCCACAGCTCCCGCTCTCCTGGTCCTTTCCCCTGCTGCAGCTCTTCTGATGAAGTTTTACACAGGGGTTGTGTGTCATCTTCTTGACCGTGGGGTCACGCTTGCGCAAGCGTTTTCTAGGAATGGTCTTCTGAAGGGAGATGTGGCTTGTGTCGGGACCTGTGCTTGCCTGGGGTTTGGGGCTTTCACCGGGTGGCTTCTGAGGGAGGGTTTTTTCCTGAGTGAGCACTACTGGTTTCAACACTGTGTCCAAGACCTCCGGGGCCCCAGCCTGCAAGGTGTCTCCTGAGGTAGAGGGCTGGGTGTCATCCCTCGAGAATTCCTCCACTTTCAGGTGGCAGGCTGGCTCTTCCTCGGGTGTGTTGGGGTTTGGAGTTAACTGTTTGCTTTCCAGAGTAGTCTCCCACCCTGAAAGAAACACAAAGGTACAGATACTGTAAACAGAAAGTGCTAAAACGGGTCGACAGTACGACATAATTAAATTTCCAGAAGCTGTGTTTTCCAAGTACAGTCACGCACCCTGGGGAGGGAGACTGAAAGCAGTGAAGCAGCAAAGAGCGGCACACCGAGCTTGGGCAAGGGCTGCGAGCGTCTCCCAGCTCTCAGAGTCCCTGTTCTCATTCACCCTCAGGGTGGACAGCAAATCTCTCCTTCACTGGACCTGAGGCTGCCTCTGTTCTTACGAGCCCCACCCCTCCCGAAGTACAGTGTCAGCTAGAGGCCCTGGACGGTGCAGGGGACCCGAGGGCATGTCCAGGGCCCAGAGAGGGTGTAAGCCCTGAATCAGAGCCCCCATGGCATCCCAGTCCCGGAAGCGTGGAGGGCCTTACCCACAGAGACCAGGTGTCCAAAGGTCTCCAGCATCACGTCGTGGTACTCGGTCCTCTGTGTCAGGTCCAGCAGCCCCCACTCCTCCCTGCTGAAGTCCACAGCCACGTCCAGGAAGGTCACTGGTTCCTGCAATGTCACACACCTTGTATTTCAGCAGGAGGGTCAGAGAGTCCTTGCTGGGGACAGAAGAGAGGCTGGCGGGGACATTCTGACAGAGCTCACTGTGCTGGGATGCCCCAGCTTTGGAGGTTTGCTTGGAAACACTGACTGGGGCCTGTAAAAAGTCCAATGGGTCTACTCTCACAAAACCAGAGTCTGGGGCCCAGGCTGGAGGAAGAGCCCTACTTCACAAGGAACTACAGAGTGCCACAAACAAACCGCCTCTACCCTTTCCCCATGACTTCCCACCGGAGACCACCCCTCGGGCCAGCCTTGCACCTCCCTGGGCATACCCCATTCTGGAACAGCCCCTCCCCATGGGGACAGGGGTTGCCTGGGGGTGGGGTGGCTGCCTGGGTCGCACCGTGATGAGTCCTTTCCAAGGAGCTGACCAGCACTCCGGGAGGAAGAGGCTTCCCACCGCCCTCTGTCTGGATCTGGGAGGCATTTTGCCCAAAAGGGGCAGAGCCTGCTTGAGAAGGAAGAGGCTGGAGCCCCGGAATACAGTTGTGCCCGGAGCCTGCGCCAGCCCACTCATTACACGAGAGCTGGTAAATTCACTCCTATGCTCAAGCCAGATGTGAGCCCCGGCCAAGATCACGTAGACACCATCACTGGCTGCTCTCTAAGCCTCAGCAGTCAGCAAGACAGGGCCAGTCCTATTTCGTCTACACCCCAGCTCTGATGATTTTGAAGCAAATCCCAGGTTTTGTTTCAGTTATAAACACCCAGCTCTGCGTTTCTGAAGGATGAAGCCTCTTTTGTTCTAACTGGGATCCAGCCTTGATCTGGACGCCTGGGCCCGAGGCTGCGAACGCTTGGCCCCTCCCACTCTTCCCTCCAGATTTCCCGACTCCTGGTCACTGTGCCCTGTCGTGGTCTCCAATGACGCCACAGTCGCCGGAAGGCAGGCCTGCCCTTTACACTCAGCACTCTGAAAGGCCTGCCTGTGGGAGGCCTGCAGGGGGATGCTGGGACCAGAGAAGGAAAGGGTGACACTCCCCACTCACTCCCCACTCACCTCAGGCAGTGCCTTCACCAGCCTGGTGGCCATGTCCTCCTCCTGCTGAGCTGTGGTCTGGAGAGAGCTGGTGGGGCCCTGGGTGGGCAGTGCTGGGAAGAGACGAAAGCACAGGGTGAGGTGGGGCAAGGACAGCCCACGTCTATCTCCGGGACCCATAACTTATCGTGCCCCTCATTCTTCTCTCAAAGCCTGTGTCCAAATCCCCATGTGTATGACCACAGGGCACCACTGTCCCCACTGCGGGTCCCAGCCACTCCCCCTCCAAGGACTGTTCCGGACCCAGTCCCTCCACTGAAGTAGCTGCCTCACCTCCACACTCACCTCAGCAGCTGGCCTCACACCTTCTCCTCAGAGACAAAGACCCCATTTCCGGCCTCCACGCCCTCCACCCCTTTCTCCTTCCTTCCTGCTACACCACGGAGTGGGGAACTTCCCCTGGCCCCAGGACCAGACTCATTCCCCCAAACCCATCTTGATGCAAATTTTACCAAGTTTCTTCCACCTCAGAAAACAGCTCTGCCTGGCTTTATGGCCCCTCTTGACCATGGCTCTTTGATGTCTGACTTTCTTTATGTGTCCCCACATGGTCCTTGGGCTTCTATAATGATGACGCCACCCCGCTATCAAGGGGGACACACGATGTGACCCAGGCTGGCCCAGCAGGCTGTCGCTTCCTCCTGGCCAAAATGATTGGATCAGGGATGAACACGGGCCCCCCAGCCAGCCAATCAGAGCCAAAGGGGCATCTGTTGGAACATTTAGGAAAGAGAAATTCCATCCTGGGAGCCCCTACATGGAAACAGTGCCTTTGAGTGAAGCCATCAGAGGCCAGCAGAAGTATGATATAGCAGAGAGGACGAGTCCTGAAGATGAGTGGAGCTGCTGGGTCTAGCCATGCCTGAAGCTGGATCACCCTTGGACTTTTTCAATATATTGTCCTTCTCCCTTGGGCCACTCTGTGTAAGGCTTGTGGCAGTCATGCCCAAGAGGTTCAATGGACATGCTGACCACAAACGCAGGACTCATAGGGTTCCCTAGAAGGCCTCTTTTGTCGTCCCCTGTAACACTAATTGGTTTCATTCACCCCCAAGGTGTGAAACGGACTCACTGCCTTTCATCTCAATGAGCTCAACAACTGCCTCCCTGGCACCTATACTAGTTTCCTGGTGCTGCTGTAACAAGCTGCCATGCCAGTGGCTCAAAATAACACAAATTTGCTGTCTTACAGTTACGGAGATCAGAAGCCTGACACAGCCTCAAAGGGCTAAAATCAAAGTGTTCACAGGGCTGCATTCCTTCCGGAGGCTTCAGGGAGAACATACTCCTTGCTCCTTCCAGTTTTTAGAGGCTACGTAAAATACATAGCTCGTGACACTTTCCTTGTATCACACCTGCCTCAGTTTTCACACCTCCTATTCTGACTCTGACCCTCCTGTCTGCCTCTCATAAGGACCCTCCTGACATTGGGCCCATCCAAGTAATCCAGGATAATCCGTCCACCTCAAGATCCTTAACTTAATCACACGTGTGAAATGCCTTTTGCCACGTGAGGTTCAACGGGTTCCAATGTGGATAACTTTGGGGCCCTCACCCTGCAGACAACAGCACCCCAGACTCGGTGCCTGTGGAAGAGACCACTCCCACTGCCGCCTGCCCCTCTCCTTCCCCGCACCTGCTTCTCCAGGAAGCCCTCTTCTCTGAATCCCACCATCCAGCCTCAGATTCCCCCCTCCTCCTCAAGCACCAAAATCAATCAGTCAATCACGCATTCACTCAAGAAACATCTTCCAGGTACCCATCACAGACAGAGAAAGCAGGGTCTGCGCTCCACGGAACTCAGCTTGAAGGACATCAAGCCTCATGGAGGCTGGCTCCCAAATACGTCCCGAACCTGTGCCGTCCCCCTGGCCCACCACCACCGTTACCCTCTCTACCCCACACCATCAAACACACGTTCATTTGTCAGACTCCCGTCTTTCTTGCTAGATTGGAGGCTTGTTGAGCTCGTAAGTCCATGAGTCCTGTCTATCTCAGTCACCATTTTATCCACAGCCGCCACTGAGTGTATGATGTTAGAAGGCACACCAGGGGGCTTCCCTGGTGGCGCAGTGGTTTAAGACTCCGCGCTCCCAATGCAGGGGGCCCGGGTTCGATCCCTGGTCAGGGAACTAGATCCCACATGCATGCCACGGCTAAAAGTTCGCATGCTGTCACTAAGGAGCCCGCCTGCCACAACTAAGGAGCCCGCGAGCCGCAATTAAGGAGACAACCTGCAGCAACTAAGCCCCAGTGTAACCAAATAGTAAAATAAATAAATATTAAAAAAAAAAAAGAGAAGGCGTACCAGAAATACAACACCTGTGTGACTGATATTGATATAGCAGGGATCCCAGAGGGATGAAAATGAAGCACATTATCTGCTGGCTTCCATCAGAAATGTGTGGAGGGCTCATTAAAGAACGCAGTGCCAGGCCTCACCCAAGGGTTTCAGCAGCTCTGATGTGGGGCCTGAGACCTTCCAATTCCACAAAAGGGTCCAGAGAGGAAGCCATTCTCAGAGCCTTGGCCCAGGGGTAGTGACAGGTACGTCAGCAAGCAAGTATCTAAAGCTCTGATTCATGAACTGGGGTTGGGGGAGGCGGGGAAGCAGATGCCCTTGGTGTAGATGGAGTGGGCACCAGCCTTCCCCTACCCCTCCCAGGAAGCCTGGGGTTCCTTCGCCCCCACCCTCCAAGATGCCTTCACAGGAACTGTCGTCTCCCCACTCTTCCACTGCACTCACCTTCCTCCTCAGAGATCCAGGTCACATCCTCCACCAGGACTACTGCCTCCTGGCAGTCCACTGGGTGCTGCGACTCCACCCACATCCGGAGCTTCCCGGGCAGCGCGCCCAGGAACTGCTCCAGCACCAGCAGCTCCAACATCTGCTCCCTGGAGTGAACCTCGGGCCGCAGCCACTGGCGGCACAGCTCACGCAGCCGGGCGAGGGCTTCTCGGGGCCCTGCCACCTCCTCAAAGCGGAACCCCCGGAACCTCTGGCGAGCGGTCTCAGGGTCAGTTGGATGCTTATCCAGATGTTGAGTGGGCTCCCTGAGGATGTCTGGGCTCAGGCCCTCATCTTCAGCATAGAGGGCGCGGATCTGGGCATTCCGGGGAAGAGCCACCTCCTCGTTCAGTGTGAGGATTTCAACAACCTCGATCTTCATCAGGGGATTCCCAGCAGGAAAAGGGTGGAACTGAGGGTCCAACTGAGCCTCAGGACACTCTGTACGTCAAAAGCAGAGCAAGACAGATGGCCAAAAAATGCATGAAAAGGTGAGCAACATCGTTAACCATCAGGAAAATGCAAGTCAAAACAACTGTGAAATACAACTTCATACTCTCTAGGATGGCTATTATCAAAGATGGGTGGTAACAACTGTTAGTGAGGATGTGGGAAGACTGGAACCCTTGTGCGCTGTCAGTAGGAATACAGACTGCTACACTACTTTGCAAAACAGTCTGGCGGCTCCTCAAAAAGTTAAACACAGAGTTGTATCGTGATCCAGGAGTTTCAATCAAAGAGAATTGAAACCATGTGTCAACACAAAGACTTGTACAAGAATGTTCACAGCAGCATTATTCGTAATTGCCAAAAAGGGAAAACAACTCAAATGTCCATCAAGTGATAAATGGACAAACAAAATATGGTCTAGCTATACAGCATGGATGAACCTTGACTACATTATGCTAAGTGAAAGAAGCCAGACACAAAAGGCCCCACACTGTATAATTCCATTTATATGAAATGCCCAATATAGGCAAATATATAGAGACAGAAAGCAGATGAGTGGTTTCCAGATGGGGGAACCGAAGGGCTTTGGGGTGATGGCTAATGGATACAGGGCTTCTTCTTTGGGATGCAGAAACTGTTTTGAAGTTAGATCATACTGATGGTTGCACAGCCTTGTGAACATAGTAAAAACCACTGAATTGTATACTTTCAAAGGGTGAACTTTATGGTATATAAATTATATCTCAACATAGAAGGGAAAAAAAAGACCAAGAGATAACAAGAATTGTTATGCTGTATATGCCTGCAGCCATGAGGGGAATAGAACCTGATCCCACCTCCATGGGGGCCAAGAACAAGGATGTCTGGGAAAGGCAGGGACGCTGGGTCTTGTCATAGAGTCCACAGAGCATTTGCTGAACAGAACTCCAGGATGGTCCTGAAATGCTAAGGGAAGCTCTCTATAACTCCAAGAAGAAATGCTAATTCTAAATGACTTAGAGGTTTAAAAAAAATTAATTAAAAAAAAGTAAATAACACAGACTATGATTTATTTTTGGTTAGATTTCTGTTTTATAGAGTTTTCTTTTTGACCCCAAGCCAATAATCTCCAATCAGAACCTTCTCCTTTTTTCCACTATGAATCTTCCCACTCCCAGCCTGCCTTAGTCTCTACCAAACATAAGGGACGGTGGCTGACCACCTTGGGCTCTGAGTAAGTAGCCTCTGCATGTCCTCCTCTGAGTGGTCTTTATTTCCACAACACTCACTTCCTAGCAATGTGGTAAATGATGAAATAAAACTGGAAGACACAGGTAGTGTTTAAATACAGGTCAAGAAAATTGTGAAAGATTCCCATGTAAGCATTAACAAAATTAATATACTGGTTTTAGGGGGATTATGACACCATAGAAATGTTCCTGTCACATGAAGTAAAAAGCAGAACAGGAAATTACTATTGAATGAGTCCCCCTAAAACCGATTCCCCTGCCGAGTTTATGATTAACCTCTGTTATCCAAAACTTTATCCCCTTTCTTGTCCCTGCTGACCTCAATCCTGTGCTAACTGAACATCAATCAACCAGTGTCAGATGACCAATACTGCTGTGATTGATAACATCATTAAAGTACAAATTCAAGTTATCTCTTCACGGTAATATGAGCTAACAGATCCTGGAACCATGGACCACCTAGCCAGAGAATCCTAAACCAGAGACATGATGACTTCTGAAACCACGATTAAGTAACGTCACAAAACGATGATTAACCCTAGGCTCTCAGTTCTTCCTTTAAAACACTCCTAACTCAAAGACCAAGTTGGAGTGGATCTGAGACTTGTCTCCACGCAATAAACTCTTAGTTTGCTGCAAACTCCTGCTGTCAGAATTTGGCTTTCTATCCCTGGAGCACAGGAGCAACTTTGCTCACACTACTGTGGGAATAATTACAATTGCGTTAGAAAAAAAAAAAAAGACTCAGGAAGCGATTAGGAGCAGCGGCTCCCTGCATACGCTGCCTCTGTGCTTTTCCTCGCCGTCTGCGGCCTCCCAAGCACCTGCCACATCGGCCACCGGGCGCACTTATCAGACAGCGTGGGCTGCTGGGGAGCCGGCTTTAGCAGAGTCCGCGGAGCGCGCCCGGCCCCTCCTCCAAAGGGTGAAGCGGTGAAAAAGCCCATGCCCCACCCACCCCGACCCTGAAGCCTCACTCGCTCCTCTCAGAGCTCCAGGAGCGCGGGGCCGCGACTTCCGGCCTGGACGGAAGTGCGTCAGGCACCCGCCTCACTACAATTCCCAGGAGCCTCCACGCCACGGACTTCCGGCCCCGCCATGTTGAGGGTTTGGGTTAGCCTGAGGCCCTTGGCAGGATGGCGGCCGCTCGGCTAGAGGTGGGGCTTTCGCCTCTGGCCTCCACTCGCGTTCTCGCCCGGCCTCCCCGGCGACGGTGGACGCGTCCTGGGGCGACGCCGACGCAGCCTCCACACACACCTATCCGAGCTGCAGGTCTTCCCCGTTGGGTGACGCGGGGTGAGGGGAGCGCGGCCGCTTTCCCCGAGAGCAACGACCACCCGGATTCCCCACCCACTTTCCTCCCCCGCCCCCACACTCTTCCCCTGTCTCCTTACGGCTTTGTCTTCCGTTCTCGGAAATTCCTGACTACACACTTCGGGTCGGCGGCGGCCTCCACGGACCTCACGGGCGTCGCCCGTTGCTGGCGCGCTATCCGAGTGAGTCAGCTCGGGGTCAGGAGTCGCCCAGTGCCGGGTGGGGCCGCCCCGCCACCCCAGACTGGCCTTGGGCGCTCCAGGGTTGAAAAACAGGTCCTGGGCCATACTGTGGCTTATCGGCCGCTGCCAGTCACTTCTTTCCTACGTTTAAAGTGACTTTTTCCTTGATAAAAATCATGGCAGGCATTTGATCTCTCACTTCTAACCTCTTCCCCCCACTTCCTCCCAAATAAGGTTTTGAGTTAGTTTCATCGGGAGGCTTGCCCGCCCAATTCATATCTGCGTTATCTTGAGCATTTAGTTCCCTTCCTGTTCCTTAGGATTTCTGGAGGGTTATCCCCACCACCACCCGTCATTCTTGATTTGAAAGCTTAGTTCACTTTCACTTACAGCTCTTAAGGCTTGGTTGGAATTTCTCTCTGAGGATAACTTGGGAGATAGGAGTTTATACCAGAATCTCAGCAACACTGGCCTGAGAAGCAGCCCCCACAAGGGGTGGGCGTGGGGCTCCCTAGCGGCTCCGTGCTGGGCCACAGGCACCATTTTGAGCAATAATCATGCATGACACTTAAGAACAAACTTAATTTTCCGTATTGCTTCATAGCTTTTTAAATTCTGAAATTTCCGTTTGGTACTCCTTGGTTAATCAGAGGGATTTTTATTTAATGCTTTCTCCTTTAAAAAAACCACGTTGGGTCCTTTTTATTCCACTTCATCCCCTCCATCCCCACCCCTTCTCCTTTAATCTTGATCATGTATTTACTTCCTCTTATCCTCGGGGGCACCAGGGTGTTTTAGAATCTTGCATTGAATGCTCACTGAAAATGTTTACAGTTTTAAACTGTAGAGCCTGTCTGGGTTTGGATGTCAGGAACTCTGCCGATGTTTTTGGCGCTGAGATTCCAGTGTATCCGCCCTCCCCCTGCTGCAGCAGCCCTTCAGGCGGACACTGGTTCTGCAGTTGTCATAAAGCACCTACAGGGTGCTCTGCAGTATGTGAGATGGCCACAAGCCTCTAAACCCATGGGTAAATGTCATCCTAGGCACCTCAGTCCTCTAACCGTCTCATCTCTTGGACCACTCACCAAAACCTCTAAGGTAATCCTCACGGCTGTCCGTTCCAGAAAAGTATTCGCCCCACTTGACAGCTGTGTTTACCAGCTAACAAGGCTGAAACTGGATCCCCACCTCACTGAGGCAGGGCTGACTGACTCACCCACTTTCCCACCTACCTGCCTGGGGCTGCATAAAATTATCCCTATCAGCTGCAGCTCCAAGTACTGGCTTTCAACCCACCAGCTGAATAACCCTGGGGGGAATTTGGGCAATTTAGTCCCCTCCCCTGCAACTCCCCTATCTAGCTAGGGGGCTATTACATAAATTCACTGAGCCTTTGGGCAAGGGGCTTAATTCTTCTGGGCCTCAGTTTCCCCTAAGTCCTAAGTGATTAGGGACCCAAAGCCAGTACTGCATGAACAATAGTAAAGGCTGATGGGAGCTGCTGTTTTCTTCTTCTAATTACCGTTTTCTACTCTCATGTTCTCTCTGCTGCTCCTTTCCAGGTAAGCTGTCTCCTTCATAGTGCCCACTTTCCTAGGGAATGCGGACTGATTAACCAGGTACACTAGGGCTACCAGTCCACAAATATAATAGTAACTAATTACAATGATCTTTTACCAGCTTGTTGGGGGGCGGGGGCAGGGTCAGCTCCCCTCATCCCTGTTGCATACTCCCCTGTCCCTCTTCCTCCTTGTCCAGGATGCCCCCAGCTCTCACCCTTTCTCCTTTCCCCATCACGCTCTTCAGCTCTGCTGGGCACCCTGCTATATTGCCTTCTAAACGTGTCTCCCCCCACTGCACCACTACGGCTGCTAACTGGGTCTCGTGCATTGGAAACCCCTAGGTCAGATCCAGAGGGAGGATCTGCCAAAGCCACTTATGACGATCTTTACATCAAAGTCTTTGAATCAGTAACAGTAGCTACCATTTCATGAAAGCCCCCCAGGACCTGGGCTTTTACACCACCACAGCCCCACTAAGCAATAGCGTCCAACCTTTACACAAAAGAAATCCAAGCTGGGAGAGGATAGGAACCTGCCCAAGGCCACACACTGGGGAAGGGAGCAGCTGGGATCCAAACCCTCTTCTTTTATGCCCTTTACACCAAAGAGGGCTTCACATAGCAACTACCTTACTTTTCCTCAAACGTGCCCAAATGTGTCTTATCCAGAAGTCATTGCACTTGCCTGTCTGATAGTCTCTCCTAGCATCTCCACCTTGATCTCCTTCCCCATCCAGCTCTCAGCTCTGATGTCATCATCTCAGAGCTATCTTCCTGCCCAGTTCTAAACTAGTATTGCCCACCCATGCTTCCCCACTCCCTGATAGATACCCTATTGTTTCATTTTTCTTCATAGCACTGATTGCCACCTTAAAGTATCTGACTCACTGATTTCTCTCTCCACCTTCTCTAGAATAGCACTGCCCAGTGGAACTTTCTTTGGTGAAGGAAATGTTCTAGATCTGCACTGTCCAACACAGTAGCCATTAGCTGCAGGTGACCAGTGAACATTTGAAAGATGGCCAGTGCGACTAAGGAACTGACTGGTAAGTTCATTTTAGTCGGTTTACATTTAATTAGCCACATGTGCTAGTGGCTACTCCAGAATGAATGTAAGCCCAGTGAGACAGGGGGCCTTTCCACCCTGTTCATCGTGGTGACCCACCCCTATAACAGTACTTGGCATTTTGGCAGGTGCTCAAGCAGTATTTGTTGACACAACACAGCTACTAAGTGCCTTGGTGAACGGTTCACCAAGACATTTGGGCCTTTTAGCCGTATGTCTGGATTTACCCATATTTCAAATTTCAGGAAATCTCACTGGCACTGTGAGTGTCCCATCTGAAGTTACCATGGGAGGATGGCTGTTGCTACAAAGTTCCCATCTTTTACTTAGGAGCCTAAGCAGGCCATGGGGTAAGAGGACACTTGGTTTGCACCCCACCTGCTTCTTCCCAGACCAGCCAGGTCAGGGACTTGCATTCATGCTCCCACAGCAGCACTTCTGTGGAGGACTTACAGGACTTAAGAAAGGGACTTCACACACTTCTAGCCTTTGTAAGCTCTCAAAAGAAGTCAATGCTTTTACAGTACTTAAGTCTTCCATGGCATTCTAACATAACTTTCTCCAAATAGAGCCTGCTCGTTAACAATTTATTCTTAGGTTCCATTTCAAAAAAGTATCACTCACAAGATCTGTCCTCTATCTGTGTTAAATTGGTTACTCCTGGTATAAGCCAGAGCTGTTCGCTTCTGTGTTTTGCAGTCTGTTGCAACTGCTCAACTCTTACAACTATTTCAGAGGATTAGCTTTTTTAAAAAAGGTGTTAATTGTTACAAGCTACAAATATTTCCTCCTCTTCAATAGTTTTCTCATTTTGTGCTTTGGTGAGAACGATGCTATGTATACATTGCAGAAGAACCTGTTAACATAGCACCCTGTGTTGTCATTGAGTAGCTCATGTTCCATGGAAACTGTCTTTTAACAGGAAGCTGGAAAATATTCACTGCCTAGGTCAATATAGAAACACAACTAACTGGCCACTTTGTTCTAAGAAAAAGTTGGTTTTTACATTTCTCCTAGGACCAATTTTGCCAACTTTACACTTTTCCAGAAATCTTTCCATCTTCTTGTTGGTTCATTCCTGTACTCAACAAATAATTACTGAGCCCCTACGTTGTGGCAGGAACTGGTGACATAGCAGGAAGAAGACAGTCGTTTCCATTTTATAAGCATAGTTACCGGCAGCACCTCTAAAAATGGAAAGTCACCCTCCCACCCAGTTTCCTTCTTGGGAGATAGTTACATTCTATCAGTTTCTATATTCTCCCAATGATAACCAATTGACACATTCATACTTGGTGTGTGTATAGTTTTCAGGAAAAAAACCCATGTACATCTATATATCTTTACATATGTGAAGATATGTATGTTAAAAGATACATATTTTAAGAAATACATATTTCTTGGAGATTGTTTCATATCAGTACATAGAGCTGGCTTATTCTTTATAACAGTTGGGTAAAGTACTATAATGAGAACTACATGTATTGCTGAGTATCTGAATAGAGTTTCTTTTCCCTGTATAGGTTTTTAGTTTGCCTTTTATTTATTCTGTCTATCCAGAAAACGGGCTTTTTTTCTTCTTCATTTCTGACTCATTTATTCCTGCTTTTATCTTATTTTCCCTCAGGACTTTTGGAAGTATTTTTTCGCCAAAAAAGGTTTGAGTCAAATGCTTAGTTCATTTACTTTCCTTCTTATTCAATTAACAGTTAAAGCACTTCAGGCTTTGAAATTACTCCAGGGACTGTATCTGGACACCAGAGAGAGTGGTCCCCAGATAAAAGGATTAAGATTACGTGGTCCTAGAGAACACATAGATGGATGGTAACAGAGAACATAAAGTATTCTTGAATAAAGACTGCACAGTATGTGACCACACCCTGATAGGCTGGATTCATGCCAAAACATGTTTGATGGTCACTCAAGATTCTAGACTTTTGCACCGTCCCCAAGGATGTGACCCTCTCAAAGTTCTTTGTAGCAGTATCTTAAGATTTCCCTTTATCATCCCTTACCTACTCTCTTGTCTCAGAGCCTGGCCTAGTCTTCAGAGTCTCCTCTTTGAAGATTCCCTCTTGTCTCTTGAAAATTTTCCAACCATTTATTCTCTCAACAGTTTCCTGAGCTAGAAAGTCAGTCATTGTCCTAGCAACTGGGGACTTACAAGGGAAACTGAAACAAGGATGCGTGCTGTCACCCATGCTACTTAACATCTGTTCTAGATGTTCAGTTCAGATAGATAATAGAACCCAAACTGGAAAAACAGAATGTTTTACTATATATTTGTACAGTTGACCCTTCATGTCTGACTATACTACGCCACTTTATTTTCTTTCTAAATATGGAATGCTTCATGAATTGTATGTCATCCTTATGCAGGGGCCATGCTAATCTTATCTGTATCGTTCCAATTTTAGTATATGTGCTGCCAAAGCGAGCATTGTACTACACCATTTTATATAAGGGACTTGAGCATCTACGGATTTTGGTATCCATAGGAGTCTGAAACAGTCCCCCATGGATACCAAGGGATGGCTATCCTTACGTGATCAAAGTTTTGCAGAGTTCGCCTTCCTTATGACCTATCTGATATAAAAACAATGAGACATTTCATTTATATTATTAAGTGTGGTTCTTTTCAGTGTAAGTTTTTCTGTTGTTCTGTCAAATAAGGTAAGAGCTAAGATTAATGATTTGCCTGTGCATATTGCATTGAGAGTCTACTCTCATATGAGTCCTCTGATCTGAACACAATGAGGACTCCTACTGAAGGGCTTCTTGCCAGTGGGTTCTGTGACTCCTGAAACCTTCCTAACACTAATTATTTTCTCAGACACTCTCCAGTATGACTTCTGTGATGCTGAAAAAGAGAGCTATTCATGGAACCTTTCCATAGCAATCATGTTCCCATGATTTCAGAGTTCTCAGATGTAATTATTTGGTATAAGAATTTTTCCAAATTGAACAGAACTGGAACTTTTTGTCCAGTATGAATTCTCTCAAATCAGACTATATCAGGCCAGAAGCCTTTCGTGCTATGATTATATTCCTGAGATTTCTTCCATGTTTGAGTTCTCATGTTGAAAACTCATGATGAAAACGATTTCCTCCATTCGGGGTCTCCTGTGTGAGCTTTCTCTTAAAGGCTGAGGTGAGAATAGGCTTTCTCACACTAGTCTTGTTCTTGAAAGAATTATCCTTTGTATAAAACAATTGATTTCCTACATTCCCCACATGTTGGTTTTATATAGCCCATGTGAGTCCTCTCAGGCCAAACAAAAGATGAAATCTGGAGAAGAATTTCCTTCTCTTCCTCCCAACAAAAAAATCTTCTTGTACAAGCTATTTTTTTCTGTTGATGTTTGTACTAATTTGAGAGTTGCCACGTTCATATTTGCAGGGCTCTTCTCCTGCTTAAATTCTTAACCAGTCAAAAAAAGTTAAATATCCTTCAGGCTTTCCTACAATCATGACCTTCAAAATAGTGTCTTTATTGCTTTCCTAATGTTTAAATCTAGATTATGTCTCAAGCTTTCCACCCAAACCACACATATAGTAATACTTTCTTGAAGAACACTGAGTGAGAAGGCGGAAGATTTGAGTGCCATCAAGTATTTCTCCACATTCCTTATCTTCATAGCATCTCTTCAAATTAGTGCCTTCTTGAAGATGAATACCTGTCTTCAGCATTTATCCAGTCTCCCTTCTACTTCAACCAATGCCTATGCTGCCATTTTTACTGTCATGGAGAGCTGAAGACACATGCAAAATGAGCTGCATCAGAGAGGCCTAGCTTTCATTCAGTTCCAGTTCTCTGCACTGAGGAGGGGCACAGCTACATTAGTGCTGGGAAAAAGAGACCACTGCAGGAGATGAGAAGTTCTCTTAATAGTAAAGCAGGCCATTCCAAACACCTATGATTCCCATGTTTTTATGTACTGCCTCAAGAGGAGGTCCAGGCAGATACATTCAGCTGGCTTCACAAACCTCTACCTGGGTGTTTCTAAGTCCCCTCTCATTCATACTTCATTAACAGAACCAGTCAAGACATGGGAGAGTTCTAAAAACATTTGGATCTAGATGAAAGCTATTAGGTAGTTCTTTGTACTAGTCAACTAACTGTTTGCCTAAAATTATTTCAACATAAAAACCAAAGAAAACCTCTATTTCCACCCTTCAAAAGTCTCTGCCTTTATCAGACTTAACCATGTCAATGACTAATGCCAAAAATTCCAGGGTTGTAATATCGCTGTTATTGTATTTTTAAAATGAAATACTGATACGTTAAAAAAAACATGTATAGTAAATACATATGTTACAAAGAATAGTCACAGGAAATCCCTTGAAGCTTTCACCTATGAGCAGTTCTTGGCAGTTTCCTTTCCTTTGCTCTCTTGGGTCAATTACTCAACTAGCCCCACTGAATCCACCTACGAATGGGGAGGAGCCAGCTTCTCCCCAACCCTGCTGCTACGCTCTCAGGCCAGGTATTGCCACCTCTTCCCTAGATGCTACCACAGCCTGCTGCCTGCTTCCGTCTGTGCCCTTCCATCTTCACAGAGTGAGCTGTGAAGAGCACACCACACACGTACTCAATGAAAATCAAACCCCCTTCACAGTGGAAGCGCTGTGTGCTCTGCCAAACCTAACTTGCATGTCAGTACACCTCGGTTACCTCCTCCCAGCCCAGTGGGTGACTTTCCATTCCCAGAATGTGCCATGCCTGCTCCATTCTCACAGTAACCCCAAGTGGTGTTTGTATCTGGAAGCTCTTCCCCACCACTCTTACGTCTGCTGACTTTCTTTTCTTCAGGAATCGGCTTAAATCTCACCCCTGCATTGTCACCTGAGCAACTCTTCTAGTGTAATTCTCCATTGCTCCCTACTTTACACCATGTTCTTTTTCTTCTCAGTACTTACCACTGTTTGTGTTTACACAGTTATATCTATGTAGTTTGTTTGTAGAAGGCTGTCATCTATTAGACTAAGGAGTCTACAATGGCTGGGATTATGTTAGGTCTTTGGCTTACTACCTAAGTGTACAGTTTTTTGTTTTTTGTTTGTTTTTATATTGCATAGGACACAAGAGGCCTTCCACAAATATTTGTGAAGTAAAGGGGAAGTAGTGGAGGAAAAAAAATCACGTAATGGACTCTTTGTGACACAGCAGAAACGTGTTAAGCACCTATCACCTCAGGCCTAGCCTGCAATTGTCCTGGTAAGCCTCCCTGCACAAGGTCTCTCGTTCTGGAGCACCACCCCTAAATCTCCTGTCACCTGTCAAGCCAGCTCCCCTGAGATGTGCAGAACCATAGGCGCCCAATGCCCCCCCGACAGCAGCTAGATTTAGGAAACGACTAGACCATCCAGAATTGCATGGCTGGGAGGTTTGCCCACATGGGACTTAAGTTCCAGAGAGGATGAGACACAGACCTAAGCCAGAGCCACAAAGATGGGAAGACACCTTAGGAAGCTGGATCAGCCGGGGGGAACAGAAACCATGTTGGGTGAATACAAAGTGCTTGTGTTGCTGGGGACCTTCCAGGTAAGGTTTGGTTTAGTGACCTGTGCTCATGGTTAAAAGGGAGGTTTTTACTGTAGAGAATGAAAGGAATGACGTGAATACGGAAAAGAAAAAATATTAATGTTGAGCCATCAGGCTAACAAAGGAGTCCAGGAAAGGGGGACGAAGAGTCAGTGAAGACTCTAGTCTATGTTGTGGCAAACAGAAGGTCATCACCAAAGATGGGGCCAGGTGCAGGCTTCACAGCTGAAGACTGCCAGGTTGCTCCGAAGCCACTTTCATGAGAGCAGAGAACAAAGGCGGGGAGAACACCCAAAGTTCTCCTTATAAAGCCAGTACACTCTGATACAGAAGCGTTCAAAAATAACAAACAAAAAGAAGAAAACCACCTACATCCCCAACCTAATTTATGAATATTGATGCAAAAACCGTAAAAAAATAAGTTAACAGACACCAGCAACACATTACAACAAGGGCACTTCTATGATTATGTCACTGTTAATTGTTCAAATGAGAAAATCCCCATGGTCACTTTGGAGGGGGGAAATTGGGGCTATTACTAATTTTCATTTATTAGAAAGGGTGAGGTGACTATTTCTTTATCCAGATAAAAACTGATTTGAATCACAGAATCCAGCAGCATGCTTGTCAAAACCTAGAGACTTGCCCTTTTAAGTCTAAGACCGGATACTCAAATCAGCACACTCTCAGCCCAGTGTTTTGGAAGTACCAGATATGATGAATGCAATTACATGATCGTGCAAATGAAGTAAAATAATACAACTGCCTCCTCCTTTATACTTGCCAGTAAGATGACTTTGTACTGAGAAAATCAGTGAGACTCTAACAAAACTGTTACAAATAATAAGAGAATTTAGCAGCATGACAGGTTCATCTGCAACAACTAAGGAAGACTGCAAGGGATGATTAACCTGAGATTAACAGCAACTACAGTGAACTCCCAGCAGCACTTGGAAGGCCTGACTAGCACAGTGAGGTAAGCACATCCCTCTGTACACCTGTGCCAAAACTCAACTGACACCAGTTCTGCATCAAGGAATGTCTGAATCCAATCAAATGTAAGACACGTTCTAACAAGATTTTCTCAATGAATCCTGACAAGCTGATGGTGAGGGTTCATTTGGTTGAAAACAGATGTGTTGTTTTTTTTAAATAATGAGAGGAACTACCATTTATCCAAGTTTGTTGTAAAGTTACAATAAGTACAGCAATATGGTGTTTACTCAGACACTGACAGAGACCATGGGAGCATAAGGGGCCAAGAAGGCCTGCACATGGTGATGACTATGGGAATTAAGTCTGATAAAGATGGCGTTTCCAATAATGAGAAGAACCAAGTCAGAAAACGGTGTTGAAAAAACTTGTGCCCCACATCATATACACAAGGAAACCCAGTTATAGGAAACAGCTACCCCCCCCAACAAAAATACCAGAATTGACAAAAGTATTTGTACAACCTGCCTATGTATGTATGACATGAAACCTAGAATAGGAGTAAAGACAGATTTGAAAGAGAAAATACCTGAAATCATAAAACTTCTTTATGGAGACTAAATAAAGGTAAAAGATAAATGTTGGGGCTTCCCTGGTGGCGCAGTGGTTGAGAATCTGCCTGCTAGTGCAGGGGACACGGGTTCGAGGCCTGGTCCGGGAAGATCCCACATGCCGCGGGGCAACTAGGCCCGTGAGCCACGGCTACTGAGCCTGCGTGTCTGGAGCCTGTGCTCCACAAGAAGAGAGGCTGCGATAGTGAGAGGCCCGCACACTGCGATGAAGAGTGGCCCCCGCTTGCCACAACTAGAGAAAGCCCTCGCACATAAATGAAGACCCAACACAGCCATAAATAAATAAATAAAAAGGCCAAGCATTTGAAGCCCTTTAAAAAAAAAATGTTGGACTGGTATTTGCAGTATTAACATCCATAACATATCGTATATAGAGTCCTCCTGACCACACACACACAAAAGACAAACCAAATAGGAAAAGGGAAAATACATAAACTAACAAAAGCAAAAATACAAATGATCTGTAAACTTATGAAAATACGTGCAACTTCATGAGGGAAATATGAACTAAACATATCTTTTCCCATCAGATCTGAAAATCTTAAAAGAGGACTATAAATTGCTGGTATCTTATGAAAAGGAAAAGCTCTCATGTTCTTGAGCAGCTATATGTATTTTAAAAGATCTTAGCAGTTTGTTGCTACCAGATTTTTTCACTTACATCTTGGTTGATTCTAAGTTCCATTTCTAGAAATCCTTACCTACAAAAAACCAACTTGAGTGCAAAAAAAAGTATGCAAGGAAGTTTTTTGCAACAACTTGAATGTCCATCAAGAGTGAAAAAATCAGGGCATCCCTGGTGGTGCAGTGGTTAAGAGTCTGCCTGCCGATGCAGGGGACACGGGTTCGTGCCCCAGTCCGGGAAGATCCCACATGCCGTGGAGCAGCTGGGCCCGTATGCCATGGCCACTGAGCCTGCGCGTCCAGAGCCTGTGCTCCGCAACGGGAGAGGCCACAACAGTAAGAGGCCCGCGTACCGCAAAAAACAAAGTAAAAAAATCAAATGTGGACTACACTTGCATTTGTTAAAATGAATGATGGAGGCCTGTCTGCACTGAGTATGGAAACACCTCCCAAAACAGACATATATCCATAAATGTAAACGTATCTAAAAAATCTAGCCAGAGACACACACCAGTTACTGGAGATGACAGGATGGAAGGGTAGTTAGACAATGAGTGAAGCAGGCTGAGGGAGCCCCTGTTGCCAGCGTGGCACCGGCAACAGGTTCATGTTCATGTTCAACCAAGCAGTACACCCTGATTCTGAAGCCAGGGGAAAATACAGGGCTTGATTCAGCATGTCTGCAGCTACACATCACAACACCCCACTGGGGGTTTTCCCCATCCACCTCCTTTTCTAATACACTAGTTCCTCACTAACCAGGACTCCCGTGCCAGGACTCCCATGTGCCTGGTTCTCACCTGAAAAGGTGTCTCGAGGAATTCCTCTCTCCACCGACCAGAGCTCTTCCTCCTCCTCTAACTGAGATACCACATCTGGCTTGGAAAGCTGATGTTCTGCCCAAGGGAAAAGAGACAGTGCTTGGGGCGGGGGTCTGTGTTTGGGAGAAAATACTTTCCTGCTGTAGCAATTCTGTCCCTGTGTTCTCCCCTGCTAGGGCATGACTTCTGGTCTAGGGCAGTGTTAATAACCCTACCCATCCCACTTGCCAGCTGCTTGCTTTTCTGGACTCCTTTGCCAGTAAAGGAGGCACTGGGACCTGGTTTTGGCCAGCAAGACACAAAGGGAAGTTTGTCAGCTGGGGGCCTAAGGCATTTTTTTTTTTCTTTGTAAGTATGACAGCTGTAGAAAGAGAACTAGCCAGGGTTGCCGTCTCTCCTTTCTGCCTTGAACGTGGACATGATGCTTGGCATCACGGCTATGCATATACTGACATAAGAATGGAAAACTTCACACTAACCACGGAGAGATGGAAAGGATCAGGGTCTCTGATGATACTCCTGAGCTGTCAGACACAGACACCACGTCCTGAAATTCTTGTTACAAACACAGTAAACATCCACTGTGGCAGCTGGAAACATTCCTGATAGACCCACCTCCCTGGTATTTAACGCCTCTAACGGATGGACTAGGTAAAGCTTCAGAAGTTATATGTGAAATTGCCCTTTTCCAATGGGTACAAAGTAAAACCCTCTCCCTCAGGCTCCAGGGCCTTGACACTTGAACTCGGATCCCTGCAGGCTGAGCCGAAGCAGACACACACTTCAGAGGCACCACATTCGTGCTGCAAAGCGCAGATCTTTATTGACACAGAGGCCATCCTTACCCACTGAGACAAGGTTCCTGTAGTTCTCCAGCAACACCTCCCTGTACAGGGACTTCTGTTCGAGGTCCAGCATTCCCCACTCATCCGGGGTAAAACCCAGGGTCACATCTTCAAAGGTCACTGGTTCCTAAAACCCACAGGTGCGTGTTCAGCCAGGGCCTGTTGTCACCCATGCTGACAGGAAGGGGAGGCTGACTGAGCACATGCAGGCACAATCAACACGGTGACCTGAGCATTCCAGGTGTGTCTCATCATGAGTTCCTGCATTTGTCTGAAACGGCAAACCCAAGCTTGACCCTATCAGGTCACAGCAAGGAAGACAACCCATGAGGCTGGAGAAGGTTTTTCATTCTCTGAAAACCTCTCCATTTTTTATTGACCTGGGGATTCCAACATTTGTATCAGTGTGTATACCTCCTGCTAGGAGATTGTGTGAGCTGAATGATCAAACCCCAGCCTTCAGCCCCCACCCACTTCCCATACTGCTTCTACTTCCTTCACCTGTCAAGGATTCATCCTCAGCTCTCTTCTCTCAGGGACTAAGCTCTAATGCCAAAGTACTGTTTAAATACAAGCCTGATCCCTGCTTAGACCTGACAATGCATACCCCCACCCACCCCCAGTTTAAACGGTAAATTAGTATCCCCCATACTTGGACCTCTATTCTAACCACTCCCTTGGAAAGTAACTTGTTATCCCTCCACTCACTAGGGTCTCTTCTTCCCATCCACTCCCCCTCCCCTTCCCCTTCCCGAGATGCTACGGGGCCCGGGGGCGTCTCAGGGAAGGTGGTGTCCCACCATCAGCCCGCCACCCCCGCTCCCAAATCCAGGGGTAGACTCAGAAACTCATAAAGAAGCCTCTACTCACACGGAACCAGGCCGTCGGAAGCCCGGTGGCCATACCTTCCTCTTCCTCAACGTGTCTCGTGGGAGTGGGCAGAGTCCTGAGAAGGTCGAATTTGGGAGGTGGGAGGGGCATGAGTGCTACGCCAAGGCCCCCCGCCCCCCTCGGCCCAACCAACAGGAAATGACAAGTCCATTCCCCACCTCGGAAGACGCCCTAAAGGAATGTCTCCACCTGCTCTTGAACACGCAAAGGGGCGGTTTCCCACCTTCCTCACCGAGAGGGAATCGCCCACCGCCCCCGTCTGCCCGCAAGCGCCGGGAGGGGGTGGCCCCGCCCCGCGTCCTCTGGGCCCCGAGTCCCCGACTCCCACTGCCCCTAAAGGCCACACGGCGGAAGGACGGCAGGCGAGGCTGGCTCTGGGCTGCCACGATTGGTATGGTACGGGCCGCTGCTCGGCGCTCCCCGCGGAGCGGCCCTAGAACTGAGCCCCCGACGGGCGCAAGTTTCCCGCCGCACTCACCCCGCGCGCGGCGCACAATGGCGCCCGTCGGCCCGCGGCGAAGTGCGTCAGCGCGCCGGCCTGGACTACAACTCCCAGGCATCCCCGCGGTGCGCCCCACCTAGCGGGCGGCGGCCATCTTGGCCGGCCAACTCGGGGCAGCAGGCGAAGCCAAGGCGGGGGAGAGCGCCCTCGGCAGTCCCGCTGGGCAGGAGGAGGCCTTGGGAGGGGCAAGTCAGGCCGCTGGGCCCCAGCACCTGGGTGGGCGACGACTCAGGCCGGGAGGGATCCACACCCTGCCGCGAGGGCTGCTAACGCGTGGGACCGGCCGGAAGTGGAGAAAGGGACGCTTGGGAGGGGCAGGGCCGGAAGTGCCGAGGGGCGGGGCGAGCTTCTGCTCACACCCAACGTAGGGGGAGGCGAGGCGGGCCGGAAGTGCGGAGGGGCGGGGCTAAAGTCTTGCCAAGTTCTGGGAAGAGGGCGGTGCTAAAGGTGCGTCCACGTCTAATGGAGAGGAAAAAGGGGCGGGTTGGGAGGGTGGGAAATGTTCTGGAGACGGGACTGAAATCAGCCAGAGGTCCTGGGCGGAAAATAGGGACGGGCCTGCCCCAAAGTGTGCAGAGGTTGAGACTAAATGTCCTCCAGGCCCAGGGAGGGGAGTGGGGGTCAGGGCTGTCTACTCAAGTTGTGCGAAGGGCAGGGTTAAGTGGACCCAAGACACAGGGATGGGGGCGTGGCTGTTGTCTACGGTAAACCAGAGCTAGACGGAAGTTAAAGCGGTGAAAGTAGATTTTATTCAATAAACTATTGCAACCGGGGAAGGGAGACTCCAGTGTAGAACTCAGATCAGTTCTGAATACAACCAGAATAAGTGGGGATTTATGGCCTAGGATTGGGGGAGTGGGATACTGGTGGATAGAAAATGAAGAAAAGGAGACATCAAGTCTGGGGGGATTCTGGCTGAACCAAGATAATAGGCTTTTTTACTGAAGGCAGGCCCAGGTGATGGGATATCACCTGGGATAGAGAGTGGGGATGAGGAGTTTGATCAGATATCAAGAGTAAGGAATTCGTGATAAACTGACTTAGGATTCTTGCTAAAATGGGATTCTACGAGGAAGTACACGTATGGGGCTTACTGGGGAGAAAGTTCAGGGTAGCCTGTCTGATGTTTGGTTAAGCAAAGAATCAGGGAGTTGGAGTGGGCTGGACAGGATTCTCTACCCCGTGTCCTCTTCTATGAGCGAGATGCCCGTATCTAGGAAATGGGAGAAGTCTTTCGCTGCCCAGGACCCGGTGTGTGCTCTTCTTCCTTGAACCCAGCCCACTCTCATCTTTCTTGGGAGCCCAGGACAAATTATTTTCATGTCTTCCTCAGAGTCCAGTATTTGGTGTCCTTTCATCTTCCTTAGGTTCCAGGGCCCGGGCTCTGATGTCCTCTCTCCTCCTTGGTGCTTGGGGCTCTCTTATCCTCCTCTGACCCAGGGTTCAGTGTACTCTTTCTCCCCTTCCTTGGGGTTTCCTAGCAGGTTTCAGCAGCCCTGTGCCTCTGTTTGGATCATCCTGTCCACTGCATGCTAAACTTGTTCCAGGAGTTGTTAATTTCTATGGCCACTGTGGAGAATATCCACGTGCAGGCTGCACATTGTTCATCTTATTTGTTGCAGTTAAGACAGTATATCTGTTGACTTTTGCATATTAGTATTTAGAGCCTATGCAGATGTCTTTACTTCTAACAGCACTTCCCTGGATTTTACTTGGCTGTTGATAAAACAACATCCCATTCATTAAATAATTCAGGCCTCTTTTCCATACTTTGACTTTAAAAAAATTGATGTTCTATAGCCCTAGGTAGTATGACTGGGCAATTAATTAGCCATATTATTGTTTTGTTTTGGATGTGACTAGAGATGCTTCCAGTGATTCACCTTCAAGTTTGATGGAGGCCTTAACATCTTAAGAAAGAAAGCCTTCTTGGAAGTTCAGTTTTTTTCTGTTTGTATGGTATAGAATAAAAACATGATTTTAGGTTAAATAGTGTTTTTAAATAAGTATAGTATTTGAGATTGATTCATGAAACCCACTTGAATACAACTTTTAATAATGAATTGCTTCATGTTCTTTTTTCATTTAGCAAATTAATCATACTATTTAATTTACTGTAATCTGATTACATTAAAAAGACATTTCTGAACAAATGTTAACTATTTTGCATGTAAAATGTCAAAAATGTTATGCATCCTGTTTGCATACAGGACCCTAATCCTTTGTTCTAAGCCTTCAGGGCCAGAAGTATTTTAGAATTCATAAGCATTTGGATTTTAGCAGTATAGTAAGGTACATACACTGCGCAGTATGCAACATCCCAACAGGTCTGGGGCAGCGTCTGGGTGTATCTGTGTGAAAATATATGAGGAGTCCCACTAAGTTAGACAGAAACAAAGTGTAAATAGCCGTGTTAGTTCAGGTAAATTTTGCAGGGACATAATAGGGGGAAGAAGCTTTTCATTAGAAAACATTTTAGAATTTAGAATTGCAGAAAAGGCATTGTGGATCATTTATGAACATTGCTGGATTAGCAGTAATAATCGTTTCATTCAATTGCAAAGTTTAATTTGCCCTTTTCCTCTCTTAGTATAGTCTGACAAACATGTTTATTGAGATGCTGAATTGTTGAAGTATATTAACATTCTTTCATATGCTTTTTAAAATCAGTAGTCCACTATTGGTTTAATTTAAACAATATATGACTAAGAATAAGAGATATAAAACTATATATTGAGCAAATCACTATGGTAGCTGGTGGCATTCAATCGACTGAATCATGGACCTACAATCTGATCTCCATTCACCGTTATTATTTCATCACACATAGCATCTCAAAGTGTTCCATGTGAAGGGGAACACTTTAAAAGTCATTAAAAAAGCAAGAAAATGAAGAAAGATGTATATTTTCTTCTTTGAAACATGAGCCTCTAGGACACTTCTCAACTCCTCAGCTTAAGAACTTCAGGTTAGAGAAGGAGGAATAAATTAATCAGCATTTTACCTGTAAATTATTAGTATCATAACTATTTCCTGAAAATAGGCTTTGGGGTCTATTTAATACTGCTACACATTTGTTCGTCACCTGTTCTCCCACACACCAAGAATAAGTTCAAAAATCACGATAATCCAGACAGGATGTAGCACGTGGGGGAAAGGTGAAGAACCTGAGCTCTGAGCAGAGACAGACCACGTACAGCTTCCAGAAAGTGATCTCTTTCAAAAAGGAGTGTAAGAAGTCCACAGAATACTGGATAAACCAGCAAGTTGACTTTGGAATAATCCAGTTCAAAGCTTTGTACCCTGTATCCTATAGGGTGTGTTTAGCTGTAAATAACTGAAAATCCAACTACCATAAATAAACACCATTTCCTCACTGAAATGAATGTCTACAAGTAGGAGCTTCCTGGTACTCATTAAGCCACCAGTGTCATCCAGGACCAGGCTCCTACTTTCCCTCTTGGTATCATCAAGTGTAGGAGTGTCTCATCCTTTGGCCACTAGGATGTAGACAAGGGATAAGCCAGCAACCTGCTTACTGCTGGTCCTGAATACAACCCATTTCAATATTTCTCTCTGCCTTAGGAAATTGACCTTTTCCTCTCTGATGAAAATTGACCCCCATCTTTCTTCATTCTCTTGTTTATTCACTCCTCTGTTCAATAACCATGGATTGATATACACATCCAGAACAGAAGGATATCTGCTTTCAGCAATCTGAAGTTTAAGATTTCTGTATGTCCTTGTTACCACAAAAAAGATAGGAAGCAGACGTAAGAGCTGTAACTATTAGAAAAGAAAATATAAAAATGCTTCTATTAATAGATAACATTACGAACTTCCCTGGTGTTCCAGTGGTAAGACACCCTGCTCCCAGTGCGGGGGGCCCAGGTTCGATCCCTGGTCAGTGAACTAGATCCCGCATGCATGCTGCAACTAAGAGCCCACATGCCACAACAAAGCTCCCGCATGCCACAACTAAGACCCAGTGCAGCGTAAATAAATAAATATTTTTAAAAATAGATAACATTAGAATACTTTAAAAATCCAATTGGAGGGCTTCCCTGGTGGCACAGTGGTTGAGAGTCCGCCTGACGATGCAGGGGACACGGGTTCGTGCCCCGGTCCGGGAAGGTCCCACATGCCACGGAGCGGCTGGGCCCGTGAGCCGTGGCCGCTGAGCCTGCGCGTCCGGAGCCTGTGCTCCGCAATGGGAGAGGCCACAACAGTGAGAGGCCCGCGTACCGCAAAAAAAGAAAAAAGAAAGAAAGGAAGATACATGAATCAACACACAGGTACACACAAAATCTGTATAACCTTAACAAGTATATTGAAAAGGAGATTCAGAGTAGAAGCATAAAGACGTAACTGTCTGGGATTAATTTGTTCGGAAATGCAAGGAACCTACAGGAAGATAAGTTTCTGGAAAGAATTACAAGTAAAACTGCATAAATGAAGATGAGTCTTATGTTCCAGGTTGGGAAGGCCAACTATAAATCCCAAATCATCATTGGGCTCAATACAACAGCAAATGGGATTACGGGATTACAGTGGGCTCCTTGGGAGCCTGGCCCTTGACTTTGCTCTGTACTTCTTCTTTAAAATGTGAGGAAAGGAACTGACTGCCATCTTCACAAGAACAATCAAGTTGGATTCAAACTCATCTTAAGGAGAAATGCCCTCAGAAAGTACTAGTTCAAAAAAAATTCTTTTTCTTTCCAATAAATTTAGACTTCAAAGCCATCAATAGCATGCAGTAACAATCATAGAATTTTGTGTGTGTGTGTGGTGGCAGAGGATTCATCTTGTTCAGCAAGTTGGCACATTTTTTTTTTAATGGAGGTATGGTTTTCTTCAAGCACCTTTTTTTTCCCCTTACCCAGAGAGGACCCATGTCACCCACTATGAAGACTGAGGGGGAGAGTGTAGCCATGTCTGCATGTGTAACTTGATGAATCCACCATATACCCTTGTTCCTGTGTGTTTTCACGTCATATCCTTGGAACTCTGGAATGTTTCTTTGCCTCCTCCGTAGCCCCTTGGCAGTGCCTCTCAGACTGCAGCTGGCCCTTCATGCTGACCACAGTGGTTCTCTGCTCTTTGTGGGGTGGCCACCTCCTGGGGAGTGACTCTAAGTCAGGTAAGCAAGAGTCAGCCTGAGCCTGCAGAAGCTTATTACCTGTGATGGCTGCTACTAGGAGTCCCTGACTTGTGTCTCAGTATGATTAAACAAGAGACTTGAGAGCAGAAGCTGGTTGGGAGCAAGAAAGGGTTATCATGTGAGATTTTTTGGGGCCACGAGTAACAGAATGTGCCACCATTCACTATCTCGTCGCGTGAAATCCAGAGCAAGGGCTTCCAGGGATGGTTTCAGGTGCTCTGCATCTTCTGCTCAGCTCTCCTCAGTGTATTGTCTTGCTTAATCCCAAGGCTCGTGTCCTCATGGCCTCAAGGAGGTTGTCACAGTCTCACGCATCACACGAAGCCATACAACATTTGGCTGAAGATATAGCCATCAGGGAGTGTGTTTGTTTCCTTTGCCACTGTAACAAATTACCACAAACTTTGTGACTTAAAACAGCACGAATTTGTCATCTCAGCTCTGAAGGTCAGAAATCCAACACGGGTCTTTCTGGGCGAAAATCAACATATTGTCAGGGCTGCCTTCCTTCTAGACGCTCTAGGGGAGAATCGCTTTCCTCGCCCTTTCCAGCTTCTAGAGACGTCCTGCACTCCTTGGATCATGGCCTCTCTCTCCATCACCAGAGCCAGCAGTGTAGCATCTATAAGTCTCTCTCTGGCTCTGACGTCTGCTTCCTCATCACATTGCCTTCTCTGACTCTGACTTCTCCTGCCTCTTCTTAAAACAAGGACATTCGTGATTACATTGGGCCCAGGATAATCTCATCTCAAGATCCTTAACTTAATTGCATCTGCGAAGCCCCTTTTGCCCTGTGAGATAACATAGTCACTGGTTCCAGGCATTAGGATGTGGGCAGCTTTGGGGAGCCATTACTCTGCCTACCTCAACAAAGGAATGCATTCTCTTCAGAAGCACTCTTTCTTGTAGACTTCCTCAGGTCCCGTTGGCTCAGGTTGACACAAGTGTCCATGTCCTGGCTGTGACAAGAGCTGGAAAAGAGTGGCTCGCATTTTGGCATCTGTAGGTGACCCCTCCACGGTGGCTGGCACAAAAGCCAGCTTGGGTGAAGCTCATCTGCCCCAGAAGCCTCTCTTCAAGTTGAGTTCTAAGGACATATGCCCCATCTGAGAGCAGCTGGTGCTGGAAGTTTCTGGACTTGCTACCAGCAGGGATCTGGAACTGAACAAAGTCTCAACATCCAGGGAGCAGCAAGGAGATGGGGATCTTGGTGGAGGATTTGATGGTAGTGCTGGAAAGGAAAGGTGGTATTCCATGGAGTATAAGGGAAGAGCAGGAGCTCTGCCTTGGGTTTAGGAGGAAAACCAGATTTTCAAAGGATTCTCATAAAGGGAGAGGGAGAGGAAGGTCTTCAGAGTTCATGTGTGGGACATTTCCCTTCATCCCTTCCCCAGAACCATATACCCTTTTGAGCAGCTATGGGTGAGGTTGCTCCCAGTCCCAGTATCACCCTTGGAGTACGGACACTTCACCAGGCTGTGGTATGTCTTTTTTAAAATAAACATTTTATTTTTTTCCCTTCCAGTTTTATTGAGGTATAATTGACATCCAGCACTGTATAAGTTTAAGGCGTACTACGTAATGATTTAACTTACATGCATCGTGAAATGATTATCACAATAAGTTTAGTGAACTTCGATTGTCTCACATTGATACAAAATTAAATAAACAGAAAAAAAGTTTTTTACTTGTGATGAGAACTCAGGATTTATTCTCTTAACATCTTTCTTATATAGCATACAGCAGCATTAAGTATATTTATCATGTTGTACCATCAACCTGCCTTCATCCGATTCCCCCTCCCCCCTTCCCTTCCCCCCCCCACCGGTAACCACAAATCTGATCTTTTTTTTATAAGTTTATTTGGTCGTTTGTTTTGAAGTATAATTGACCTACGATACAAAACTATGTTAGTTCCTGATACACAATATAGTGATTTGATATATCTATATGTTTGAAAACGATCACCATGGTAAGTCTAGTTACCATCTGTCACTGTACAAAGATATTACATAATTATTGACTATATTCTCCACACTGTACATTTTATACCTATGACTCATTTATTTGGCCACTGGAAGTTTGTACCTCTTAATCCCTCTCACCTATTTCTCTCCTCCTCCCACCCTTCTCCCCTTTGGCAATCACCTATTCTCTGAATCTGTGACTCTTTCTGTTTTGTTATGTTTGTTCTTTTTTGTTGTTGTTGTTTTTTAGATTCCAAATATAAGTGAAATCATACTGTATTTGTCTTTCTCTGTCTGACTTATTTCACTTAGCATAATAACTCTAGGCCCATCCACGTTGTTGCAAATGGCAAGATTTCATTCTTTCACGGCTGAGTAATATTTCATTGTGTATATATACCACATCTTCTTTATCCACTGATCTACTGATGGGCACTAGTTTTTCTTCCATATCTTGTCTATTGTAAATAATGCTGCAGTGAACATAGGGGTGCGTATATCTTTTCAAATTAGTGTTTTTATTTTCTTTGTATAAATACGTAGGAGTAGAATTTCTAGATAATATGGTAGTTCGATTTAATTTTTTTCTTTTTTTTTTGGTAGTGCTGCGTGGCTTGTGGGATATTAGTTCTCTGACCAGGGATTGAACCTGGGTCATAGCAGTGAAAGTGCAAAGTCTTAACAACTGGACTGCCAGGGAATTCCCTGATTTAATTTTTTGAGGCACCTCCATACTGTTTTCCACAGTGCCTGCATCAATTTACAGTCCCATCAACAGTGGATAAGGGTTCCCTTTTCTCCACATCCTTGCCAACACTTGTCATTTGTTGTCTTTTTGATAATAGTCATTCTGACAGGTATGGGGTGATATCTCATTGTGCTTTTGAATGTGATGTTGAGCATCTTTTCATGTGCCTGTTGACCATCTGTATGTCTCCTTTGAAAAATTGTCTATTCAGATCCTGTGCCCTTTTAAAATTCGGTTTGTTTTTTTTTGATGTTGAGCTCTATGAGATCTTTTAATATTTTGAATATTAATCCCTTATCATATATATCACTTACAAATATCTTCTCCCATTCAGTTGGCAACCTTTTCATTTTGTTGATAGTTTCCTTTGCTGTGCAAAAGCTTTTTAGTTTGACATAGTCCCATTTGTTTATTTTTGTTTTTGTTTCCCTTGCCTGAGGAGACATAGCAAAAAAAAAAAAATTACTAAGACCATTGTCAAAATGTGTACTGCTTATGGATTTTTCTATAAGTTTTATGGTTTCAGGTCTTACGTTTAAGTCTTTAATCCATTATGAATATATTTTTGTGCATGGTGTGAGAAAGTAGTCCAGTTTGATTCTTTTGTATGTAGCTGTCCAGTTTTCCCAACACGCTTCATTGAAGAGGCCATCTTTTTCCCCATTGTATATGCTTGCCTCCCTTGTTGTAGATTAATTGCCCATATAAGTTTGGGTTCATTTCTGGTCTTTCTATTCTATTCCATTGATCTATATGTCTGGTTTTGTGCCTGTACCATACTGTTTTGATTATTGTATCTTTGCAGTATAGTTTTAAATTAGAGCGCATGCTACCTCCAGATTTATTCTTTCTCAAGATTGTTTTGGCTATATGGGGTCTTTTGTGTTTCCATACATATTTTAGAATTATTTGTTCTAGTTCTGTGAAAAATGCCTTTGGTATTTTGATAGGGATCACATTGAATCTGTAGATTACCTTGAGTAATATGGTCATTTTAACAATATAAATTCTTCCAATTCACGAGCACAGTATATATTTCCATCTGTTTGTGTCATCTTCAGTTTCTTTCATCAATGTCTTATAGTTTTCCCAGTGTGGTCTTTTACCTCCTTAGTTAGATTTATTCCTAGTTATTTTATTCTTTTTGATTCAGTTGTAAATGGGATTATTTTCTTAATTTATCTTTCTGATAGTTCATTGTTAGTGTATAGAAATGCAACAGATTTCTGTATATTAATTTTGTATCCTGAAACTTTACAGAACTCATTGATGAGTTCGTGTAGTTTTGTGTGTGGTATGTCTTTTTAGTCCTGCCTGAACACTGACTATGCCCCTAGAAACATGAAGATGCAGGCAACTCTTTATGATACCTCTCTTAAAGTTAGTAGTGGAATGCCACTTGTGAAACATTTGTGAGTTTTTATAAAAGTCTGTAATTTGTTTGATGTGACAGGACTAGGCAAGAAAGAAATTGTTGGCATATTTTTCAGCTCTCTTCTATGACTACTATAAAACTGTACATATGTTGATCCCTATGATACTATAAGATAAATGATCTCTGCATGACACTTCAAATTTGGTGGTTCTCTGATTTTTATATGATGTAAAAAATATGCTGTTGTCATCGAAACATTTACATTTTATTATCTATGGCAGTCATTTCTATGAGACATTGTCCATCAGGCCTAGACCCCGAGTCCCATTAAATGACTTTCTGTGGGAAATCAAGGGCATATGCAGAGCATAACTGCTCATACCTCGTTATCTGTGACTGCGGGGACTTACAAGTGCAGAGTCTTATTACATTCACGTACCTGTTTATGGGTCAAAAATAACTTGTGGATTCTGCCTCCTCTGTGGTTTATTTCTGATATCAAATCACATGGAATTCCAACCAATAGCTTTTCCATATTATGTTCAATGAGTTTCTCTAATCTGTATGAATTTCCTGGTGTCAAATAATGTGAAAGCCATAGTTGAAAGCCTGCCAATATTGCCTCTCTTCAAAATGATCTCCAGTATGAGTCCTCTTGTGTTGGATAAAGTGAGAACACCTCCTGAAGGCTCTTCCACACCATTTACATGTATAGGGTTTTCCCAGTATGAGTTCTCTGGTGTAGCACCATAAGTGCTGAGCTATGTTTAAAGCTTTTCCCACAGTGAATATATCCATATGTTTCTCTCCAGTGTGTGTGCTGTGATGTTGAGTAACTGAGAAAAGCATGAAACTTTTCCCTGAATGATTACATTGTAGCGTTTCTTTCCTCTATAGATCCTTGGATGTAACATAAAGCAATCACACCTTGAAAATCAGCTCCCGAATTCACTGCAAATATGAAGTGTCTCATAAGTATAAATTCTCTCATACTGAGTAAGGGATAATTTGTGCCTATACATTTATAGAATTTTTCTCCTATATGAGTCCTAAAGTGTACTGAAAGACAATCTTTCTCAGAAAAGACTCTCCCACACTCCACACATTTGTAAGATTTGTCTCCTGAGTGAATCTGCTCATGGTTATAAGGGTTGAGCTCTGTTAAGACTTCTGTACACTCAACACACCGGTATGGTCTCTCTTGAGTATGACTTCTCTGATGTCATTATATAGTGGAAGAAGGAAGGACTGAGTTCTAATTAACTTTTCCCCCAAATGTATTATTCTTGCCGCCTCTGTCCTGAATCAGTGTTTCCTCAAGGGCCATGTGTTCCACCCCTCTCTTCTGGTTCCCCTGCTGCTTCCTTAAGTGAGCCTCACATTCCTGGTCTCTGCCAAATGTAGAGGGATGTAGTTCAGCCTTTGTGAATCTTTCTGTTTTCAGGACAGCATATGATTCTAAGAGAAATGCCCTGATTTCTGGCTAACTTTTTGTTTTTGAATCCAGTTTCCAAGCCTGGAAAAAATATAAATAACTATACAAATATAGACATATATGTGTGTGTGTGTATATATATACATACATATACATATATATCACATATATATGCCTCCTTCCCACTTGCACAGGGAGGCTTTGCAAGTCACTAGCAGCATGTGAGGACATGTAATTCTTCTTCAAGGAGGGCAGTGAAAAATTGGGACCAACAATTCAACTGACTGGTTTTCAGTCAATGAATATTCATTAAGTACCCAGTGTGTGCCAGGTATGAATGAAGACTTAAAGAGGATAAGGAATGAGCTGGGCAGATATCTGATGGAAGTGTATTCCAGGCAAGGGGGGAACAGCAGTGCAAAGGCCCTGACGTGGGAGCATATCATGCATGGGAGCACCAGGGAGAGGACGAGTGTGGCTGGAGCTGAGTAAGGCAGAGAGAAAGAAAAGTGTGAGCTCAGGGCTGACCTGGCTGCCTTGCAGGCTGTGGTGTGGACTTTCCCCACTGAGGGAGCTGGGAGCCCTCAAACATTTTGAGCAAAGGAGGGAGGTGCCATGGAAAGTCTCTGGCTGCTATGGGGAAATTTAGCTGGGGAGAAGGATAGAACTGGGGGGCTGGTGACATGACCACTGTAAGAGATGCTGGCCGTCAGGCAGGCAGTGAGAGTTGGCTGCATTCTGGGTAGGTTTGAGCACGATGCTGGCAGGACCTGCCGTCCAGTCACAGGTAGGATATGAATTAGCAGAGTCCAGACACCAAAGAAGATTTGGCCTGGGACTTCCCTGGTGACTCAGCAGTTAAGAATCCGCCTGCCAATGCAGGTGACACAGGTTCGAGCCCTGGTCCGGGAGAATCCCACATGCCGTGGAGCAACTAATCCCATGTGCCACAACTACTGAGCCTGCGCTCTAGAGCCCACGTGCCACAACTACTGAAGCCTGTGCACATAGAGCCCATGCTCTGTAACAAGAGAAGCCACCACAACGAGAAGCCCGTGCACCACTACGAAGAGTAGCCCCTGCTCACCACAACTAGAAAAAGCCCACGCGCAGCAACGAAGACCCAACACAGCCAAAAATAAATAAATAAATAAGTTTATTACCAAAAAAAAAAAGATTTGGCCTTTATCAGGGAAAGAATGGAAACGCTGGTGACCAAGACAGGCAACGCTGTGAGAGGAGCTGGGATTGAGGACAGCACTGGCATTCGCTTTGGGGCATGTAAGATGCTCATCAGGCCTTCCAGTGGAGAGTCAAGGAGGCAGGAGACTGTTTTAGTCTGGAGTACAGGGAGGGGACTGGGCTGGTATGATGTACTTGGGGATCATCAGCAATAGAAAACCTGAAAAAATGAGGCACTGACCAGAAGAGGGAGTACAGAGGAGAGTGCTCTCCAGAGCAGGGGTGTCTGATAACGGAGAACCTGGTGTGAGGAGGGGCAAGGCAGGGGCAGATCCCGACCTTCTTTCTCAAGCCTGAGGCACTTTGGCCTTCGTGGGCTCCTTCCTCCATCAAAAAATAGGAAAAAAATACATTTTATTACTACATTTGTATAAAGATGAACATAAGCCAGACTGGATTACACTCATTTTTCTCCTCTAATTTTAAAAGGAATGATACCATTTTGGTAGACCCTTAAGGAATCTTGAGCACTCTGGCTTCTGTTCCTGATGGAGAAGTCTAGGAATTGAAAGAGGATCGGAGGCCACAGAAACCAAGGGGCTAGAACCTGATGGAGCTGGAGGGCAGGACTCGACCAGACAAGGCTTTGTAACCTGAGTGAAAGATCTTTTTCTTTAAGGGCACTGTGTGCACCAACAGATGACAAGGCACCAAGGATAGACTATTGGTTGGCTGCTACCCTGACTTGCCTTCAAAGAGGGACCTGCTGTCAGCTGTGAGCCCCTTAGGAGCCCAGGTCACACTCTTTTCCCAGCAGCCTCTGGCCACCAAGCACGCAAGTCCATGGTCCACAGGCCTGGATGTTTGCACCCCACACAAGACTCCTCTCACTGGCAGTCTGCCCTGAGCTTATTGCTAGGCAGCATGGTGGTCTGACAGTGCCTCCTGGCCAATCCTGCTTTCTCCCCTTTTCACTTTTTCATTCTTTCACTAGTGTTATTCCCCAATAAACTTTTGTACTTCTGACTCCATCTCAGTGTATGCTGGCCCTGACTATGACACCTGGAGAAGCCAGACAGGAACATCAGACGAAAAGGAGTCAGGGGAGCTGCTACATAAAGGTTCATACACAGTTGTGAGATAGACTCCAGCATATACATGGATAAACAATGTAAAGTGACCAGTCCCGAAAAAGATTGGGTAGCTAATTAACAGACATACAGGAAGTGTGCAGACTTGCTGGTTGTCAAGGGCCTGCAAGTTAAATCAATGCATTTCAACTTCTAGAGTGGACATTGTGGTAGGCAAAATTCTAAGATGGCGCCCATGATTTCCACCTCCTGGTATTACACCCTGATTCATTTCGGTTGTACAGCAAAGAGGAAGGGATTTTAAAGATGTAATTTAGGTTTTAAATCAGTTGACCTTAACCTAATCAAAAGGGAGATTATTGGTGATAGATCAAGATGGTGGAGTAAGAGGGACATGGATCGCACCTCCCTCCATGAACACATGAAAAATACATCTACATGTGGAACAATTCTCACTGAAAACGAACTGGAAGTTGGCAGAAGGACTCCTGTACATCCAAGGCTGTAAGAGAGATCTACAAGTAATTGGGCAGGAAGGGAAGAAAAGCGACCACGTTGGGACCTGTGTCCCTGGGTGGCGACTAAGAGGAAAACCCTAATAACCCAAGTGCCTATCAGCAGATGATTGATTTAAGAAGGTATGGGGACTTCCCTGGTGGCGCAGTGGTTAAGGCTCCTTGCTCCCAATGCAGGGGGCCCAGGTTCGATCCCTGGTCAGGGAATTAGATCCCACGTGTATGCTGTAACTAAGAGTTTGCGTGCCACAACTAAGGAGCCCACCTGCCACAACTAAAGACCCAGTGCAACCAAATAAATAATAAAATAAATATTAAAAAATAAGATATAGTATGTATATATTACATATATACATGTGGTATGTATATATTATATATGTACACATTGCATATACATATATGTGTATACATATGTAATGGAATATTACTCAGCCATAAAAAATAATGAAATATTGCCATTTGTAGCAACTTGGGTGGACCTAGAGAATATCATACTGAGTGACATAAGTCATACAGAGAAAGACAAATATATATAAATATTATATCACTGTATCTATACCATGTAGAATCTAAAAAATAATACAAATGAATTTATATACAAAACAGAGACAGACTCACAGAGAAAAGAAACTTATGGTTACCAAAGGGGAAAGAGAGAGAGGTAGGGATAAATTAGGAGTATGGGATTAACAGATACAAACTATGATACATAAAACAGATAAGCAACAAGGATTACTGTAAGCACAGGGAACTATCCTCAATATCTTATAATAACCTATAGTGGAAAAAGAATCTGAAAAAAAAACTGAATTACTTTGTTGTACATCTGAAACTAACACAATATTGTAAATCAACTATACTTCAACGAAAAAACCCCTACAATCACCAATACGAAAACAAAAAAGTGTATATATTGGGTGAGATTCTTTGAGAATTGTCTCCTTCACCTTGACTTAGGCTGTGTAGGAACTGTGCCTGGAACCCTAGGCCTCACACACATCCTGCCTGGGCTACTCTGGGGGTTGCCCTCCCACATTCATGCTGGATAGTGGAAGTGTGGGTATTTATTATTTTTTGTACATATACTAATTATTTCTTTTTGAAATTGTTTTATTTTATACACATACATAAAACTGAGAACATTTATTTCTTTTAAAAGCACATTTTCTAACTGCTTGCTGCTAATTTTTATATACTGATTTTTCCACGACACATACATTGATTTGCATTCCTAATCGTCCATCTAAAATCCTTACCTAACTCCCATTAATTCCAAAAATGTGCAGCTTCTGTTTAGATTTCTAAGGAAATAACTATACTGTCAATGGATAATGAGTTGCCCTTATCTGAATTTTAACATATTTTTCTTAAAAATGTGATGATATAGAATTATTTCAGCAAACTATGCAGTACATAAAAATAAGGCTGCACAATAATGATGTCCTGGGATAAAGCGAAAATAAATGTCAGCGAATCCACATTGATATCAATAAATAACTGAATAAGTAAATGAGGGGAAGGGACAGCTCTTCCTGACAGAACAGCTCTTAAGTCCCTGGGCTGGAGGCGAAGACTGGGCGCAGGGCGGGTGGTGACAGCCCGGAACCTTGCGGCCGACCCCCGCCCAGGGCGAGGGGACTGGATCCGGCGCGGTGCCGAGCAGAAGCGAAAGGCAGGCACTGGGGTCTCTACACCGCAAGGGTCCAGCGGTGGCCGCGGAGTCTCCTGGGACGCGCACATCCGGGTCCCGGCGCGCGCACGCGCATTTGTACCGAACATGGCCGCGGCAGCTCCCGCCGCTGCCGCAGGTGCCGCCGGCCAGCCTCCGGTGAGTCTGCTGCGCCCATCGCCCTTTCGGTTCCCCGATTTCCCCCGAGGGCGGTGTGTGTGTCGCGGGGGGCGGTGTCCGCTGGGTCTTGGTGACGCAGGAGCGGAGCGACTGCCGGCGGGTTTCCCGGGGTCAGTGGGCGCGTCCGACTCGCAGGGCCGGGGGTCCGCCCGAGGCGCGGCGGCCCTAGCGAGTGAGGACGCCCCCGGCCAATGTAGACGCCCCCCTTCTGCGGTGTGGATGTCCCCCGACGGGTGTGGACGCCCCCCTTTTGCAGTGTGGACGTCCCATGCAGTTGAGGACGCCCCCTCCGGCAGGTGTGGACGCCCCCCTTCTGCAGTGTGGACGTCCCATGCAGTTGAGGACGCCCCCTCCGGCAGGTGTGGACGCCCCCCTTCTGCAGTGTGGACGTCCCCTGCAGTTGAGGACACCCCACGGCGAGTGTGGACGCCCCGCTGCGGGTGTGGACGTACCTCGGCGGGTGTGGAAGCTCCCTCTTAGAGTGAGGACGCCCTAGCGATTTCCTCCGCGTTTTCCGGCGGTTCCGCGCTCGTCCTTCCATAGGGGCCTTTTTGCCCCTGCCTGCCGGGTGTCCTGGCCCGGCCGCTGGGGCGAGCCCCGGGTCTGCCGCCGTTCTGCTGCCGGGTGGTGGGAGGGTCCGTGTGGGCGTCGGTGGGTCTCGGGCCGAGGTGGCCGCGTTGCGCCCGCAGACTGTGCCGTTTCCCACCCCTCTGCAGACCGGGAGGTGTCAAATCACCTGTTTTTTCCCCACCTAATAGCTGCAAAATCAGATCTTGCTGCACTTCTCAGTGAGGGCTGCGTTTTTCCAACTGCTAGTGGCCACTTCGCTTTCCTCTTCCTTGGTTTAGTGGGTTCGTTTCCTTAGCTCCTCTTCCCGCAGTAGTTTACGATAAAAGTTTTTCTACATATAGAAAAGTTAAGACACTTGTGCGTCCTTAAACCAACTCATTAACTCTGCTCTACTTGCTGTATGCCCTATATTTGTTCCCTTTGTCCACCCTTTTAGCCACCCACTAATCTTTTTGGGATACAGTCAAAGTAAATGGCAGATATCACTCCACTCCCCCCTCAAACACCTTACTACGCTTAACATCAATTAGAGTTCAATATTGCTTTTTAAATTTTTGAGGGAAAACTGACTTACATTGAAATGCACAGATATTCATTGTATCACTGGATGAGTTTTGACAAATGCAGTCCAAACCTTTATCAAAATTACCATCACCCCAGAAAGATCCCTTATCCTTTGCCAATTTAAAAAAAATTGCTTATTAGCGACTTGGGCTTGTAAAAATATGTTTTGAACACTAAGACTTTGTTATTTTTTCCACCCACAGCAAGCAACTTTTCTCCCTTCTGTTGATTGTTTCTCTCCCTTAGCACTCGACTTTTTATTTTGAAGTTTTACACCTACAGAAATGTTGCAGGAATAGTTCAATAAACACTTGGAAAACCATCCAGATTATCAAGTTATTAATACTTTGCCTCATTAGCTTTACCCTTCTTTTCTCCCAGCCTCAAACACACATCTTTTTATATCTTACACACCCTCCCACAAGAAGACAAAAGGTTTATTACTCAGTAATGAGACTGTCTTGGAGAGCAGGGCAGACTTCCCATGATGATCCAAAAAAGTGTGAGTGGGACTTCCCTGGTGGTCCAATTGTTAAGTCTTCTCCCTTCCACTGCAGGGGGCGTGGGTTCAATCCCTGGTTGGGGAACTAAGATCTGGAATGCCACGTGGTGCGGCCAAAAACCAAATAAGCAAACAAAAATCGTGAGACAGCAGGAAAAGGAAGCTCGCTGGGCTTCTATAGTGATTAATGGAGTTGAGATGAGGGTGGCCTTGCATTGGTTGGGGCTTGCATGGTTTGAACTTCCTGCCAACACCAAGGAGAAAACACTCAGGCTTTCTTGTTAGTTTGCCTCGTTTGCAGAAGGAGAAGGGGCAGTAGGTGGTGGTGAGGATGGGGGGTTGAAAGCTGTCAGCAGTCAGTCATCAAAAATGAAGTCAGGGGCTTCCCTGGTGGCGCAATGGTTGAGAGTCCGCCTGCCGATGCAGGGGACATGGGTTCGTGCCCCAGTCTGGGAAGATCCCACATGCCGCGGAGCGGCTAGGCCCGTAAGCCATGGCCGTTGAGCCTGCGTGTCCGGAGCCTGTGCTCCGCAACGGGAGAGGCCACATTGGTGAGAGGCCCGCGTATCACACACACAAAAAAAGAAGTCAGGCTGTTAATCACAATTGGTAATGAGGTGGGTAACTTTATTTGGACAGGGCTAAAATTAGTGGCAAACAATTTATTTTTGTTAAAGAATGTATCATTTGAAGAAGTAAACATCATGTGTGGTCCACAGAGATGGCAAGAACCATGCAGATGGGGTCAGTCATCTGAGGTCTGGCAACCATTGATGTCAAACATCCAGTCATTGGGCTTAAGTGGATCCTTCTGCAGGGTCATAGAGACTGCGTATAAAGCCCTTCAGAGGTGAGTGCCTGGGAATGGAATTCTCCACACACTTTATTTTATTTATTTATCAATTGATTTATTTATTTTTATTTTTGGCTGCATTGGGTCTTCGTTGCTGCACGCAGTCTTTCTCTAGTTGTGGCGAGCGGGGGCTGCTCTTCATTTTGGTGCACGGGCTTCTCATTGTGGTGGCTTCTCGTTGCGGAGTATGGGCTCTAGGCACGCGGGCTCAGTAGTTGTGGCTCGTGGGCTCAGTGGTTTTGGCACACGGGCTCAGTAGTTGTGGCTTGTGGGCTCTAGAGTGCAGGCTCAGTAGTTGTGGTGCACAGGCTCAGTAGTTGTGGCTTGCAGGCTTTAGAGAGCAGTCTCAGCAGTTGGCTCACGGGTTCAGTAGTTGTGGCTTGTGGGCTCAGTAGTTGCGACTCACAGGCTCTAGAGCACAGGCTCAGTAGTTGTGGCTTGCGGGCCCAGTAGTTGTGGCTTGCGGGCCCAGTAGTTATGGCTCGCGGGCTCAGTAGTCATGGCTCGTGGGCTCAGTAGTTGTGGCTCGCGGGCTCTAGAGTGCAGGCTCAGTAGTTGTGGCCTGTGGGCTCTAGAGCACAGGCTCAGTAGTTGTGGCATATGGGCTCAGTAGTTGTGGCACATGGGCTCAGTAGTTGTGGCCCGTGGACTCTAGAGTACAGCCTCAGTAGTTGTGGCTCACGGGCTCTGTTATTGTGGCACGTGGGCTCAGTAGTTGTGGCTTGTGGGCTTGGTGTGGCCCACGGGCTCAGTAGTTGTGGCCCACGGGCTCAGTAGTTGTGGCCCACAGGCTTCAGTAGTTGTGGCACACGGGCTCTAGAGCGCAGGCTCAGTAGTTGTGGCGCACGGGCTTTGTTGCTCCGCAGCATGTGGGATCTTCCCAGGCCAGGGCTGGAACCCATGTCCCCAGTGTCAGCAGGCATGTTCCTAACCACTGCGCCACCAGGGAAGCCCTCTCCGCAAGCTTTAATCCCAAGATACCGGAAACATGCCAAGTGGAGTCTAGACCAGTAGTTCTGACTCCAACAGATTCAACACCTGCTTAATTGTTTAAATAGCTGTATTGAGGTATAATTCATATACCATATAATTCACTCTCTAAGGTATACCATTCAGTGCTTCTTAGTATATTCACCAGGTGGTGCAGCCATCACCGAGATCAGTTTTAGAATATTTTCATCATGCCCCCAAAGAAAACCCCTGCCCGTTAGAACTCACTTCCCATTTCCTCCATCCTTCTTAGCCCCAGGCAATTACTAATCTACTTTCTGTCTCTGCATTTGCCTATTGTAGGCGTTTCATATAAATGGCCATACAATATGTAGTCCTTTGTTTTGGTTTCTTGCACTTAAAAATGTTTTCAAGGTTCATCCATGTTACAGTGTATCAGTACTTGGCTCATTTTTATGGATGAATAATATTCCCTTGTATGAATATATTAATTTGTTTATCCATTCATCAGTTGATAGCCATTTGAGTTGCTTCCATTTTGGGAGTATTACCAGGGCTGGAACCTCTGTCCCCTGCATTGGCAGGCAGATTCTTAACCACTGTGCCAACAGGGAAGCCCAATGCTCAGTCTTTATGATCAATAGTAGCAATATGCCTTTTACTGTCCTGAAAAGAATTTTATAGATAATATTAAATATTCATATAACTTTAAAAATTAAATGTAAAGAATCAATAAAAGGAAAGGCATTTGTATTAAAAAAATTATTTCTATATTTAAATGTTTGGCACAGCTACCTGGAAAACATAAGAAGCAATCTGCTGCTGGAGGTTGTAGGTTTGGATTAAGAGAAATGGGACAGTCAGAATTTATTGTCTTCAGTGCAGTTGAATGAGGTGAGGTATGGCTGGATGCTGCTGGAACAGTGAATGTTGTGGGTGGATCCAGACCAGGTGTATTAAATAGGAATGGAAGAAAGTACCTTGGTGGAAGCAGGTTCTAAGCACTTACGCAGTTAAGGCAACCCAGGCTGTCTGGATGATCTGGGGTGACAGGTGAAGGGTCAGTCACCCCCTCTGCTATGACCTGGAACAACATCAGGACAATTTATCACAGAAAACAGTTCTCCAAACAGACCTGAAGTCTCAACATGTGCTGGGGCAACATTCAGTGTATAGAAAGCCTTAGAGACCATCTTCTTTGGTGGCCATGGGGAAGAGAAGGACAGGCTGGGGAAAATGAGTCATACTGGGGCTCCAGGGAAGTGGTATTGTGAATATCTGAGGTCAGAGGACGAGTGGGGTGGGGGAGGAATAGAGACGCCCCCCCCCCACCAAATTTGTGAACAGCATCAAGGTGAATTTTTTACAACATAGTTTTGGTATCATTGTAGTGCCAAAAATAGCTACACAGATATGTATGAGGGCAATAATACGAGATTTTTAAAACAACCTTAATTAATGAAATTCAGTGTAGTTCCTGCATTAAATACCCTAATTTAATATTATTTCCCTGAAGTCTGTCCTAATGTCCTCCTGTATGCTTGTGATTGTTCTTTTTGCAGTAACCGCTATGGCACTCAGGCCCTCACTGATTGAGTGTAGAGTTGGAATGGCCAGTTTTGGTCAAGGAGAGAGGTGCAAAATAGGGAATGAGTTCATAAATTCAGGGCTGTATCTGGACTTCCATTCAACTTCCTTCCCCTAAATGAAGGCACCTTTTCCCTGATGTCTTGTAACACATGTAGTATTGTTCCGTAGTTCAGTACCCCAGGTTAATACCTGCAGGGATTTCGGCCCACAGGTTGGTCCAACATCACGTGGAGCAGTCCCAAGTGTATTAGCAAGTATGCATCCCTGGTCCAGGCCCATCAGATGCTAGTAGTTCCCGCTCCTTCGGTCTTTGTGACAACCTGACACCTCCACAGATTTCTGGATGCCCCCAGGGGAAAAACTGCCAAGGTCAAGCGCTGCAGGTCAGGCTAGGTGAAACTTGTCCCCTTATAGGTGTAAATTTACTTATCACAGCTTTATTGAAATATAATCCACGTATCATATGATTCTTTCATTCAGAGTGCACAACTCGGTGGTTCTTAGTATATGCACGAAGTTGTGCAGCCGTCACCACTATATATTTCCAGAACGTTTTCATCAATCCAAGAAGAAACCCCATACCAACTAGGAGTCACTCCCCATACTGCCTTCTCCCAGCTCCTGGCAGCCGCGAATTGACTTTCAGTGTGTATGGAATTGCCTTTTCCGGATGTTTCACTTAAATGTGATCATACACTATGGAGTCTTTTGTGTCTGAGTTCTTTTACTGCGTATAATATTTTCAGGATTCATCTGTGTTATTGAAGCATTTATCAGTATTTCACTCCTTCTTAAGCCTGAAGAATATTCCATTGTGTGTATTTCGACATTTTGTTTATCCATTCATCGGTTGGTGGACGTTTATTTGGGTTGTTTCCACTTTTGTTTATCATGAATAGTGCTGTTATGTACTCATAATTCATGGAGAAGTTTATGTGTAGACATATGTTTACGTTTTTCTTGAGTAGATACCTAGGAGTGGAATTGCAGGGTCATATGATAACTCTGTTTAACTTTTTGAGAAACTGTCAGACTGTTTTCCAAAGCAGCTGCACCATTTTATTTATTTACTTATTTTTTGGCTGTGTTGGGTCTTTGTTGCTGCTCGCGGGTTTTCTCTAGTTGTGGCGCGCAGGGGCTAGAGCACGGGCTCTAGGTGCGTGGGCTTCAGTAGTTGTGGCACATGGGCTTGGGTGCTCCATGGCATGTGGGATCTTTCCGGACCAGGGATAAAACCTGTGTCCCCTGCATTGGCAGGTGAATTCTTAACCACTGCGCCACCAGGGAGGTCTCAGCTGTACCATTTTACATTCCCCCCAACAGTGTGTGAGGGTTTCAGTTTCTCCACATGCTCACAACACTTGTTATTGTCTTTTTTTTTTTTTTTGGCCGTGCTGTGTGGCTTGACCCCGACCACGGATTGAACCCAGGCCCATGGCAGTGAAAGCCTGGGTTGTTTTTTTGTTTTTTTTTTTTTGCGGTACGCGGGCCTCTCACTGTTGTGGCCTCTCCTGTTGCGGAGCGCAGGCTCAGCGGCTATGGCTTACGGGCCCAGCCGTTCCGCGGCATGTGGGATCTTCCCGGACCGGGGCACGAACCCGGGTCCCCTGCATCGGCAGGCGGACTCTCAACCCCTGCGCCACCAGGGAAGCCCCTAAGCCTGGGTTTTGATTAGCATTTCCCTAGTAACTAATGATGTTGATCATCTTTTCATGTGCTTATTGGCCATCTGTATGTCTTCTTTGGAGAAATGTTTATTCAGATCCTTTGCCTATTTTTAAAATTTGGGTTGTCCTGTAATTATTGGGCTATAAGAGTTTTTTATATCTTCCGCAAGTCCTTTATCAGATACGTGCTTTGTAAGTATTTTCTCCTGTTTGGTAGGTTGTCTTTTCACTTTCTTAGTGGTATGTAAGTCTTATTTCAATAAAGGAAGTATCTATTATAGATGAAATGGACATTCCCTTTGCTTCTCTAGGGCTGTTCCCTTCCACACTCCCAAGACAGTCATGATCACAGCTTTGGTAGATGTGTTGCCAGGGCATTTTAATATTTTTACTTCGAGAATACTTTGTGTGTCTAAAAATTTGAACTAAGTGGTATCATCCTATATATGTCTGACTTACCTCATTTCTTTTAAGTGCACACATACGTCCTCCCCTTACAGACTTGTAGGGAGGTGCTCTCCATCTCTTGTTTCCACAGGACAGCTGTAGGCCACCCAGGCCCCAGTCTACTCAGAAGGCTCAGTAGAGGAAACATGCAGCATGGTAATAAGGCAGCCTCAGGAGGTCTGAAAAGTAGGAGCAGCCAGGAGTGACAGATGGGGATATGGTCCTCCTGGCCAGCTGGCCCCTCCGCATCACTGTTGAATGCTGTGGACCTAGCAGGCCTCTGGGGTCTTGGCCTTGGCTTCAGACTGAACAGTTCTTATGTTTCCTCACGTGTGATGTTTACCTTAATTCCTTGTGTTCATAGTTGATAAGAATTTTCATCATGAGTTGGAGCTTTCCTTAAAATACCTTATCAATTTATTGACGTAGGGTAAAGGGGTCTACTACTTTAATCTGAGAGCATTTTGATCAAGAGTCTGGGTGAGATTTGTTCAAATTACTTTCTGAATTTATTGAGATAGGATGTAGGGGGCTGTCTTCTGCTTTAATCTGAAAATGTCGGGAATCGTATCAGTAGATGTTCTAATGTTTCATAGGCCTTCTTTTGTAGGATAAATCTAATGTTGCCATTTTGATAACTTTCTTCTGTTTCTTAATTAAATCCCCCTTTTATGACGAATATCACCTATGTATGCCTTCTTGTTCTTTATTTTATGATTACTCTTGCCAAAGGTAATTTCATTAGTCTTTTCAAATAACAGACTTTTGGTTTTCTTCATGTTCTTGGCTGTTTCCTTGTATTTGGTTTCTGTAATTTTTGATCTTACCTTTATTATCACCTTCCTTTCACCTCGTGTTGGTTTTCTCTGTGGCTCTTTCCCTTACTTCTTAAGTCAAACAGTGATCTCACTAACTTTCAGTCTTCTCTTTAAAATACAAGATTAGGGACTTCCCTGGCAGTCCAGTGGTTAGGACTCTGCGCTTTCACTGCTGAGGGTACAGGTTCAATCCGTGGTTGGGGAACTAAGGTCCTGCAAGCCGCATGGCATGGCCACAAAAAACAAAAACAAAAACAAAACAAAAACAAAAAACAATAACAAAAAAAAAAACAAACCAAAAAAAAGCCCCATGCATTAAAGACCAACATTTTTCGCCTAGGAACTTCTTTAGCTGCATCCTCCTTTGCTACATGTTTTGAGATGTGCCATCATCATCAGTTGTTCAGTCCTCTGTGTTTTCTAAGTAGATGCTTTCTAATTTGCATCAACATTTCTCTGTGAATTACTGAGGAAAAGGTTTTCATTTTTCCAAATAAATAGGTTTTTTTAAAATTTAAACTTACTATTATTTTTTGTATTTGGCATTCTTTCTGTTACTGGTTTTTAACTTGAACACATTTGTAGTCAAGAGACTGTGGTCTGGTCTTTGTTGAACTTATTCTTTGGCCTGGTTTGTGACCAGTGTTAGCAAATGTTCCACTTGTGCTTGGAAAGCCTTTGGCTCTAATTGTTGGTAGTGGGTCTTCAGTCAGCTGTGTGACCAGGCTGGCTAATTACATTCTCTTATGCTTGTCTCTGTTCAGTCTTTCTGCATTTCCATTTCTGAAAGAGGTTCTTAAACCCTTCCAGTATGGTTGGATTTGCTGACTTTGCTCTGTGTTTGGAGGTATGCTGTTAATGTAGACATCTTTGCCATTGTTATATTGCCCTTTTATCATCCTTGAAGTTTATTGTTGGTTAACAAAGCACCATTCAATCTTTGTTTGGTTAGCATTTGTCTGTTCCGAACTTTTGCTTTTGTCTTCTGTGTCCTTTTGCTTTTGATGTCTGTTACAAACACATTTTTTAATGCAGTCTGACACAGTGTTTATCTTGCCCATCAAAGCCACTTACATTTATTGTTATTGTGATGTCCTATTTTATACTTTCTATCTTAACCTGTCCTTTTTGAGCTTTCCCCCTTAGCACCTTCTTCTGGATTGATCTGTTGTTTTTTCCTTTTCTTTATTATTCTTTTCTCCTGTAACAGGGTTTTCCCACTTCAGCACTATTTACTTTTGAGTTTTGAGGCTGGTCATTCTATGTGTGAGAGGCTGCCTTGTGTTTTAAAGGTATTTCACAGCATCCCTAGATTCCAGTAGCATCTGACCCCAAGTCATGAGAGCCAAAAATGTTCCCAGATGTTGCCAAGTGTCTTTTGAGGGTAAAACCGTCTCTGGTTGAGAACCACTGCTCTGTGGGCTTGGAAGTTTTACATGACATTTATTCTTTTATTCCTGACTTGACCAGGTCTAACATGAATCATGAACAATATAAGAATGTCAGGACACTTAATTTTGCTACCCCATTTTCATCTCACAGACCACTGCCATTCAGTATTTTAGTCCATCCCATTGTTAACCCCTGAGTCATTGTTACTGCTTCATTTTATGTCGTCAGTGCTGGATTTCATTTAAATACATGTTCTCTCCATTCCTTCCTTCTGGGTTATTTTTTTTTCCCTGAAGAACAGTTTTTTCCTAATTCTTTTGGCAAGTGTCCTTGGAGATAAACCCTGCTTTTGCTTTTCTGAAGTTGCCTTTATCTTTCACTCTTTTTAAAAAATTTTTATTTATTTATTTAATTTTGGCTGCGTTGGGCCTTCGTTGCTGCATGTGGGCTTTCTCTAGTTGTGGTGAGCGGGGGCTACTCTTTGTTGTGGTGCACGGGCAGTGAGAAGCGGTGGCTTCTCTTGTTGCGGAGCACGGGCTCTAGGGGCACGGGCTTCAGTAGTTGTGGCATTAGGGCTCAGTAGTTGTGGCTTGTGGGCTCTAGAGTGCAGGCTTAGTAGTGGTGGCGCAGCAATGCCACAGCACTACTGTGGAACAGCAGTGGGCTTAGTTGCTCTGTGGCATGTGGGATCTTCCCAGACCAGGGCTCGAACCCGTGTCCCCTGCATTGGCAGGCAGATTCCCAACCACTGTGCCACCAGGGAAGTCCCTTACTTTCATTCTGACAGTTTTTTCCCTCAGCACTTTGATGGTAATCTTCCATTACTATCAGGTTTCTATTTTTGTTACCAAGTTAATCACAGTACTGTTCATTCCTTCACTGGTTGTCTTTTTCCTGGTGGCCTTTAACACCATCTCCTTAGGTATAGCTTGATGTCCAGTTATGCTTGGGACTCAGGCTTTCTGAGTCTAAGACACCACCAAGTGGAATTGCAAGGTGGCGGAATGTGCCTGTTTTATGTTTCGATGGCCACTACCAAGTTACACCGCCAAGTGGACTGACCTCTTTACGTGCCCACCAACTCTCTTCTTGCATGACCTGCTCAAGCATTATATTATCATGCCTTGTTTTACTTTTACTCAACTGAAATGTGCATATTTTGTATTCTTAAAGTTACAGTTTGTAAATGCCTTTAGGTGCGAATGAGCAAGAATTCATGTATTCAGGACTTTTCTATTTTCTCTCTGTCAAGTTCCTCCTTGTATCCTTTACCCAGTTTTTCCCCTTTTATGTGCTATTCTGGAAGAATTTTTTTATAGATCTCTGGCACTATTCCTTTGTCTCTTTTATACTTTATAGTATCGTCTCTCCACCTGCCATTTGTATTTTGACTCTTACTCTGTTTTTGGTTGTTTGGAAATTTTTAAAAATTAATTAATTAATTAATTTTATTTTTGGCTGTGCTGGGTCTTTGTTGCTGCGCACGGGCTTTCTCTAGTTGCGGCGAGCAGGGGCTACTCTTCATTGTGATGCACGGGCTTCTCACTGCGGTGGCTTCTCTTGTTGCAGAGCACAGGCTACAGGTGCACGGGCTTCAGTAGTTGTGGCATGCAGGCTCAGTAGTTGTGGCTCGTGGGCGCTAGAGCGCAGGCTCAGTAGTTGTGGCACATGGGCTTAGTTGCTCTGTGGCATGTGGGATATTCCCGGACCAGGGCTCAAACCCGTGTCCCCTTCATTGGCAGACAGATTCTTTACTGTGCCACCAGGGAAGCCCGAGAGCCAGTTTTCTTGATATCTTCAAGTCAAAGGGGCGGGAGCATGGTTAGAGAAAGATCCATAACAGTGAAGACACTGGCAGCCACTTACAGTACTGTCTGTTCCCCAGCTCAGAGCCAGCACACATGATGTAATTCTCATAATAACCCTGCAGGAAGGTCGTTGACAGATCTAGGAATTTCAGAAGTGTCAGGTCACCAGGCCTGTGTTGTGTCCCATCCACGAAGGCAGAACTCTGACCACAAAGGTGGGGTGAAAACTGCTCGTTCAATGCTATTTTAAGCCCATTGTGAAGTGGAGGATCTGGAGTGTGTACTGGTTATTGGTAGGGGAAGTGGGTGATGGGGACAAGATCACAGTGGCCGAGATGTGTTACTGTGTCATCAGAGTGACACCTGGCCTCTGATCTCCCACGTCTCAGGCTAATCCTTTTGGTGATATTTACCCCCAACACCATTCCCCCTGCCTGTTCTCTAGGAGGGTAGAAATGCCATGTGGCTCTTCTTGAACCTGTTCTTGGCTCCATCCCTCAACTCTCACAGTATCTCCCCCTCATATAGATCTGAATTTCAAAAAGAAAACAAGTAAAAAGACACACTCACACACTTGGCCTGTCACCATCTTTCATTCCTCTTCCACACACGGCTTCATGTACTTAAGTCTGTCTTTTTCATTCTTTGCTTTCCAGCCTGGGACAGAAGATTGAAAATGACAGCTGAGAACATTGCTGAGGAAGAACTGTCCTGTGACATGGAGGTGGAAGGATTTACACGAGAGGGTCCTCATTTCTCCATTCTAGGTAACAGTTGGGACTGTGAGAACCAGGAGGGACATTTGAGGCAATCAGCCTTAACTCAGGGGGAACCAGGAGCTCAGGGAGCAATTCGTGAATATCCCGGATTTGGCGAGCATTTGAGCGTGAGCCCAGACCTTCCACGACGTCAGAGAGTTTCCACAAGAAACGGTTTCCATGTACGTGGCTCAGGTGTTAAAAGCCTGGATTGTGACCCAGCTTTACACAATTGTCAGAAAAGTTATGTAGCTAAGAGAGCAGGTGACAGTGACACCTGTGGGAAAGCCTTCAACCATTCCATGGAAGTTATTCAATTTGGAAGAACTCAAACTAGAGAGAAACCCTATAAATACCCTGAAAGTGTTAAGTCTTTCAACCATTTTACCCCTCTTGGTGAACAAAAAATAACGAAAAGAGGGAAGAAACTGTATGAAGGTAAGGACTTTGGGGACATCTTTACCCTGAGTTCATCTCTTAATGAAAACAGGAGGAACAGCCCTGGAGAAAAACTGTACACATGTACTGAATGTGGCAAGTGCTTCAAACGGAACTCGTCTCTTGTTTTACATCACCGAACTCACACTGGAGAGAAACCTTATACCTGTAATGAGTGTGGAAAATCCTTCTCCAAGAACTATAACCTAATTGTGCATCAGAGAATCCATACAGGAGAAAAGCCCTATAAATGCAGTAAATGTGGGAAAGCCTTCAGTGATGGGTCAGCTCTGACGCAACACCAGAGAATTCACACTGGGGAGAAACCTTACGAATGTCCAGAATGTGGGAAGACCTTCAACCGAAATTCGTCCCTCATTCTGCATCAAAGAACTCATACAGGGGAAAAACCATATAGATGTAATGAGTGTGGGAAACCTTTCACTGACATCTCCCACCTCACTGTGCATCTCAGAATCCACACTGGGGAGAAGCCTTATGAATGTAGCAAATGTGGAAAGGCCTTCCGAGATGGCTCATACCTCACCCAGCACGAGAGGACTCACACTGGAGAGAAGCCCTTCGAATGTGTGGAATGCGGGAAATCCTTCAACCGTAACTCTCACCTCATTGTGCATCAGAAGATCCATTCTGGGGAGAAACCCTATGAGTGTAAAGAATGTGGGAAAACTTTCATTGAGAGTGCTTACCTCATCAGGCACCAGAGGATTCATACTGGTGAGAAGCCCTATGGCTGTGATCAGTGTCAGAAACTTTTCAGGAACATCGCCGGCCTCATACGTCACCAGAGGACTCATACTGGCGAGAAGCCCTATGAGTGTAATCAGTGTGGTAAAGCTTTCAGGGACAGCTCCTGTCTGACCAAACACCAGAGAATTCACACTAAGGAGACCCCGTACCAGTGTCCAGATTGTGGAAAGTCCTTCAAGCAGAACTCTCACCTGGCAGTACATCAGAGGCTCCACAGCAGGGAGGGTCCCAGTCATTGTCCTCAGTGTGGGAAAACATTCAGAAGGAGCTCTTCCCTCATCCGACACCAAAGATCACACCCTGGAGAACAACCCGTGGATTTTTAATGAACGTGGGCCACACTCATCTTCCGACTGGCTCTCAAAAACCTATATGAGAGAGAAGTGTCTTCAGGGGTGGCTCCTCCCTGTCAGTGGAAAAGACTGCTCTGAGCTGTCCAGCGGACTGGTGGATGTGAGACATTCCTCAGCCATCCTGTTGAGCCTACACATTAGGGAACTCTTGCAGAGGACACAGGATGGTAGTAAATGTGGCAAAGGCTTCAGGGATGATTCGGCCTGTACCAGACATGATAGTGCCTACACTGGAGTAAAACCTGAGGAAGTCAGGCGGATACTTCCCTGGAGAACTCACCTGCCCGTACATCCGAGTCCTTAAACTGGAAAGAGCCTGTGTAATCGGGAAGAGGAATCCTTTAAGAGGGAGTGTCTGCCTTACTGTTCGTAAGCAAACTCTTACCGGAATCCAGCGAGGGAAGCTGTCGGCGGGAGCCCTTGCTGTCTTAGCTGTGTCAGCAAAGCCACGCTGGTGAGAAACCCCACACGGTGCTCCAGCTCACAGCAACCACAGAATTACAGCGGATTGGCATTTGAAAGTATTTCCGCGTCACGTTCCTGCCAGGTGCTGAGGACTCGTTTCAGCAGGGGCACCTGGGTGAGGAAGTCGCTTGTGAATGAACAGTGATGTTATTCCTCTTAATACGGAGACCAGAGCGGGTTCTCCTAAGAAGGAAAGGGCTGCTGCCGAGAAATATGATGCGTTGCTTTAGTTGTTGAGACAAACACACAGAGAAACACTGAGTTGTTATGTTTACATTGTCGCCCCTCATTGTTCATTTGGGACACTTGTGATTTGTTCCATGCAACCATGCCAAACCATGATGATAAAGGTTTTGTTGCCATATTGAAAACGCTTATAATATGGCCGGCAACCAAAAGCATAAAATGGAAAATTTGCCATGTAAAGTGTGCACACATACGGATGTAGGTTGGGAGTTGATCATAGAGAAATAAACATGGGGTCTCCTAAGGGACTGTTACTTGTGTATGATTTTTCCTCTATCACAAATCATACATTGTTATAATCATTTGATGAGGAATTAAAAGGTGGAGATAAAAAGAGGTGAGTTTGGGTTCTCTTTGGACCTTTTTAAAACCAGAAGTGGCTAAGTCAGGGTCGCAGGGCAGTTGTAAGCATGGATGGGGGCATCTCGGCAGAAACTTCTCTGAATCAGCATCCCACAGCTCAGGGCCTAAGAATAACTTCTTTCTTTGGGACTTGGATAATGAGAGGGTGTTATTGTGAAGAAGAGGGTGGGTCTCCGGGAATGGGGAGTAGGAGGCTACAGAGAAGTCTGGGAGGACCTGGGAGCATCCCTCCTGAGGCCCTGCAGTGCTGGCTGGCTGAGAGCTGCTCACACTGGTTGGCATAGCCTCGGAGCCCCGGGGTGGCTCCCCTTGGAAGTTTGACTTGTTCCTATGGAGGCATACTCAGAGGGAAGGTCACTGAGCTAATTAAGGCTATGAGATAATAAATCTGCGTTGTTTTAAGCTATGTTTCTGGTACTTTGTTATGGGAACAATAGAAAACTAGCACAAGCATTAAAGAAAACTCTTTCCTGCCCTTTCCCTCTTTCTTCTGGTCCTCCTTGCACTCTTTCAGCCTCCTCCTGGCTGAGACTGCAGCAGGGCCGCTGATAGTCTACACCCCACCTTCATACAAATTAGGAACACCAACTCCACCCCCACCCCCCGCAGGGCAATGCAAGAGGAAAACTCTCCTTGGTGCAGCTCTTGCTTTGGAGATGCTGCAATTGGATGTTGGGCTTCTCTACACCAGGGCTAACAGCTGAATCTGAGAGAGACCCAGGGCATAGCCTCTTTTTTTTTTTTTTAAGTTAATTTATTTATTTTTGGCTGCATTGGGTCTTCGTTGCTGTGCACGGGCTTTCTGTAGTTGCGGCGAGCAGGGGCTACTCTTCGTTGTGGTGCTCAGGCTTCTCACTGCGGTGGCTTCTCTTGTTGCAGAGCACGGGCTGTAGAGCGTGTGGGCTTCAGTAGTTGTGGCACATGGGCTTGGTTGCTCGGCAGCATGTGGGATCTTCCCAGACCAGGGCTCGAACCCGTGTTCCCTGCATTGGCAAGTGGATTCTTAACCACTGCACCACCAGGGAAGCCCCAGGGCGTAGCCTCTTACAAGCCTTGACTGATTGGTGGCCAGTACGGCTAGTTTTAACCATTCCTGTTCAGACCCAGGCCCTCTTCTGTTCTCCCACAGGCTGGGTTGCAATACTTGATTAACATAGCAGTCAGGAGGGTTTGATCCCTGGTTGGGGAACTAAGATCCCACATGCTGCGTGGCACAGACAAAAAAATAAAAGTAAAACACAGCAGTCAGGAACCCTCATTGGTAGGCTGAATAATGGCCTCCCACATAGGTCTACATCCTAATCACTGGAGCCTCTGATGGTTTATATGGCCAAGGGACTTGGAAGGAGTAATTAAGTCAAAGATCTGAGACGGGGAGATTATCCTGGGATATCTGGGTGGGCTCAGTGTCATCACAGGGACACTGTGTTCTTACAAGAGGGAAGCAGGAGGATCAGAGTCAGAATGGGATATGATGTTGGAAGCAGCTTCTAGAAGCTGGAAAAGGCAGGGACACTGGTATCCCCCCTGGAGCCTCCAGAAGGAACCAGCCCTGCTGACACCTTGATTTTAGCCTCATATGACTCGTTTCAGATTTCTGTCTCCAGAATACATTTGTGTAGTGATTTTTTTAAATACATATAAATTTATCTATTTATTTTTGGCTACATTGGGTCTTCCTTGCTGCACGCAGGCTTTCTCTAGTTGCAGTGAGCGGGGGTTACTCTTTGTTGCGGTGCGCGGGCTTCTCATTGCAGTGGCCTCTGTTGCGGAGCGCAGGCTCTAGGCATGCAGGCTTCAGTAGTTGTGGAACGTGGGCTCAGTAGTTGCAGCTCATGGGCTCTAGAGCACAGGCTCAGTAGTTGTGGCGCCTGGGCTTAGTTGCTCCGCAGCATGTGGGATCTTCCCAGAGCAGGGCTCGAACCTGTGTCCCCTGCATTGGCAGGCAGATTCTTAATCACTGCGCCGCCAGGGAAGTCCATTTGTGTAGTTTTAAGCCACAAAGTTTGTGGCAGTTAGTTACAGCAGCCATAGGAAATGAATACATTGCCCTTTCTAGTTCCTTTAGAACTTTAACCTTCCCTGCTCCTACCTGGAGAAGTATTCAGTGTGCATTCCCTTGCCCAGCAAGTTTAAAAACTCAGCTTGAAAAAAAAAAAAAAAAAAGGAATTCCCTGGCAGTCCAGTGGTTAGGACTCTGCGCTTCCACTGCTGGGGGCCCGGGTTCAATCCCTGGTTGGGGAACTAAGATCTCACAGGCCTTACCACGAGGCCAAGAAACAAACCAAAAAAACCCTCTGGTGGTGTCTGTTTGCTGCTTTGAGAGAAGGCATGGCCTGCTCAACCAAGTACCCTTTGGGGAATTCCAGAACTAGTCTTGAAAATTAAGTCCTATTAATGAACAGCCATTAGTGAAAAGAGATCTCAGAAAAGTTAAGGAAGAGATGCCCCGTACCTGTACTCCCAGCTCCCGCCCCCTTCGCTGGCTGAGGGGAAGGAACCTTTCAGCATCCTAATAGAAGTCCATCTCCTAAGAATGTGTAGAAGTTCCAGATGGGCTCTTGGTTCATAGATCTGACCATCTTCTCGCAGTGTCCTCACATGGTGGAAGGGGCAGGAGAGTTCTCTGGGGTCTTGTTTATGAGGGCACTGATTCCATTCATGAGGACTGCATCCTCAGACCTAATCACCTCCCAAAGACCCCAGCTTCACATACCAGCATATTAGAGATTAGGAGCTCAACATGAATGGGATGGGGTGGGGGACCACAAACATTCAGTACGTAGGTTTTCATTCCTCTTGGTTAAATACCTAGGAGTGCGATTGTGGGTCATTACAGTAAGCCTATGTTGAGCTTTGTAAGAAACTGCAAAGCTCCTGTCCACAGCGGTTGTGCCATATTGCTTTCCCACCAGCAACAAATGAGACTTTGTGATGCTTTGCATCCTGGCCAGCCTTTGAAATTTCAATTTTTTAATTAATTTATTTTTTATAAATTAATTTATTTATATTTTATTTTTGGCTGCGTTGGGTCTTCGTTGCTGCGCACAGGCTTTCTCTAGTTGCGGTGAGCAGGGGCTACTCTTCGTTGCGGTGCGCGGGCTTCTCACTGCAGTGGCTTCTCTTGTTGCAGAGCACGGGCTCTAGGCGCGCAGGCTTCAATAGTCGTGGCTTGCGGGCTTCAGTAGTTGTGGCTCGTGGGCTCTAGAGCGCAGGCTCAGTAGTTGTGGTGCACGGGCTTAGTTGCTCCTTGGCATGTGGGATCTTCCCGGACCAGGGCTGGAACCCTTGTACCCTGCATTGGCAGGCAGATTCTTAACCACTGCACCGCCAGGGAAGCCCCATAATGTTTTAATTGATAGCCCCGTCACCTCCCTGTTCCCTCTTCTCCCATCTCCCCCTTGGTCACTCTGTTCAAGTTTCAGTGGCCTCCCTGCTCTTCCTCATACACACCAGGCATGTTCTCATGTCAGGGCCTCTGCAATCCTTGTTCTCTCCATGGGGATCCTCTTCCCCCAACACCTTCTGGCTCAGGTCCTCACCTCCTGCAATTCGTCAGTCACACAGCACCTACTCAGTGAGGCCTTCCCCGAATTCTCTTATTTAAAACTGCAACTGCCTCTGCCCAACAGTCACACTCTGTCCTCTTTCCCTGCTTTATGTCTCTCCAAGGCATCAACCCATCCGACTGATACATGATGCATTGTGCTTGTTTACTTTCCCTGCTGGACTGTAAACACCTTGTTCTGTTTTCTGCTTTATCCCTGGCTGCTGGAATACTGTAACAAGTACTCAATAAATGTTTGTTGAACTAAAAGAGCTAGATGGAGGTACACCAGCACAAGTGAACAGCGGGCAGCCACACCTTGGGTGCATGTCTTTGTTGTTTTCTGATTCTAAAGTAATCCTTGCTCACTGAAAGCCAAGACTTGGAATGTCCAGAAAAATACGAAAATAAGAAATCACATCCAGAGTCTCAGCTGTCACCAGCAATCATGATTCATGTTTTGGAAAACATCTTCCAGTTCATTCAATCCACAAACACTTGATGAGCATCTCCGATGTATGTCAGCACGTTGGTCCCTGTAGAGTCTAACTAGGAGCACGGCAGACAGTGTGTCCAGCCTTGTGGAACTGGCTAGTTAGAAAGCAAGATGGGCATTTATCAAACTGTCACAAAAGCATCGACATGAACTTGAATAGGAAAAAGAAACAAAATAACAGCAGAGAGCTGTGAGGAGTGATTAACCAAGGGGTAGAGAAGGAAGACTGCCCCTGCAGGGAGTGGTATGTGCTGATGTGGGAGGGGAATTAGGGGCATGAGGGAGAAAGGGGTGAGGGGAGTGGGCAGGATAAGGTAGGTAGAGCCTTGTAGATCTCAGACTATGTTAGGGGAGCACTCAGGGAGGAGACCCAGGAAGCAAGCAACCATGGGAAAAACAGGGAAAGGAGGCAGCCAGATGAAGATGAAATGGCCAAGAAGGGAGGAGGGAAGCTAAGGGTGGATGATGTTATGGACCAAGAGAGAATGGGATTTAGGGAGAAGAGACCCCATCCACCGTGGGAGGGGCAAAAGGCCATAGGTGAAATCCCTTCGTGGACAGCAGTTGGGGAAATGGCTTCACCGGAGATGAGGCGGGTATAGGGTTCAAGGCTGCCTTTGCCAAGTTAAAAAACCCCACATTTACAAGGGCAGCACTTAAGACCCTAAGAGATGAATAGGTTGAGAGTGTGTTTAACCCAGAAGAAAATAGCAAATACATAAGTCTAGGATGTCTAGGCTTAGAGTGACCAGAGGAATTCAACTGAATCCTTTCTGGTAAAATAGATTAAACAATTTTTAAGTAGAAAAAATGTGTAGGTGTACAAATCAATGGATTTTAGTATTTTCATGAGGTCATGCAGTGATCACCGTTCTTTAATTCCAGTGCATTTCATTACCCCCTCCCCCTCCAATTAGCAGTCACTCCCCATTCCCTCCTTCCTCCAGCCCCTGGCAACCGCTAATATACTTCCTGTCTCTACAGATTTCACTACGCTGGACATTTCATGTAAATGGTATCATACGACAGGTGCTGTGACTTCACTCAGCATAACGTTGTCAGGGTTCATGCGTGTTGTAGCAAGTGTCGGTACTTCATTCCTTTTTATGGCTGAATAATATTTCATCATATGGCTATACTACATTTTGTTTATCAGTTGATGGACCTTCGGGCTGTTTCCGCTTTGGGGCTCTTATGCATAAGGCTACTATAATTGTTCATGTACAAGTTTTTTTTGTGAATATATGCTTTCAGTACTCTTGAGTAGATGCCTTGGAGTGGAATTGCTGGGTTACATGGCAACTCTGTTTAACCTGTCGATGAAAATTCAATGAACAATCAAACTAAGAAGAGAAAGAGGAGGATTTTATTTGAGCCAAACTGAGGATTATAACCTAGGAGACTCTCAAAAAGCTCTGAGAACTGTACCACCTGCTAGAAGTCAAAGATACATTCATACACGTTTTCGGGACAAAGGAACGTACATCAAAATGATACACTGATATTGTACATAAAGTTCATCAAAGACACATAGTCCAGGTAAGCACAGACAATGTGAGCAGTGAGTCACCACGACCCCCTACGGAGTTGGGAAAGAACCCCGCCCCCCGCCCCGCCCCCGGCACCCGGCGAAGCCGCAGCTCGGAACCTGCGCATGCGCACAGCCAGGTGGCGCGCTGACAGGGAAGAGGAAGTCGACGGTCCGGTGTCCGGCGCTGAGTTCCCTTCAGGTGGTTCTTGGGCCTCGGTTTTCAACCCCCGGGCGGGGAGAGAGCCCTAGGTCTGGCTGTGGGGAGCGTCAGGGCGTCCAAGGCGACTGGGAGCTGCGCGGCGGCCACCTCCGGGCTGGGCGGGAGCGGGGTGGGCGCGGGTGCCCGGGAGTTGGGGGTGGGGGGCACCTTTGCCTGAGTGGCACGGACCGCCTTATCTCCCGCTCTCCCCATGGGGCGCGGACCCCTTATTCCCTACTCCCATGGCGCGCAGACCCCCTAGTCTTCCCCCATACCCGTGAGGTACGGACCCCCTATTCGCTCCTCCCCGTGATGTGCAGACCCCCATTCGCCTCTTCCCATGGGGCGCGGGCCCCTATATCCCCCTCCTCTCCCTTCGTCCTTTCTCCTCCCGCGTGGGCGGATTCCCCTTCTTTCTCCCTCCCCCAGGGCACGACTCCCTAACCTCCTCCCGGTACTTGCCTGTCTTCATTCTCTCAGGTGCGCAGCCCTCCGCCCCCCTGCCTAGGTGCAAACGCCTCCACCCCCGTCTCACAAGGTTTCGGCTTGCACAACCTGTTCAGTTTCCTGTGTCGCACTCCCAAGGATGCTTTCCCCTCTTTTCGTCTTCCTCACCCAACAGCCTTGTTCCTGCCCGCCCCCCCTCTGCTCTTCCAAAGACCGATTCCCCCCTGCCCACTACGAACTCTCCCTCATCCCCAAACCCCGGTCGTGGACTGAGGTGCCCTTACCCACAGGCCCCTAATCCCCTGAAGCTGTCATCCACCCTCACCGCCCCCCGCCCGGTCCCCCGGGGACAGACACCTCAGACTCTGGGGTCCTCAGCAGAACCTCTGGGCCCCAAAGCCAGTCCTTCCACTCTCTGTAAGTAGCGTCTCCGCCTTCTGCCCACGTTCCCCACCGTCCGCCTTGATGTTTCCCTTTCACCAACCCCCACATCATCTCTGCCTGAAAGTCCCATGCCTGTACCTCCAATATAGTTTCAGAGTTCAGCCACTGCACCAGCCCTTCTCCCTGTAACGGGACTGCTCCCTGCTCCCCTGCCTCTGCCCTCCCCACCGTCAGTTCCCCAGCAGGAGCCCGTCAGCTTATGTGTCACGTCATGTCCCATCTGTGCTCCAAGTCCCCCATGGCTCCCCTTGCTCGGTAACAGCCGGAATCCTTCAGGGGCTGGGGCTGCTGGCCAGGAGCTCTTTGCTCCTGGACTCCGGGTGGTAAGGAGCTTGCATAACAGTGAAAATCAGAGCCCTGCCTGCTTCCTTGGACAGCGTGTTCCCTGAATCTGGTTGGTTTCTGAGTTGTGGATAGTGCTGGAGGTTGGAGCAGTCAGGGCCACCAGCCGTAACTCCAAAAACTGACCCAGGTCTGTGCGCTCTCTGAGTTTGCAGTGAGTGTTTGATAGCGACAGATTTTGCATTTTGTCCTTCGTCTGCATCTTCCCCACCAGAATGCTAGCTTCACCAGGTGGAGGTCTCTCTCTTTTTTGTCATTTATTTATTGTTATTTATTATTTATTTATTTTAATTAATTAATTTATGGCTGCGTTGGGTCTTCTTTGCTGCCCGCGGGCTTTCTCTAGTTGCGGTGAGCGGAGGCTACTCTGCATTGGGGTACGCGGGCTTCTCACTGCAGTGGCTTCTCTTGTTGCAGAGCACAGAATTTAAGCACGAGGGCTTCAGTAGTTGTGGCACGCGGGCTCAGTAGTTGTGGCTCACGGGCTCTAGAGCACAGGCTCAGTAGTTGTGGCGCACCGGCTTAGTTGCTCCGTGGCATGTGGGATCTTCCCAGAGCAGGGCTCGAACCCGTGTCCCCTGCATTGGCAAGTGGATTCTTAACCACCGCGCCACCAGGGACATGTCCCAGGTGGCGGTCTTCATCTGTCTCATCCATTGATGAATCATCCCTGCCTAAACAGGGCCTGGCACACAGTAGGTGTTCCGTAAACACTTGCTGAGTGAGTGGAAAAGGGCCATTCCTGTGCGACCATGGGAAGGAGCTAGTCCTTGTCCAAGAGACTTGAGATCATAGAGGGGGTGTGGTATACATCTAGCAAACACTCATCTGTTGTCTCCAGGCTGTCGTTACAGCTTTTCCCTTTATAATATCCATAGCTTCGAACAACATGGTGTGTGTGTTTGAAGTTGATATGTTCAGTGTGTGAAACTCTGCTACCTGCTTCTCTCACCAACCTATTGTGTACTAAGTGGAGCTTTCTGCACATACTGTTTTCACTACCGTACAGTATTCCACCTTGTGAGGCTGCCACAATATATTTGTTCCTTCCCACCACCTGTTGATGGACATCTTGTAAATTTACGGTTTTTCAACATTCCCAAGAGCGCCTTAGGGGGCATCTTGAACATGTGTCCTTGTGAAATGAGTAAGGATTTCTTCAGCCTGGTGGTTCTCAAGGTTTTTTAACCCAGGCATTGTAAGAAACACATTTACATCACGACCCCCATACATATGTTACTGGAGGAAAAGTTTGATGAAACAACACTATGTGTGAGGTCCTCTTATGTAAGTTTTGAATTTTAATTTACATCATTTTAAAAAGAATGCCAGTGTTGATTCACTACATTGCTGTGTGGTTTACTTTTTGCACCTGAGCCACAGCAGTGAAAGCACTGAGTCCTTCACTGAGAAGGACTATATAACTGTTATAATGAACACCCATCACCCATCATCTAGATTTATACATATGCAGTATATAACAGTTATATAGAGAAAGCACTGAGAAATTCACTGAGTCCGCCAGGGAATTCCCTGCTGTGTGGTTTAAATTTTGTTTGTTTGTTTGTTTGTTTTTGCGGTACGCGGGCCTCTCACTGTTGTGGCCTCTCCCGTTGCGGAGCACAGGCTCCGGACTTGCAGGCCCAGCGGCCACGGCTCATGGACCCAGCCGCTCCAAGGCACGCGGAATCTTCCCGGACCGGGGCACGAACCCGCGTCCCCTGCATCGGCAGGCGGACTCTCAACCACTGCGCCACCAGGGAAGCCCTAAATTTTGATTTAAACTCAAAATTATCATCCAAAGAGACTGTCATTTTTTTATGCTAATGATATGAACACTACCAATAATATAATGTTAACAGGGAAAAACAAAAAGAAGGCCCAAAATTGTACAGTTTGACTTGAAGTATGTGAAAAAGATTCTGCAGGAAGAAAACAGGAAGTAAATGCACCCGAGACAATTTTCTTTGTATTTTATGTTTTCCAAGTTTTCCGTATTGAGTGTGTATTGTATTAATTCATTATATTAATTTTAGAGTGACATTTTTAATAGTAAAATATTTAAATGGAATTTGATAGAGGTTTTATTTAGGATGCTCCCCTGTTGAATCTAAAATAGAATTGTTTGCCCTACTTCATTTACTTACAACTTTTCAGAAACATATTTAACTCATAGAACAAAGAGATAAAATAGCTTTCAATTTGGATCAGCTGCCAGCTGTTGCAAGCAGCTGGAGGGCCAGACGATTCTGGAGCTGGCTGGAGGGAACTGAGTGGTTTGCACAGCTCTACCCTGCCTCGACCCCAGTTCTTCGAGGCAGAGTAGAGATGTCCAGACACCCCAGCCTTCCTGTTTTCTCCTGCATCAAAATCTACTGTGTAGAAAGGATTTTACAAGTCAGCATTTTGCTAGGGTGATAACTGCATGGTTTTCATACAGGTCCCAGCTAGTATCATATTTTCCCCGTTAAAATGCCTGTAACCATCTCTTGAGCACCTTTTGAGAAAACTGTTATAAATTTATTCTCACCTGGGTGTTAATGAATGCTGATCCCTGAGGTAGTACCTCTCCCTTAGGAGCATTAACGTTTCCCCTATTTTCTATTTTAACAAGTTTCTAAAATATTAACAGAAAAGTTGAGAAAAGAGTATAATGAACACCCATCACCCATCATCTAGATTTATACATATGCAGTATATAACAGTTATATAGTATGTATTTGTAATACTATGTGTATATGTGAATGCATATTTGTGTGTATGTATTTTAATCTGTGTGTTTGCGTGTATGTGTGTATATATGTATGTACACGTGTTTATATGTGCATATTGGTATATGTGTATGTATGTATGTTTATGAGTGTATGTGTGTCTATGTATATTTATGTGTGTGCGTGTATATTTACCGTGTGTATAATATGTGTATTTCTTTATGTGTGTATGTATAACCATTTGAATATAAGTGCAGATATGACACTTTACCCTTAAATATGTCAGGACATAAATTCCAAGAATAAACCATAATACTGTTATTGCTAAGAAAACTAGCAATAATTCTCTGTATCATCTGATAATCCATCCGTATTCACATTTTCCCAATTGTTCCTAATGCCTTTTTCTTAAATTTATTTTTTTGAACTATAGTTGATTTTCAATGTTATGTTAATTTCTGCTCTACAGCAAAGTGACTCAGTTATACACATATATACATTCCTTTTTATATTCTTTTCCATTACAGTTTATCCCAGGATATTGAATATAGTTCACTGTGCTATACAGTAGGACCTTGGTGTTTATCCATTCTATATGTAATAGTTTGTATCTACTAACCCCGAACTCCCAGTGCATCCCTCCCTCACCCCCTCTCCTCCTTGGTACCCCCAAGTCTGTTCTCTGTATCTGAGTCTCTTTCTGTTTCGTAGATAAGTTCATTTGTGTCATATTTTAGATTTAACCTATGAATATGGGAGAATTCATACTGGAGAGAAAACCCTGTTAAGTGTACGGATTGTGGAAAATCCTTCATCTGCAATGGTCACCCCATTGTGCATCACAAAGTCCATTCTGGGGAGAAAACCCTGTGAGTGTAAAGAATGTGGAAAACTTTCATTGAGAGTGCTTACCTCATCAGGCCCCAGAGAAGCCCTATGGCTGTGACCAGTGTCAGAAACTTTTCAGGAACATCCTTGGCGTCGTCTGTCACCAGAGGATTCATACTGGTGAGAGACCCTACGAGTGTAATCAGTGTGGTAAAGCTTTCAGGGACAGCTCCTGTCTGACCAAGCATCAGAGGATATGGGATCAAGAGCCCCTGTACCTGTGGGTCAACAGAAACAGAGGGCTTTCCTGGTGGCGCAGTGGTTGAGAGTCCGCCTGCCGATGCAGGGGACGCGGGTTTGTGCCCCGGTCCGGGAGGATCCCGCGTGCCGTGGAGCGGCTGGGCCCGTGAGCCATGGCCCATGAGCCATGGCCGCTGGGCCTGTGCGTCCGGAGCCTGTGCTCCACAGCGGGAGAGGCCCGCGTACCGCAAAAACAAAAAAAAACCTTCAGGGGTTGTGCTAAACATACATGAGACCGTGACACCTCACAATGAAACCTTTTGAAGGATGGTGACACAGTTGAGAGAGGGAACCAGGATGGCAGGGGGAAACTTCTCGTGGCGTTTCTCTCTGTTGTTATAAGATATGGAAATCAAAGTCTAGGAATGGAATTAATGTGGGAAACGTTTAAACTGGAACTCTTGCTTTTATTTGCATTAAAAAGAAGATTTGGTTAATGTGATGAGTTTGAGGTTTCAGTAAGAACCCTTGCCAAGGGACTTCCCTGGTGGTGCAGAGGTTAAGACTCTGTGCTCTCAAAGCAGGGGGCCTGGGTTTAATCCCTGGTCAGGGAACTAGATCCCACATGCATGCCGCAACTGAGGAGCCCGACTGCTGCAACTAAGGAGCCAACGTGCCTCAACTAAGGAGCCCGCCTGCCACAACTAAGACCTGGCACAACCAAATAACTAAATAAATTAAACAAACAAAAAGAACCCTTGCTGAAACTCTTAGGTAAAAGGGAACGTATTTTTGAATTAGCCAATATGAAGTGATAATACAGGAAAGTCCCTTAAGGTGATACTAAGTTTATTGTGAAAGAAAGCTCATACTAAAGATGGACAGAAAACGTACACTTGATGTGGGAAAGCTTCCACCTGGAGATCTGATCTTCCAGAGTAATGCTGTCTGCTGGAAATATACTGTGAGCCACATGTGTAATTTCAAATTTTTTAGTGGCCACGTTTTTTAAAAGTAATAAGAAAGAAGTGAAATTAACGTCAATAACATTTTATTTACCACCTATATTCCAAATACTAATAATTTAAACATATGACACTCACTCATTTCAGATCCCCTGTAACTGCACATCTAGTTGCTACTTCATCGGACAGTGGGACTCTAGTGTATCAGAGAATGAATTCTGGAGAGGAGCCCCCTATAGAGCAATTGTCCCATTACAAACCCACAGTCAGGTTTTTTAATTTTTTTTTTTTTTTTTTTTTTTTTTGCCGTACGTGGGCCTCTCACTGTTGTGGCCTCTCCCGTTGCGGAGCACAGGCTCCGGACGCACAGCCCCAGTGGCCATGGCTCACGGGCCTAGCCTCTCCGCGGCATGTGGCATCTTCCCGGCTCGGGGCACGAACCCGTGTCCCCTGCATCGGCAGGCGGACTCTCAACCACTGCGCCACCAGGGAAGCCCCACAGTCAGGTTTTTAACACATTTCTAGAAAAAGTGTGTGCCTGGAACTTAGTCCTGACATAGAACCCTAAGGACTCAACTGTATTCCATTTTTTCTAATATGCACGTTCTTTTCACGTTGTAACATCTCAGAAATCAGTTTAATTGGTAGCCTTTTGTCTTCCATTTGCACTTTGTCTTCACAAAATGTGCATCTTACCATCAGTTGTGTCTTAGGTCTAATAAAATAACTAATATCAGGAGGAGGAACTAAATGACTAGTGAGATTCATTCATTTGAGGAAACTAGAACTTTCAAGGAAGAGACTGTTGCTGAGATAATGATTAACGGCCTACCTGCTGGAACAAAATGTGGTGATGTAGTCCCTGCCGTGTTGCTGCATATTAAGTGTTATTCCTTTCCTGTAGCCTGTATCACCTGTAATTGTTTTATTACAAGATTGAAAATTCTCTTAAGATGGAGGGAAGCAAAACACAGAAGTGTGCACAGGCTCTTAACAAGCTGGTTAAACAGGAAAGAGTTCCTGAGCTCATGGGGCTTCTATCCTAGCTCATATATCGAAATAGCTTTATGTTTAGTATTGTGTGTATATATGTGTGTGCACACTTTGGGCCTTTTAGTTATAAAAGAAAACGCTGTGCCTGATGGTCAGTAGATGCTCACTCAAGCGGCAATTCCTTGGCTGCTCAGAAGGCCTATACAGGAAAGTTAATCCCAGTTAAAGAAAAATTGTACGAAATTGCATGAAAACACTGGACTGCACCACGTGGACGTTAGTGTCACGGGTAGGAGCACATCTCTTGACTTCAGTCAGACTTGGGTTTCTCATGGGATTACATCTCAGTAGCTGTGTGATCTCAGGTGAATTATTGAATCTCTCTGTGCCTTAGTTCTTCACTTATAAAATGTGCATAAGCCCTACCTCATTAGGAGTAAGAGAAGTGAGGTATGCAGAGTGCTTGGGACGTGACAGTGTTCAGTGTGGGTCGGCTGCTCCGGCTCCACCCCTGTTGCTATTACTGCATTTCCTACCGTTACTGCTGCTCTTGTTATTGATGTTTTTGTTTGTTTGGGCTGAGCCACGTGGCTTGCAGGATCTCGGTTCCCCGATCAGGGATTGAACCTAGGCTACGTCAGTGAAAGCCCGGAATCCTAACCACTAGGCCACCGGGGAACTCCCCATGTTTCTGTGTTACTCCTCTCTGACTCAGGAGACTGAAAGAGAAGGGACATCAGCAGCCTTCTCAGCCTCTGTAGACTCTGGGCCCCTGTCGCCAGTACTTCACAACTGGCACTGCTTCCCAAACCCTGGTGTACGTGATTGGCTGGAAGCCCCCTGAAGGAGCTACGTGGGAGAGGGCTAGAGTCTCCGGGATGTGGATGATGGCAGCTGGGTTGTGCACAGATGCCTGACCGGAGTGGAGGTGGGGCTCCAGGCGCTGTGAAGATGGGCTCTCTGGCACGTGTGCCCCAGAGCGATGGCACGTACTGTGCTGAGAAGGAAGATGTTGCCCAGCGCTCATTCCACTGTGGTACACATCCATCCCACAGCAGTTGCAAGAGCCTGGTCCTGTTTGGGCCTCAAGCTCCTGGACTCAGTATCACAAGGACTTCTGCCCCAAATCACAGCTCCTCCCACTCACCCGAGACTCCTCACAGGCCCTGCCCCAGCAGCCGAACCACAGCCAGATGCTAACTGCCGCTCCCAGGGTAACTGAGCCACACATGTGCCGTCCGGTCTGGAGCAAGACTTCTTATGAGACGTTGCCTCCCTGGGGGTCGCGTGCAGACTGAGACCCTGCTCCACTTGAAACAAGGTTGGCCTTGTGTGCCTCTTGGCAGTCAGGACCAGGGCCTCAGTTGGATTGCTGTGCTGGAAGAGCAGCAAGTTGGTGTCCTAACTTCCTTCCGGTGGAGCTGGGGTCCCCAGTGTGGGCACTTCCCTTATACGTGTGTGATTGGACTCCAGGATTCTGAGCAGTCAGTTGAGGCTGCTGGACTGGTGAGAACGGCCATCTTGGAGGCTGGGGCTGCCATTCTCTGGTGTGGGCAGGGATAAGAATAAAGCAGACGGTGGGGGCAGAGACAGGAGTGTGAGGCCTCATAGAGAGGAGTGGCTGAGACAAACGGGGTGGAGGGCTGGCACTTCCCCGCTCCCGGGGTCAGGCTGCACTCACATTGTGAGATGCCCTGATAGACAGCCAGTGGATCCTCCTGTGTCACCAAGCTCATCCAGGTGTTTTCTCACTGCTTGTCATCGGAGAGAGCCTTAACTGGCCCTCCATCTAGCTTTTGTAGTTCTGTTTGGGACCAAATATTTTTACTTTAGTTGAAAAAGCAACCCATGCATGTGGTAAAGAATTAAAAAGGAGGGAAGCAGATGAATGAAAAATGAGCCTCTTTCTCACCTGAGACCCCTCCTTGGAGACCACAGTTGTTGATGTGTTCTTGTGTATCCTTCTGGAGGCATTTAATGGGGGCGGAGGAAAGGGCGATCTCTGGAACCTAGGTTGTAGGTTTTTGTGTTCTACCTTGATTGTTCTCTTCACGGTGTGTTTCTGGAGGCCATTCCGCGTGTGCATGTGTGTCTGCCCCAGTCTTTTAATGGCTGAGAGAGAGATTCTGGGCTGTTGGACACATCGTCGTGCTGAGAGGGTGGCATGCCGGGAGGAAGCACGGGAGCTCTGCACACTGCCCCCTTCCAAACGCTGCCCTATTTTAATTTGGTTGTTCCTGAGTTATATCCTTTATATTAAACTGGTAAACATTAAGTGAAGTGTTTTCCTGAGTTCTAGTGAATTTCAAGCTGACGGGCCTGCGTGTTGTGGGAACCACTGATTTTGAAGGCTGCTGAGCAGAAGTGTGCATAGCCCGTGGCAGGCGTCTGAACTGGGGACAGTCTCGTGGGACTGAGCCCTTGACCTGCGCTAATTGTAAGCAGTCAGTCTCAGAACTGAATTGTTGGGCACCTTTTGTGTTGGAGAATTGGTTGGTGTTGAAAAAAAACTACACATACGGTGTCGGAATTAGTGTCAGAAAAAAGACGCCCAACATCAATAGGGGAAAAACACGAACCTCAACATAAACCTCACATCTCATACAAAAATTAACTCAAAATTGATGGTTGACTTACTGTAAAAAGCAAAATGGAAGTCCTTGGGACTTATAAACAAAGAGTTCTTAAACTTGACATAAAAAGCATGATCCATAAAGAAAAAATTGATAACTCGGACATCTTCTGAATTAAAATACTTTGTTCTGCTAAAGGCTCTGTTAAGGGAATACACTACAGACTGGGAGAAGAGGTTCGCAAAACCATATATCTGACAAAGTACTTATATTTAGAATATAAAAAGATCTCTCCAAACTCAACAGTTTTTAAAAACTAGAATATGGGCAAAAGACATGAACAGACATTTCATTGAAGAGGATATACAGATGGCAGATAAACCTGAAAGTATGCTCAACTTTATTAACTGTTAAGAGAACAGACTTGTGGTTGCCAAGGGGGAGGGGAGTGGGGAGGAAAGGACTGGGAGTTTGGGATTAGCAGATGAAAACTAGCATATATAGAGTGGATAAACAACAAGGTCCTACTGTATAGCACGGGCAACTATATTCAATGTCCTGTGATAGACCATAATATGGAAAAAAATATGAAAGGGAGAAAATATATATGTATAACTGAGTCACTTTGCTGTACAGCAGAAATTAACACAACATTGTAAACGAAATATACTTCAATGACATTTTTTCAAAAGTTACTAACTGCTAGGGAAATGCAAATTAAAAACACAGCGAAATGTCACTACACATCTATCAGAAAGGCTAAAAAACAATAACACCAAACACTGGTAAGGATGTGGAGAAACAGGTGCACACATACATTGCTGGTGGAAATGTAAAATGGTCCAACTACTCTGGAAAAGAGTGGCAGTTTCTTTTAATACTAAACATGTGCTTACCATGTAACCCAGCAATTGCACTCTTGGGCATTTACCCCAGAAAAATGAAGACTAACGAAGGTTCACACAGAAACCTGTACACAAATGTTTACAGCAGCCTTATGAATAGCAAAATTCTGGAAACAACCCAAATGTCCTTCAGCGATGAACGTTTAAACAAACTGCGGTATATCCTTAGCAATAATAAGGAATGAGCTGAATGGATCTTAAAAGAACTATGTTTGGTGGAAAAAAGCCAATCTCTAAAGTCCACATACTCTATGATTCTGTTTATATGCCATTCTGAAAAATGCAAAACTATACTGGGGAAAACAGATCAGTGGTTGCCAGGGTTACGGGTGGGGGAGAAGGTCACCAGGAAGGAGATTTTATTTTATTTTATTTTTTATTGGCATATAGTTAATTTACAATGTTGTGTGTACAGCTGATTCAGTTACACATATACATATATCCATTCTTTTTTATTTTTATTTATTTTATTTATTTATTTAAAAAATCTTATTTATTTTTGGCCGTGTTGGGTCTTCATTGCTGTGAGCAGGCTTTCTCTAGTTGTGGTGAGCAGGGGCTACTCTTCATTGTGGTGCGCGGGCTTCTCATTGCAGTGGCTTCTCTTGTTGCGGAACACGGGCTCTAGGCACATGTGCTTCAGTAGTTGTGGCGCGTGGGCTCAGTAGTTGTGGCTCATGGGCTTAGTTGCTCCACGGCATGTGGGATCTTCCCGGACCAGGGATCAAACCCGTGTCCCCTGCATTGGCAGGTGGATTCTTAACCACTGCGCCACCAGGGAAGTCCTATCCATTCTTTTTTAGATCCTTTTCCCATATAGGTTATTACAGAATATTGAGTATAGTTCCCTGTGCTATACAGTAGATCCTTGTTGCTTATCTATTTTATATATAGTAGTGTGTATATGTTAATCCCCAAACTCCTAATTTATCCCTTCCCCCCAACGTTTCCCCTTTGGTAACCACAAGTTTGTTTCGAATTCTGTGAATCTGTTTGTTTTGTAAATAAGTTCATTTGTGTAATTTTATTTATTTGTTTGTTTAAAAATATTTACTTATTTGGTTTGCCAGGTCTTAGTTGTGGCAGGCGGGCACCTCAGTTGTGACACATGCGCTCCTTAGTTGTGGCATGCGAACTCTTAGTTGCGGCATACATGTGGGGTCTAGTTCCCTGATCAGGGATCAAACCCGGGCCTCCTACATTGGGAGCGTGGAGTCTTAACCACTGCACCAGCAGGAAAGTCCCTGTATATATATTTTTTAGATTCCACGTATAAGTGGTATCATATGATATTTGTCTTTCTCTGACTTACTTTACTTAGTATGATAATCTCCAGGTCCATCCACGTTGCTGCAATGGCGTTATTTCATTCTTTTTCATGGCTGAGTAATATTCCATTGTATACGTGTACCACATCTTACCCACTCCTCTGTCGATGTACATTTAGTTTGCTTCCATGTCTTGGCTGTTGTAAACAGCGCTGCAGTGAACATTGTGGTGCATGTATCCTTTCGAAGCATATTTTTCTCCGGATATATGCCCAGGAGTGGGATTGCTGGATCATATGGTAGCACTGTTTTTAGTTTTTTAAGCAACCTCCGTACTGTTCTCCATAGTGGCTGTGCCAATGTACATCCCCACCAACCATGTAGGAGGGTTCCCTTTTCTCCACACCCTCTCCAGCATTTATAGTTTGTAGACTTTTTGATGATGGCCATTCTAACTGGTGTGAGGTGATACCTCATTGTAGTTTTGATTTGCATTTCTCTAGTAATTAGTGATGTTGAGCCTCTTTTCATGTGCTTTTTGGCTATCTGTATGTCTTCAGGAAGGAGTTTTTGGTACAATGGATCTATTCTTTGTTCTGATTGTGTTGGCGGTTATATAAGTTAAAATTCATGGAACCGAATACCGGAAAATGAGAGTATTGTTGTAAATATGTAAAATAAACTGTTCGGAGAAACATTTTTTTAAAAATAAGCTTGCACAAAACTACAACCTCATAAACTGCCCTCTAGAAAATTCAGGAATGGGAAGCAGCATCCTGACCCTGGCCCTGTCTATAGGAGTGGTGACGCCTATTTGGGGTTTTGGAGGACATCACTCACCCGTCGCTTCTCCTACGTTTTCCTCCGTTTCAGCGGCTCCTGAAGCCCCCAGCATGGCTAGTCTTCAAATTCTGTCAATTCCCTGGGTATACAGAACACTTTTTTTTTGCCCCCACATCCCTGTCTCTCAGTGTCCCCACCTCTATTTCTTTTTCTTTTTTTAAAAAATAAATTTATTTTTATTTATTTATTTTTGGCAGCCTTGTGTCTACGTTGCTGTGCGCGGGCTTTCTCTAGTTGCGGCTCGCGGGCTTCTCATTGCAGTGGCTTCTCTTGTGGCGGAGCACAGGCTCTAGGCGCACGGGCTTCAGTAGTTGTGGTGCACGGGCTTAGTTGCTCCATGGCATGTGGGATCTTCCCAGACCAGGGCTCGAACCCGTGTCCCCTGCATTGGCAGGCGGATTCTTAATCACTGCACCACCAGGGAAGTCCCTCACCTCTATTTCTAAGGCTGTGGGTCTCTCTGTCTCTGTTGTCTCCCCGTTTCTGCTTTTCACCTTCTCTGTCTCCGTCTCTAGGTCTTCTTATCTCAGGGTCTCTGTTTTCCCCATTCGAGGCCTGCCCATTTCTACCTGTCCCTGTCTTGGGTCTTTCTCCACATCAGAGCCTCCCAAGCTCTGGATCTCCCCTTCTCTGCGTCTGTCTTCCTCTCATTCTCTGTGTCTCCATCTGTTGGTCTCCTTGTGTCTGTCCTCCTCAGTATCTCGCTATCTTGGGGACTCCGGGCCTTCTGGTCTCTCTATCTTTGTGTCTGTGCGCCTCTTGTCCTCACCTTTCTCTCCCTCCCCCTCTCTGCGTCCGTGTCTCCTCTTCTATGCCCCAATCCCTGTCTCTGCGTATGTGTCTCTTCTCTTCCTTTCTCCGTCTCTCTCTCTGGTCTTCTCTTGTTTATGCCGTTGCCATGGCATCAAGGACGGCGCAGGCGCAAGGGAGGTCGGACGCCAGGCTAGGCTAGCTCGGCCTCTGATTGGCTGTCTGGTCTGCCGTCGCGTCTTCGCTCTGCCCCCGTCCGCGCCGATAGACTGCTGCCTTCTGGGCGTTGCAGGTTCCGCGCACGCGCAGTCTGGCGCGACGCCATCGCGCCGGGCTCCCGGGCCGCTTCGTCGAAGGAACGCAGGGTGGCGGCCGCGACGTACCGTTCCTGAGGGTCGAGTTGTAGCGGACCGGCTCGTGTACGCGCGCAGCTGCGTTCCGAGGTGACCGGAGGGGGCTTGACGGCGAGGGTGTCTGTGGTGGGCGCTCAGGTGGGAGCAGGGGAAGGTGCCAAGCCGCCCTGGGCTGCGAGCGGGGTCGTCTCTGCCGGTCGGTCGCCCTGCGTCTCTACCCCGTCACCCGGGCGTGGGTTCGGTTTGAGTGAGGTGCCTGCCTCTGCTCTGGGACCTCTTAGGTGGGCGAGGGAAACCGTATCGGGGAAAGGGCAAGAATGGGTCAGCCGGCAGCGGACATTGAGGACCACAGAGGATTGTTTTTTGGACCTTTTTAAAATAGTGTCAGATAGGACTCTGCATACCCTTTGTTCAGATTCACCTGTTGGCATTTTATGTTTTGCACACCTCTGCCTCTCTCTCCCTTATCCCTCTCCATTTTCTCCGCCCCCCCCATCCCATCATATACAGACCTGTCTCTTAGTTGACTCATCGGAGGACAAGTTGGACAGTTCCACCATCCTTGACTCCATACCAGGGTCTGGTCCCTGTTCCCCCAGTCACCCCAACAACTTCCTGTAGACGTGTCTTCTCCTGCTCCCCAACCAGTTTAGGGCCCGGCGTGACACATTGTTGCTTTTCCTCTGCTTGCTCCTTGGGACTGTGACTTCCTTAAATTCCTTGTCTTGAGGCTTTTGGGGCGCCCAGGCCGGTCACGCAGGATGTCTCTTGGTTGTCTGTCTCTCCTCGTGAGCGGGTCCAGTGTGCGCGTTCTTGGCAGGGACTGAGGAAGGCAGCTGAGATACTCAAGACGCTCCTTGCTCCACGTGTTTTTCATTCTAAAGGCACCTTTTTTCCCCTTTATAATGAGTGAGTAATCTCTGCGTGAGGCCAGGAGCCGCTGTGAACACCCTGAGTCATCTGATGTGGAAATATGGGGAGAAGGCGACATGGGGGCAGGGCTGGGCCTGGAGGTGGGAGCGAAGCTTGAGCTCTGCACAGCCCTGCGTGAAGGGGGTTTGCCTCCACCCTTCAGGATCAGCTGGGGATGGGGAGAGGGCTGGCCAGGACCTGAACTCCCACTCACAGGCCCGTGCCTCTCACTGTGTGGGTACCTCTTTGTCCCTCTGCAGGTCTGGACTCTGGCTAAGATCCCAGAGCATATTGTCATCCTTGGTCTGTCTCCCTCGGAGCCTCAATCCCGTGAACTCACCCTCCACAACAGGCGCTTTGCATGTTTGGAAAGATGCTGCCTTTGGAGAAAGCGTTTGCCACCCCCAGGAACTCCCCAACTCCCCTGGAATTGCCCACACTGGAGTCAACAGCTGGGGACCAGTAGGAAGGGCCCAAGACCAACCCTGGAAGGGCTCCTGCTGACCCCGAGTTCTCCTGCCTGCACTTCCGGAACTTTTTCTACCAGGAGGTGGCTCGGTCCCACCAGGCCCTGGCCCGGCTCTGGGAGCTGTGTTGAGACTGGCTGCGGCTTGAGGTGCACTCCAAGGAGCACAAGATGGAGCTGCTGGTGATGGAGCAGTTCTTGGGTGTCCTGCTCGACAAGCTCCAGCCCAGGGTGGTGGCAGAGCAGCCCAAGAGCTGCAAGAAGGCAGCCTGCCTGGTGGAGGACCTCATCAAGGCCCTGGCGGAACCAGGTGAGGTCACCTTTCCAGAGGACAGTATGCCTTTGAGGAATGGGAGGGGATCAGCCCTGGAAGGAGTGACATTGACAGAATGGATCCCAGACCACAGCCAGCGGGTTACCTGAGAGAGTTCAGTTCCCTCATGTATAAGAGGCACAGAAGCTAAACACTCTGAGCTGGTGGAGCAGCTCCTCAGTCAGCAGGGATCTGGCCTACACCACCCTGCCTAGGGGCATCACCCTCATGGTTGCCTCATGGACCAGGAACGCTGCTTGGGTTCCTGCCTTCCTTACATCTGGAAGGCCTTACATCTGCCTTCCAGATGTAAGGAAGCAGGAGGAAGCAGCCCCTTAAAAAGTAAGTATTCTCGGCACACTTCCGTCTCCTTATTATGGGAAGAAGGGGAGCACTGGGGCTGGGTGGGCAGTCTCCACCACATCTGAGGGCAAGGCCTATGGACTGGTGGTAATGGGGCCCTGGAGCCTTGGGCTCAGGGTCAGAAGCCTGGGTCCATGTTTGTCCCCCACCCCCAGCCCTGTGGGCTTACTGTGAACCTCTTGGGCTTACTCTCCCCTTGGGTGGAAACGGGGATGCCATCAAGATCTCCCTTGGGGTCCACCCACAGATTTGAGCAAGGCGGTGTGTCACAGGGAAGCACGCTGAGTCTTTCCTGTCTGCCATTACCAGGTGGGCCGGCGAGAGCCAGCGAAGACCTGGAACCCAGTAAGACCCAGGCACCCCCGAGACCTGTGAGTGACCAGCCAGCTCTTGGGTACATGTGGTGGGCCAGGGTCTGTGGTTGGGAAAGGCCAGGAGGGAGACATCGTGCTAGTTCTTGAGGGAGCCCGAGGGAAGCCAGGTAGCTGAGGCCTGGAAGTCCGTGCTGTAATTCCGACTTCTCCCCACAGGCTCTGTGAATGTCACGAGTATTATTTTTAATTAAATTCCTCTTCAGAGATGATTCAAATTGTACGTGCTTATCAGAAACAGTGAAAAGCATCAAGGTATAAAGAAGAAAGTAACAATCTCCCCACTCCCTCACACCCTCTGCAAATCAAAGCAAGGTGCGCACCCTGGCATTTGCCCCTTCGTGTTCTTTTGTACATCTCACCTGAGTGCGCACACATCTCACCCGTGTATGCACACATCTCACCCACGGGCCTGTGCAGAGGTTGACAGCCCGTTTCCCTGAAAATGATGTCTGTAGCACTGGCTGTTTGCGTGGAGCAACCCCTCACCCACCCAGGCCCCTCCAGGCAGTGGCTCGATATCCAATGGCATCTCCTCACCTCCATGGCGTTTCACAGGATCCACCGTTCGTTGTCCTAGAGTGGGAATTTTGCTGCCGTTAAGGTTTCTGCCTCTTCCTGTAAATATGCAGTGAAACGTCCTCAGACATGTGCCTGGGTGTGGGAAGTTAGTCCTGTTTGGGTAGGGTGGGATCCTCAGGACCATTGGACAAAGGGCATTTCCACGTGGTTTTCCGAAAGTTCTATAGCATATACGTACAGGGTGCCTATTTTCCCACATCTGTGCCAGCACTGCATATTGTTGCTTTTTAAGATCTCTACCAGCCTGATGGGTAGAAAAATGTGTTATCTTCTTTTTGGCTTCTGTTTGAATGTGTAGGGCCACTGTTGAGCTTGAGCTGCTTTTTGCTTTCTTCTTGGCTGTTCTGCTCTGTCAGTTGAGGACACATGTGGGGTCAGTGGAACCCTGGGACCTGCTGTGATGTGACCATGCTGGGGCCTCCCTGACTGGCTTGGGGGTGCCCAGCTGTGAGATCTACTCTCCTCAGCTTTGCCTTCCCTTCTCCCCAGTCTCTCCTGCTCCAGACCCCGTGCTTCTGGAACAGGAGAGCATCGGGGAGGAGAAGACCAGAGAGGCCAGGCCCACAAAGGCTGAGCCAAAGGTGGGTGGGTGGGGGCCCACTTGCCCAGCAGCTCACAGGGCTTGTCCCACCCTGTCTTATCAACCTCCCTCCCTCCCTCATCAGTGTGCTGCCAGCTGTCCCAGGGAGGCCAGGGGATGAGGAGTGGGGTTGGGCTGAGGTTCCAGGGCCGGGCACCCAGGCTGCTGCCTCCCCAGGAAGCTAAGGGACGAGCCTGGCCCTGAGCGGTGGGTGAGGCTGGGGGAGTTCTCTGAGACCAGGAGGAGGGCTCTGACTCGAGCCGTCCCACTGCCTCCTGGGGAGTGCTGGCCAGGTGGCCCCTGACTGCAGGCTCCCCCCCAACCCACTTTGTGGTGACTCCATGGCCTCTTCCCTGTCCCTCTGGCTGTGTCAGGTGCACCCTTAGTCCCCCCGAGGGTGCACTGTGGCTGCCAGCGGGAGTTCCCCTCCTCACCCTTCCTGCTGCGTCTGCTGTCCCCAAGTCCCACCTCCCACCAACCAGGACTCCTGGCCTCGCCCGGCCCCCCACCCAGCAGCTGCCTCCCCACCCTCGTGCACCTTGCTCTTCTGCATCGAGTCTCAGGTTTTGTTGCCCTTGGGCCTCACAGGTCCCTCAGACCTCCTGGGCTGGGCAGAGTGCAGGGTCCCTGGCCGCGTGGGCCACCTCTATCCATGTGCTGCCCTGCAGTACATGAGCCTGGGGGGTGTCCCAAGGGAAGCCCTAGGTGGGCAGCACTTGCGGGGAGACCTTTGTGTGGATCTCCCGTTCATGGATCTCAAGAGCCATGGCAGGAAGCTCTACACATGCCAGAGCTGTTGGAAAATTTCCACTTCAGCCTGGCCCCGGCCGAGCACCAGAATCCCCATGAGAAGGAGAAAGGCAGTGCATTGGAGAGTGCCCTAGGCACCCCGTGCTGCATGTGGAGCCCATGCCAATGGAGGATTGGCAGGCTCCTGGAGAACATGGAAGGTGATGTTTTCCCTGTGCACTCTGAGGCATAGAGATGAGCCACTTTGCTGTAAGTGCCCCCAGAGAAGGACAGCTACCTGCCTGAAATTTCAGAGTAACACATTGGGCTCCTTCGAAACCCTTGCGTGGCTTCCTGCAATGTCAGTGTGGATTTAAGTCTGCTTGTTTTCTAAACGAGCTAAGGTAGCTGAAGCACTTAGAACCCAGGAAGGGCCCACATGAAGCCCTCACCTTGCAAACACAGCTGTAAAGATGCTTACCTGTGAGCACAAGCCGCCAGGAGTGAAAGAAGACTCTGCTTTCTTCTCTATTTCAGCACCACCCACACATTGGAACATTGGTCTTTGCAAAGCATACGAGTTGCCTTAAAGTGTGTGATTGCCAACTCTTTCTTGAAGTCAGCCTTGTCTGTTCCTCTTGCTGGAACTTCCCAGGGCTGCTGTTCAAGCAGAAATCTTGCCCGCTGTTTTGTTTTTTTTGTAAATATGTGATGGCAGGTATACTTCTGAGTCCTCAGTAGCGTACCGTTCTCCAGTTTAACTCACATGGGTATGGAGTGGCTTACAAAGATCACAAAAACACTCGGAGCCTAGTAATTGCAGTGTTTTCAAACTATGTCTCATCCCATTAGTGAGTTGAAAAATCAAATTAGTGGGTGGCCACCGGCATTACAGAGCAATGAAATAGAATAAAATAGGTCAAAATTATAATGTAGTAAAGGCAAATATTGTTTTGTGAAACTTCTCAGCCATACATCTAAATATGAGAACTGGTTGCAATGTAAAATGTATATCTTACTAGGCAGGGAGTGGGGGTGACTGTGATCAAAACCAGTTGAAAACACCAATAACGGTTGATGAGATCTGCCTGCGTGGGCAAGGGGAGCTTAACTTCTTGGGCCACGTAAGGCGATCTTTGAGTTTTGCATTTAATCTCAGGTTGCAGCGTTGTTTTCATTGCCTGAGCATAAATTTGACTGCTTTCTGTGGATAGAGAAACTGGTGCCTCTTTCTGTCACTGTGTTTGGGCAGGCAGTCTGTCGTGATGGTGCCCGAATCACGGGGGCTTAACATAATAAAGGGTTTATTTCCTCACTCACATCACAGTCTTGTGGTGGTTGCTGCTGCTTGAGTGTTAGTGGGTTCACACGGAGTGTCAGAGGGTAGCTGTGTTCATAGGGATGGGGGAAGGTAAACCACATAAATGGAAACCTGGAAAGATGGGAGTGAGTTCCAACGGGAAGGAGGTGCTTAAAATACCTTATGTAATGGACTGAGTTGTGTGCCACCGTGCCCACCTTCCCTCCTTCCCCCTGCCCCCAGCTCATATGTGGAAGCCCTAACCCCTAATTTAGAGATAGGGCCTTAGGGAGATAATTAAGGTTAAATGAGGTCATACGGGTGGGGCCCTAATCCCATGGGACTGGTGTCCTTATAAAAAGAAAGAGCAGAGATTGCTCTCTCTTGCCAAGTGTGCACAGAGGAAGCTAGGAAAAAAGGTCTCACCAGAAACCAACCCTGACAGCACCTTGATGTTGGAGTTCCAGCCTCCATAACTGTGAGAAAATAAATTTGTGCTGTTTTAAGCCACCTAGCCTGTGTGTTTTGTTTTGTTTTGTTTTGTTTTGTTTCGTTTTTTGCGGTACGCGGGCCTCTCACTGTTGTGGCCTCTCCCGTTGCGGAGTACAGGGCTCCGGACACGCAGGCTCAGCAGCCATGGCTCACGGGCCCAGCTGCTCCGCGGCATGTGGGATCTTCCCGGACCGGGGCACGAACCCGTGTCCCCTGCATCAGCAGGCGGACTCTCAACCACTGCGCCACCAGGGAAGCCCAGTGTGTTTTGTTTTTCGTTTCTCATGGTAGCCCGAGCAGACTAATACACGACCCCCCGTTATTATTTGGGTTGATGAGTTTTGTAAATCAGTGTCAACCAGTGCAACTATCTCGAAAACAAACAGCCCAGTTGCTTAAGAACTACTTTGACATTTGTGTTCCTTGAACTTTCAATTTCAGGTGTGGTGATTTTTCCTAGAGAATTAGTGGGGAAAAAAAGGAGAAAGCTACATATATTGAGAGGCTGAAATCCTTTCTGGATCTAGGTGGAATACTACAAGTAAAATACATACAAGTGACTAGGATGCCTATTTACATGGAGTTAAATACCCCATTACAGAGGAATGATGACTTAAATTTTGGTAGAGCCATTCAAAGAATAATGAACCATAATGATAATTACGAAGACTGTAGCAACATGGAAGAAAAATTTCTAAGTGTAGCTCAAGAGGTAGAATACAAATATTTGTTACATTGTAACTATAAAACATGGTGGAATTTTGGCTGCATTTGTTTTTGCTTTTTGAATTCCCTTGGAAATTCTTTATTTACAGCACTTCAATAAAATTCATTTTTCACCATTTTGAAAAAAATTCTCCCAATCATGGAAAACTGAAAAAAAAAAAAAAAAAAAGAAAGGAGATTTTTTTTTCTCATGTTCCCAGCTCATAGGAACTTTTGACATCTCAGTATCCATCCTTCCAGTCATTTTTCTGTGTACAAGATTTGGTATGTATGTGTTCAGTGCATATATAAAATTTGTGAGCATCTTCATTATAAATGTGTGTGTGTTTCTTGAGTATCCTGAGTGAGAGATCAGTCCAGATTCATTGGGCCTGTTGTTCACACGACTGAGAAGTCCCTCTTCGGGAGGAAGAATTAAAAATTACTAAGATAAAATGAGGTGTTAGGCTTTGGAAGGGGTGCAATAGAGTGAAGGACCTTGGAGTTTCAGCTTCATTTACTTCATGGCCAATCCATGAAACCCGATCCTCAAAACATAATGTAACTCAGGCCTCTCTCAACCAGTGAGCACCTGAGTTTATAGAAAGTACAGTTTCCAAAAGTCTCAGTGAAACAACCAGCTCTCCAGCTCCAGCCTCTGGCCGACAAAAACTGTCTCTTGAGAGTTGGGCTCCTGAGAGGCCACACACAAACTGAGGCATTTCTTCGGGCAACCCTCCCAGGCTTCCCAGAAGTGTAGGGAAAGGGGCGTGGCTTCTGCAGTAGGAAGTTCTGGTTTCCTGTAGTGGAGACTGCTCTGAGAGGGAGACTCTGGGACAGAAATCTAATCCTTCCCAGGTCCTTACCAAGTTTCTTCTCAATGGTTCATATCCCTGCACCTTTGGATGGGAGTTAAGCACAGACCCATTTTCCCTAATGCCTGACCCAACCCAGCTTACCCTGAGGTTAACAAGTGGGGACATCTGGCGATATTTTTGTCTCTCTGTAGAATAAATCATCCATTTGTGTGCTTTACCATGTGTTGGGCAGGGTGGTGATGGAAGAACAGCAAACAAATTCTAAATTTCTTTTATTAGGTTTGTTTTTGTAGTGGTTTGAGAAAAGCAACTCTGAAACTATTTTACAAGTATTTTAGAATTCAGCAAATTAGTATGTTTATTTTAGGGGTCTTAGCATTCTCGCTATTGAAGAGGGACATAAAAATACGGGGAGTCACAGATTGGAATGGGAGGTATTTCTGTGTATGTATATGCAACCATATACCTTTTTGTGTGTATCTATGTAAGCGTTTATACATGCGCCTTTATTTCCTAGCTCAGCAGTAGACAACCTAGTAGCCGTGAGCACACCTGGCACTCAGATTTGGTCCTGATATGAACCAGTTCTTTGGACCTGCAGAAATATGGCTGATTTCGGGGCTGATTTCAGGGTAGAAACAAGATGAGTTTATAACATCTTATACTGAAAATGATGAGGGCATGTCACAGGGATGGCAGGAACTTTCCTGAAAGGACTATTATTGGCCACGTCTGGGACGACATGAGCACCAAAAAACCTAAGGACAGCAGTAAGTCATAAAACAGGTGTTCACCAAGGCATCAGGGCAAGCCTCTGAAAAAGCCAACAAACCACAAGTGCAGAGGCTCCTAATGTGAGACCCCTCCCACCTCCCAATCCACCACACAATAATGCAGGTGTTATTAACTCTGGCCAATCTTCACCTTGTCTCCTCTCTATTCTGACTGACTTTGATGCTGCTCTTCCCAGCACATCTAATTTCCTTGAGGACAAGAAGCTACACAAGGATAGAAGCACAGGGAAAGGGAAGAGGATACATGTAATAAAGGGAGGGAGGTCTGAACACCTGACCAAAGGACCAAGGCTATTGAGCTGCCCTGTCCTGTACAGCCACTCGCTGGCTACATGTGGCAAATGAGCGCTTGAAATGTGGCTACCTCAAATTAAAATGTACTGTAAATGTAAAACACACACTGGATTTCAAAGACATAGTATAAAAAGAAAGCAAAATATCTCAATTGTGATTTTTTTATAGAAACAACATGTCAAAGTGGTAACATTTGGGATATATAGGGACAAACAGTAAATTAATTTCACCTGTTTCTTCTTTTTAAATGGGACTATTACAATATATTTAAAATTTACCGATGGGGCTTACACATTGTGTCTATTGGAGAGTGCTGCTATGCACTACTTACTGATTTTCTTAAGTGTTTTTTTTTTTTTTTTTCACTCTCATAGTTCCTTATTCACTTATTGTTTCCCCACACACACTAGAAGGTAACCTCAGTGAAGGCAGGACCTTGTCTGTCTTGCCGTATCCTCAGAGTGTATGACAGTGCCTGTAGTAGGGGTGTATCGGCATTTAATGAGTGAACAATAAATGACGTCTCTCCATCAGTTTGAATAATTTAGAGATGATTATGTTGGTATCATTAGTCATGATTATATATACACCCAAGATGCATTTTTACTATTTACTTTGCAACTTCTGGTTACTGTTTCCATCAATGTAATTTATATTCCTCCCAGTCATCTCCCTCCCTTGCACACATTTACTGACTCTCCAGTGTGTACTTTAAAAAACAATATTGTTTTATTACTACCAGCAGAAGTGGCCTGCATGGGGTGGTGGGTGTGCCTGGCTCAGGGTATGTGTGGGCTGTGAGGGGTAGATGATAATTGGGAGGCTGAAGGAAAGGGAGTGGGGCTGCAGGTCAGGCCCAAAGGCTCCTCTGATTTACTTCTGGGAAGAGGTAGACTTAATAAAGGAGTCATGGCAAGCTACGGCCAGGCCGCCAAGACGATTAAGAAATTCTTGGAAATCTAGCTGCCCATCAGAGTCGAGGTCCAGTTTCTTCATCATGCGGTCAAGGACACTAGGGTCCTTCTGGTTCTTTGTGAAGGCACCCACCTCTGTATTCATGAAGATAAGGAACTCGGCCTTGGAGAGTTTGCTGTTGTTACTGTCCCTTCCAGCATGCTTTTGGAAAACAGCAATCACAAACTCAATGCACTGTTCAGTCTCTGTAGGGCTGGATATTTTTGCCATGTTTGGAGAGGAGCGAGGCACGGGGCTGCGAGCGGGGAGCGGCGCGGCAAGCCATGATTTTCTCACGTGGTTTTTAAATGACTGAAATTAAGTCCAAAAAAGAGGGGGCATTCCACAAGCATACTGAGGAACAGTATTGGAAGACTATTTGCAACATGGTTTCCCCAAGGGAGAAATTTCAATTTAACTGGAAGCTTATATCCTAGCACTGTGATTAGAAAAGTCAAACTGATTGTTATAACCCTAACTGATGGTTAGTGACCAAAACCAGCCAGTGCAATTTACATATGGGTTCTAGTGAGGTGACAAGTCACTGTTTAAGGATCACGGTTGTCAGGGTGACTGCTGTTAGTGGGTTCAGGGTTCAGTGAAATACTATAGACTGCCTTCAAGTTAAATTTTATAAAAACAAAAGCTTATTAAACACCAGGATAAAGAATCAATGAAAAAAAAACAGTTCAAAAGAAGATTAACTCGTACATTTCTCAAGAGATAGATCTTGCAAAACATAAGGTTCCAACGTGGCTGTGCTCTTACTCATAAGATGGTGGCTTAACAAAGAAAACATCTTCCTCTTCTTGTGAAACAGCAACTTCTGCATTTCTAATGCCTGTGAGTCCTGTAGAAAAATTTATAGCAAGAAGAGAGCAGCAAAAGCCATCTCAGAATCTGCAAGACTCCATGGAAGTGGCTTTACCTTTCAAGTCTTCCTATACAAATCTTTTCAATTCCATTGCGTATAAAGATTAACTTATTGCCATATAATGCATATAACTACTTTAAAATCTGTTTATAGTACATGGATACTTTGTCATATGGCATTCACATCTGTGAGGCTGGTGGCCATGTACCTTGACCAAAGTATTTACACACAAATCAGAAAATTTTGTACTGAGACAGCTGAATATTCATGGTGATTCCATAAAGTGCCACTCTCATGTCTGGAACACTCTGCCATATTGTTTTTAGGGAATATCAGAGTCAAGTTGCACCATTCATAAGCAACCCCTGCCAAGAATGTAATGTACAATAATGATAAATTCTGACTGCGTTTGGTTCTTTTATATGAAAGGCATTCGCTGAGTTTGTCACCACTTTGAAAATCTCTGGTTTGGAATATGGTGAATCCTTAGAAGCCACCCCAGATCCACATTTTTTTCCATTTCTCTTTTGTAGGTTCTATAATGAAGCATTAGTGGCCACTCATGGCTGAAAGTCCTCAACAGTGATTAACTCCACACTTCCCTACTGTCTGGATGATCTGATATCCCGGGATGGATGACCCAGAGCTAGGTATTCCCACAATCATTTCCATAAATATGAACTCTCTGTGGGGGTGTAAGGAGTTTGCTGAGCATGAAGGCTTGTGTATAATGTTTGTGTTGTTTCTCAGGAGTATGACTGGGTCAAATCTAGTAAGCGATGCACTATAGCTTAAGGCTTTGCTGGGTCCCGGAACACGTGGAGTGGGTCTACCCAGCATGAGTTCTCTGGTGCTTGGTAAGGGAGGAGCTGTGTGTGAAGGCTTTCCCACAGTCCCTGCACGCATATGGCTTCTCTCCTGTGTGGATCCTCCGGTGCTGAGTGAGGTGGGTGCTCTGCCTGAAGGATTTCCCACAATCCTGGCACTCGTAGGGCTTTTCCCCAGTGTGTGTCCTCTCGTGCTGGCTGAGCGATGAGCTGTGGCTGAAGGATTTTCCACATTCGTTGCACCCATAGGGTTTCTCCTTGGTGTGAATCCTCTGGTGTTCTACGAGGAGGGAGCTCTGGCTGAAGGCCCTGCCACACTCATTACACTCGTAGGGCTTCTCTCCCGTGTGGATCCTCTGGTGTTGAATGAGTGGCGCAAGCTGGCTGAAGGCTCTGCCACACTCGTTACACTCGTAGGGCTTCTCCCCGGTGTGGATCCGCTGGTGTTTGGTCAGGGACGAGCTGTGGCTGAAGGCCTTCCCGCACTCGCTACACTCATAGGGCTTCTCCCCGGTGTGGATTCTCTGGTGCTGAGTGAGGTGTGTGCTCTGCCGGAAGGCCTTCCCGCACTGACTGCACGAGTAGGGCTTCTCACCCGTGTGTGTCCGCTCATGCTGGCTAAGCGACGAGCTGTGACTGAAGGTTTTCCCACACTCATTGCACCCGTAGGGCTTCTCGCCTGTGTGGATCCTCCGATGCTCGGTCAGGAGCGTGCTCTGGCTGAAGGCCTTCCCGCACTCACTGCACTCGTAGGGCCGCTCACCCGTGTGTGTCCTCTGATGCTGAATCAGCGGTGTGATCTGGGTGAAGGCTTTTCCACATGCCTGGCACTCGTAGGGCTTCTCCCCCGTGTGGATCCGCTGGTGTTTGGTCAGGGACGAGCTGTGGCTGAAGGCCTTCCCGCATTCTCCACACTGGTAGGGCTTCTCCCCGGTGTGGATTCGCAGGTGCTGGGTGAGGTGGATGCTCTGCCGGAAGGCCTTCCCGCACTGACTGCACGTGTAGGGCTTCTCACCTGTGTGCGTCCGCTCGTGTTGGCTGAAGGAGGACCTAAAACTAAAGGATTTCCCACATTCACTGCACTCGTAGGGCTTCTCACCTGTATGAGTTCTCTGGTGCTGGATCAGTGGGGCAATTTGGTTGAAGGTCCTCCCGCACTGAGTGCACTTATAAGGCTTCTCACCAGTGTGGATTCTCTGGTGTTTGGTAAGCGCTGAGCTGTTTCGGAAGCCTTTGCCACATTCGTGACATTCGTAAGGTCTCTCTCCCGTGTGTGTTCGGTGGTGTTCGATGAGTGCTGAGCTGTGACTAAAGGCCTTTCCACATTCCTGACATCTGTAGGGCTTCTCTTTTGCACAGGTTTTCTGTTGAGTATCTGAGTCCGGATCCTCCCTCTTTCCATGTGTTCCCCACACGGGGGGGCCTTGCCTTTTAGGAGTCATTGGTCGAGTTGGGAGATCAGGCCTCAGACTCAAGTCTTCCCCAAACCCATTCCCCTGCTGCTGCTCCTGAGTGGGTGTCTTCACAGGCATGAAGGCAGCCTGCACCACATGGCTATCCGGCCTCTTGCGACCCTGTTCCCAGTGGCCCTCAGCATTTTCACCCTTGGAGTTCCACAGACTTTCCCACAGGAACCTTTGTACCAGGGCATTATTGGGTATTTCTTCAGTTATGTCTTGCTTCACAGTTGATAGTTTGGTTTGTCTAGTTTCAAAGTCTAAAAGAAACAGAGAAATGGAAATGTCCCTTAATCCCAGTTCTGGGGGAAGAGTTTGTGGTGGCTGGATGGGTGGATGGAAGAATAAAACTGATGGTTTTGAAAGGTCCAAGGCACAGGTGGCTTTGTCCATGAAAAAAAAGAGAGTTTTGCAAATCAGAGAAGGAACAGGAGAGGGAGGAGAAGCACAGAGGATAACCAGGGGTGGGGGACTTGGTGTAGGGGTGTGGATGGGGTTTTCAGGGGGAGCACAGAGAATGAGGGTGGGAGACGGTGCTGAGGAGAGCTAGCATCCAGGGAAACTGCTGACAGACACCCCGGGCCTGGAGTACTGCCAGCCCAGAGCAGAGCTCAATGGGCACGCTGAACGAACAAACAGATACATTTGCTCCTCCTCCTCCATCATTTTGGCCGTCTCTGCACAGCCATGGCTTCGGTGTCCCCACCCTGACACCAAACTGGCCTAAAGGTGTGACATGGGCACCGTTCCCATTTATGTTACACTCTAGTGAAAGGCTAAAAATAAAAAAGGTCAAGCCAGATGTGGTTGGCAGAACAGTGGCTCCCAAATATATACACGTCCTAATCTCTGGAAGCTTTGAATCTATGCTTACCTTACATGTCAAGGAGGAATTAGGCCGCTCATCGTTTGACATAAGCAATCATCTGTGATTACCCTCATTGGCTTATCAGGGTGGGCCCAATGTAATCAGAAGAGTTCTTCAGTGTGAAAGAGAGAGGCAGGAAGGACATGATGTGAGAAGGCTTAACCAGCCATTGCTGATTTTGAAGATGTATAAGGCCTTGTATCAAGGAATGTGCGCAGTCTCTAGAAGCTGGACAATGAAAGGAAACGGATTTTCCCCAAACCCTCCAGAAGAAACACTGCCCTGCTGACACTGTACTGTAGCCAAGAGACCCATTTTGGACTTCTGACCTCTAGAACTGTAAGGTAATATGTGTTGCTTTAAGCCACTAAGTTTGTGGTAATTTGTCACAGCACCAATCCGAAGCTGATATATTAAGTAAGGACTGGTTATTACTCGAGGCTAGGGAGACCCTGTTATAACCCCCCCCCACACACACACTGTCCCATCCCTTCTTAGGCCCTGGTGATGGGCCACTGCTTACCTAGGGTCAGGGACTGTCGCCAGAGGGCCGGGCGACAGTCCCACTCCCAACAGACTGACCTGCTGGTCTCAGGAGCTGGACGAGAGGTATGAAGAGCAGAACTACCCAGCCAACCTACAGGCACACGGAAGAGCCCAGCCTGGATCCACCAGCACACAGATGCATGAGTCATAAGTGATTCTTTGGTTTAAACCACTGAGGCTGGGGTGTTTGTTACGTGGCAAGAGCTGGCTGTTGCACTGCCCTGGTGGCCTTGTGCTTGCTGTTTCCTCTGCCTGGAGTTCTGTCCTCCCAGATTGTTTCACGGTCACGTTGTTCTCATGGTTTAGGCTTCAGCTCACACACCACCTCCTTGGAGAGGCTAGCCCTCGTCTCTCTGCTCAGTCCTCGCCCCAATCCTAGTCTCTACCTCATCCCCTGCTTCCATTTCTCAGCATTCATCATAATCTGTAATCATCTTGTTCACTGTTATTATTATTATTATAGCTATTTATCGTGTGCTCCTCTCCCTCACCAAAAATGTAAATTCAGTGAAGATGGGAACTTGGTCTCTCACTCACAGCAAAATGGATGCTTGGTGAATGTTCCCTGAAAGACTGAGTAGTTAATTTGCTCTGAAGAATCAGGGCAGAAATGGAGAGAGAACCTGGGGGGTGAACGGGTTCCTCCCAGACCCGCAGGGCTTTCATCTCACCTGTGCACACACCTCGGGGGTCTCCCTTGTCCACCACCCACAGCTCCGCCTTGTGCTCCAGCAGGGAGATGACGTCCGGCTTTGGGAGCCAGTGTCCTGCTCAGGGAGAAACCCATGGAGTGAGCATCTGTGTCCCAGGACCCTTCCCAGCCCTCTGCCCACTCCACCCTCAGTCTTCCGGGACCCAAGTGGCTGGGGTTCCAGGAGGCCATGGTGTGGTAACAGCCTCTGACATTCCTTAGGGACCTCCTCCCCTTGCTCAGTCCCTGACCCCATCCTTGGCCCCGGTGTGGCCAATCAGAGCTCTGCTTCATCCCGTGCCTGCTGGCAACAACTACCAGGCTGGAGGGGACCTGGCTGCCAAACCAAGACAACCCAGGGGCCTTCTATGGGTGCCCGGGACACAGAGCCTGCCTCTCCTGCTGGTCTCAAACCTGGGAGAGGCACCCTCTCAGCTGTCTTGTCACCTTCAGAGGGCCCCATCTGCGAATGGAGGCAGAAAGGGGTAGGGGGGCGGGCAGCAGAGGGGTCCCGACAGCACCATAGGAAGATCCAGGTCTACCCGGGGTTCTGTGGTCACGGGACCAGGTATGTCCCTCTTACCCCATGACTTTCTGCTTCTGGCATTGTTAGCTAGGGTCTGTCATTTGCAACCAAAACATCCTAATTGACATTCCCTGCACTGAAACAGGTCCCTGAAGGCCAGGTATTTGCTTTTATGGCCTAGATCTACTCCCACTTTTATCCCAGGAAAATTAGAATCTGTACTGTAGGCAGACCATCAGGGGCACGGGGGTGGCCTCACCCACAGAGGCAAGGAGCCCAAAGGTCTCCAGCATCACATCTCGGTACAGGGTCCTCTGGGCTGGCTCCAGCTGCCCCCACTCCTCCCAGGTGAACTCCACGACCACGTCCTCAAAAGTCACTTGCTCCTGAAACGTCACACATGAGCGTCCTCAAGTGTCCCCGGCGTGGCTGCTAGTGGCAGCATCTGGTGAACGGGGGCCTTGGCCAAGTGGGTGGGAGGGTCTGGGGATTTGGATCAGGTTTTTACTGTGGGGCCTGGGACCCTGCTGGAGAAGAGTCTCTTGAAATGAGAAATGCTGCTGATGCGTCATCAGTGAAGGGGAGGATGGTCCTGGCGTGTTGGGATCACAGGAAGTGTGCTTGCGTGGGTAGCCCCTCCGAGAAGCAGCTGGGTCTGGGCAGCAGGGAAGGAGCATCTGGAAACTGTCAGGTTGGCTCCCTGCCTCACCCTTTGGCCAAAATAACATCCTGATGGGTCCAAGATGCATACATAATGAATGAAACAAAGCCCTCTTTAAGAGATGAGAGGGTCCATGCTGCCACGAGCACGTTTTACAGAGACTGGGAAAGCTTAAGTGTCTTGCCCAAAGTTATAAAGCTAGTAAGCAGCAAATCCAAGGGTTGAATCTGGATGACTTTATTAAGAATCTGTTCACGTGTAAATTAAATTCAAGTACATGAAGATCCAAGTACACGTAGAAAATCAGTGTGGTAGTGGGAGCATTTCAAAGCAATGGACACACCAGGGCAACTGGCCCTCTGTTAGGGGGAAAAATCAGTAGATCCCTACCTCACCATAAATAAAAATGAATTCCAGAAATATTAAAGAGATGAATATAAAAAAGGAAAAAGTTGGAAAAGTATAGGCCATGAATTTAATAAATGGGTGGTAGAGAAGGTCTTCACAAATAAAATATAAAACACTGAAAGTCAGAAAGAAGAAAAATGAGTGTGGTAGGCAGAATTGTGTCACTACCATCCCTGGATTACATGGCAAGGAGGAATTAAGATGGCAGATGGATGGGACTTCCCTAGCGGTCCAGTGGTTAAGACTCTGTGCTTCCACTGCAGGGGGTATGGGTTCGATCCCTGGTCGGGGAACTAAGATCCCACATGCCATGGTGCGGCCAAAAAAAAAAAAGATGGTAGATGGCATTAAGGTTGCTAGTCCGCTGATCTTAAAATAAGGAGATTATCGTGGTGAGCCCAATATAATCACAAGGGTCTTTCAATGGGGAAGAGGCAGAAAAGTCAGCCTCACAGTCATAGTATGTGAGGAAGACTCAAATGGCCAAAGCTGGCTTTGAAGATAGAAGCGGGTCAGGAGCCAAGGAGTGTGGGAGGCCTCTAGAAGCTGGAAAAGGCAAGGAAGTGGATTCTCTCTTAGAGCTGCCAGAAGGAACACAGCCCTGCTGACACCTTGATTTTAGCCCAGTGAGATGTACTACAGACTTCTGACCTCCAGAACCATAAAATAATAAATTGTGTGGTTTTAAGCCACTAAGTTTGTTAGGATTTGTTACAGAATCGACAGGAAAATAATACATTCAGCAATCAAAATTCATGACTTCTAGATGACAAAGTCTTTACAAGCCACTTCAAGGACCCATGACAGCAGAATGAATATTTGCACCATAAATGGAAGGAAAAGGATGAGTGGCCAGCACATGCAAAGAGCTGACAAATCAGTAAGTAAAAAGCAAAAAGAGGACAGAGAGTCTGGGCCTTCTGAGAAGAGGATGGCTTAGTACCCAGGCATGGATTACTTTCACAATTGGCAGGTTTTCAAAAATACATACACTTGTTACGCCAGCAATTCCACTTCCCCTCCATCTCCCCCTTCCCCCAAGAACCTTGCTCCCCTGCTGCAACGTCATAACAGGCAACTGGTAATGGCCTCGATGCCCATCGTGGCAGAGCAGCCAAAGTCAGGTTCTGGAAAATCTGCAGCCAAGCAAAAGACGGGGGGCACTAATAACCCCACACACACACACACACTGGGGAACAACCTTCCAGATGGAAAAATCCTGGATGGTGGGACGTTGCCAGCCCAGTGCTATTTATGTAAAAGGAAACAAAGCTCTAATTCTAATATTTGTCTGAAAATGTGTACATAAACACAGGAAAATGAGGCGCGTGGAAGTGACAGCAGTGGCAGCTTTAGATGGAAGCCTGGGAGACGGGGCTGAGGAGCAAGGGGGACTTTATAAGTGCTGCTTGACATTTTTATAACGAGAATATCATTATGGGATATTATTTATTTAAAAAATAAATAAGCCAATTCATCAACCTAGAAATTACTATGAAAGATATCATGGTTTTGATACATTAAGAACTTTAAACTTGTGAACCTTAGAAACAAAATTCAGAGCAAACACATAGATGGTGCTGAAAGATGCACATGGATTGCTCACTTAATAACCCCAGGCCACGGGTGATCACATCCAACCACTGTTCACCCAGGGAGGACGCCAACGAAGTCACCCAAAATCACCCAGGGAGAAAGGGCTGAGCCAGGATTTGATCTTGGGTAGTCTGGGTCCAGCGCGTCCCCCTACTGGCCATGTGGCTGAACCACCTCCCTGAAAGACAAGTGAGAGAAAAACACACCCCAGGGGTCAGAATGGAAGTTTTGGGCCGGCAAGGAACTCCCATCCTCCTATCGGTTCCTCCTTGGACAAACAAGGACCCCTGAGATGTCACAGCAGCAGCGACTGAGGGAGGGGCACGAGGGAGCCCCAGGGAGGCTCGGAACTTCCTGTGCCTCAGCTGTACCATCCACTGGTGTCCATACATGCAGTTGCCAGGCTGCACACTCAGGTAAATCTACGCTGTGCATAAATGACGCCTGAATACACAGAAGAGGGGCTGGGGAGACAAAGAGCCAATGGAGAGTGGCCAGGAAAATGAAATGGGTGGGGGTCTCCAGTGGCAGGACCCCTGAGGACTGTTTCCTAGTCTTCAACTTTGGACATTTAGATAATGGGTTAATAGAACTACCATATGATCCAGCAATCCCACTCCTGGATATATATCCGAAGAAAACAAAAACAGTAATTCCAAAAGACACATGCACCCCAGTGTTCATAGCAGCTAAGTGTCCATCAACAGATGAATGGATAAAGAAGATGTGCCATATACATATATATATATATGTGTACACACACACACACACACACACACACACACACACACAATGGAATACTACTCAGCCATAAAAAATGAAAAATTGCCATTTGCAATGGCATGGATGTACCTGCAGGATACTGTGTTTAGTGAAATAAGTGAGACAGAGACAAATACTGAGTATTCTCTCATATGTGGAATCTACAAAAATAAAGAAATGAATGAATCTAATAAAACAAAAACAGACTCATAGATGTAGAGAACAAGGCCAGTTTCTTCCATGATCAAGTGGGGAATTTATGATTTTCTTTAAGGCCCGTGAGGTTTGGGCACAGACATCCTCCACAAAGGGATTTTCATCTCACAGAAGCAAGTGCTATGGATGGCTAGTAGGGGAGATGCAAGGTCTATAGACTTTGGCCATGTGGGTGGGAGTGAGGGACACAAGGTGGCCCACATCCTGGACCCTGGTCTACCAGGCAGAATCTGCCTCTGCTAGAACTTCTTCCACCAGAACTTGGCATCTGGGAGGTGACGCTGTGAAGACCCGGCCCTGGATCCACATGATGGAGATTCAAACTCCAGCACCAGCTGTCTTTTAACTGTGCTGTGCCTCCCTGCCCTCATCTGCAAGTTACTGGGAGCTCCCTGAGGGCTGTTGGGAGGAGTGAGGGAATTCACAGGAAGTGTGTACCCTTGGTCTGGTGCATAGTGGGTGGTTTACCTGAGGACCCACCGTTCAAACAGCTGTGCTGGGGGGCCCGGGGAGGTTTTATTTTCTCTCACCAACCCTCCCTGCTTGCTCCACACCTTCCAGACTCATTAGGTCTTGCTCAGTGGTTATCTGTGGAGTCCTACTGAGTGCAGGTCACCGTTCAGGCCGTGGAAACAGGGCAAACACAGCCCGCCTCCTGGTGCTTGTATGCTAGTTGCAGGGTCGGGGAGCTGCAAAAATGAAAACCCTAGGAGAGGCCAGTGCTCTGGAGAAAATGGGGGGATGCTGCTGGGCAGCCACACAGGGATCTGGAGGAGGAGCCACGAAGGCAGCAGGATGTGTGCTGGGCACTGGGGACCTCAGGGGGCAGGTGGTCTGCGCCAGGCCAGGGGTCCTGAGCTCACGCCTGCCTCAGTCACTCCCAGTTGCGTGACTTGCCCCTGTGCCTTGATCTCCTCCTCATCCCACCTCGTGGGACTGATGTGGGGGCTGAACAGAGTGATGTGTCCAGCACTGACCAGAGTTCCAAACATTCATTGTTCACCCATTCACTGTACACCTACTGTGTGCCGGGCCTTTGCACGTGGCCAAAAGGGCCAGAACTGCTTCCTAAGGCCCCAGGCCCCTGAAGCCGGCCTAGGAGACCTGGTTCTCAGTCTTCCTGCCACACGTGTGCCTGGTCTTCATGTTAGGTGCCTGGCGTGCTCCCACCTCCAGGCCTTTTCTCATGCTGTTCCCTCCACCTGGAACATCCTCCCTGTGGGCCCTGGCCTCACCCTGTCCTTTCTTGCAGGTCTGTTTGGGGGCCACTTCCTCAGAGAGGCCTCCTGGGCTGTACTGGTTAATGCCTGGTCCCCAAGTCCACCCTCTTCTGGGCCTCATTTCCCTGCCCAACACTTGGCAGGTTTACATTCCTCATATGGTCTGTGAGCCCCTGGGGATGGAGATTTCTGCTCATCTTGTCTGTTCCTCTACCTGGAGTACCTGGAACAGTGCCTGGAATGGTGCCTGCTCATTAGCAGGGCTCAGTACAGCTTGGCCAAGTGACTGGATGAAGAGAGTGAGCTGGGAGAACAGACCTAGAGCCCTGTGTTGAGAAAGTGCCAGACACATCAGTGGGATGGATGAACCATGTCTGCCAGCGTGGCACGGGGCGGGGGGGAATCCAGGAGGTCTTCTCGGAGGTGGTGAGGTAAGAAGTGGAGGAAGACATGGAGCTGATTAAAGCACTTTCCTGGTGAGGGCAGAGGCCCTGAGGGCAGAACGAGCCTGGTGGGGACCACAGGTAGAGCCTGGGAGGCCTGAGAGTGAGGTGGTGGTGTACTCACCGGGTCCCTGGCAGTGAGGAGCCCAGCGGTCATTCCCTCCTCCTTGGGCCTCTTGCAGGAACAGCCAGCTCCTCGGCAGGCAGTTCTAGGGGGAAAGGGGATGTGAGAGACTGGACAAGTGACAGGTGACCAGTAACCCCAGGCCCTGGAAGCCCTGTGTGCAGGTGGAAGGAGCTCAGCACCCAGGCCAAACTCAACAGCAGTGCAACCTCAGCTTGGCATTTCCCGAGCTCCTGCCGTGCACCCAGGTGCTAGTCCAGGCACTGTTGAAGTATGAGCTCAAATTTTCCTTACCCATTCCAGACAGGAAAACTGACCGCCAGGTGGGCAAGGAGCACAGTCTGGATTGCACAGATGATTTCCAGGGTGATGACTTACTGTGACAGAAAGCCAGACAGTACGGGGGTCTTGGGCACTGTATGGTGTGCGTCAGCTTCCCTCTCATAAAATGATGGTGGTGACCCAGGACAGAGTTTATGGGAATCAAAATGTGAAAACGGCTGGAAATGGAGCCCAGCAGGCAGCAGAATACACAGGAAGGCGACTGCTGCTGGGAGGGAAGACTCTTGCTTCAGTCAGCATCTGTTTAGCATCTACTATGTGCACGGCCCAATTCCCAGTGATTCACAAGCCGTTGCCTGGCTGAATGCCTAAAATGAAAGTCAGGCCAAAGGCAGGACGTGTTTCCCTTCTCTCTGTAATGTCCCATGACGACCCTGCCTATGCACCCCTGATTCTGCCCCATCCAGCTTGTGCTCCGTTGTCTTCATTGCAGTTTCCTGGATGGGAGTTATCTTGTTTAGTGATGTTTTATGGGCTTATCATCATCTCCCTGACTCTCCTGTGGCATCCAGTGTGGAGACAATGTTGGGGGGCTCTAGGATATAAGATGGGCCTGGCACCCAGGACATATAAATACCTGCTTGTTGAATTAATGATGGAGCCTGAATGGTGCCTGGCATGCAGTCGGTGCTCAATAAGATTTTAATACAATGAGTCTGTTTCCTGAGTCCCAGGTGGCTAGGATCAAAATCTGGTGCTTTGGCTCTCCCTCTCCTTCATTCTTTAGACAGAAGTCCCTCAGGAAGGTGAAGCTCCAGAGGTGACATTGTGGTGGGGCCTCGGCCTTACCCACTCTCCAAACCCTGTACGTCCCGCCAAAACAGGGAAGGAATGCAGGTCAGGCTGGCTCCAGGCTCTGAAGGGTCCAGCCAGCCAATCTCTTACTATGCTCGCGAAGCCAGAGACCCCAATGCCTTCCACCAAAGCCAGTACCCAACCCCTGCCCAAGCCCTCCTCTCGGACCCTGAGACCACCCCCTAACCCCCTACCCAAACCGGGCCCCGCCCACTCGGCCCCGCCCATACTACCCCCAGCGACCCGCCCCTGGGCCCAAAACAGCAGAAGAGACGAGACACAGACGCGCGCCGTTAGGTACACACCCGGGCCGGGGCCCCATAGAAGACCTTGGACCCGCTCCCGGCTCGGCCTCCGCAGCCCCGGCCACCCCCAATCTCACTTACCCACCGGACTGTAGGACAAAGGCCACGGCAGCCACCAACCAACCTGCGCCTGCGCAGGGACGCCTAACTACATCTCCCAGAAGGCAGCACGTGCGCTTCCGGTCGTCTTCCGGTGCGCCCCGCCCCCGCCCAGGGCCTAGGCTGAGGGGTTCGAATACTGAGCTCTGCCTTTTCTCCCACCCTGGGACCCTACCACGCCGAGCTCCTTCCGGGAATGGAGGACGAAGGCCAAGCCCGCCACGGGCCGCTACTGCGCCTGGGTGGGCGGGCGCCGAACTACATCTCCCAGAGGGCGGCACGTGCACTTCCGTTCATCTCCGTGGTCGCCCCGCTCCCGCCCGGGGCGAAACAGCGGTTCGGAGTCCTTTTGCTGCGCTCCATGGAATGGAGGAGGAAGGCTGTACCGCCAAGGGCCGGGACTGCGCCTGCGTGAAGGGCGCTGAACTACATCTCCCAGAGGGCCACGCGCGGCTCCCTGCGCCTCTGTCCCTTTCCGTTGGATTCATTTAGCACAGGAGTTCGAGTCCTGACGCCTGTAACTGTATCACCGTCAAAAATATTCCTTACCCGCTGATGTGTGAGGAGCCTTATGACCGTGGCGCCGGCGCTCAGCGGGTGATTAGCTGGGGGGACTAATTTTGGCAGAGGGTTCAGGAGTGAAAGGGAGCAATCCCTGGATGGGCTCTCTTGGTAACAGACTCCTTTGTGTTCTCTATTTCTTGCTTAAAGAAAAACTTTAGGGCTTCCCTGGTGGCGCAGTGATTGAGAGTCCGCCTGCTGATGCAGGGGACACGGGTTCGTGCCCCGGTCCGGGAAGATCCCACATGCCGCGGAGCGGCTGGGCCCGTGAGCCATGGCCGCTGAGCCTGCGCGTCCGGAGCCTGTGCTCCGCAACAGGAGGGGCCACAACAGTGAGAGGCCCGCGTATTGCAAAGAAAAAAGAAAAAAGAAAAACTTTAGTCCACTGAACCTTCCTGGAATTTCAAAATGTCTGGCTTGAAGGTTAATGATCAGAGGAGTGAAAGCAAGCAGAGGCAAAGAACAGAAATCCAGCTGGAGAACTTGTAACAATTTAAATAATGGATCAGTCATATAGCAGAGTCATAGGACCTTTAGTTCCTCCCTGAAGGACATAGATACCAATGTCAGACTTGCATTCCTAAGTGGTTTTTACAGAAACCAAACTCCCATCAGATGGAAACTGCTGACCATAAGCACACAGACTCCAGGCCAGTTGGAACGAGAAGGTTGATGATGTTGACTCCGAAAACATCATCCTGTTACCTCGCCACCAACCAATCAGAAGAAAGTCCGTGAGCTGCAACCCTTACCCCAATGTTGCCTTTAAAAACCCTTCCCTGAAAGCCAAGGGAGAGTTCAGGTCTTTTGAGCATGAGCTACCTGTTCTCCTTGCTTGGTGCCCTGCAATAAACACTACACTTTTCTTCACCACGCCTGGTGTCATTAGATTGGCACGTAGGGCAAGTAGACACGAGTTCAGTTTGGTAACAATATTGGAAACTATACTGTAAACTTTATTGTTGTAAAACAAACCAGTGTTTAAAAATACATTAAAAATTGAAACGAGAGACTTCCCTGGTGGTCCAGTGGTTAAGAATCCACGCTTACATTGCAGGGAGCGTGGGTTTGATCCCTAGTTGGGGAACTAGGATCCCACATGCCGCGTGGCGCGGCCAAAAAGTATAAAAAAAAAAAAAAAAGAAATAAAATATTCACAAAAACTTCAAACACAAGCGCAGTTTACATTTTGCCACACCAACCCAGGCTTGAACAGTTGCCAGTATTTAGTACATGGTTATAAGAAACATCACAGGCTAGACACTTGAACATTTTAAAACTACTTTATACATTGCTACGTAATTGTCAAAATGGTGCATTTCAACAGCAGCACAATATCCAAAGCTGATGTGCCCTCACATGATCGCATTCGCCATTTGGTGAACACTGACCACTGCCACCGGGTGGCAGGTCCAGGGTACAGCAGCCAAGTGTACAAGGTGAGGACATTCACCATTCCCCCACTTGAGCTGGACTTATTTTCACTAATGCAGGTGGAACATCTGTGGAGTAGTGAATGGAAAGAATCTAACCATGGCTGAGCCATGTGCCTTTGCCCTTTTCTTTTTTTTTTTTTTTTTTGCCTTTGCCCTTTTAAGAAGGGACTGATTGATTCCGATCAGTTGGGGCTTGCGTGATGGATCTGAAGCCGAGAAAAATGTTTCAAGACAAGGGCATTTCTTTCTTTGACTGAAACAACTGTTTCTTTGGAAAAACTCTGACTCTGAAAACAGGAGAGAAGACAATAAGAATTCTTATGTTAGGAAAAAACCTAGCTGGTTACATCTTCTTTACACGTACAGAGACACGTGAAAAGATTTGGCTGGTTCACGTGTGAGTGAAAGACTTTAAATCTTGTAAGCTCTATAACAGTGGTTATTATGAGGAGACATGACAGATGCCTCAAAATTGGAATGCACTGATGTAAACAAAGCAAAGCCAAGCTTAGCAGCTTTTCTTTAAAGGTGTCCGGTACGTTCAGAGACTATAAGCTTTAAAATGTACATAAAGCATCAGTTATCACTTCCCTCACCCGCAAATCCAAATGCAAAAAAAGACTCAATTTTGTTTTTCCTGTTAACTTTTTTTTTTTTTTTTTGTGGTACGTGGGCTTCTCACCGCTGTGGCCTCTCCCGTTGCGGAGCACAGGCTCCGGACGCACAGGCTCAGCGGCCATGGCTCATGGCATGTGGGGTCTTCCCGGACCGGGGCACGAATATGTGTCCCCTGCATCGGCAGGCAGACTCTCAACCACTGCGCCACCAGGGAAGCCCTCTGTTAACTTTTTCTTCCACAAAATGTATACCCTTGTCTCCGCAGTTTCCTTTTACCAGATCATGAAGCATGAATACACTTGTCACGATGAAATCTTTTTCCCAGAGGTCTGGGCAGAGTCCTGGTGAAGAGCTGTTGGTGGAGCCGTGCCAGGTTTGCCCGCCCATGAGGGCACAACCCAGCCCTGACGTTGGGCCAGGTCGCCCTGCTCAGCTCCCCTTGGATTTGCCCCTCTGTCCCCTGCCTCTGACCATCTAATTCTTGTTTTTTCCCAACCAACTTTCACAAGCTTAAACGCCTGTAGGGGCTGGTGTTTTTCTAAAGGGGCTGATACTAATGGCTCCAGCCAAGTGTTGTCATGGGGACAGGTAAGCCCAGTGTCCCGGGTCTGGATTTCTCAAAAGAAGCCAAAGGTCTGCATTTGTGCGTGAAATCTCTTGATTTTTAAAAGCTGGCAGGGATTCAAAGTTTTTAAAAACACTCTGCCAGTCAAATAACATATACTGAAGGCTACCTCTGAGCTGACCTCACCCTCCAGACCACGATGTCACCACTGGCTGGGTCTTTTTGAGCCCAGTCTTTCTCCAACCACAGGGTGGCGCCTCCATTTATCTGTGACAGGACCCACCATGAGCAGCGGCATTACAAATCAGTGAAACTTTCAAGGAATTCTATAATCATATCCTGGAAAGCACAACTGCATTAGGCTGCATTTTTGTTAATTTGTTTGATATGTACATCTAAATATACCACAATGTTTACATAGCCCTGTGGATACATCTTTTCCTTTAAAAAAAAAAAAAAATCATTTCGGGAGCCTCAAAGCCTAGCAGTGCCCAGCCGTCCTCTGACCCCAGAGGCCCTGGCTGGGGTGGGGAAGAGTCCTCCGGTGCATGAGATGATGCGGGCCAGCAGTGCATTGCAGCACCCAGGACCAGTCTCGGCAGCTGCTGAGCTCAGACCCCGGGGGTGCGGAGTCTGAAGCCTCTAAGGGAAGCCGGGCTCTGGGGGGCTGTGTGAGGAAGGACTGCTGGCGGGAGGGAGCTGGGATGGGGTGGTGCAAGATTATTCTGCTTTCAGGTTGGGGATACGTGGAATGGTGTGATTGGCTGGATTCTGGATTTTTTGTTTCTTGCTAAACACTAGGTTTGATTGTGAAACAAACACCGTTGAATTCTGTAATAGTCACCAGAGAACCCGCCGTCCACAAGGGGGAAGGCAGGACTCCCTTCGCTCTTCTGTCGTGTATGTGACACCCTGAGACCCTCAGCAGCAGTGAGTCCTGCATCCTCCTCAGTGACTGTGACCGTGACCAAGGATGCAGAGGGACTGAATGAGTGAGAAGACCAGGACGTGTGTGTGTTGGGGGGTACGTTAGGGCATGTTTAGTACCCCCTCCCCACTTGGAGGCGTGGGCTGCCATCCAGAGTTGTCTAGATACACATGCTTCGGCTGGGCACCGACACCAGGACATTCCCAGGCCCTGTCTGTACCTCCAAATACAAGAAACATCCCGAAAGTCCCGTGGACCTGGGCTTTGATCATTACAGAGACTGCGAAGGGCGGTGAGTGGGACCTGGGGACCCAGATCTATCGTCTAACCAACGAAAGAAAAGCAAAGAAGAGTAATGGGGAAATGTGACTGCCAACTGGTTATTTATTGCTTTCAGGGACAGCAATGGGGGGGGACAGTCAGGAAATGGGTAAACATGGTCAAAATGTACAAACTTCCAGTTATAAAATAAGTCCTGGGGATGTAATGTACAGCATGATGACTAGAGTTAATACTACTATACAGACATCGCCCTTTATGGGGGTGAGAGGGGATGCATTCTAAGACCCCCCAATGGATGTCTGAAGCCACAGATAGTACCAAACCCTATATACACTGTGTTTTGTCCTGTACATACATACCTATGATAAAGTTTAATTTATAAATTAAGAGATTGACAACAATAACTAATAATTAAATAGAACAGTTATAACAATAGGCTGTAATAAAAGTTATGTGAAGGGAATTCCCTGGCGGTCCAGTGGTTAGGACTCTGCGCCCTCTCTGTGGAGGCTGGGGGTTCGATCCCGCAAACTGCGAGGTGCGGCCAAAAAAAAACGTTAGGTGAATATGGTCTGTCTCTCTCAAAATGTTGTACTGCACTCACCTTTTTTCTCGTGATGTGAGACAATACAATGCCTACAGGGTGAGATTAAAGAGAAATGAGAGACATAGGTGTCGTAACCTAGCGTTAGGACACTGCTATTGACCTCCTGGTGATACTTTAGGAGGAGGATCGTTTGCTTCGGGTGATCCAGGATCATCGTGTGATGATGTAGATGGTTGGGTACCCGAGGCAAGACGGAGCAGGACTGCTGAGAGTTCATCACGCTACTCAGAAAGATGTGCAACTTAAAACTTACGAATTGTTTATTTCTGGAAGTTTCCTTTTAAGATTTTTGGACCACAGTTGACCTCGGGCAGCTGAAACCATGGAGAGTAGAAGCTTGGACAAAGAGGGACCACTGTATTGTATATTTGAAATTTCCTAAGGGAGTAGATCTTAAAAGTTCTCATCACAAGAAAAAGTTTTGTAAGTACAAGCAGACCTCAGAGATATTTCGGGTTTGGTTCCAGACCACGGAAATAAAGTGAATGTCGCATAAAGCAAGTCACACAAATTTTTTGGTTTCCCAGTGTATATAAAAGTTATGTTTACACTATACTGTAGTCTATTAAGTGTGCAGTTGCATTATGTCTAAAAGCACAATATGCATACCTTAATTAAAAATACTTCATTGTTAAAACATCATCTGAGACTTCAGTGAGTCCTAGTAGTAACCTGAAAGAGCATTGATCACAGATACCATAACAAATGTAATAATAATTTAAAAGTTTAAAATATTTCGACAATTACCAAAATGTGACTTAGAGACATGAAGTGATCAAATGCTGTTGGAAAAATGGTGTCAGTAGACTTGCTCCAATGCAGGGTTGCCACAAACTTTCAATATGTAACAAATGCGATATCTGCAGGTGGCAATAAAGCAAAATACGCCTGTGCATGTATGGCGATGAACGTTAGCCAGAAATATTGTGGCGATCATTTCATAGCACAGTAGTCCCCCTTATCTGAGGTTTCACTTTCCGTGGTTTCAGTGCCCCTGGATCAGTGGCAGTCTGAAGACATTAAATGGAAAATTCCAGAAATATGAGACAGTTCGTAAGTTTCAGGTTGCAGGAGACAACATTCGCCTAACTTTTATTACAGGATATTGTTATAGTTGTTCAATTTTATTATTAGTTATTGTTTTAACCTCTTACTGTGCCTAATTTATAAAGTAAATTTTCTCAAAGGTATGTATGTATAGGGACAGAACATAGTGTGTATGGGGTTCGGTACTGTCCGTGATTTCAGGCATCCACTGGGGGTCTTGAAACGTGTGCACCTTGAGTAAGGGGAGACCACTGTATATAAAAATGTTGGATCACTATGTTGTACACCTGAAAGTAATGTAGAAAGAACGAACGAACGAACGAACGAAAGAAAGAAAAGCAAAGCAAGAAAGAAAGAAAAGAAAGAAGGAATTCATCAAGCCCAGGCCTTCCTTGCTGTGCGTGGAGATGGCGTGTGTGCACGTCAATGGGGAGAATCCAGGATGGAAAAGAAGTTCCATCTACACATCTGGCTATCTGTCAGGCACTCGTGTTCCACCCGGGGCTGACTTCTCCATCAGGCACTGGAAACCTAGTGCCCAGGACCCATAAAACTTTTCTTAGAGGAGGAGACGTCTTATGATGTTTTAAAATTTATTTACTTATTTATGGCTGCATTGGGTCTTCGTTGCTGTGTGCAGGCTTCTCATTGTGGTGGCTTCTCTTGTTGCAGAGCACTGGCTCTAGGCACGTGGGCTTCAGTAGTTGTGGCATGCAGGCTTCAGTAGTTGCGGCTCATGGCCTTGGTTGCTCCGTGGCATGTGGGATCTTCCCGGACCAGGGCTCAAATCCATATCCCCTGCATTGGCAGGCAGATTCTTAACCACTGTGCCACCAGGGAAGTCTGTGATAATGTTTCAATTTCTTTTAAAATCAGACGAGGAAAAAATGAACATAGTGACTACTACATCCTGGAATATATTCATCTTTATACCAGCATGGTCATAAAATATAACTTTTTAAAAATTGAAGTAAAGTTGGCTTACAATGTTGTGTTAGTCTCTGCTGTACGTTAAAGTGATTCAGATCTGTATATACATATAGATATACTTTTTCAGATTCTTTTCCATTATAGGTTATTACAAGATTTTGAATATAATTCCCTGTGCTATACAGCAGGAACTTGTTGTTTATCTATTTATATATAGTAGTGTGTACCTGTTCATCCTAAACTCCTAATTTATTCCCCCCCTTCCACTTTGCTAATCATAATTTTGTTTTCTATGTCTGTGAGTCTATTTCTGTTTTCATTTGTATAGGTATTTGTCCTTCTCCGTCTGACTTACTTCACTTAGTATGATAATCTCTAGGTCCATCCATATTGCTGCAAATGACATTATTTCATCCTTTTTTTTATGAACGTGATATTCTGTTATATATATATTTCTATATAGATATAGATATCTATCTCTCACATATTCTGTATCCATTCATCTGTCAATGGACATTTAGGTTGCTTCCACGTCTTGGCTATTGTAAGTAGTACTTCTATGAACATTGGGGTGCATGTATCTTTTTGAATTAGGAGTTTCTCTGGATGTATGCCCAGGAGTGGAGTTGCTGGATCATATGGTAAGTCTATTTTTAGTTTTTTAAGGACACTCCATACTGTTTTCCATAGTGGTTGCACCAATTTACATTCCCACCAACCATGTAGGAGTGTTTTCTTTACTCCACACTCTCTCCAGCATTTATTATTTGTAGACTTTTTGATGATGGTCATTCTGACTGGTGTGAGGTGATAACTCATTGTTGTTTTGATTTGCATTTCTCTAATAATTAGTGATGTGGAGTATATTTTCATGTGCCTTTTAGCCATCTGTATGTCTTCTTTGGAGAAATGTCTATCTAGGTCTTCTGCCCAATTTTGATTTTTTTTTTTGATATTGAGCTGTCTGAGCTATTTGTATGTTTTGGAAATTAATCCCTTGTCAGTCGTATCATTTGCAAATATTTTCTCCCATTCTGTAGGTTTTGTTTTCCTTTTGTTTATGGTTTCCTTTGCTGTGCAAAAGCTTATAAGTTTGATTAGGCCCCACTTGTTTACTTTTGCTTTTATTTCTTTGCCTTAGGAGACTGACCTAAGAAAACATTGCTACAATTTATGTCAGAAAATGTTTTGCCTATGTTCTCTTCTAGTAGTTTTATGGTGTGATTTCTTATATTTAAGTCTTTAAGCCATTTTGCGTTTATTTGTGTGTATGGCGTGAGGGAGTGTTCTAACTTCATTGATTTACATGTGGCTGTCCAGCTTTCCCAACACCACTTGTTGAAGAAACTCTTTTTTCCATTGTGTATTCTTGCTTCCTCTATCGAAGATGAATTGACCATAAGTGTGTGGGTTTATTTCTGGGCTGTCTATTCTGTTCCTTTGATCCATGTGTCCACTTTTGTGCCAATACCACACTGTTTTGATTACTGTAGCTTTGTCATATTGTCTGATGTCTGGGAGGGTTATGCCTCTAGCTTTGTTCTTTTTCCTCAGGATCGCTTTTGCAATTCTGGATCTTTTGTGGTTCCATATAGATTTTAGGATTATTTGTTCTAGTTCTGTGAAAAATGTCATGGGAAATTTGATAGGGATTGCATTAAATCTATAGACTGCTTTGTGTAATATGGCCATTTTAACTATAATTCTTCCAATCCATGAGCATGGGATATCTTTCAATTTCTTTGAATCATCTTTAATTTTCTTTCTTTCTTTTTTTTTTTACATATTTATTGGAGTATAATTGCTTTACATTGTGTATGATAATTTTCTTTATCAATGTTTTATAGTTCTCAGCATATAAACCTTTCACCTCCTTGCAAGTTTATTCCTAAGTATTTTATTTTATTTTTTATTATTTTATTTTATTTTATTTTTTTGATGTGATTTTTAAAAGGGTTTTTTTTTTGTTTTTTTTTTTTACTTTCTCTTTCTGATATTTCATTGTTACTGTAAAGAAATGCAACAGATTTCTGCATGTTAACCTTGTATCCTGGACTTCCCTGTGGGCACAATGGTTAAGAATCCACCTGCCAATGCAGGGGACATGGGTTCGAGCCTTGGTCCAGGAAGATCCCACATGCTGCGGAGCAACTAGGCCCATGCGCCACAACTACTGAGCCTGCACTCTAGAGCCCTCGAGCCACAACTACTGAGCCTGCGTGCCACAACTACTGAAGCCCGCGTGCCTAGAGTCCATGCTCTGCAACAAGAGAAGCCACTGCAGTGAGAAGCCCGCACACTGAAACAAAGAGTAGCCCCTGCTCGCCACAACTAGAGAAAGCCCATGCACAGAAACGAAGACCCAACACAGCTTAAAAAAAAAAAAAGCCCGTGGCTGCTGATGCCAGACCTGCCCTAGCCACAGGGGCGCCAGATGCCCCAGGGGGTAAACCCTTGGAAGTCACACAGCTGCAGGGAATCAGCTCAGATTTCAGCCCTGCCTCTGCATGTGGGTAACCTGCAGGCACTCGTGCGCTCCCAGACCTTGTAGAGGTTGAGCTGAGCCCACTGTGAGCGCGCTGAGAGTGAGGCTGCTATGGGGGGGGGCATGCCCTCCCCTTTACGCGTGCATTGACAATGGCCTCCCCAGTTGTGGCCTGGACCACACTCCAGGCCCTTTGGGCTGTCCCCACACAGCTGACCTCAATCCTCTCCCTGGATCTGTCTGTTGAAGCCTGAGTTTCAGCCCCCAGGCACTGCATACTACAGCTGGTGAGATCTCTGGCTGGGAAGCGCAGCAAGGTGACCGGGAGCGTCTGTGCTGCTCTGTCTCAGTCCTGCCTGCTGCAAGGTTGCTGCACTCACCTCCGAGCCTCTGAGGCTCCCTATCTGTGCTGGCTGATCTCCCAGCCAGGGAGGATCGCCAGGGAAAAGGAACCCTTCCTCCTTCACAGCCCCTCCCATGAGCACAGGTCCCGTCCACTTCCTTTTTTTCCCCCTTTGGTCCTACCCAATCTGGGGATCTTTCTTGCAGCTTTGGTTGTATGAGATCTTCTGCCAGCTTTCAGTAGGTATTCTGTGAGAACTGTTCCACATACAGATGTATTTTCGATGTACTTGTGGGAGGACGTGGGCTCCATGTCCTATTTCACCATTTTGATCTCTAGCTTATTAGATCTTTCTTCAAATATAACTTTTTGTTTGTTTGTTTGTTTTTGTTTTTTGGCCGCACAGTGTAGCTTGTGGAACCTTAGTTCCCCAGCCAGGGATTGAACCCACACCCTCAGCAGTGAAAGCACAGAGTCTTAACCACTGGAGAGCCAGGGAATTCCCGTCAAATATAACTTTTAATGTTATTTTGTTGAAGCTCACGAATGTAACTTTTTTTAATAAAAATTTACTTATTTATGGCTGCATTGGGTCTGCATATTGGCTGCATTGGGTCTGCATATTGGCTGCATTAGAGAAAGCCCACGGACTTTCTCTAGTTTTGGTGAGTGGGGGCTACTCTTGGTTGCCGTGTGCGGGCTTCTCATTGCGGTGGCTTCTCTTATTGCAGGGCATGGGCATGGGCTCTAGGCACACAGGCTTCAGTTGTTATGGCTTGCGGGCTCAGTAGTTGCGGCTCATGGGCTCATTAGCTGCGGCTTGTGGGCTCTAGAGCGCAGGCTCAGTAGTTGCGGTTCGTGGGCTCCAGAGTGTAGGCTCAGTAGTTGTGGCGCAGGGGCTTAGTTGCTCCAGGCATGTGGGGTCTTCCCGGGCCAGGGCTCGAACCCGTGTCCCCTGCATTGGCAGACAGATTCTCAACCACTGTGCCATCAGGGAAGTACCACAAATGTTAAGTTTTGATATTACTTTTATGGGGCAAAACCACACAGGACCCACAAAAGTCCTAATACAACCCTGGGTCCCTGCCTTTGCTCCATCTGCTTAGGTGTATACAGTGTGTCTGACCCCATGCCTGCTGTAACAGGTTACATTCCTCTGGCGTCTCTGCCTCGGTTCGTGTGGTGCGTATGAGCTCCTGCCTGGCCTAGGCAAAGCTTGGTGCAGCGGCTGAAAACACGGTCAATTAACTCCCGCAGCTCTAGAAGCCACAAGTCCAGAGTCACTTGCCCTGCACTCGTGCCCAGGTGTCTGCCAGGCTCGTTCCTTCTGAAGGCTCCAGGGAAGAGTCTATTTCTTGGCCTTTTCTCAGCTCTTGGTGCCCCCACATTTTTATGCCTTGTGGTCCCTTCCTCCCCACCTTCTCTGCGGTCTTCACGACCTCTGTGCTCACGTCGCTGTCCTACCCGTGAAGCTGGGGCCTTGTAAGTCACAGAATAGGTTCCAGGGCATTTCTGGGGGCGGGGCTTTGGGGGTGTGGGTGCCACAGAGGAAGTCCAGCCCTGGTTCCTCCTCGGAGGGCTTGTCATGTGACGCGGTTTATTCTTAAGTGTGACACTCCAGGTATGGGCTCGGCTGTCTGACTGATTCGTCTAGTTCTCTCCTGATAAAAAGGAGTCTTAGAGAACCTCTGCCAGTAACCACACCGCTGTTACAGGGGAAGAAGCTGGGGAGAGCTATCTGTGGATTCTGACAGGGCTGTGAATGCAAGATGCCACCTAAAGAAGAACGCTTGTATGGGGGGCAGGATGCTGAGGTAGCCCCTGAGATCCTTGCCTGCGGGTACACACGCCCCCTGTGGTCCCCGACCCTGAGTGGCCAGAGCAACCTGTGAGCGCGCTGGGGCCCTCGCTTTCGAGATTATGTTACATCATACAAGACTCCACAGAGTAGCCTGAAGAGACACTTTTCTCCTCTGACATAAAGGAGAATTAAACGGCCATATTGATATTTTTCCTTTGAGATAATTTATCTTTTTATTAAAAACTTTTTTAGATTTTAACTTATTTATTTTTATTGAAGTAGAGTTGATTTACAGTGTTGTGTTAGTCTCAGGTGTACAGCAAAGTGATCCAGTTTTATATATATATATATAAATATATATATATATATTCCTTTTCAGATTTTTTTTCCCTTATAGGTTATTACAAAAATTTGAGGGCTTCCCTGGTGGCGCAGTGGTTGAGAGTCCACCTGCCGAAGCAGGGGACACGGGTTCGTGCCCCGGTCCGGGAATATCCCACATACCGCGGAGCGGCTGGGTCCGTGAGTCATGGCCGCTGAGCCTGCGCGTCCGGAGCCTGTGCTCCGCAACGGGAGAGGCCACAACAGTGAGAGGCCCACGTACTGAAAAAAAAAAAAGTTGAGCACGCATGTTGGGGAGGGTCCTAGGGCAGGGCAGGTGTGGAAAAAGATACCAGATGATTGGCCAGAGGTAAACAGAGACCCGGAAGAACTGCCCTATATGAACGACTTAACCGCCTCTTTACTGGTCTCCTCCTCATTAGGGAGGATGCCCACACCCTTCCTCTCCGGGTGTGCATCTCTGCCTTGCTTCTGTCTTAACGAAACAAACTGCTTCTCTGTGTGCTCTCCCATTTGTTTTCGTGCTGTCTCTAACAATAAACTCTGTACCTGTTTTTGCCTCCGTGAGAAATGCACTTCTCACTGGGGGCAAAAGCCATGGGGTGTAGTGGCCAGGATTCCTGGTTTTCATCCAGGCTCCCCAGGTTCAATTCCTGGGCAGGGAATTAAGACCTTGCTTCCCGCCACCGCTCACTGCTGCCTCTCTGAGATCCCTCCCCCACACCCCCTACCCCTTGGTAACCCCAGGTCTGTTCTCTGTGTCTGTGACTCTGTTTCTGTTTCGTAGATATGTTCATTCGTGTCATATTTTAGATTCCACCTATAAGTGATATTATATGGTATTTGTCCAGAAAGAGCTAATTTTAACTGTGTTCTGTTTCTTTTAGAATCTAATCAGATATATGACTATTCCACATAATGTTTAAGATTTTTAAAAAATGTAACCTGGGACTTCCTTGGTAGTCCAGTGGTTAAGGCTCTGAGCTTCCACTGCCAGGGGCACGGGTTCCATCCCTGGTCAGGGAAGTTCAACATGCTGCAGCACAGTGCGGCCAAAACAAACAAAAAACATGTTCAACTAGTTGAATAATCATTCTGACACATTTTTATATCAATAGTAATTATGATCCACGTGGTATCAACTGAAGGCTAATTTCCAAGAATCTAACTTAACATTAAGAGATTGGACTCATGCTAATTTCTTAATTATTTAACGACCTTTGGATACTGGAACAATTTCTAAGTAAGTCAGAATACTGAGAGTCTGGCCACAAAGGATAGATTTGGTGTTTTTTTAGTCCCCTGGACAGGGATCAAACCTGGGCCCCCTGCAGTGAAAGCGTGGAGTTCTAACCACTGGACACCAGGGAATTCCCTAGATTTTGTATTTCTACCTTGACTTCATATTTCTACTCATTGTAGGGTAGCATAGGTTTGGGTCGTGTTAATGAGTGTGCTTATTTTTGACACTTTAAAGTGTGTAAAGGATGTGTGTGGCTTTAGGGGGTGACATCGTGACTCTCAACATACCCATCCTCAACAGCCTTTGGGTTGTTGGGTCTTTTGACTTGTGGGGTGTGATGCTATCTCATTGTGGTCAGAACAGCAATTTAATCTCCAAAGGAAGGGGTGGCAGAATGGGTGAGAGTTGCTGTCCTAGTCGGCAAGGGCTGCCATAACAAAATACCACAGACAATGTGGCTTAAAGAACAGACGTTAATTTTCTCAGTTCTGGCGGCTGGACACTCAAGATCAAAATGTCGACAGCATTGATTCCTTCTGAGGTCTCTCTCCTTGGCTTGCAGATGACCACCCTCTCCCTGTGTCCTCACATGGTCGTCCCTCTTTGCATGTCTGTGTCCCAATCTCCTCTTCTTACATGGCAAGTCCACTGTGGCTGTGGAGTGATGTAGCTGAAAAATGACATTTTATGAAAGAACTACCCAACAACGTACGACTGATGCTTGCCTTCATTACCCACCTAATAAACAAAAACATCCAGGCACAGGATATAATATTTAAATGTCTTTGTCAAAATAAATAAATACATCTTCGTCTCTTATTTAAAAAACACAGGGCTTCCCTGGTGGCACAGTGGTTAAGAAGCCGCCTGCCAATGCAGGGGACACTAGTTCAAGCCCTGGTCCGGGAAGGTCCCACGTGCCGCGGAGCAACTAAGCCCTTGAGCCACAACTCCTGAGCTTGCGCTCTAGAGCCCATGAGCCACAACTACTGAGCCCACGTGCCACAGCTACTGAAGCCCATGTGCCTGGAGCCCGTGCTCCACAAGAGAAGCCAATGCAATGAGAAGCCTGCGCACTGCAACGAAGAGTAGCTCCTGCTCTCCACAACTAGAGAAAGCCCACACACAGTAACGAAGACCCAACGCAGCCAAATAAATAAATAAATTTATATATATATAAAAAACCAATAACAACAAACCAAATAAACAAGTAAGGTGACATTTATTTTTACTTCATCTCCAGGAAGGTATATTTGTGAAGGTAGCATCTTCCACACCTGGTGTGAAGGGCAGGCTGTCCTCAGAGGCCTCACGAGGCCTGGAGACAATGGACTACAACTTCCAGAATGCCTCGCTCCAAGAGGTCGCAGACTGGACCCGCCCACTGCACCGCGAAGCCCCCTGGGAGATGTAGTAGGACGCTCTAGGTGCCGGCGCGCCGCCTGGCGGTCAAGGTTAGTGTGATTATGAGTTCCTAGACGCCCAGAACGCTCATCCTCAGGCTCCCCGGACCTTCTGGATGCCCGCCCAATAGTCGCTTCTGTGTGTTACAGTGAGATAAAGTGGTCTCAGTGCGTCCTAGACCTGGCCCGGGAGTCAGGACTTTGATTCCCGAAGGCCCTAGTCCCAGCCTAGGCCCGGCCCCGCAAACCCATTGGGCGGTCCCCCCGCGCCGCCACGCCTTCTGGGAAATGTAGTCTGACTCCCTGGACGCCCTGGTCCAGAGTCGGCTGCAGGAATACAACTCCCAGAAGCTCCAGCGCAGCGGCGTCTTAACGTCCCGGGCTCCCCCGTCGCTCTTTCGCGTTGGTCGGTAGGTCGCGCCATAGGGTCTTCTGGTAAATGTAGTCTGACTCTCTGTGCGCTCAGGAGCAGGGCCCCGGCAGCGGCGCACACGTGTTGGTCGGCAGGCCGCGCCGCGGGTCTCCTGGTCTTGGTAGTTTCCCCGGAGGGCGCTCTGGGCCGAGGTCTCCGGAGTCCGCGGTCTGGGGACGGAGTAACCGTCGGGAGAGCTGCGGGGTCCGGCCGACCGGGGCCTGGGGCGGACGGTGTCGGGAGCTGACGGGACTCGAGAACCGTGGCCCTGGGCCCTCCCTGTGTGCAGAGACTCCGGGGTGGGCGTTGCGGGTCGGACCTGACCGCCGTCGAGGTTTGTTACTCGCCTTTCCCAGCTCTGACTCGGTCGAGAGCTCGGAGTCGGAAGAGATGACGGCCACGGGGCTCTTGGCTGCCTGCCTCCCGGTGAGTGGCCTCTCCTCTCCCTCCTGATGGGCTGGGCCTGGACCCCAGGCTAGGGGACATAACTCCCCCGACTTCGGACCCTCAGCCCGTCGTTCTGGCCGAGGAGGGATGAACAGAAGAGGCAGAAAACTGCCTTGGCCTGCAGTCCTTAAGTGTATCAATAAAGCCCTAGAGCCAGTGAAGATCTAGTCACAAAGCCCCCCCCCCCCGGCAAGAAACTTCCTGACCCGAATGGCTTCAGCTACCACCCGTTTAATGAACAAACGATTCTGGTATTTCCATCATCTGGAATGACTTGTCTAAAAGAGGGAGCATGTCTCTGTGAATTCTTACGAAGCCCGCGTAACCTGTGTTCCAAAAGTTGCGCACTTCTCTCAGCTCAGGCTCCTCCTTTGAAAGGACAAAAGAACAGACTCCAGGAAGTGGCAACTACTTTCTCAGACTGTTGCCAGGGGTAAGTGAATTTCCGTTAGAGAAAGTGCTGACTCAGCATTGCGCTCAGCCTGGAGAACTCTTGGCAAATATTAACATTATTATCGGCAGTTAATAACATCATCTTTTTATGCCTGATGTATAAAAAGGAAGAGGAATCCTGAAGGATGATTGTACATTTTGATCTTGTGGAGGATCCCTAGTTTATCAAGAAATGCGTGAGATTCTTGGGGGGTAAACATTTCAGTATTATGGGGGCACTCCTCTGAAATGGCTGATGGAGGCCCCCAGATCCCCCGGGGAGCCTTGAGTATCCCTCAGAAGCCAGAACCTTCTCAGGACATCTCTCAGTACGCCTGAGTCCATCCTCACGTTCTCATGTATGCTGCTCCCAGCCCTCGTGGGAGCTTTGCAGAGATCAGGGTCTTAGCTAAGCAGACACGACGGTGACATTTCAGGGGCAGTTAACCTTAGATGATGTGGCTGTGGGCTTCACTCAGGAGGAGTAGGGGCTGCTGGACCCTGGCCAGAAGGCCCTGTACCACAACGTGATGCTGGAGACCTTTAGGCACTTGGTCATTGTGGGTGAGGCTGTGCCTTGTGTTGACTTGCATCTGCCTGGGGTCTTGGCAGAGTGGGTGTGACCTGGCTGGGAGTGTGGGGTCAGTGAACCCTAGAAGGGTTTCTCTTCTTCCAAGCCCTCAAGGCCTGATCTCTCACTTGGACAGTGTCTTGGATCTCCAAACCAGCTATCGTGGTCCAGCTAGAACTCGGAGTAGAGCCATGGATAATGGGCAGAGGACTCTCCCAGGATTCCTGCCCAGGTGAGAAAGGATCTTTACAGTCAATGTTTATATTTTCCTTCATATCTACCCTTTCATATACTCTTCACTCCCTTTGGTATTTCCATAATTCCTCCTAGGATCATTTTCCTTTTGTCTGAAGAGCTCCCTTTATCATTTCTTTTAGAGTGACAGAATTCCCCCACTTGGTGTTTGCCTGAAAATGTCTTTATTTCATCTTCATTTTGGAAAGATACTTTAAGCAGAGAATTTTAAGTTGGCAGTTCTTTTTTTTTTTTTCCAGCCCTTTAAAGACACCATGCTATTGTTTTCTGTATTCCATGGTTTCTGTTGAGAAGTCAACTCTCTGTCTTATTATTGTTACTTTGAAGACAGTGGGCCTTTTTGTATGTATTTTTGCTAACAGTGCTTTGTTAAATACACAAATTTTAAGCGTACAATTGAAAAATTTTGACAAACGTGTACCTATACGTAATCATTCAAATTGAGCTTGAGGACATTTACATTACCTCACAAATTCCTTTTGTTACCTCTTTCCATTTAAAAAAATTTTAATTAATTAATTAATTTATTTTTGGCTGTGTTGGGTCTTTGTCGCTGCACATGGGCTTTCTGTAGTTGCAGTGAGCGGGGGCTACTCTTCGTTGCGGTGCGCGGGCTTCTCACTGTGGTGGCTTCTCTTGTTGTGGAGCACAGGCTCTAGGCACGCTGGCTTCAGTAGTTGTGGCACTTGGGCTCAGTAGTTGTGGCTCGCGGCCCTAGAGCACTGTCTCAGTAGTTGTGGTGTGTGGGCTCAGTAGTTGTGGTGCACGGGCTTAGTTGCTCTGCAGCATGTGGGATCTTCCCGGACCAGGGCACGAACCCGTGTCCCCTGCATCGGCAGGCGGACGCTCAACCACTGTGCCACCAGGGAAGCCCGGCAGGCGGATTCTTAACCACTGCGCCACGAGGGAAGCCCACGTCTTTGCATTTAACAAAGGCAACCACTGTTCAGATTTTTTCCACCATAGAACTTTTGCCTTTTCTAGAACTTCCTATAAAGAGAATCATACATTATTTCTTTTGTGTAAGGCTTACCCTAAGATTTTTGAGATTCATCCATGACATTGTATGCATTGTTAGCTTGTTTCTTTTTACTGTTGAGCAATATTCCATTTTTTGAATGAACCACAATTTATTTATCCATTGTCTTGTTGATGAACATTTGAGTTGTCTCTCGTTTGGGGCTTTTATGAGTAATGCTACTATGAACATTTCTGTACAGTGCTTTTAGTAGAGCCATGTTTTTATTTCTCTTGGGAAAATATCTAGGGGTGGAATTGCTGGGTCATGAATTAACAAGGTCTGATTTTATCAACTTTTTGTTTTATGGTTAGGTTTGTGTGTGTGTGTGTGTGTGTGTGTGTGTGTGTGTGTGTGTGTTTTAAATGTCCTAATGAAGCTTTGCCAAAACTCCAAACATATTCTTCTGTTTTCTTCTGGTAGTTTTATAGTTTTTGCTTGTATATCAAGACTTAATATCCACCTTTAATTAATTTTTATGTAAGTGTGAGGTAGTAGACAAGGCATTTATTTTTCTTATGGTTGTCCAGTTGTTTCAGCACCGTTTAATGAAAAAATTTTCCTTCACAGTATTGAAAATCTATTGAATGTATATGTGTGGATCTATTTTGTTGCTCTCATCTCTTCCATTGATCTATTTTGCTTGCCTTGTTCCAACATGATATGTCCTTTTTTTATATTCATATTTTGCCCCACGTTTCAGTAGATCTATTTTTTATGTACCACCTCAACCTCCGATTAGAACGGAAAGTATGGATAAAGCTAGTATTAGGTCTAGATTGATTGATGGTGAGATTTGATATAGGATTGATAGGGGTGCAAGTTTTTGTCATGTTAGTAGGATTAGACCTGCTCTTAAAGGGATGCCTTGTGTTACTTCGGGCACTCAAAAGTAAAAAGGGGATAGTCCTAGTTTTATAACAATGAAATAGAATGAATTAGCTTTTTCATAGCCATGAAAAAGAACGAATTAGTCTTGTTTTAGTGAGACTTTCAGGAAACAATAACTTAATCGTAAAATATCATCTTGAAAATGAACACACTCTTATCAGTATCGACTGGTAAATTAATTGTGTCATCCAAAAAGGCCAACAAATCCTAGCTAGTATGAACAGGATGTTAAATTCATTCATGATTCATACAACTGTTTGGAGCATGCAAATAATCTCTGGTTTTATACCCACTACATTTAAGAATTCTGTAAACTGTGAGGCGTTCAATGTGTTTAATGTGGCAGAAAATCATAATAAATGTTTCGTTATTTTATTTTGTTCAGTCCTTTCCTCATTAAGCATGCAAACACCGTCACGACCATCTTGGGTTTCACTTCCACGAGGTCATCACGTAAAGGCATGTATCCGGGCACTGATCTTATCGGTGTTGTCATTGTTGATGCTGTTGGGTTGAATAGCTTTGTGATGGTTCATTGGCCAGAGTGTAGTAGGTTAACGATGCCTGCTATTATAAGTAGTAGGGATTCGGTGGCCTGTGTTAGAAAATATTTAGTGGAGGCTTCTATGGCTCGTGGATTAAAGTTTTTTATTGTAATAGAGATGATGGCTATTATATTTATTTTGAATCCAATTCAGGCTAGTAGCCAGTGAGAGCTGGTAATTACTATTATAGGTCCTAAAATGACAGTTGTCTGGATAATGGTAAAGATAATGGGATCTATTAGTACGGGAAGGATATAAACCAACATTTTCGGGGTATGGGCCCGATAGCTCTTTTACCTTACTGTAGAATGTAGTGTAATATGGTAGCACGGAGAACTTTGAATTCTTAAGGGTAGGTTCAATTCCTATGATTCTAGAAATAAGAGGGTTTGAACCTCTGTTATTTACTCTATCAAAGTAAGTCTTTTGTCAGACATATTTCTTATGTTTGTGGAGGGATGCTTGCTGTTATGACGCGCAGTGATACATGTCATACGCATAGGGCTAGTGTTAGAGGTAGGAAGCTTTTGCAGAGTAAGTGTGCTGCTTGGTCGTGCCGAAATCGAGGGTAGGATGCTCGAATCCATAGGAAAGATACTGTTAGTAGTAGTGTTTTAATGATGAAGTTAATCGTATATAGTTCTGGGTGTAGGGGTTGTGGAATGCTCCTAGAAATAGAATTCTGCTAGGAAGAACATGGCGAAGGGGACTGCTGCGTACTCTGCATTGAAGCCAGACACGAGTTCGGATTCTCCTTGTGTTACGTCAGAAGGGGCTCGGTTGGTTTCTGCTAGGGTGGAAATAAATCAGGTTACGGCTAGTGATCATGATGGGAAGATTAGGCAAAACTGTTCTTGCGTTGTGGTTAGGGTTGATAGGGTGAAGGATCCAGTTATTAAGAGTACTGATAAGAGGATGATTGCTAGTGTTACTTTGTATGAGATTGTTTGTGTTACTGCTCGTCGGGCTCCAATTAATGCGTATTTTGAGTTGGAGGCCCAGCCAGATCATAGAATAGAGTATGCGGCTAGACTTGATATTGCTAGTAGGAATATACTCCTAGTTTTATGTTGATGAGGGGGTATGGCATGGGTAGGGAGATTCATATTGTGAGGGCTAGGGTTAGGGCTAAGATGGGTGCGATGATAAATACGGAGGTGGAGGCTGTAGCTGGTCGTAGGGGTTCCTTAGTGAATAGTTTAATTGCATTGGCAATGGGTTGGAGTAGGCCGTGAGTTCCTACAATGTTTGGTCCTTTTCGGAGTTGTATATAGCCTAGGATTTTACGTTCTACTAATGTCAAGAATGCCACGGCTAGGAGAATAAGAATGATGAGCGTTAAAATGTTAATTATAAACGTTTTGTTAGAGAGAGGATTTGAACCTCCGGGCATAAAGGTTTAAGTTTTATGCAATTACCGGGCTCTGCCACCCTAACAAAACCCTGGTCTTGGGTGGTTGGTTTGTGCTTGCTTATTAAGTTGAGATTAGATCATTAATTGTTTTGAAGGCGCTTTTTAAAGTGGGCCTTTTTCCTCTTGTCTTTTCATACTGGGAGAGATGTGTAATAGATAGAAACCGACCTGGATTATTCCTGTCTGAACTCAGATCACTAGGACTTTAATCCTCGAACAAACGAACCCTTAATAGCAGTACACCACTGGGATGTCCCTGATCCAATATCGAGGTCGTAAACCCTATTGTCGATATGGACTCTAGAATAGGATTGCGCTGTTATCCCTAGGGTAACTTGTTCCGTTGATCAAAAATTTGGATCAATAAGTGATATTACACTTTGGCTAGTAGGCCTAGGTTTTAGTCACTCGGAGGGTTTTTTGTGCTCCGAGGTCACCCCAACCGAAATTGTCAACTCATATAAAATTTTGTTATCCCTTAGTGGTATTGTTTTGTGATTTTTGAGTTGATTAATTAAAGCTCCATAGGGTCTTCTCGTCTTATTTTATTATCCCCGCCTCTTCACGGGGAGGTCAATTTCACTGATTAAAAGTAAGAGACAGTAAAACCCTCGTGTGGCCATTCATACAAGTCCTTATTTAGAGAACAAGTGATTATGCTACCTTTGCACGGTCAAGATACCGCGGCCGTTTAACGATTAAGTCACTGGGCAGGCAGTGCCTCTAATACTGGTTATGCTAGAGGTGATGTTTTTGGTAAACAGGCGGGGTTTGTGTTTGCCGAGTTCCTTTTACTTTTTTTAATCTTTCCTTAGTGCACGCCTGTGTTGGGTTAACAGTGTGTTTAATAAATAATTTAGTGTTGGGTTGTATTTATTAACTGTTAATTATCAGTATAATATCAGTTACTGATGTAAGCTTGTGCGAGGAGAAAAATTTTCTTGTTACTCATATTAACAGTATTGCTTCTATAATCGTACAGATTAGTCCAGTATAAGACTAGAAGTTGATTTACTAATATTGGAATTGGGATGTGTTTTGTTGTTGAGCTTGACGCTTTCTTAATTGATGGCCGCTTCTAGGCCAACTATGGTGTTGTCTGTTTCTACTCTCTAGTTAAGGTTGTATCCATTTCTAAAAGCCGTACCTTTTTAGACTAACGTTTAAATACACGTGGAAGCTTATTGTGGTTTTTAGTATTACTTAACGTTGAACTGAAATTCTTTTCCTGGACAACCAGCAAACACCAGGCTTGTTAGGCTTGTCACCTCTACTTATAAATCTTCTCACTATTTTGCCACATAGATGAGTTTGTTCTAGTAACTGTTCATAAGTAGCTCGTCTGGTTTCGGGTAGTTTAGCTTAAGTTCTCTTTGTTAAGTTGTTGCTAGTTAAGTCATTAAGCAAAAGGTACAAGGGGTAAGCTTTGCTTTTTATTACTTTTAATATTTCTTTCATCATTCCCTTACAGTACTTTTTCTATAGCGCCATCAGTGTCTAAATTTCTATCTCCTATACTTTAGATGTCTAGTGAATGTTTTATTTGACTAGCTTGTGTTAGTATGGTGGGAAAGTTGTGAGCTAGGTTTAGTTCAAGACATACATAGCTTATGAAATCTTCTAGGTGTAAACTAGGTGCTTTATTTAAGCTATGCCTTATTTTATCCAAGCACACTTTGCAATATGCTTACCTTGTTACAACTTATCTCCTCTCATATAATTGTTTAGCACGTGTTAATGAATTGTGGCTTTGTCATGGCACTTGAGGAGGGTGACGGGCGGTGTGTGCATGCTTCACGGCCTTATTCAATTAAGCGCTCTATTCTTAATTTTCTACTAAATCCTCCTTTAGTTTTTAGGTTTCATAAAAACTTTCGTGTGGGTAAAGGGTGCTATTGGTGTAGAAAATGTAGCCTATTTCTTCCCACCCCGTAGGTTACACCCTGACCTAACGTTCTTAGGTGTTCTAACTGTGCTTTTGCTCCTTTTTAGGGTTTGCTGAAGATGGAGGCGTATAGACTGGAGTAGCAAGGGCTGGTGAGGTTTACCGGGGTTTATGGATTATAGAACAGGCTCCTCTAGAGGGGTGTGAAGCACCGCCAAGTCCTTTGAGTTTTAAGCTGTTGCCAGTAGTGCTCTGGCGAAGTCTAGTTCTTACGATTATTTGGGTTTAGGGCTAAACATAGCGGGGTATCTAATCCCAGTTTGGATCTTAGCTATCGTGTGATCAGAATATGTCAAAGTCACTTTAGTAGTTTATTTTTATTTTAATTATGGTTTTTTACAGCTTAATTAAGGTTTAACTTTATATTGTATGGTTCTTTAACACGCTTTATGCCGTAGTTCTATTAATTTGGGTCAATCGTATGACCGCGGTGGCTGGCACGAAATTTACCAAACCTGATTAATATGGCTTAGTCAAGCTTCCGTTTACGGCTTAATTTTTATCACTGCTGTCTCCCGTGGGGGTGTGGTTAAGCAAGGTGTTGTGAGCTGCTGGTGTAGCATGCTTGATACCTGCTCCTTTTAATCTTAGTGATTAAGAGGGCATTCTCACCGGAGTGCGGATACTTGCATGTGTAATTCTATTAAAAACTAATAGAAAGGCTGGGACCAAACCGTTATGTTTATGGGGCTAGTAAGCTCATCTAGACATTTTCAGTGTCTTGCTTTAGGAAATATTTAAGCTACCTTAACTTGTTGCACATAGGTGGTGTTTGTATGGTTGTGGCTTATGTTAGATTTAGTATTAAATTTTTGATAAGATGGCTGGCGAATCTAGGGGGATGTCTGGCTGTATGGGTGGTGAATATCTAAGTAGCTCATTGGTATGAGAGGGAGGGGCTTGAGGTTGATTTATCGTGATGGATAAATATTTTAAGCCGGGGTGGGGAATAGTAAAGTGCTATGTCCTGTGACCGTTAAGTGATTGTACAACACAGGTTGTTCTTGCCAATTAATAAATACATCCGGGTCCAGCTACAATTTGCTTGACTGTGTTAAGACCTCTTAAGGTCATAGCCGAGTCTAAGCACTTCCCCCTCCCCCCCAAAATAAAAAATACCAAATATATGAAATCGCAGTTATATGTGAGCATGGGCTGATTAGTCATTAACCCATCGAGATGTCTTACTTAAGGGGAAAGAGTGGGCGATTTTAGGTGAGATGGCCCTGAAGTAAGAACCAGGTGTCTGATAAAGTTCAGTAGAAACCCCCACAAGTTATGAGCCCGGCGCGAGAAGAGGGACGCCTGCCGAGCGGGTTGATGGTTTCACGCAGCCTGGTGATTAAGCTTGTGGTCTAATGGATGGGATTCCAAGCATGTTGATTTAAACTGATTTAACTTAATGTACTATGTTCGATCAATAATATGTATTATGTAATATCAATGATTACATTACATACTAATATTCCCCACATTAGTTGTGTTTGGTTATACAACGGCTATAGCCGCTGAACAATATCCTGAGGTCTGGGTTTCTAATAAGGTTGTATTGGGGGCGTTTCTTTTAGGGTTAATAGTAGAGTTTTTACTGGTGTTTTGTATTTTGAAGGATGAGGATGTGGAAATCGTGTTTAAGTTTAATGCGTTGGGGGATTAGGTTATTTATGATACTGGTGACTGTAGGTGTTTTAGTGAGGAGGCTATGGGGATTGTGGCATTATATAGTTATGGTACTTGGTTGGTGATTGTTACTGGTTGGTCATTATTTATTGGTGTTGTGGTTATTATGGAGATTACTCGGGGTAATTAATAAGAGTATACTAAGGGTGATGGTGATGAGAAATGATAGAAAGTATAGTTTAGTAAGGTCTTTCTGGCTTGAGATTAGTGTGGAGGATTTCAGTTGAATGAAGGCTGTGGTCTTTGGTAAGATGGTTTCTAGTCAGATTAAGTCTAGGAGGGAGGTTGCTAATTTTGGTTCATTAATAGGTTTAGATGGGGAGGAAGGCCGTGTATGATGGTAGGGAAATATCCTAGGAGAGTAGAGAATTTAAAGCAGTTTGAGGGTAAGTATATTTTGAGTTTTGTGTGTTAAGGTTGGTTTCGAATGCTAGTACAAAACCCGAGCTGTTACTATGAGGGCAGTTAGTTGTAAGTGCAAAGGTGTGGTTATTAGGGGGATGGCTGTTGGGGGGATGTTGTTGGAGATGATGAATCCAGCAGAGATACTTCCGGTTAGTAGGTGTTTGGTAGAATTAACTAGGGGGGATTGTTTCCGTTGACAGGAGCTGAGGTGGAGAAGCGGGCTGTCCCAGTAGTATGAAGAAGATGTGGGTGCTGTAGACGGCTGTGAGGGAGGTAGCGGTTAGTTATTAATAGGGCTCAGGCGTTGGTATGAGACGTGGTGGCGGTTTCGACGATTAGGTCTTTAGAGTAAAAACCAGTGAGAAAAGGCATTCCTGTCAGTGCCAGGCACCCAGTGATAAGGGCTGTTGCAATGAAGGGCGGGGTTTTGAATAGGCCTCCTATTTTTCGAATGTCTTGCTCGTTGTTTAGGTTGTGGATAATGGATCCAGAGCACGTGAATAGTATGGCTTTAAAGAAAGCATGTGTGCAAATATGTAAGAATGCTCGATGGGGTTGGTTGATACCGATTGTTACCATCATCAGACCTAATTGGCTTGAGGTAGAGAAAGCGATAATTTTTTTAATGTCGTTTTGGGTGAGAGCGCATATAGCTGTGAATAGGGTGGTAAGAGCTCCTAGGCATAATGTTATTGTTTGAATGAGTCTGTTGTTTTCTGTTAAAGGGTAAAATCGGATAAGTAGGAAAATTCCTGCTATGGCCATTGTGCTTGAGTGGAGTAGGGCTGATACTGGGGTAGGAGCATCTATTGCTGAAGGGAGTCAAGGGTGAAGTCCAAACTGGGCTGATTTTCCGGCTGCGGCTAGTACGAGTCCTGTGAGGGGGAGGTTTAGAGAATTTAGGTCGAGTATAAAAATTTGCTGTAGGTCTCATGCCTTTGAGTTGGACAGAAATCATGCTGTTGATATAATGAGTCCGATATCTCTGATGTGGTCATGGAAGATTGCTTGGAGAGCAGCTGTGTTTGCGTCTGCTCTTCCATATCATCACCCGGTGAGTAGGAAAGATATGATTCCTACCCCCTCTCACCCAATAAAAAGTTGGAAGAGGTTGTTGGCTGTAACAAGGATTAGTATAGTAATGAGGAAGAAGAGTAGGTATTTGAAGAATTGGTTGACATAAGGATCTGAATGGATGTATCATATTGAGAACTCTGTGATGGATCATGTGATAGACAATGCCACTGGTACAAACATAATTGAGAAATAATCTATTTTGAAGCTGAGTGTCGATTTAAGGGTTTGGACAGTGATTCAGTGTCAGTTTGAAGTGATTATTTCTTGGCGTGTATGAAGGAATATTATTGTTGGGATTAGACGGGTAATGAAAGCACATGAGACGGTATTTTTTACGTATGATGGGTATTTATCACTTTTGTAGGAGTTTGTACTAGTTATCATGATTGGAATAATTAGTACTAGTAATGTGATTAGGGCAAGAGAAGAGAACAGGTTTATTACTTTTATTTGGAGTTGCACCAGTTTTTTGGTTCCTAAGACCAATGGATAACTACCATCCTTTAAAAGTTTGAAAAAGCCAAACTATTAGTCATGGGGGCATGAATTAGCAGTTCTTGCAGTACTTTCTCGGTAAATAAGAAGTTTCAGTCTTCTGTTGCTAGATTCACAATCTAGTGTTTTTTTTAACTATATTTACAGTATAGGGGGCCCAAGATGATTTTAGGATTTAGTGACAGGAGTAGAAGTGGCAGGATATGGAGAGCTATAAGGGCGTTTTCTCGTGTGGAGGAGGGTGTGATATTACTGATGTGGTGCGTACACTGGCCGCGTTGTGTTGTTGATTAGTATATACATAGAGTATAGGGTTGTAATTACAACATTGGTTCCTATTAGGATAATAGTGAGGTTTGATCATGAGAAAGTTGATATAACTACGAACAGTTCTCCAATTAGATTAATAGTAGGGCCAGGTTTGTTAGGCTTGCTAGTAATCATCAAGTGATTATTAGTGGGAGGATAATTTGTAGGCCTCGGGCTAGGATTATAGTTCGGCTATGGATTCGTTCGTAATTTGAGTTTGCCAGGCAAAATAATATAGACGATGTGAGGCTGTGGGCAATTATTAGGGCGGTAGCCCCTGTGTAGCTTCAAGGGGCTTGAATGAGGACAGCTGCAATAACAAGTGCCATGTGGCTGACTGAGGAGTAGGCCATGAGTGATTTTAGGTCTGTTTGACGTAGACAGACAGAACTGGTTATGACTATTCCCCATAAGGAAAGCATAAGGAAAGGGTATGCTCTGAACTCCGTTAGGGGGTTGAGTATCGATGTGATCCGTGGCATGCCATAGCCCTGAGTTTCAGTAGTATGCTGCAGGGACTATAGAGCCTTCGATAGGAGCTTCTACATGTGATTTGGGTAGTCAGAGGTGGAGGCCGTAGAGGGGTATTTTTACTATAAAGTCTATCATGCAGGCCAGTCACATAAAGACGTTGGGTCAGGAGTTGAATAGTAGTTGAGCTCAATACTGAAGTACTAGGAGATTTAGAGAGCCGATGATGTTTTGTATATATGTTAGTGCCACTAGTAATGGGAGTGACCCAACTAGTGTGTAGAATAAAAAATAGAGTCCGGCGTTAAGTTGCTCTGTTTGGTTACCCCAACAGGTAATGATAATGAGGGTAGGAACTAGTGTGGCTTCAAATATAATGTAAAATGGTTCTGTGGCGGTGAATGTCGTGATTAGGGATGACTGGTGTCAGTAACGTGATTAGTATCGTGATGTACGGCCTTTCTTGGATTAGTGGCTCTTCGGGTAGGTGAGATTGGCTGGCCATTAGCGTTAGGGGAAGGGGTCACATTGTTAGGGTTAGTAATGGTGGGGAGAGGGAGTCAGAGAAGAATGTTAATGAGATGTTGAGGCTGTTGTCGTTGAATTGGTTAAGAAGTAGGCTTGTGAGACTAATTAGTAGACTGCGGGTTGTGGAGTTAATTCAGATTATGCTACCTCCCCCCACCGCCCCGCCCCGGTACGCGGGCCTCTCACTGTTGTGGTCTCTCCCGTTGCGGAGCACAGGCTCCGGACGCGCAGGCTCAGCGGCCATGGCTCACCGGCCCAGCCGCTCCATGGCACGTGGGATCTTCCCGGACCGGGGCACGAACTCGTGTCCCCTGCATCGGCAGGCGGACTCTCAACCACTGCGCCACCAGGGAAGCCCTATACTACTTTTTGATAGCCAAGCTAGGGGTATTAATATGATTGTGGGGATGATAAATTTCAGCATTGGAGAAGATTGAGGTTTTGTATGTAATCGGTTCCATATTTGTTTGATACCATTACCGATAAGGCTAATACGAGGGCTGCTTCGCCGGCCGCGAATACCAGTAAGGTGATTGGTATTACGCTGGCTAAGGTGACATGTGAGTTTAAGGTTGTCAGGGCTGCTAGGATAAACAGTGACAGTATCATGCTCTCTAGGCATAGTAGTGAGAATATTAGGTGGGACAGATATATTAGTGACCCTATGAGGGACGTAGTGAAAGTTATGATAATATTTATATGTACTAAGGACACTTGGTAATTATGAGTTTAACCATAATCTAATGAGTCGAAATCACTTGTTTTATTTTAAACTAAATACCATATCCAGCTCGTTCCAATCACCTTTGAGTTCATTCATAGGCCAGGCTAACTGCTAATAATGAGATTAAAAGTAGGGCTATAGTAAGTATTGTTTTTAGGTTGTCTAGGTCGAAAAGGAGGAAGGTGATCGCTACTAGGAAAAATTTTATGGAAAAGGGTAGGCGGGCGGATCCTATAGGGTCAAATCTGCATTCCTAGGGGCTTGTTTCTTCTGTGTGTTTAGTTGAGGAAGTCAGAAGGCGATAAGTACGAGTAATGAGGCTAGTATTGCGTTTGTTAATAGGGTCAGTATTGGGTTTATTGTTCTTTTTTGGGGTGTACCGAAACTAGCTGATTGGAAGTCAGTTGTACTAATTAATGCTGAAAGGACTATGAGCCTCATCAGTAGACAGATACATAAAGAGTCATACAACGTCTACAGAATGTCAGTATCAATCAGCAGCTTCGAAGCCGAAGTGGTGGTTGGACGTGAAGTGGAATTTTAATTGGTGTAGGAAACAAACGATAAGGAAAGTAGACCCAATAATTACATGCAGTCCGTGGAATCCTGTGGCTATGAAGAAAGTTGATCTGTAGACTCCATCTGAGATCGTAAATGGGGCTTCGTAATACTCTGATGCTTGTAGGAGTGTAAAATAAACACCGAGGGCGATTGTAATAAGAAGGGCTTGAAGTGTGTGCTTACGATTTCCTTCTATAAGGCTGTGATGGGCTCAGGTAATGGATACGCCAGAGGCCAATAGCACAGAAGTGTTGAGGAGTGGTCCTTCTAGGGGGTTTAAGGGGTGAATGCCTAAGGGGTGGCCAGCACCTGCCTAATTCAGGGGTAGGGGTGGGGCTTGAGTGGTAGAAGGCTCAAAAAAAGCTGGTAAAAAATAGGACTTCTGATACGATAAATAAGATTATTCCGTCTCAGAGTCCCTTTTGGATGGTTGGTGTGTGGTGGCCTTGGAAAGTGCTTTCTCGAATGACGTCTCGTCATCGTTGATATATTGTTAGAATATTAGTTAGTAGGCCCAGTATTAGTAGAACTATTGAGTTGAAGTGGAATCATATGTTATGAGAAGTGCTGAAAGAGCTCCTGTGAGAGGTCAAGGACTAGGATTTACTATGTGATACGTGTGGGTTTGGTGGGTCACTGTGTGTTGCTATGTAGGTATAAGCTTACTAAGAGGGTGAATACATAGGCTTGAATTATAGCAACGGCGAATCTGAGGATGGGGAGTAGGGCGAGGATGATAAATGTAATGAGAGCCGTGAATGTGCTGGCGCTCGTTAGCACTAGGGTTGCCTCTCCGATTAGATGTATTAGTAAGTGGCCTGCTGTGATATTGGCTGTTAGTCATACAGCCAGTGCTACCGGTTGGATGAACAACAGGCTGATAGTTTCGATAAATTCTAGCAGAGGGATAAGGAGGGTGGGTGTACCTTGTGATAAGAAGTGGGCTAGGGATGCTTTTGTTTTATTACGGAAACCGGTAATGATGGCACTGGCTCATGGGGGATGGCCATTCCCACATTCATTGAGAGCTGTGTGGTGGGGGTAAATTAGTGGGGTAATAGTCCAAGGAGATTGGTTGAGCCAATAACTAGAATGAGTGATATTAGTATTAGTGATCAGGTTTGTCCTTTATGATCATGGATACCTATTATTTGTTTTGATGTGAGTTGAATTAGTCATTGTTGAAGGGAAATTATGCAGTTATTAATTAGTCCTTTTGATGTTGGAAATAAAATACTTGGGAATATAATGTTTAGAACGACTACAGGGAGGCCTATTATTGGGGTTACGAAAGGGGCAAATAGATTTTCGTTCATACTGTTTCTCAAGGGGCAGGTTGTTTTTGCACTTTAGTGAGTGCTGATTTTGGGTTGGGGTAGTAGATGTGTTTTGAGATTTTTAGTTGAAATATAATAAATAATGTTAGAAATATAGGTGAAATAGTAGTAAATCGTGTTGATATATCTAGTTGTGGCATGCTATCAAGGAGAACTTTAGCTTTCAGTCTTTAATTTAAAAGGTTAACACAAATCTAGCTTCTTAATGAGTTTATAGCATAGACGTGGATCATTTTTCAAAGTATTTTAGGGGCACTAGCTCAAGGACAGTTGGCATGAAGCTATGGTTTGACCCACAGATCTCTGAACACTGTCTGTAATACAAGCCTGGTCGTGTTGATATTAGGGTTGTTTGGTTTAGGTCCCCTGGGATTGCGTCTGTCTTCAGGCCTAAGGAGGGTACCGCATGGGTGTAATACGTCTTCGAAGGAGATTAGTATTTGGATTGTTATCTCTATAGGTAAAACTACTCAGTTATCTACTTCTAGCAGTCGTAGCTCTCCTGGTTTTAGGTCTAGTGTTGGGATTATATAGGAATCAAAATTTAGGTCTTCGTGGTCTGTATATTCATAGCTTCGGTATCATTGGTGGCCTATAGGTTTTACAGTAAGAGATGGATTGTTGATTTCATCTATTATATAAAGGATTCGTAATGATGGCAAGGCAATTAAGATTAAGATAATAGCCGGTAGGATAGTCCAGATAGCTTCTACTTCTTGTGCACCTATTGTGCTAGTATGTGTTAGCTTAGTTGTAAGTATTAGCGTAATAATATAGAGAACCAAGGAGCTAATTAGGAAAACAGTTATCAGTGTGTGGTCTTGAAAATGTAGCAATTCTTCTATCGTGCGTGATGTTACGTCTTGAAAACCTAGTTGGAAGGGATATGCCATAGAGTATACAAGATTTTCACTTGTGACTTAACTTCGACAAAGTTATGTAAAATTTTACTAATACCTCGTTCATGAAGAAAGACATAGCGGCTATTATGTTGGCCTGAAACCAATAAAAGAGGGTTCGATTCCTTCCTTTCTTGGCTACTTTAGATAACGTAGGTTGGCTATTCAAATGTGTGGTATGGTGGAGGGCATCCATTTAACCACTCTAAATTTGTAGTAGTAAGTTCTACTGTTAATACTTCTCCTTTGGATGTGAATACTTCTCAGATAATGAAGACTATCAGTACGACCGCTGTTAATGAGATGAACGAGCCTATTGATGAAATAGTATTTCATGTTGTATAGGCGTCTGGATAGTCGGTGTATCATCGAGGCATGCCAGATAAACCTAGAAAATGTTGTGGGGAGAAGGTTATGTTACACCCACGAATATGATCACGAAGTGAATTTTTGCTCATGTTGAGTGTATATCCTGAGAGTAGTGGAAATCAGTGTACAAATCCTCCTATGATAGCAGAAACAGCTCCCATTGAGAGCACATAGTGAAAGTGTGTGACTACATAGTAGGTATCATGAAGGACAATGTCTAATGATGAATTTTCTAGGAACAGTACCTGTTAGTCCGCCGACTGTGAAAAGGAAGATGAAACCTAAGGCTCACCTCGTGTCTGGGGACCATTTAATATTGCCTCCATGGAGTGTTGCCAGTCAGCTAAATACTTTCACCCCTGTAGGAATAGCAATAATTATAGTGGCTGATGTAAAGTATGCTCGCGTATCAACGTCTATACCTAATGTGAATATTTGATGGGCCCATATGATAAACCCTAAGAACCCGATTGATATTATAGCTCATACCATACTCATATGCCCGAAAGACTCTTTTTTACCTGAGTAATAGGTTACAATGTGTGAGATCATTCCAAATCCAGGTGGGATTAAAATGTATACTTCAGGGTGTCCAAAGAATCAAAATAGATGTTGATATAAGGTTGCGTCTCCTCTTCCCGCAGGATCGAAGAAAGTTGTGTTCAGGTTTCAATCAGTTAATAGCATGGTGATTCTGGCCGCTAGGACAGGTAAGGGTAGTAGAAGCAATGCTGCTGTGATTAGTACTGATCATACGAATAGTGGTGTTTGGTACTGGCTTATAGCGGATGGTTTTATGTTGATGATAGTAGTGATAAGATTAATAACCCCGGGCTTCCCAGGTGGCGCAGTGGTTGAGAGTCCGCCTGCCGATGCAGGGGACACGGGTTCGTGCCCCAGTCCGGGAAGATCCCACATGCCGCGGAGCGGCTGGGCCCGTGGGCCATGGCCACTGGGCCTGCGCGTCCGGAGCCTGTGCTCCGCAACGGGAGAGGCCGCGGCGGTGAGAGGCCCGCGTACTGCAAAAAACAAACAAACAAAATTAATAGCCTCAAGAATTGAGAATATACCAGCTAAATGTAGAGAAAAAATAGTAAGGTCAACTGAAGCTCCTGCGTGTGCTAGGTTTCCAGCTAAGGGTGGATATACAATTCAGCCTGTACCCGCACCGGCTTCAACTATTAATGATGCTAGTAACAATAGGAAAGAAGGAGGGAGTAATCAGAAACTCATACTGTTTATACGGGGAAAAGCCATATTGGTCGCCCCAATTATTAGGGGTACTAGCCAGTTTCCAAACCCGCCAATTATAATGGGTATAACTGTAAAGAAAATTATTACAAATGCGTGGGCCTTTACTACCACGTTGTAAATTTGGTCATCTACGAACAGGGTTCTGGGTTGGCCTAGTTCAGTGTGAATTAATAAGCTTAGGCCAGTGCCCACCATTCCGGCTCAAGAGTCAAATAGTAAGTATAAAGTACCAGTGTCTTTGTGGTTGGTTGAGAATAACCAGCAATTATTAACCTGCTCGGTAAAATGGCCGAGCAGGCATTAGACTGTAAATCTAAAGACAGGTTAAGTCCTCTTTTTGCTAAGTCCCGTGGTGAATTGATCATTTTGAATTGCAAATTAAAGGAAGCAGCTTCAACCCTGCCGGGACTTCTCCCACCTTTTTTTTTCTCGTGGCTGGAGAAGTAGGTTGAAGCCAGTTGATTAGGGTATTTAGCTGTTAACTAAAAGTTCATGGGAGCTGTATCCCTCCCATCTAGTGAGGATTTAGCTTAATTAAAGTGTTTGCTTTGCATTCAATTGACGTAAGATACAGTCTTACAATCCTTATTAGGCAGGAATTAAGTAAATCGTACTTGCTTAGGGCTTTGAAGGCTCCTGGTCTGGTTTAACCTAAATTCCTACTCTAGGATTGACAGTATTGGTGTGAGAGGTAGAAGTATTGTGGATACTGCGATTATGGTTGGTAAAAGGATTATTGTTTCGTAGAGTTGAATTGTCATTTTATCTTCATGTTGTTTGTAGAGGGGAATAAGGTCAGTGCTGTGGAGTACGTGAGTTGTATGTAGAAGTACAGGTTGAGCAGTGCTGTGGTAGTTATGAGTGTGGGTAGGATAATAGTACTGTTTTTTGTTATTTCTTGAATAATCATTCATTTAGGCACGAATCCTGATAGTGGTGGGAGCCCTCCTATTGAGAGTAGGAGGGCGGTACATCAAAATGCTTACATTTTATATAAAGTTCTCCAAAGATAGTCCAGGTAAGCACGTACAAAGCGAGCAGCAAGTCACTATGACCCCTACAGAGTTGGGAAAGAATGCTGTTCTTTTTTTTTCTTTGCCGCGCTGCGCGACATGTGAGACCCTAGTTCCCCAACCAGAGATCGAACGTGCGCCTCCTGCATTTGAAGTGTGGAGTCTTAACCACCGGACCGCCAGGGAAGTCCCAAGAATGCTGTTCTTTTAAGAAGTTACGTTTCTAGAGTCAGAAGAAAGGGGAAAAATTGATCTTTACCGTCAAGCAGGCACTCCCATCTTTGAGGAGCTCTGGTTAATGTGTAATGCAGATTCACGCTGCACATTAGGGAGGGAGGGAGAAGGCCCAAACAAACACAGAGAATTTTATGTTTAATTTTTTCTTGTCCTGCCTTAAAATATAAATTTTATTTCATCACTGTGAACTTGCTAAAATCACTTACATGTTCTAGAATTTGTTAGTTTCCTTGGATTTCTTACACAATCATGTCATATACAAAAAAAAAAATTGCTTTACTTCTTCCTTTCCAGCCTTTATGTTTTCCTTATTTAATGTTAACTATACTGACTAGGATCTCTAGTACTTAACAGTGAGACATGCTGTCCTTAGGAGTACAGTCCAGTAAAGTTTTAGAACTGTATATTTATGTAACCCATACTCTAATCCACACATAGAATATTTTCACCTCCCCATATATTTCCTTTATGTCCCTCTCCAGTTAGTACCCCCAGAGGTGACAGCCATTGTTATGTGATATCTGTCACTTTAGATTATCCAGTACAATCCTGAATAAAAGTGAGAATGGACATACTTGCCTTGCCCATGATACCAAGAAATAGCATTCAATATTTCACCGTTAAATGTGATCTGATCCCCTTTATTTGATTGAGGGCAATCTGATTGAGGGCACTCTGTTCCTAGCTTGCTGAGTTTTTATCATGAGTGGGCATTATATTTTATCAAATACTCTACATGCATGTATTGTCATGATGGTATTTTTTTTGCCTTTGTTCTGTTGGTTTCCCCACTTGACTATTTTGTTCCTTTTTCTTGGTTTAATTTGCTTTCCTTTTCCCTGGCTTCTTGAGGTAGAAGCTTAGGTCATTAATTTTTTTTTAAGATTTATTTATTATTTATCTATTTTATCTATTTTTGGCTGCATAGGGTCTTAGTTGTAGCACGCGGGATCTTTGTTGAGGCATGCGGGATCTTTCCTTGTGGCCCGGGCTCTTCATTGTGGTACTCGGGCTTCTCTCTAGTTGTGGCGTGAGGGTTTTCTCTTCTCTAGTTGTGGCGCACGTGTTCCAGGGCTCTGTAGTTGGCGGCATGTGGGCTCTAGTTGAGACGTGTGAGCTCAGTAGTTGGGGCATGTGGGCTTAGCAGCCTTGTGGCATGTGGGATCTTAGTTCCCTGACTGGGGATCGAACCCGTGTCCCCTGCATTGCAAGGCGGATTTTTTACCACTGGACCCAGGAAGTCTCTGGGTCATTAATTTTAATCCTTCCTTTCTGATGCTTGCATTTATAGCTACATATTTTCCCTTAAGCTTATTTTAACTGCATCCTGCACATTTTCGTATGTTATATTTTCATTAGCGGTCAGTTCTTTGAATATATGAAACCGATTTCTTCTTTGATTTGTAAAATACACTGTTTAATTTCTAAATATGAGGAGATTTTTATTATTGATGGCCAGATTAATTCCATTGTGGTCAAATAACATATTCTGTATGTATCCAGTTCTTTTACATTTATTGAGAAATGTCTTTATGAGACAGCATATGATCTATTTTAGTGAATGTGTATTCTGCTCTTGTTAGGCATAGTGCGTGATAAATGTCAATTAAGTCGAGTTGCTTAGTTGTGTTGCACACTTTATTCTCATGGATTTTCTTGTTTGCTTTTTCTGTCAGCCACTGACAGAAGAGTGTTAAAATCTCCAACCATTACTGGATTTCTTTATTTTTTTAAATCAGTTCTCTTTTCTTTTTCTAGTTTTATTGAGATATAACTGACATGTAAAATTGTATTACATTAAGCTGTACAACATTATGACTTGATATATATATATTTTTTGAAATACTTACCACAATAAGTTTAGTTAAAAATCTATCACCACATAGCTATAATTTTTTATTTCTTGTGATGAAAACTTAAAGTTTTTATGAAGCTAGCATAACTTTATTTTTTTATTGAAATATAGTTGACTTACAATGTTATATTAGTTTCAGGTGTACAAAATAGTGATTCAGTATTATAGATTATATTCCATTTAAAATTATTACAAAACAATGACTGTATTTCCCTGTGCTGTGCAGTATATCCTGTTGCTTATCTATTTTATACATAGTAGTTTGTATCTGAATATTTTTTATCAATTTTTGCTTCATGTATTTTGAAGCTATGTTACTGGGCTTAATGACATGGCAGATTGTTCAGTCTTCCTATTGAACATACACTTTTTTAAGAAAATATTTATTTATTTGGCTGCGCCGGGTCTAAGTTGCCGCACGCAGGATCTTCAGTGCCACATGCAAAGATTGCATGTGGGATCTAGTTCCCTGACCGGGGATCAAACCCAGACCCCCTGCATTGGGAGCGCAGAACCTTAGCCACTGGACCACTAGGGAAGTCCCACATGTCTTTTTCTTTATTTTTACTTTCAACTCACCTGTTGAAATGTTAAAGTGAGTCTCTTGTAAACAGCATTTAATTGGGTTTTGTTTGTAATCCATTTTGGCAGTCTTATTTCTTAATTTGTTCAGTAAATTTGTATTTATTATATAATTACTGATATGTTTGGGTTTATGTCTGCCACCTTGTTATTCTGTTTGTCTCATCTGGTCTTTGTACCTTTGTTTTTCCATTCTGCCTTCTTTTGGATTAACTGGGTATTTATTCCATTTCATCTCCTTTTATTTCTTCTTAGCTTTATGTCTTTGTAATATGGTATAATCTTATGTTTTATTTGCTCTAAGGTTAACAATACAAATTTTATCTTATAATAATCTTCCTGGAATTAATATTATGCCACTTAATGTAAGAACTTATATATTAGTATAATTGCAGTTTTCCCTGTTGTCGTATATATCACTTTTTACATATTATATAAGTCCATTATGCATTGTTTTTCTCTTTTCTTTTTTTTTTCGGTACGCGGGCCTCTCAGTGTTGTGGCCTCTCCCATTGCGGAGCACAGGCTCCAGACGCGCAGGCTCAGCGGCCATGGCTCACCGGCCCAGCTGCTCAGCGGCATGTGGGATCTTCCTGGACCGGGGCACGAACCCGTGTCCCCTGCATCGGCAGGCGGACTCTCAACCACTGTGCCACCAGGGAAGACCTATGCATTGTTATTATTCTTGCTTTATACGGTCACCAGCATTTTAAAGAAATTTAAAAGTAATTTTGTACAATATTTTTTTCCTAGTTAATTAGTTTTGGGGTTGCTCTTCATTCCTCTCTGCAGACCCAGGCTTCTGTCTTTGATGGTTTCCTTTCAGGCTAAAAAACTTACTGTACCCGGAGGAGACTTCAGATGAGTCTGTCATCATTCTAAAGTCTTGGCTGCTGCTTCTGTCATTCCAGCCTGGATGAGGCTCCCACGTGTCTCACTTCTCTCTGGGAGGGAGGTGCAGTTCATGAACTGTTTTTACAATTTTTTTTTTTTTTTTTTTTTTTTTTTTTTTTGCGGTATGCGGGCCTCTCACTGTTGTGGCCTCTCCCATTGCGGAGCACAGGCTCCGGACGCGCAGGCCCAGCGGCCATGGTTCACGGGCCCAGCCACTCCGTGGCATGCGGGATCCTCCCGGTCCGGGGCACGAACCGGTATCCCCTGCATCGGCAGGCGGACTCTCAACCACTGCGCCACCAGGGAAGCCCTCATGAACTGTTTTTAAGGGAGCAGAGAGCATCTACAGGGAACAAATTAATGAGATTAGAACTGATGGTTCAGTTCCTGTGTCTCTGGGTTTGGTGCTTTAAAGTTTAAATCCACACTGCCTGTTTTGATTCTGTTTTGGTAAGTGTTTAATACGGGCTCAACAAAAAAGTTACATTAAAAAATGGAAATTAAGTGGGGAGGGGGTAAAATGGAAATCTGGTTTTCATGTATAGTTTTCCCCCAGAGACTGTCATTTAGAATGACGTTACTAGCTGTATTTATCATACATTGAAGTGTGTAATGACATGCTAAAAAATATGATGTCAAACGTCAGAATCATAAGATTTTCTCTGCAGGTTGTTGCCCTTGAACAGTAAACATCTATTAGGGTAAGGACTACATTATCACCATATCTGGCTTCTTTATTCTCAGTTCAGATTACTTAACTCAGTAAATATTTGTTATATATCAGGTTATATATCTAACAGATGTAACATGCCAGATTTCAGTGCTTTGCAAATACCACCATCCAAGTTACTTCTATTATTATGATCTTTCTTGTACTGATTCGGTTCTAGCTTTCTTACTTAACATCACGTATCAGTAATTTCTCCCCAAGATCAGACTGCCGTTACCCTAGTTGAGACTGAGGCAGACATTTACAATAATTGACACTTTGCTTATTTATACAGATGATGAGTCTCAGTCATTATTTGTTAATTTTACTAGATTAACTCTCAGAGGGTAACCTTACGCTAGAGTTTTGAGGTTGCTTTACTATCACCATAGAGTATTAGCAACAGAAATTACCTGTAGATAAAAAATTAACGTCGATGATAATTGATTTAACAAACAGAAGAATAGTTTTTGAAAGATAATAATAAAATTTAAATGCTAATGTTATAAATATCAGACCTTAGGGATAGAACATTTGCCAGGAAATAAATGTACATACCTATACTCCTGCTGTTATGAAGGATAATGGTGGAAGGGGAGAGGCTTCTAGTTAGACATGTAATCTTCTAAAACCCAGGTTATGCAGGCAGTTGATAGAAGCCAGTACTAGTAAGGAATATTGGCTGAATGCAGTAGTGAAAAGATAGAGGGTCAAGGGTTAAAAGACAACATCAGCTCGTGGCTTTTCCTCCATTTTGTTAAACGATGTTCAGTTTCAGGTACCTGCTTTGTTATTGAGTTTCATCATCAGGATTATGTTAGTTACCTTTCAGTTTTATTGTTATATCATTTCTTATGACTGTAGAATGATAGGGAATAAACTACTCTATGTAAAAACAACAACAAAACGTGCTGTAGTATTTCTTGTGATATGCTCAGATGATGAAAAATTCTCTCCACTTTGTGTGTGTGTGTGTGTGTGTGTGTGTGTGTATGCGCATGCGTGCCTAAAAATGTCTTTATTAAGCCTTCATTTTGGAAGGATTTTTTTCTTGGATATAAAATTTTAGGTTTTTTCTTTCAGCTTTAAATGTAAGGTAGATAGCTAGTGGGAAGCAGCCGCATAGCACAGTGAGATCAGCTCGGTGCTTTGTGATGGCCTGGAGGGGTGGGATCTGGAGGGTGGGAGGGAGGGAGACGCAAGAGGGAAGAGATGTGGGAACATATGTATATATATAACTGATTCATTTTGTTGTAAAGCAGAAACTAACACACCATTGTAAAGCAATTATACTCCAATAAAGTTGTGGGAAAAAAAATAATAAAGATGTTTGTCTTGGGGCTTCCCTGGTGGCGCAGTGGTTGAGAGTCTGCCTGCCGATGCAGGGGACACGGGTTTGTGCCTTGGTCTGGGAAGATCCCACATGTCACGGAGCGGCTAGGCCCGTGAGCCATGGCCACTGAGCCTGAGCGTCCGGAGCCTGTGCTCCACAAAGGGAGAGGCCACAACAGTGAGAGGCCCTCGTACCAAAAAAAAAAAAAAAAAAGTTTGTCTTTTGTTTCCTTGTTTCCATTGTTTCTTGTGGGAAGTCAGCTGTTTTCCTTCTTGTTGTTCCATGAATATAATCAGTTGTTTTCTTCTGATTACTTTTAAGATTTTTACTTTTTATTTGGTTATCAACAGATTGTGATGTTTTAGGTGAGGTCTTCTTGGAAATGATTCTGTTTGGAGTTTGCTGAGCTTGTAGGATCTATAGGATGGTGCCTTTAATCAATCTAGGAAAACTCTCCCACATCTCTTCAAATATGCCTTCTGCTGCTTTCTGTCTCTCTGCTTTAACATTACACGTTACACATTAATCCTATGTCAGATGCTCTGTTTTTACATTCTTTTCACTTCCTTTGTATCATCATAAAGTTTCCACCTACCTGCCTTAATTCACAATCCTTTCTTCTACTGTGTCCAGACTGCAGTTAGGTGCATTCATGGTTTACATCAGATATTATATTTTTATTTAGTTGTAGAATTTTTTTGGTTCTTTTCTTTTTTTTCCATGAAATTATTTATCATGTTTATAATAATTTTAAAATCTTTTCCTGCTACTTCTGATGTTTGGGATATCTGTTTTTGTTGACTTTTCTTTTCTTGATTATGTGTCACATTTTCCTGATTCTTACATTTCCTGATTCTAGTCATTTTTTTGTGTACTGGACACTGTGGATGACACCTTGTAGGGACTATAGATTGTTATCTTCTACTAAAGAGTGTGAATTTTGTTTTGGTAGGCGGTTAAATAATTACAAATCACCCTAATCCTGATGAGGCTTGGTTTAGGATTGATTAAGGTAGAGTTACTTTGATTTTGCTTAATCCTTGGGTGTAGCCCTTATTCTTGGGCATGGTCTTTCCTTCTGGGATGTAGCTTTCTAGGGTTTCAGCTGAATGCCTTGGGTGCTTACTGATGTTCTTTTGCCCAAGCTGGGTCAGAACTCTAATGCCTCCCAACACTGTGTAACTCCTGAAACCTCTGCTCAGAAACCTAGCAGCTGTTCTTTGCCAGGTCTTTGAGAGCCTTTTCCGATACATTTGCAGTTAGGGTCCAGCTAAGGACTCATGGAGAAACCCACTGCAGGTTTCTGGGTCCCCTCCTTTGCTCTGCTTGACTTTGCAAAGCCCTCCTCACAGACAATTCCATAGCCTCCTCCCTGTGGACAGGAATGTAAGGCCTCCCCACCTGGCAGGAGCACAATTGTGTACCCTCTGTCCACCTCACAGACATGTCTCAGGCACCCACAGAGCTACCAGTGCTATGCTGGTGTCTGGGGAAGAGCAGACAATAAAGGACCAAACGAACAAGGTGATGTTAAATAGCGCTAACCAGTGCTGAGCAGCAGATAAAACAGGACAGTGAGCTGGAAAATGAGGAGTAACCCATATAGGAGGCGAGGTCAGAGAGGGTCTTTTAGAGGAGGTGACCTGGGAGTTGTGACCTGAATGATGAGAAGAAAGGGAAGGGTTGCTGTCACCTGAGACCTTGGGGATCAAAACAGACAGGCCTCAAACAGACAGGAATTGTGTGTTAATGAGGGAAATGGTCACTTACAGGGAGAACTAAAGAAACCCAGCAGAAAATGGAACAAGGAGAGCTGTGGTAGTTTGACCCTGATTCTGAGTGCTCGGGAGGACTGGATCAAGAGGTATCCTCTTGACATTGTGGAACTTGTTTGTTAGGAAGGTTAATATGATGTCAGTTACAGGAGGAATGGACCTAACTAGGGAGATGGATCAGAATTTGGAGATATCTAAGGATTAAAGAGAGGTGGCTGTTCAGAATATTTTATGTTTGGGATGTCTGCTTATTCCATGATGTTTCCCCTAATATGTCTTCTCCCCCTGTTTTGCTGATGACTTTTTTAGCTGATCAGTCTTCCTGTGGATTCCTCTTGTTCTGTGTGTACATTTTGTGGCTTCTCTTCTCAAAGTTCCATCTGTTCCCTTAGTTGATATTTAAAAACATCTACTTGTATCGTGCACATCTTGTTGCTTTTATCTCATCATTCTCACTCTAGGAGCTTTTTTTCCCAAGCACCTGTTTTTCATTTCCTTCCAGCATGGAAGAACAGACCTAAAAGCCAAGAGTCGCCATCAACAGAGGCCATTTCTGGTGACAGATTACCCAGCAGCATGAACCTGGAAAGATACACAATGGGTGATTCCTGGTGTTCTACCATATCGGATGACTGGAAATCTGAGGATGAATCTGAAAAGCAGAAGATGTACAGTGTTAGTGTGGGGCCAGTGGAATATGAACAAGGGCAACTAGTGACCCCGGATGGGGATTGGGAAAATGCTGAAGTTGTGGGGAAATGCAGCTTCTATTCCGACTTTGTTTCTTCACAGAGATTTCTTATCAAAGAACATTTTAATAAACTGACTCAGGAGTTCACAGTTTACAGCATAATTTTGTTTTTCAGAATCATCAGGAAATCTTGGTAGAAAAGAAATCTTGTAAAGGCAATCCATGTGGAAAAGTCCTGGAAAAATTGTGTAAGTTGAATGAGCCCGGTAAATATACCAACCAGAGCATATACTTTTCTACACATGAGATAATTAATACTGGAGAAAAATGTTACGGATATAAGGAAAGTGGGAATTTTTTTGCCCATAGGTCACACCTCTCTCAGTTCATGAGAACTCATGGTAGGGAGAAGTCCTATGAATGTAATGAATGTGGGAAAGCCTTTAAGAAGCTTTCATCTCTTTCTCACCATCTAAGAAATCTCAGTAGAGAAAAAGCCTATGAATGTAATGAATGTGGGAAATCTTTCTGGCAGAGTGTTCACCTCATTTTGCACCAGAGAATTCACACTGTTGAGAAACCTTATAAATGTAATAAATGTGGAAAATCTTTTAGCCAAAATTCTCACCTTAATGTACATCAGAGAACTCATACTAGAGAGAATCCCTATAAATGTGACGAATGTAGAAAATCCTTCAGTGGACGGTGTAATCTTAATGTGCACAAGAGAACACATACTGGAGAGAAACCCTACAAATGTAATGAATGTGGGAAAACTTACAGTTTTCATTTATCCTTCACTCAACGTAAGAGAACACACACTGGAGAGAAACCGTATGAATGTCATCAGTGTAGGAAAGCTTTCAGTCAAGGTTCTCACTTCACTGGGCACCAAAGAACTCATACCAGGGGGAGGAAATTACACATTTCATTTTAATTCACAAAAGCTATACAAGTATATGTAGATTTTGTCTTTTTTAACCATTTCCAGAGAAGGGCTGAGACTGGGTGGTATTTGATACCTGGGTAAATTGCCAATGAAAAATAATTAGTAAAATCAAGACTCCCTTCGATAATACTAGTTAATTCAATCAACCAGTGTGGGAAAGGCCGTTGCTGAGAAGTCAGAATAGGTTGATGATATTTGACTCAAAGACTGAATGTACTATTTCAAAGAGCCAGAGTGCTATGATTTACTTCTTTGTTCTCCAATGATAGAAAGTTAGGGTACTTCTAATTTGTTTCAGGAAGTCACCATAAACTGTTATTATGAACACTGTGTAGAAATACGGAAAGCACCTGTAATGTGTACTGAGAAGTGCAGAATTGTTGTGGCTGTGTTATCCTATGTGTGCATCTGGACAAGGGCTTAGAAGAAAACAGAAATGAACATAGCTAATTTAATAAGAGTCTGGGAATACTGGGCCTTTTTATGTTTCTCTAAAAATTGGTACAGTTTTACAACAAATAAAAATACAAGGAGGAGGGGCTTCCCTGGTGGCGCAGTGGTTGAGAGTCCGCCTGCCGATGCAGGGGACACAGGTTTGTGCCCCGGTCTGGGAGGATCCCGCATGCCGCGGAGCCGGTGGGCCCATGAGCCATGGCCGCTGAGCCTGCGCGTCCGGAGCCTGTGCTCCGCAGCGGGAGAGGCCATAGCAGTGAGAGGCCCGCGTACCGCAAAAAAAAAAAAAAAAAAACAAAAAACCAAGGAGGAGAAAGAAGCTCAAATGTCAGTCTGAATCATTAGAAATGGGTGCACTAAAGTAGCAAAAACAAGAAGAAATGGAAATAAATTTAGCGCTAAACACAAGAAATTAGAAAAAAAATATTTCTAATCAAGGCAGAAACAAGGATGTAATAGTGATAAAAGGAGAAAATACATGGTAAAAGATGATTCTGAGAAAAACAAACTATAAATTCCAAACTAACACGATCAAGAAAAATAACACACAGATTTGCACCATTGGGAATGAAAAGGGAAATAAACATAGAGAAAATTATATCATAAGATTTGTACATTTTTGTGTTAACACACCTGAAAAACTTAGATGAAAAAGACAGTTTTCTAGGAAAACATAATACTGACTGAAGAAGACACGGAAAACCTAATAGACTAAACATTTCAGAATAAATTGAAAAAGTTCTCAGGGAATGACTCCACAAAATTTCAAGCCCAAGCTATTTTACCACTGAATTATTTCCACCTTCAAGAAATAGAAAACTCTTTGATATACAACTATTCCAGAACATATAGAGAGTTGAATGCTACCTCTTTTGTGATACCAGTCTGTCAAAGCTCAAAGAAAGAAAAAGGCCAATATCTCTCAGGAATATTAACGCAAAAGTTCCAGATCAGACATTACAGCGAGTACACCTGGATTTAGGAACAATCACTCCAGTAAACGGGTACTTTGTATTAGGAAATATACAACTACCATGCTCCATTTGAATCAAGCAGTGGAGAAAAACAAGTCATCTCAATGATTAATGAAAAAGAAGCTGATAAAATTTAATATTTATTATTTCGGGGGAGAAAAAAACCCTGGTAAAGGAAAAAGTATTTTTTGTTTGTTTGTTTGTTTTTACGGTACGCGGGCCTCTCACTGTTGTGGCCTCTCCCTGTTGCGGAGCACAGGCTCCGGACACGCAGGCTCAGCGGCCATGGCTCACGGGCCCAGCTGCTCCGCGGCATGTGGGATCTTCCCGGACCGGGGCACGAACCCGCATCCCCTGCATCGGCAGGCGGACTCCCAACCACTGCGCCACCAGGGAAGCCCGGAAAAAGTATTTTTATAATATGATGATATCAGGCTTAATGGTGGCACTAGAGCTGAGGTTGGCAAACTAGGGCCCACAGGCCAAATCTGGCCCATGTGTTTTTGTAAGTAAAGTTTTGTTGGAACATAGCATGTACCCACTCATTTCCATGTTGTCGGTAGCTGCTTTATGAGGTAGAGTAGCTGTGAAAGAGGTCGCGTGGCCTGAAAAGCCAAAACGCCAGAAAAGCTTTGCCAATCCCTGATCTAGAGCCGTTCCTGTTCCATTCAGGAAGGACCAAGGCAAGGTTGCTCACCAGTCCTTATGTATGAGCAGGCAGTTCGCAAAAGGAGTACATATGGACAATAAATACATGGAAGAGTGTATGCGCTCATCAATCATCAAAGAGATATAAATAAAAGTGATAAAAGTATATACTTGGGGACCTGTTATGAGGGAGGCAGTATCCCAAGCATTCAGTCTAAGTAACCTCATTTAATTCAAAAATCCTAGTAAGGAAGTTCTGTTTAGACTGCAGAAAATTCAGTCCCAGGAGGCTAACTGACAGGTAAAGACTGGCAAGGATTTTAAAAGACTGTGTTGGACGTAGGCAAAACTAGTAGGGAAATGGACCCTATTATTCAGCACCCATGGATGGTTATATGGGTGCACCCTCTTTATAGGGTGGTCAGGTTAGAAGTGTTCATATGTAAAGTTGATTCAGCAGTCTCACCCGTGGAAATAACTGCCCAGTTACGAACGCACACGGGCCTGAGACCTTTGTTATAGCACCGTTTGTAACAGCAAAATAAGAAATGCTCACCAATAGGAGAATGTTTAAGTAACTATCGTGCAGAAATTAAATGGCATATTGTTGGGAGACAAAATTAGGTTCATAACAACCTGGATGATCCCAACTCTATGAAACCACAAATCTCAGGGGAACTCTGTGGGAGAACGTCACCCACATGCTGACACTGATTATCTATGGGTAATGGGACTTCTAAGCAATGTTTGCTCTACCTTTTCCTAAGCGATTTTGTTTACAGTGAATGTGTACCATTTGATACACATGCGGCTTACTTATTCAGCACAGTTCCCAGAATAAGTAACTTCTCAGCCTGTGTCTGGTTTCTGCCCGCCTCTGAATGCTCCCACCGTAGCACTGTCCCAGGTGTTCACCCTGCTTGGCTTGCACTGGCCCTGTTCTGGTTCCTGGAATCTTGGCAAGGTGCCTGCAAATGTTTTTCCCTCCATCTGGAACCACAGTCCACCCAGCATAACCTTTGGGAAGCTGAGACCCATCCTTCTGGTCTGGGCTTAAACATCACTTTAGAAAGGACATTCATGACCAACCAGACCTAGCTGACCCTTCGTCACACCATTTATCAGAGTTTGCGAAGATTTGTTTACCCGTTTATTCTTCAAACAGCAGGTAGAATTCCTGCTGAAACGTTAACTCCTGTCATGCCAGCCTCTGTGGAGAAAGTTCCCATTTTATCCAGAATTTAAGACTCAGATCCTTAACAGCTTACTGGGGCCCTCACCTGTGATTCTCCCCCTGACGACATTTTAATCACAGAGGTAGCTTTAAAGAAAATGACAACACCAAACTTGTTTCCAGTGAAGATGTAGGAGTGCATGAACAATCTTAGCTCCCAATGTAACAATGAGTAAAACAAAGTTTAAAAATTATACTCTCCTACGGTACACTACCAAAGAGGGGCTGGGAGCAAGGAAGCCTTGATGCATTTCAAGGATGTGGCCCCTTCACAGGTGAGCACGCTGGGGACAAGCACCTGGTCTGGGTGCAGGTAGGCCTCAAAATTGGCTAGAGCAACTCTGAACAAAGAAGGAGAGAGCAGCAGAGCCCTGGACAACTGTGAGCGGGTGGAACAGAGCCCCAAACTTGGGGCAGGAAGAACTCCAAGTGCAAAAGTAATTTTCTCATCCTGAGAATCCCCTTAGCCTAGAATTTTGCTGTGTACCCAGAACAGTGAAGTGCTCATATCTTAGATGCACCATTGAATCATTTTTGACAAATGCATATCAAGACACAACATTTCCATTACGCTAGCAAGTTCTTTCATATCCCTTGCCTCAACCTGATAAAAGGCATCTACAAAAACCTATAGGTAATATCACACTCAATAGTAAAAAACGGAATGCTTTACCCCTAAGATGAGAACAAGACAAGGATGTCTGATCTCACCACTTCTATTCAACATTGTAATGGAGGTTCTAGCTAAGGCAATTGGCAAGAAAATGGAATAAAAGGAATCCGTATTGGAATGGAAGAAGTAAAATCTGTTATTTACAGATTAAATGATCTTCAATGTAAAATATCTGATGGAATCAAAAAAGAAAAAAAAACTATTAGGACTAGCAAGTGAGTATAGCAGGATTGCACAATACAAGATCAATATTCAAAAATCCCTGGTGGTCCAGTGGTTAAGACTCTGCGCCCCCAATGCAGGGGGCCCAGGTTCGATCCCTGGTCAGGGAAGTAGATCCTGCATGCTGCAACTAACATAGCCCGCATGCCGCAACTAGAGATCTGGCACGTGGCAACGAAGATCCCGCATGCCACAACTAAGACCCAGTGCAGCCAAATAAGTAAATAAATAAATATTTTTTTTTTTAAAAATTGCAGGGAGCTCCCTGGTGGTCTAGTGGTTAAGGTTCAGCACTGTCACTGCCATGGCCTGTGTTTTGCTATAAAAAGAGGAACATTTTCAGTGTTATTGGCCACAGTAACTTCTTCTTGTTGTTGTTGTTAATGATGTTCTTCTAGAGATTTTATGTGAGAATAATTTCCTTAGGTAAATATCCAGTTATTTTGGAAAGATCTTTTTCCATTTTGTTTTTGTTGTTTTTTAGACAGTTGAAATAACAAAAATCCTAAGTACTCAAAAAAATTAATTGCAGAGAGTTCCCTTGTGGTCTAGTGGTTAGGATTTTGTGCTTTCACTGCCGTGGCCTGGGTTCAAATCCCTGGTGGGGGAACTGGGATTCCTCAAGCTGTGCATGCAGTGGAAGCATGGAGTCCTGTCTTTTACTTTGTTTATGGTGTCTTTTGAAGAAAAGAAGGATTTTAAAAAGTGTCTTTTTTCTTTCATTGTTTGTGTTTTATGTCTTCAGTTCAAAATCCCAACTACGTTTGGGTCCTAAAAATAGTATCTTGTATTTTCTCCTAAAAGACTTTCTAATCAGCTTAATTGCAATGTAATTGACACATAATAAAACTGCACATGGACTTCCCTGGTGGTGCAGTGGTTAAGAATCTACCTGCCAATTCAGGGGACACGGGCTCAATCCCTTGTCCTAGAAGATCCCACATGCTGTGGAGCAACTAAGCCCATGCGCCACAACTACTGAGCCTGTGCTCGAGAGCCTGTGAGCCACAACTACTGAGCTCATGCGCTCTGGGGCGTGTGTGCCGCAAATACTGAGCCTGCGTGCCACAACTACTGAAGCCCTTGTGCCTAGAGCCTGTGCTCCGCAACAAGAGAAGCCACCACAATGAGAAACCCATGCACCGCAATGAAGACTATCCCCTGCTCACTGCAACTAGAGGAAGCCCGAGCGCAGCAACGAAGACGCAACGCAGCCAAAAAAATAAATAAATAAAAATAAACTGCACGTATTTAAAGTGTACAATTTCATAAATTTTGACCTTTTTAAAAAATATTTTATTTGTGGCTGCATCGTGTCTTAGTTGCAGCACGCGGGATCTTCACTGCGGCATGCAGGATCCTTCGCTGGGGTGCGCGGGCTTCTCTCTCTAGTTGAGGCACACAGGCTTAGTTGCCCTGCAGCACGTGGGATCTTAGTTCCCTGACCAGGGGTCGAACCTGCGTCCCCTGCATTGGAAGGCAGATTCTTTACCACTGGACCACCAGGGAAGTCCACTTGACTTTTTTTTTCCCCTTGACTTTTTTTTTAAAAATTATTTTTCTTTTGGCCACGCCATGCGGCTTGTGGGATCTTAGTTCCCCTATCAGGGATTGAACCCGTGCCCCCTGCAATGGAGGTGCTGAGTCTTAACCACTGGACCTCCAGGGAAGTTCCAATTTTGACGTTTAAATCTGTAAAACCATCACCACAATCAAGAAAATGAATATGACCATCACCCCCGCACGTTTCTTCATGCCCCTTGAAGTCCCTCCTCCTACCTCTCCACATCCTTCCCCATTCCTCTGTTCCCAAATGACCACAGGTCTGCTTTCGGTTACTATAGATTAGCTTGAATTTTCTAGACTTGTATATAAATGGAATGATATGTTGCATACTCTTTTTTTTTGGGAGGGGGAACTGGCTTCTTTTACTTAGCATAATTATTTTGATATCCATCCATGTTGTTGCATGTATCAATAGGTCATTCCATTTTACTGCTGACTAGTATTCCATTTTATGGATCTACCACAATTTGTTTATCCAGTCATTTGTTGGTGGACATTTGGGTTGTTTCCAGTTTGGGGCTATTACAAATAAAGCTGCTATGAACACTAGTATAGTGTACAAGTCTTTGTATGGACATATATTTCCTTTTGGATAAATAGGATTAAAACATCTGGATCATACAGTAGGTGTAAGTTCAGCATTTGAAGAAACTGTCATTTTGTTTTTCAAAGTGGTTATACCATTTTACATTCCCATCAGCAAAGTATGAGAGTTCCAGTTCCTCCACATCCCCATCAATATTTGGTATAGTCAGTCTTTTTGATTTTTGCAACTCCAGTAGATGTGTATTGGATTCTCGTTGTGTTTTTGTTTTGTTTTGTTTTGTTTTGCGGTACGTGGGCCTCTCACTGTTGTGGCCTCTTCCGTTTATGGAGCACAGGCTCTGGACGCGCAGGCTCAGCGGCCATGGCTCACGGGCCTAGCCGCTCCGCGGCATGTGGGATCTTCCCGGACCGGGGCACGAACCCATGTCCCCTGCATTGGCAGGCGGACTCTCAACCACTGCGCCACCAGGGAAGCCCTGTTTTTTTTAAAATAAATTTATTTATTTAATTTATTTATTTTTGGCTGTGTTGGGTCTTTGTTGCTGCGCGTGGGCTTTCTCTAGTTTTGGTGAGCAAGGGCTACTCTTCATTGCGGTACTTCATTGCGGGCTTCTCATTGCAGTGGCTACTCTTGTTGCAGAGCAGGGGCTCTAGGTGCGCGGGCTTAAGTAGTTGTGGCACGCAGGCTCAGTAGTTGTGGCTCACGGGCTCTAGAGCGCAGGCTCAGTAGCTGTGGTGCATGGGCTTAGTTGCTCTGTGGCATGTAGGATTTTCCCAGACCAGGGATTGAACCTGTGTCCCCTGCATTCTTAACCACTGTGCCACCAGGGAAGCCACTGATTGTGGTTTTAATTTATATTTCTCTAATTACTATTGATGTTGAGCATCTTTTCAAGTACTTGTTTGTCATTTGCCCATCTTCTTTCATGAAAATATTTTACCCTTTTTTCAAAAATTGGGTTCTAATTGTTGATCCACTTTAATTTTTGTACACGGTGTGAGTTAAGGATCAAAGTTCTTTTTTTAAAAATTGTTGCAAAGGCTATCCTTTTCCCACTGTGTTGCCTTCTGTGCCATTGTAAAAAATCAGTTATCCATAGATGTATGGGCTTATTTCTGAACTATATATTCTGTTTCATTGATGTATCTGTTTATACCAATACCATGCTGTTTCGATTATGTACTTTATAATAATTTTTGAGCTCAGATAGTGCTACCTCTCCAATTTTCTTCATTTCTGAGTTGTTTTTATTATTCTAGGTCTTTGCATTTTCATACGATTCCATGTCTACAAAAACTGCTGGGATTTTGATTGGAAGTGCATTGAATCTATATATTTGAAGATAATTGACATCCTAACAATATTGAGTCCTCTAACATATGAACAAGTATATTTCTCTATTTGTTTAGGTCTTCTTTAATTTATGTCAGCAATATTTTGTTTTCAATGTATGAATTCTTCACATCTTTTGTCACATTTATCCCTAAGTATTTCATAGTTTTTGATGTTGTGGTAAATGGTATTTTTACTATTTTCAATTTCCAGTTGTTCATTACAAGCATATAAAAATGCAATTGTTGGGACTCCCCTGGCTGTCAAGTGGTTAAGACTTTGCATTGCAGTGCAGGGGGGTGCAGGTTCGATCCCTGGTTACAGAGCTAAGATCCCACATGCCTCATGGCCAAAAAACCAAAACATAAAACAGAAGCAATACTGTAACAAATTCAATAAAGACTTTTAAAAAATGGTCCACGTCAAAAAAATCATGCAAAAATAATAATAATGCAGTTTTAAAATAATGCATTAGGACTCCATGCTTCCACTGCAGGGGGCCGGGTTCGATTCCCTAGTTGGGGAACTAAGATGCCACATGCCACATGGAAAAAAAAAAAACAACACTGAAAGGATAAATCTTTCCTTATATATGGAGCAAAAAATGCAAGTTGCAGATGAAATCTTATGCATTTATATGAATGCAAAACGTGCTTTGTATTGCTTTCGAATACAGGCATGTAAAGTTTCAGGAAATGTATGGAGTGATCCACATCTCATTCAGGATAGTGGCTGCCTCTGGAGGAAGGGGGGTTTCTATTGGCGAGGGAAACACAGGTGTTTCAGCCTGTAGGTTGATTTTTTTTTTTTTTCAGCGTAGGAGTGTGTTCACAGGGTTTCATTGAATCTCTGACGAGTTTACTGTATTTTACATGTTTTTCTTAAAAGAAAAACAAGCAGACGTCTAACGTTAAATTCCAGAGATGTGAGAATTTGGATGCTGAATGGTGAACTGGTGGCAAAGAAAAGCTGTGGAAAGGGGAGCTTCTGCATGGTCACCAGCAGTAGAGAAGCATCTTGACGTCCTTCTGCGGGGACTCAGAATCCCATAGTGTTGACCTTAGTGACTCTTGGACTCTTAGCTGGAGAAGATGAGTTAATCCTAGGATTTGAGAGCATAAGGTAACTTCAAGTCTACCTGACTTGTGCTAGTTATGATACTATTGGCGACCCTACAACCCAGTTCATAAAATACCCTACTTGTTCCAAGTAATGTATCCTGGACTCCTCCTCCCTTTACCTTAAAAAAAAAGAAAAAAATTAAGTTTTATTTATTTATTTTTGGCTGCATTGGGTCTTCCTTGCTGCGTGCCGGCTTTCTCTAGTTGTGGCCAGTGCGGGCTACTCTTCATTGTGGCGTGCAGACTTCTCATTGCGGTGGCTTCTCTTGTTGCAGAGCATGGGCTCTAGGTGCGCGGGCTTCAGTAGTTGTGGCTCATGGGCTCTAGAGCGCAGGCTCAGTAGTTGTGGCACACGGGCTTAGTTGCTCTGCAGCATGTGGGATCTTCCCAGACCAGGGCTCGAACCTGTGTCCCCTGCATTGGCAGGTGGATTCTTAACCACTGAGCCACCAGGGAAGCCCCCCCCCCCCCCTTTACCTTTTATTCTTATCTGGTTATGAGGAAATGGAACCAGCTGAAGCCCTTCACGTGGCATGGGGTGACCACATTTTGGGCACCTCTCAGAGGAAGGGCATGTCCACAGACAACCTAGATTCTCCTACTGCTCTGGTCTCTCCCCACTCAGAAACCTCAGTAACAGCTCAGACGTAGCCCAGACTTCCATAATGTGGCATCCAAGATGGCTGTTCGCCCCAGCGTTTGCCACCTCATGACAGAGAGAACAAGGTAGCATCCAACAAGCTGGGGTGCCTGAAGTAGGAGAGGGCCTGGGTATGAGGGAAGCAGTATCATCACACACCTGTAACCCACTCCCCACCGGGCCTTGGTGAACTGGTCTGCGTTGAGAGGCCTCCTCCATGCCCTTCCTTGTTCTGGGTATTACAGACTGGACTGCAGCCCATGATGCACAACCTTTAACCTACTGCCTGTTGGCGCTACCTTTTGAACGCTAACATTTCCACAGTCTGACCACGGATCACCACCCACGTTGATTACTGCATTGGTACAAAGGTCACTCTGGTCCTTCCCTCACCCTCTTTAACTCTGCTCTCCACACGGAAGCCAGAGTGAGTGATCCTTTGAGGAGGCCAGAGCCCATGACTGCTCTGCTCAGAACCATGCCCTGGCTCACAGCCAGAGCCATTCCGATGCCCCTAAGGCTCTCTGCAATTGGCCACTCTCTCTCTGACCACCATGCTGTCCCCCCAACTAATCAGTCGAAACTAGGGTGGAGAAATGAACAGGCATGGCGAATAAGGAGCAAGGAGGAAGGGGCTAGGGAGCTCTGAGCAAGGGTCACCCCCAACACAGCTGGGAAGGAGGCCTCGGTCCAGCGGACTCAAATTCGTCTCGGTAACAAGGAGTAGGGCTTCATATGTGAGGGGAAGCTCAAAATTAGGTTCCTTGTCCGAAAAGGGTATCCTAACAACCACTTCCTTACAATCTTTTAACTACTGAACGAAAAGGAAAGTGCTCAGACTTCAACCAAGTTCCCACTGCTAAGTGCGGCTACAGCGAGCCGCCGTTTTACGGACGGGCAAACTGAGGCTCGCCGACCGGCGATTTACCGAGGCCCCCTAACGTCAGGCAGCGGTGGCTGGGGAGCGCGGTCCGCGGCTGGGAAAGCACCGCCCGCCTCGCCGAGGTCTCTGGCACGGCGGTCGGGGTAAATCCCTAGAAGGAGGAACTCGGAGGCCGAGCACCTCCAGGAACTTGCCAAGGTCTAACCGGAAGCGCTCCGCCTAGAACTACCACTCCCAGCAGCCTGCGCGGCGCGTCCCGGTCGACGCCGGGCCGGGGTGGGTAGGGGGAGCGACCGCCATTGTCCGCTGCTGAGGTGAGGCGGTCGCCCAGTCCGTGGGGTTGCTGCTGCTGCCGCTGCCGCTGCCGCTGCCGCTGTCCGGGAGGTCGGAAGAACGGGTGGAGAGAGCCGACGCCTACACTCGCGGCGGGCGCGACGCCAGGGCAGGTCCCTCGGCCCGCCTACGGCCTCGCGGCCGCGCTGGAACAACTGGGCGGGCCTGGGTGAGCCCTGCGCGTCGGGCCTTTGTCCTCCGGGCGGGAACCCCAGACGCACGGGCGAGCCGGGCCGAACGTCCGCGACGAAGCAAACGCGAGCTTGTTAAGTCGCCCGCGAAGAGCGGCGGGCACTGGCCCTCAGGGGTGCGAGGCCGGTGGTTGCGAACCAGGTGAGTCCGGCCGTTCCCGGGACGGGCTGAGAGCAGCGCATCCGCGGCAGGGTTGCGGAGGAAATCCGGGGTGGGAGGCCAGGAAGCAGGAGGCGAAGACCCCTCCGAGGCCGTTCCGGGGAGTCCACCTTTCCTTCCCTGGCGGGCGTTTCTCGTACGAGTCCGTTCTCATCTGACGCAGAGGCAGGTCAAAAGGGGGTTGGGAACAGCCCAGGGCTCCTTTAAACGTGCAGTGACCGAGGACTTTGTCAAGTTGCAGGCAAGAGTGCAGAATACTCAGTGTGCCGACTTGGAGTTCGGGCGCAGATCCCGGTGCTCCTGGTGCCCAGTGGGCGTCCCAGTGCTTTATGCACGCTCCCAGGAATCCGCAGAGCTCTGCCAGTGGGCGTCGGGCCCTCAGAGAGGTGCAGGACTTGCATAAATAAGCCTAGAACTTAGGGAGTTGGGGATGGTCTGGGCTCCAAACCCGGCTTTCTTTTGGCCTCTGCACCAGCAGAGACAGACAGACTTGGGCCTGGTAGGTCTTCAAGGTGGATTTTTTTTTTTGTAAGGTAAAGTTTACGTAACGTAAAATTAACCATTTAATCGTACAAGTCAGTGATTTTGTTGTGCTTTCAGAACGTTGTGCAGTCATAACCACTATAATTCCAGAACATTTTCATAACAACCCCCAAGGAAAAAACCCCTGAACCCATTAAGCAGTCATTCCCCCGTTCCTCCTTTCTGCTCTAGACAGCCACTTACATGTGAAGGCTGTATGTAGATTTTATAGTAATTTTCGTTAAATCAACAGAAAAGCTACCTTGTCCTTGTCAGTAGCTGTCTCTTGAGAACTGCTGACAAATTTCTGCTCTCTTATTCTGGAACGTGCCCACTTTTCAGCTAATTCTTGTCACCTTTCATTTCTCTTAAGAAATTCTGTTGTGTTTTTGACATGTAAATTGTATTCTTATAATGCTCTGTAGGAGTCTTTCGTTGTTTCTGTGGATGTGTTCTCTTTATTCCCACTGGATCTTCTGTGAGGAGAGACCATTTTTTGTCTTTTTACACTTTTTATTACTAGGTGGGTATTGCAGTTGATTTCAGTAATCACCCAAATCCACTGCTCCTGGGCAAGCTCCTGGTGGATTAATCCTGCAGGATGGCAGCCATCAACCCGTGGGCTTCCTGGGGTGAGTACAAATCTTGTTTCTTCTGGGCCTCCCCAGCAATGATCTGCTGGAGAGGGGCTGAGGGCTTTTGGGATTGGGGAGGGGGGTGTCTCTCTGTCTTCGTATAGAATTAGAACTGAGTGAGATTTCTTTAAAAAGTTGGTTCTTTGTATTAAAGTCAATGTAATTTTTGTGTATTTCATAGTCATCTCCTGAGAAGTCTCATTAGTTTTAAGAGATTTTCTAGTGATTTTTATGACAGTCGTACGTACAACCAAAATTTCTCTACTACTCCCGTATTTTTTTACTATTATTATTGTTTCTTATTATATAGCAGTGGTTTATGATATAAGAACAATGTTAAAATAGTGTCAGTGGTGTGTTTTATCTTTAAGTGAGCTTTCATGTATCTGTCATTAAAGATATCAAAGGAGTATCTTTTTACTAATATTTTTTAAAAATTAAGTAATGTTAAATTTTATCAAATACCTCTCTAGCCTGTTTAAGGAGTTCTGTCCTTAATTGTTCTGTTGCTGTATCATATCAATAAAATTCCTGAAAGTGACCCACCTGTGCATTTCTGCTATAAGTCTAGCTTATGTTGGGTTTGTTTCACACATCCTTGGTCTCTACTTATGGAATTTTGTTTTGCGCATTAGTGAGACAGTTCTCCTTTTCCATTTGTAGCCTTTTGTCACTAGGATTGGTGTCACAGTTCTTTCCTTTCCTTGTCCTAACCGGATCCTCTGATGCAGGTATCTTTACGGACCAGTCCTGGGGGATGGCGGCTGTTGACCCGTGGGCCTCCTGGGGTGAGTCAAGAACTTTTGTCCCCGGACTTCCCTGGTGGTCCAGCAGTTAAGACTCCACACTTCCATTGCTGGGGATGCGGGTTCCATCCCTGGTCGGGGAACTATGATCCGACATGCCTCATGGTGTGGCAAAAAAACAACTTGTGTCCCCATCAGCCACATTGGTTAACATGTTGTGGTCTCTCCCAGCAGTAACCTGCCATTGCCAGGGAATTAGAGCTGGGGAGGAGGGGGCCGGGGGCGTGGGGTCTGGTCCAGCTCTGTCTCTGGGCAGAGCTGGAACAGAGAGGGACCAGAACACTCCACTGGGGGGTACAGTGTGATGATATCTCCAGGACAGGATGCATGAGAATGAATGTGTGGCCACTTAGGGCTCAGGCCTAGAAAGTCTGTGAAGAGACACTTTGTCTAAGACAGTACCTCAGCAAGGGGAGATGGTTCATGTGTTTAGGCACATTCTTTAATTTCTCGGCCCCACTGCTTTCATCTGTAACATGAGGAGGTAGGGTTTTTCCCTTGCCCAAAGGGGAAGGACAGGGTCAGGAGGTGGGCCTCATGTGGTCACACTTCTGGGAGGGAGAACTGCCTCTGTGACTTCACTTTCCTCCCCCAGCTCTGTGTCCTCAGGACTCTACCTGGTGCGTGGAGAAGACCCCTGAGGAGAGAAGGAGGGCCCCCAGGCTTCCGACAGCCCAGGCCCAGGTGAGATGGGGTTTCTGCTTTTTCGTGAAGGGTTGCCCTGTTCCCTAAGGTGTTCAGGGTGTTCCCGGCCATCCCAGTCGATGTACTTCCTCAGTTTACCACAGCTAGGGTTTGGGTAGAGAAGGAATCAGCTAGAAGTTTATTGATTCCTGAGCACAGGTCGGGAGAATTCTGTTTTCCACGACTTGCAGCCTCACTGTCAACCAGCCTGTTCAGAGTCCTGAGCCCCAGCTGTGCTGTGGGCTGTTTGGTGGATAAGGGGCAACCCCCTTTTGGCTAGCAGCCCCCTCCTCTGTTTCCCTCCCACCTTCCCTCATGTATTTAGTGCCTGATCAGATTGATGATGTCTGCTGGGCTCTGTGCTTACTGGGAGGAGAACAAGGTGAAGTGCTAGCCCCCATCCTGAGGAGCTCCCATGCCACTTTCCAGGGTGGTTCAGTCAACTGCTGAGACCTCACCATCTGCTTAGTGCTGCACATGGGGTTTAGGACACAAGCCAGAGGTGCTTAGGGAGGCCCTGAGCCCTGGAGCAGCTGAGCACAACTGATGCCTTGGGAGAGTCTGCATAGAGGCCGTGGGGCACAGAGCACCTGGGGTCCTTTTGCTGTGGAGAGGAGGCTGCCTGGGAGATAGAACACCCCTGAGCCAAGGGGTAAAGGGAACACATCAGCCGGGTGGGCATAGCCTGCTGTGCAGGAATCTGGCCTCCTGTAGCACCATGGGGACACACCGCATGACCAGCATCTGGGTGAAGGCTGACCATAATTAGATTTTAGGCCAAAGAGGCCAGGACAAACCCAGCCGCATCCTGAATGCCCGCCACCGAGCTGGGTCTCCATCCTGGTGGTAATGAGAAGCCTCAGAAGTGTTGGGAGCAGGAGGAACCAGGGTCTAGAATGTGGCTGGAAAGTTGCCTCTGGCAGGGGAGTGGAAAGAAGCGGGGCTGTGGGAAGCAGGCTGGCGTATCAGGCTTCAGTCTGACCAGCACCCGGAAGCCAGATCTGAGAGGTATAAGGGAGTTGAAGCAGGAGGACTTCGTGACTGTAAGGGCACAAGGGTGGCTCCCGAGAGAAATAGGGCAGCACAGTTCATGATGTTGGACAGGTGTCATCTCCCTCCTCCCCTCTTGCTCAGCCCCCTTACTTGAGGCAGCCACTTAAAAAAATTTTTTTAATAAAAGCTTTATTAAAATATTAATGTACCATAAAGTTCAACTTTTTAAAGTATGTAGCTCAGTGGGTTTTAGTATATTCACAGAACTCTGCAACCATCACCAGTATCTAATTCTAGAACATTTTATCATTCCAAAAAGAAACCCTATACCCATTAGTAGTTACTCCCTGTTTCCCCAACTCTCAGCTCCTGGCAACCACTAATCTGCTTTCTCTGTATTTGCACATTATGGGCATTTCACATAAAGGGAATCATATAATATATGGCCTTTGTGTCTGGCTTTCAAGGGTCCTGTATGTCATATCGTTTATCAGTATTTTATTTCTTTTCATGACTTGGAAGTAGCCGTTTTTAACTTACGTTTCAGTTTCTTAGGGTTTTTTCTAAATGAGAGATTTTTATCCTAGTTCTTCACATTTACATGTACTCTAATGATTGTCTGCTGTGAAAGACAAAAATAGTTTCATTACTATATTTAGAGTTTTCATTTCTAAGTTAAAATAATGAATCAAGCAAATGTGAGATACTGTGATATAAAAATGTTAATAACATCTTTGCTTAGCTTTACGCCTCCTGCCAAGTTAAAAAAAAAACTAACCTCCCACGGTTTCAAGGCTGACTGGTGAAGCACGTCGTGAGTATGCTGTCCCCACGTCACAGCACTGCCGTCTCAGGTCTGAGCCACGTAATGAGGGCATCACAGCTTGGGTGACTGGTGTTCGTTGCTCTTACAACGTGCGGTCATTTGCAGACAATCGATAGTGAAGCTAGACTAGGCTGAAAGATGGGCCCTGATCAGTTGCTTGGGAACAGAAGTTAGCTGTAGTGAAGTGCTGTGAAGAAAATAACCACTGTGCTGCACTCTGCTGTCCATTTATATGAGGGTTTCTGAGAGTTATTAGAGTTAATGCCGAGAAAATAAAATGGAGAATTAAAATAACACCACCCTCTAATGTCTGAAGAGTTGTGATTTGTGAGCATGTACTCCTGGCCCCTTCCCACACCCACTTTGGATCTTTCCCTGTGGGAAACTCAAGACTTGAACGTGTGAGTTTTGTATTAAGTGAGGTCTTGGGAACACAAACAAGAGCGCCTTATCCCTCTATTGTTCCCTCCAAATTAAATATTTATTGAAATAAAGCATTCACCTGGTGAAAATATCAAATGCTGTCATCCCTTGTTATCTGAATAGTCCGATCTTACAAACATGTTGGTTAGTGAAGTTTCAGCTAGTGGGAGCCCATTATTTTGATGAATAGGGAAAATAATAATAATATCCCAGCCCATATAAGAACCCCAGCCAGCCCCCCCCAAATATGGAAACTCGAACCCCCACTATAACAGTCCACCAAAGATTTCTGCACAGTAAACATTCACATAAAACACCAATTAATGGAATACTCTGCCTCCGTCTTTGGTTGTCTCAAGGTTGAGCACAGTTCAGTTATATTTTCCTTCTCTGCAAAGAGCTTGCCCTAAAATAATAAACAATGAAATTCTGAAGATGCCAGAGAGTATATCTGGACTTCCCCAGGTTCCATGAAGGGGCCAGTTGTCAGAGAATTCAGGTAATGCAGGAGCAATCAGATGAGATCCTTAGCTGTCAGGTAAACAGCTAAGACCCAGCTCAGCACCCTCTACATCCTCCCTTAAACCCTCCTGTAGTTTAAACGTGAGGCTGGTGTGTCAGATTTCATAAAGTGCCTTAGAATGTCTAGATAAACGATTATACTTGTGTACAAAGCAACATGTCCAAAAATGTTTACAAGAATTTGGGTGAAACGTGTTTGCAAGTCATCCTGGCAGATGATATTTGGAAAGTAGGAGTTCAGGTAAGGGTTACCTGTGAAATGGAAGGGCTCACTCCTACCTAGGGGGTGGGGCCCTCCTCTGTTCTGCTTCCTTGCTCCTAAGCATTAGGTAACTGAGACTTTCGTCTCCCAGCCCCACCTCTTGTCTCCACAGCTGGTGAGACTAGGTGCCTATCTTCTGCTATCTCTTCTGTTTCATCACCAGCCTCAGTTTTGCATTTTCTTTGCATCCCTAAGGCCTCCACGAGTTGTGGGCCCTGACATTGGGGCATATTCTGCTGGGGGTCTTTTTTCTTCCTGATTGGCAGTCCATGGGCCCTTCCAGTTTTGATGACATCTCTCAACTCTGAAAATACTTTTTATTTAAATTTTTATTTTGACAAATTCCATAACTGCAGAAAAGTATAAAAAGTGATTAAACAGACAGGTGATTAAACAAACTCCAAATTAATCATCGTTAATGTTTTGCCATATTTGCTTTTCGTTCTTTTTAGTCCCCAATCACATTCTTTTTGCACCCTTCCTGACAGCAACCACTTAAGATACGTACATAGTTAATCCATTTTCATACTCATGTAGGTAATAAACTATACAGACATTATAAGGTAATAATCTGGTTTTTTTAACAATGCTTTTTCTACATGTAGCTTTTCTACACCTTTCAAGGTCAATTTTGAGGTATATCCATGTGGTAGATGAAGGTCAAGTACATTCCTTTTGCCATATCAGAGAAGCGCACTCTGCTCATCTCTTCTGAGAATAAGCTTATAAGTCCTTCCTCCTTCCACCATTTTTCCTATTCCAAACGAAGCCCTGTGGAAGTTCTTTTAGTTTTGCTTTGTGCGCACATTTAAGTTTATCTGGGCATGCCTTGGAGGCAGCACTTTGCTGAGTTTTAGGGTGTTTGTGTTTTCCGCGTGACCAGTGCTGCCACGTGGCTCTGAAAGGGCAAAGCCCCCTCTCTGTCTCCCCACTCAGAGAAGGTGCCTATTTCCCTGCATCTTTGCTGCCACTTGACAATATTAATATCGGGTCTTTTAATTTTTGTTTACCCCAAGACCACAAAAGTTTATTGCATTATTTTAATTTGCATGTTCTTGATTGCTAGTGAGGTTGAATATCTTTAAATGAGTTATTGGCCATCTGTATTTCCTTCTTTCTCTGTGTGTCTCCCATCCCTAGATTTCTGTAGATTCTCACATTAATATGTAGGCATTTCATGCTTTCTGGATCCTGAGTCTTTGCCACATGTGGATTATCTTCTCCAAATCTGTAGCTTGTCTTTATGGTGTCTTTTATCAGTGAAATGTTTTTTGGTATATTTTTGTCAAATATATCTGTCTTTGTTTATGGCTAGTGTTTTGTGTCTTTTTTAAAGAAGTCCTGTGTTTTTAAAAAACTCCCTCCTGTTTTCCTTTATATTATTTTTCTGAGGTTGTCTGTTAGATGGCCCCCTGACTGCTGTGTTTTTTTTTATCTCTTCTTCATATTCTCTGAGCCTCTTGTATTATCCTGTCCTATTTTATACCGAATCTTTCCAATCTGGGAATTAGAAGTATAGGTCATTGGAAGTTGGATGTGACTGCTGCCTGGATTCTCTGTCCTCTTAGCTGCTAAGTTCGGTCTTTCCGCTGTGCACATGTTCCTCGTGTGTGCAGGGGCCCTCTGGTCTGTCTTTGTTTACCAGAGAAGAGCTGTGAGGCTGTGTCTGACAGATCTGCTTTGTGCACCTGAGCAGGTCTGGTTCCTGCTTGACCTGCCTCTAGGTCTCTGTCTGTCTCCCTCTTTCTCCCTCCCTCCCCTGACAAGTCTCACTCTAATCTCCGTGTGCCTCGGTGGGCCAGGATCACCAGGTCGGTCCTGCTTCCGGTTTCCTGGGTGCACAGCTGGCTGTTAGGCCACAGACCCCTCCCCCTCCCTGTGTTGGGCTGAAGGGGTCTCAACTCCAGGGTAGTCACTCATCCAGGCAGCCTGAGAACCTCCCACACTCTTGAGTGTGAGGAGCATCCAGGGAGTTTTTCCCACAAGGCAAACTGGCTGGCAGGGATGTGGGGCAACTGGCAAAGTTGTCCTGAATATAGAGGTCCTGAGTATGGACCTTGCAGCCTGATTCTCCTGGCTTCAGTGGCATTTAAGCTCAGAGCCCAGAGCCTCTCTTGGGGTCCTGCTTCCCCTGGCAGCCCCTTCTAACGTGCAGGCCTGGGGTCTCCTTTGCTCTGTTTCCTTGGTCAGCCACACTCATCTCCCCATCTTGCGGGAATGTGTAGAACACCACATGCCGACAGCCTCTTTGCTGGCCCGTTATGTCGTTTACTTTCTTAAAAAAAACTTAAGGAGATTAAAAAACTCTACGAGTTTCCTGTTGCCGCTATAACAGATTACCACAAACTTAATGGCTTAGAACAACATGAATTTATTCTCATGTTCTGGAGTCTGAAGTCTAGAATGGGTCTACAGAGTTGTGTTCCTTCTGGAGGCTCAGGGGAGAGGCTGCTTCCTTGCTTTCACTCACTTCTAGAGGCTACCTGCCATTTCTTGGCTCATGGCCCCTTCCTCCATCTTCAGTGTGCATCACTCCAACCTCTGCTTGCATTGTCTCCTTTTCTCTGACGCATGCCCTCCTACCTCTTTCACTTGTAAGGACCCTTGTGATTTCATTGAGCTCACTGGATAATCCAAGATAGTCTTCCCATCTCAACATCCTTAACGTAATCACATCTCTGTAACTATGACATCTTTTGTCATATTAAGGTAACAGTCATTAGGACATGGACGTCTTTGGCAGTGCCGTTATTCAGCTGACGACAGACACCCACATTCACCAGCCTTAGCAAATGTCACCTTCCAACTTTCTGCCTTTTCATTTATTCGGACAACCTTTAAAAAAAAAAACTAGAGTATTTTATAGCGAAGCACAGATACTGTATCATTTCACACTTCTGTGTATGTATCTGAGACATTCATACCTTTTAGAAGATAAACACAATACCTTTACACACCCAACAAAATTAACAACAGTAATTCCTTACTATTACCTAATACCAAGCCCGTATTCACTTTTCCCCACTTGTCCCCAAAATGTCTTTTGCAGTTGTTATTCAAATCAGGATCCAAGCAAGGACCACATGTTGCATGTTCTTCATGTACTGAGGAAACCAGGTCACCTGTCTTGGGTTGCCTGATTTTGCCTTTGTGATGTCCTTGGATGAGTTCCTCTATCCAGCTGTCTCCCATAGACTGGTAGTTGAGCTAGAGGATAGGGCAGATTCAGGCTTTGTATTTTGGGCAAGAGTACTTGATAGGTGGTGCTGGGTCCTTCTTACTGTCCTGCATCAGTGGGCACAGGTGGGTCTGGTTGGCCCATTTCCAGGTGATGTGATGGATTAGTGGCTGCAGGTATTGTCAGCCTGACCCCTCCATCGGACATTTCCCTTTCTGCCTTTCACCTGTGGTTTAGCAGTCATCAATGATCACTACCAATGTCCACTATTTTAGTAGGGGTTGCAGAATCTCTCTAGTGATTTCATTCCTTCTGTGTCAATTAGATGTGGTGGTTTTGTTCCTTTTTAAGTATGTGTATGGGGATCTGTTGGGGTCTTGAGAAGGGTGGGAGGTGAACTTGTGGCTCAGTCCACCAGCTTGACAGCTGCCACGGTGTGGGCTTGGACCTTGTTAACAATTGAACTTTGAAGCCATCTAAGTAGGTGCCACCCTTGAGATTAGGGAGCATGAGACGGGCACACCAGGAGCGCCCTGGGCAGGAAGCCTGGCCTACCAGCTGGTCTCCCAAGTGTGATCACTCTGAAAGTGCATTGAGTTTAGGTATGGTGCACACTTCGGTTTTGTGCACTTCTCTACCCGAATGTTAGATTTAAGTAAAAAAAGTTTACCCCAAAAATGTACAAGCAGCAGCCAGTAAGGAAACTGAGGCCTGGGCGTGTCTGTAAGAGGAAAATCAAAAAATTGGAATGGAGGAGTCCAAGGCTAAGGAGGGTTTCACTAAAGGAGGTTGTGAATAGCAGTTGTAAATGCTTTTTGGAGTTAGAGAATCACTGGAGCAGAAGCAGTTCTGTGTTTCAAGCCAGTCATGTGAAGGTGGAGGAGGAGCAGTTCAGACCAGCAGAGCAAAGTCTGCACTGAAGACCAGCATGAGGGCTGACCCTGGTCGGGGATGACTCTCAGGACAGAAAGGAAGGCCACATGTGGTGGAAGAGAAGTGATTAGCAGGCTGTGAGGAAGTGGAAGGATGCTTGGAGTGGAAGCGCACTGCACGTGTATCCATTCAGTGGGTGTTTGTCCTGGGGATGATTCTGCACTGACATGGAGGGGAGGACCGTAGTGCACAGACAGCCCAAGAGGGGGCCCTAGGAAGGAGCAGGGGCTGTGGGGTTTGTCGCTCGTTCACCTCCCGTGAAGCACAGCTCGCTCCCCAGTCCCCCTGCCACACCCTGGAAGTGCCCAGATACCTGAGGCTCACGTTGATGGCTTCAAAGGACTGTAAGGGATGCATTCATTGCAAAAATCAGACTTCCCTTTAGCTTTCTAGTGGGTATTCTTGGTTCTCTTTTTCCTAAAAACATCAGTTTGAACTTTTTCAAAATCAAAGTGCTTTGACAGCAACTGTAAGTGATTCTCTTTGGCTTGGGCTGCTCTGCTTAATCCTGTCTCACCCCTACCTCCAGTCCTTGGGTTGGAGACAGTCTGGGAGTGGAAGTGTCTCTGCTGTGGCCAGGAAGGCGGTCACCCTTCCAGGTCCTAGATCTACACGTGGAGCAGACTTGAGCCCCAGGTTCTCTGGTCTGTGACCAGGGCTCAGAGTCTGCATCCACCCTGGTCCTGGTCTCGGTCTTATTAAGTGTCTGCAGTTCCAGAGAAGCAGGAGGAATTGCCCAGATGGGAGTCCTGTCCATACTAGCCAGTGTTAACTAGAATTGGGCAAGATCTTAGGAGAGACCTGCTCATCTCTATTGTGGTTATTGTGGGCCCAGATATCTAACTCGCTAAGAGTACATCCCAAATGCAGGGCCCTGGGTGGCTCCCAGTGAGACCTGACCCACGTCATTGAGAATACTGAACGCATCCAGGACAATTCCTCTATGTACTATCTCCTCCCCAGGGCTGTCAGACTCACTCCAGCCCCAGAAAACACTGGAGTGGGGGTAGCTCCGGGCTGAGGAGGAACATGTGTGCTCTTTTAGGAACCAGTGACCTTCAAGGATGTGGCTGTGGACTTCACCCAAGAGGAATGGGGGCAGCTGGACCCTGTTCAGAGGACCCTGTACCGTGATGTGATGCTGGAGACCTATGGGCATCTGCTCTCTGTGGGTAAGGCGGGGACTGCCCAAGTAAGCGATGCTGTCCCCCTTGCAATCCCCTGTGCTACTCTCTGTTTACAAGCTTACGAGGCCTCAGAAGGGCTGAGATGATCTTGAGCCCTGAGGTTCAAGGATGAAATCCCTATTGCTCGTAAAGCATGAAGTGAAGTCATTCATGAGAAATAGGCAAGGGAGGGTTACATGGCTCTGCAAGTCTGTGTTTTTCCTCCACATGTAGGGAATAAGATCGCCAAGCCCGAGGTCATCTCCCTGTTGGAGCAAGGAGAAGAGCCGTGGTCAGTGGAGCAGGCATATCCTCCTCAAGGCACTTGTCCAGGTGAGAGCAGACCCCAGGTGGGAGTGAGCAACCTTCCTCCAAGCCATCCTTGTTTGAGAAGTGGGCTGAGGCCGTGAGGAGTTCACTTCCTCAGAGACGGTCACAGTTCCTTCCAAGGAGCTTTATCCCTTATATTGACTTTTTTCTGCTGTTGATTCAGAGCAGAGATGCCCACCTTTTTAATACGGTAACAGTTCTTGTATGCTACAGTTTCCCTCCTCACCTCTCATGTTCTTTGCTTTGTCCCTTTGTCTAAGAAGACTTCTCATTCATTTACCTGCTTTTTAATGTTTTATTGCCAAACTTGTGGCCTGTAGTCACTAACTCTTCTTACAAAAAAACAACAAAAAATGTTTTTTTAATATAGATAATGTATTTACATGATTCAAAAAACTCAAAGCTATATAAAATGTGTAAGCTGAAAAAAATCTCATTTATACTCTCTCCTCTTAACCACATTATTATTATTCTCCAGAGAGACACACAGATAGACACACAGAAGCACACACAGGTAACCACTTTCCTTTTACTATAAATTTTGGGGTTATTTTATTAGTGGTTGCCCTGGGAATTATAATTAACATCTTAATTTATAACAATTTAGTTTGGGTTACTATCAGTTTAATTTTGATAGTATACAAAAACTTTGCTTCTGTATAGCTCTGTCCTCCCTCTTTTGTGCTATTATTGTCACAAATTACATCTGTAAATTGTGTTTCAACATAGATTCATAACAGATTTTTAATTTATTTATAATTATTGCTTTAGGTAGTTGTCTTTTAAATCAGATAGGAAACAAACAAAAAATGTATTTGTATAGTCTTCTTGTATTTACCTATGTAGTTACCTTTACTGGTAGTCAGTATTTCGAGTTAGTGTCTTTTCATTTCAGCCTAAAGAACTTTTAGCATTTCTTGTAGGGCAGGTTTACTAGCAGCAAACTCTTAGCCTTTTTTTATCAGAGAATGTCTTGATTTCTCCACTTTTGAATGATAGTTTTGCCAGGTATAGAATTCATGGTTGACATATTTCTTTTTCTCTCTGGCCTCCGTGGTTTCTGATGAGAAATAAGCTGTTTATCTTGTTAAGGATCCCGTGTATATGACGACTTGCTTCCCTCTTGTTGCTTTCAGGATTCTCTCTTTGGCTTTGGCTTTTGAAAGTTTAATTACAGTGTGTATGCATGGGCCTTCTAGATTCCCAGGAATATGTTAGGACTTTTCAAATCTATGGACATCTCACTCCTCAGGTTTTCCTTTCATTTTCTGGTTTGTGTATTGTGTACCCCGTCTGTTTTCCATCACCTCAGACAGTAACGCTTTAAAACATTGCCATTAAATGTTTGACAAATACCTACTTCCTAGAAGTTTTTAGCGCTGTGCAAGTTCCCACAAGCCTTTCAAGTGGGGTCTTCCTGGGAACCACCAAACAGGTCAGATAATGACTGTTCTTTGGGAATGAGGCTTTGAAAAAGCTCTAGCTTTGTTCTGTTCCTTCTATCACCAGAAATGTGAGCTGTTATTTTCCAAGGCTACTGCTGAGTTGAGGAGTCAGATGGGATTAGGGTAAGTTAAAATGCCACAAAACTCACCGTTATTATTGAAACTCAGTTTTCCTTGAATAAACTCTCCCTGGGCTGCTGCAAGTCTGGTTAATTTAGAGAATTCAGAAGAAACTTATTCTGTCAGGTTTTGCCAGTTTTATGGTTGCTTTTATGGAGTGGTGAAATTTCACTGATGTCTTACCAAGGTTAATTGCTTGCAATAATTTCTATTGTTTGTTTCCTGAGTTTTTTAATGCAATTATAAGAATATAGGCATATGTAGTTACTTTTCACCTTACCAAAGGTAGAATACAATACACATCGTTCTGTATCTTGTTGTTTTTAATTTAACGATATACCATGGCCCCCTCTTGAGTCCTGAAGTTGGACATCTTCCCATCTAACGAAGTGAACTTTTGTGGAGTCTTAACCGCCTGCCCCCTATCTGGATCTGAAACCTTCCACCAAGGAGTCATGAATTCCAGAAGCTTTAATGGTCAGTGCTGACCATTCTAAGTAACTGTCCTGAGCCCTGTGGTTCCACCACCTCCATCCTTACACTTCTGCCTTCTTGGAAATCATCTCAACTGTCTCCTTGATCTTGATAGAACCAGGAATCTCAGCTCTCCCTTCTAGATTGTTTCCCCGTCTTCCTGATCTATATCCCTGATGCCAACCTTCTGTGAGTCTGCTAAGCTGGAAATGGGGAAGTCATCCTGACTGCCTGCTCTTTCCTCTCTAAGAAGTAATCTCTTGTCTGACTTCTGAGATTTTCTTCCTCTGAAATGTCAGCTGTGTCATTCAGCTTCCACCAACATCACCCTCAGGTAGGCACCCTCATAAGATTCCAGCTCAAGTTGGTGAGTGAATTATTATTTGTTATTAGCCCCCTCAGATGTTGTTTCTAGATTTATATCCCTGAAATCTTCCATTATGAGGTCTCTGCCAGTAAACCTACAGTGACTTGAGTTGCCTTTTAAATAACTCTGACTGGATTTCAAGACCTTCCAATTTTTTCTATTATTTTGCTCATTTCCTGACTAGTTCCTGCAGTTTACTCGGCTGGCATCCTTAAGGCCCTCCTTACGTTTCAGTCACATCACGCATGCCTTTGCTCATGCCATACCAGCAGTCTGTCTGTATTTGAGCCATGCCCGAAGACTGAGCTCATGTTATTTCTCTTGTGTGAAACCTTCCTTGATTGCTTCTGTCGTGGTCTCCTTTTCTGACCTCCCATCCGCTTAGCATCTACAACCCCACAAACTCTCAGTGATGTAATGTGTGTATTCATAACTGTTTAGATCGTCACCTCATCACATAGATAATAATTTACAGGTGGAAGAGACACTCAGGCCATAAGTACTGAGTATGAAGCTGGACGGACATTATTTATCTAATCAGTGACTTGGTCAGCTTCCATTTTTTAAAGTTTCTACTGGAAAAATTCAAAAGTTGTTTGAAGATCATTCCCTAGCTACTAGAAGCTAAGCTTAAAATTGATAGTAAGTGCCATTTCTTGAGCAGAGTAGGATCTCTCCTGTTGTAATGGACTTGGGTAGTAAAAGAGGGAAAATGGTGTATAGTGAAGAAGAAGAAAAACCTGGAGAAAGAGGACAAGGGTCTATGCCCTGTTGGGTACCTGCAGCATTAGACCCTGTGGTATGCTGAATAATGAATGATACCCACCCCTGCAAAAGGTCCACATCTGAAACTTGTGAATATGGTGCCTTATATGGCAAAAGAGACTTTTTCAGATGTGAATTAAACTAGGGATCTTGAGATAGATTATCTTGGATTGTCTGGATGGGCCCGTGTTATTGTGAGGTCACTCTAAGAGTGAGGCAGGAGTGTCAGAGACACAGAGATGTGACTGACAGAAGCAAAGGTTGGAATGATAAACTTTGAAGATGGAGGGGGGAGCTACAAGCCAAAGAATGCAGGCAGCTTTTAAAGCTGGAAAAGGCAAGGATGTGGATTTTCCCCTAGAGCTTCTGAAGGAAAGCTATCTTGATTTTAGCCCAGTGAAAGCCATTTAGAACTTCTGACTTTCAGACTGTGAGACAGTGAGTTTGTTATTTTAAGCCACAACATGTGTGGTAATTTGTTACAGCAGCAATAGGAAACTAATACAGACCCCTGTTGTTGGAGGACTGATACCTCAGCAGTGATGATAGGTAGCTTCCACATATTGAATTTGCCAGACATTTTGCTGGATTCACAATCTCATTTAATCTTCAGAAAAGTCATGTAAGGATAGTGGCAGAGCCAGTACTTAAATACAGATTATCAGACTATAACTCCTGTATCTGCTTCATTGCAGTGTGCTGTCTTTCCAGTCTATCTCTTTTGTCATTATTCTACACATGTTAGAAGAACTTTAGGAGTATCCTGAAACCATGTGATTTTTGCCATTCAGGAGGATGATTTTGTGTTATTGACTGAACTCTGTGAGATAGGAAATAATGTGATAGCTTGAAGCCTTTGTTGGTGATACTTTCTCTTAACCCCATCCCCTTCTTTTTTTGGCAGGTGTCAAAGTAGGGGAACAGTAAGGACATTATAACATAGAAATGAATTAGCACACTTTAATAATTTAAACATTAGTTTCTGAGGGGCTGGTTGTTCATCTGTCTTTTGTTAAGCCAGTTATTATTTTTTCACCTTAATAGTATTAAATGCATCTGGATCCTCCAGACAACCCCCAGGTTCAGTGATTCACTAGAAGGACTCCCTGGACTCAAAAGGCATTATATTCAGGGTAATGGTTTATTACAGTGCAAGGACACAAAGCAACATCAGCAGAGGGTAACGGTGCATGGAGCGAGGTCTGGAGGAAACCAAATGCAAGCTTTCAGTAGTTCTTTCCCAGTGGAGTTGCAAAGAACACACTTAATTCCTTCAGCAATGAGTTGTGTGAAGTGTCATCTACTAGGGAAGCTTGCCCAAGCCTGTGAGTCCAGGGTGTTTATTGGGGGTTGGTCATTTAGACACACATGACTGACTGAGTAATCATGGAAGCTCCAGAACCCCAGAAGGAAGCAGGTGTTCACCATAAATGACATTGTACAAACTATCTAGAGAAGTTGGTACAGTATACTTCAAGGGTTCAAGCATGCAGAACACTCTTATGAGTTAGAACATTCCAGGATCTCAGTCCTTAGGAGTTGGCCGAGGGCCAGTCATGAAACAGGCCTTCTTGGGAATGTGCAAAGTGTGACCAACTCAAGTGTGTAGAGTTAACTCTTTCCTGCACACACGTAATAACTGGTTCTCCTTTTCATGGGAAGATACTCCTAAATGGGTTTTATTCATATTCAGTGCACACTTTGTATTCTGGTTAACTACTTTTGTTCATTTTTTACTATTCTTCTCTTTCCTATTACGATCTTCCTCTGGGTTACAAGTCTATTTGGAAACAAGTTCATGCTTACCTTTTCAATAATATGGACAGTAAATCTTACCTTTTCCACTCTACTCTTAGAAATTCTTTCCCTATGCTCTCATGGATATTTTCTGTTTATTTCAGAATGGGTGAGAAATCTTGAAAGCAAAGCGTTGATCCCAACACAGAGCATTCTTGAGGAGGAACAGTCCCATAGCATGAAGTTGGAGAGATACATATGGGACGATCCTTGGTTCTCCAGGTTAGAAGTTTTGGGATGTAAAGACCAATTAGAAATGTATCACATGAACCAGAGTACAGCTATGAGGCAAATGGTCTTCATGCAAAAGCAAGTACTGTCTCAAAGAGGCGCTGAGTTCTGTGAACTTGGGGCAGGGTGTAGCCAGAGACTAAGCATTGTTCCATCTCAGAAAGTTTCTCAAATAGAACATTTCTATAAGCCTGATACAAATGCTGAAAGTTGGAGATGTAATTCAGCCATAATGTATGCAGATAAGATTACCTGTGAAAATAATGAGTATGACAAAGCCTTCTACCACTCCATGCAACCTGTTCACCCTGCAAGGGTGCAAACTGGAGACAATCTTTTCAAATGTACTGATGCTGTTAAATCTTTCAATCATATACTGCATTTTGGTGATCATATGGGAATGCATACAGGAGAAAAACTATATGAATATAAGGAATGCCATCAAATCTTTAACCAGAGCCCATCATTTAGTGAACATCCAGGACTTCATATTGGAGGAAACCAGTATGATTACAAAGAATATGAGAATATCTTTTACTTTTCATCCTTTATGGAACATCAAAAAATTGGTACTGTAGAGAAAGCATATAAATACAATGAATGGGAGAAAGTTTTTGGGTATGACTCATTCCTTACACAGCATACAAGCACTTACACTGCAGAGAAACCCTACGAATATAATGAATGTGGGACGTCTTTTATCTGGAGCTCTTACCTTATCCAACATAAGAAAACTCATACTGGAGAGAAACCCTATGAATGTGATAAATGTGGAAAAGTTTTTAGGAATCGTTCAGCCCTTACTAAACATGAACGGACTCACACTGGAATCAAACCCTATGAATGTAATAAATGTGGAAAAGCCTTCAGCTGGAATTCTCATCTTATCGTACACAAGAGAATTCATACAGGAGAGAAACCTTATGTATGTAATGAATGTGGGAAGTCTTTCAACTGGAACTCCCATCTTATTGGACATCAGAGAACTCATACTGGAGAGAAACCTTTTGAATGTACTGAATGTGGGAAATCTTTCAGCTGGAGCTCCCATCTTATTGCCCACATGAGAATGCATACTGGAGAGAAGCCCTTTAAATGTGATGAATGTGAAAAAGCTTTTAGGGATTACTCAGCCCTTAGTAAACATGAAAGAACTCACTCTGGAGCAAAACCATATAAATGTACTGAATGTGGAAAATCCTTCAGCTGGAGCTCCCACCTTATTGCCCATCAGAGAACTCACACAGGAGAGAAACCCTATAACTGTCAGGAATGTGGCAAAGCATTCAGAGAACGTTCAGCCCTCACTAAACATGAAATAATTCATTCTGGAATTAAGCCCTATGAATGTAATAAATGTGGAAAATCATGCAGCCAGATGGCTCACCTTGTTAGACATCAAAGGACTCATACTGGAGAGAAGCCCTATGAGTGCAATAAATGTGGAAAATCCTTCAGCCAGAGTTGCCACCTTGTTGCCCATCGGAGAATCCACACTGGTGAGAAACCCTACAAATGTAATCAATGTGAAAGATCCTTTAACTGTAGCTCTCATCTTATTGCACACAGGAGAACTCACACTGGAGAGAAACCGTATAGATGTAATGAATGTGGGAAAGCATTTAATGAGAGTTCTTCCCTTATTGTACATCTGAGAAACCATACTGGAGAAAAACCCTACAAATGTAATCATTGTGAGAAAGCTTTCTGTAAGAATTCTTCTCTTATTATTCATCAGAGAATGCATAGTGGAGAGAAACGCTTTATATGCACTGACTGTGGAAAAGCCTTTAGTGGTCACTCAGCCCTACTTCAACACCAGAGAAATCATAGTGAAGAGAAACTCTGTGAATTGAATTGATGAGAGATTTTTCTTTTATTGTACATTTGATAACACATTGAAAAAAAACCTATAAGTATAATCAAGAGGGGAAATTTTTAATACTTGTTCAGTAAGACTTCTCCCCTTATTAATCAGTAGAAATTATCTTCGTAGAAGAAACCTGTGAATGAAAAGAATAGGCAAAAGCCTTCCACAGTTGTGTAACCTTTGTTTAACATCAAATAATTACAGTGAAGAGGACACCAGGAATCCTACTTGAGCAACGTGAACGTAGGGAATGAGACATCTTTTAGTAAGAGATCTCAACTATTTGTGGATCAGAGTGCATTGTTAAGGGAAAAACTTTATCCTAGGAAAAGTGTTTCAACTAGAAATCCGCTGTTTTGCATCAAGCTGGAATATTGGATGGAAGCTTTACAATAACATTTTGTGCATCATTATGGAAACACAGATTGTGCTATTATAAGGGGAGGGTCTGGGTGCCCTTTAAGGAATAGAATATGGAATACTAAACCTGAATTTAAGGGAAAAAAAGTGTTGAATGGGATATCTACTGTTGATCGAGATTAACCTTAGAAAAGATTAGTAAATGAGATTACTAATGATGGAAAGGTATTGCCCATAAGTATGAGACTGATGTTGTTGGAACAAAAGGTGATACTTAATAACCCAGTGTGTCAGTGACCATGGTTTACTCATTACTGCATTGTTGGACAATTAGTTTGTAATCTGTTTTAGGCAGTCACTGTAAGTTATAATTATGGATACTGAGTCAATAGACATAACAAAAAAGGAATAAAAGACACAAAATTGTATATACATATCTACTATAACATCTAAAAAGTGTATATGCATAACGACTGGAAAGACCCATGGATAAATTAACCCAGTTAAGGTTTTTTTTTAAGTTTTACAAACACATACAGCACTTATCACGTGCTAAAACTTTGTTTTAAATACTTTTCAAATATTAACTTGTTCAGTCTCCTTAATTCTATGAGATAGGTACTATTATCCCAGTTTTACAAAGGGAGAAACGGAGGCAGAAATCATGAGAAACCTACCTAAGGACACACAGCTAGTTAGGAATAGAAAGATTGTTTGGCTCCAGAGATTGTTTTAACCACTGTGTTGCACTGCCTCTGCAGTGATTTTTTTTCCCCTAATGTTTTTTTTTTTTTAATTTTGTCCAGTGTTCTTATAGTAGATATTTGATAATAAAAATCAAATTCCTAAACAATGAGAAGTAAAGTTACCTGGCTTTCTGCCCTGTGGGATTTCGGGTACCATGAGAGCAAAGCTCCCTTTGGAATATGAAGTCTGGATTGGACATTCAGAATCAGTGCATTTTCTGGGCCCTGGGTTCCCTAGAATTTCACCACCTATGACCCTGAAGATTACAGCAGAGCAGGGGCTGGAGGACTCACTGGAGGTTTGGGCAAGTCAGAGGAAATGCCCCTTGACAGGTTTAGAATGCCCTTCATGAGGCAGAGGGCAAGAGACACATCTGCACACGAGAGCACCATTTCTCAAGGTCTCCGTAGAATTCAAAGTTTATATTTTCTTTATCTTCTCCAGATGAAGAGATTACTTGATAGTAGGGAAGATTCAGAAGGAAAGGGAGCTAATCAGTCATAAAATGAGGAAGTTTCTCTGAGTGCTCAGAGTGGAAAGGGGGCAAGATGAATAGGAGGACTTGGGTGGCGTTTCTTCGGTTCACAAATATTTCCTGTATTTCCCTAAGGTAGGGCTATAATTAGGGGCCAGCAGTCCTTCCTGGATGGGTTTCAAGGGCATTGGTTAGAAATCCAGGGTACAGGAGGTTCATCTAGTTCTCGAGGGGTCCATGACTCTCCAGTGGTTGAGAAAAAGTGGCCTGCTGGTATGGTGGGACTCTGTGCTCACTGTCAGACTCCCGTAGCTGGCGCTTCCATAGGTATGTAACACTGACCCTACCTTAATGTATAGGGGTTGCCCAGTAAAGGTTGCAGGGGTAAATTAATTGGATTTCTTGTATGATTTGTGCAGAGATCCTTGGAGAGAATAGAGGCAGCACTATTAAGCTCTGTAAGAGACAGCAGCCTAATGCATCAAGAGGTGTACTGCCAATATATGGGTATTGTATTCTAATACCCAAAGTAATATACTTTGAACGCAGATTTTCTGATTTAGGGACTACAAAGGATTTTGTAAGTCATACACAAATATTCCACAAGCATCCTGGCAAGTTCTGTAACTGTACCACCAAGCTTAGTATCTTTTAAAAAATATTTCTAAAAGGGCCTCCTGGACTTCTGAAGTGTCCTTCTAAAAGGGTCCCAGACTTCTGCTTCCTCCTAGAAGGATTCCCTACCTCCCTACCACCTATTACACAACCTTATGTATGCCCAGGGCTCCCAGGTCCCCTCTTACCTCCCTATTCTAACCCACATCTAGCTCAGTTCATTGCCCTTTTGATCCCCACGCTCCACTCTTCCCCAACTCTGAAACCTGCTGGGCCCAGTTGGAACGCTCCATTCAGCCATCTTCTGCTGTGACTGAAACTTGGGTCTCCCCTCTGCACAGTACCTTTTCTTACGATCCTTACATCTTTGTCTTTGTCTCTTTGGCTGCTTTGTCTCCCACTCTTCTTCATTTGTTGCTTGTAGATTGTTTCCCCTCCCTTCTCTCTAAAACTGAGTTCTGACTCTTGGGACACCAAACTGTCATATCACTCCTGCTTCCCTCTGTTGCAGTCACCTTATGAATGGTTCACTCTTCCCATCCGTAAAGATTTCAGCTCTTGCTGTATTGCATCTAAAACAACCCCCATCGTAATACTTCCTGATTTTATTGTCCAGGTAGATGATCTTCCTGCGTCCTGACCTCACAGTTCTTTGACCTGTCTGCTCACGGTTTTGTCACCCACCCTGCAACAGACAGTCACTCCCATTGTCATCCCTAGGACCATTCCATTACCAGTGACTGGAACCTCCCCACCATCGGTTTCAAGTGTCTTTTCTTAGGCTAGTTGGCTGTTTAGTACCAAGATTCCAACAATCCCTTCACTGAATCTTCCCTTATGCTTGTTCCCAGCAGAAGACTTTGCTTCCTGTTTCCCTGAGTGATAGAAGCCAGCAGAGGCCTTGCATGACATCTGTCCACCTTCTCTACCCACTTTCCATAATTTCCGTGCCTTCCCACTGGTGCCTGTATATGAACTGACTGGGTTGGCACCAGAGGCTGTCCCATGTCCGCTACTCCAAGACATCGCTCCAGCAAGTTTCCCTTATCTCTTGTATCCTCAGGTTTTCTATATATACTGGATTATCCCCATGGACATGTAAACATACTTAAAACAAAACAAAAAACCCTCTGGCTCCTGAATCATTCTCTGCTTTGTTTCAGAAAGCAAAATCTCAAAAGTTGTCTGTTCTTGCAGTCTTCACTTCCCTTCCATTCTTTCTTTCTTTTTAAAAAAAAAAATTATTATTTTTGGTTGCATCGGGTCTTAGTTGGGGCACACGGGATCTTTTGTAGTGGCACATGGGCTTCTCTCTAGTTGTGGCACACAGGCTTAGTTGCCTGGCAACATGTGGAATCTTAGTTCCCCGGCCAGGGATCGAACCTGCGTCCCCTGCATCGGAAGGCGGATTCTTAACCACTGGACCACCAGGGAAGACTCCTTTCCATTCTTTCTTGGACCCACTCCAAAACCTGCCTTGCTGCCAGATGACCTCCACATTGCTAAATCCAGTGGTCAGTTCTGTTTTCTTCCTTGACGTTATCAGCAGCATCTTAGATTCTTAGATAATAGATCATTTCCTCCTTGAAACATGTTCACCTGGCTTTTGGGACTTGCCTCCTGCCTCTCTGGCCTTCATTTCAGGCCCCATTTGCTGTTCCTTCTCCACATCCTTTACCTCTTACTGTCAGACTGCCCACTTCCCATCTGCTCACAGTGCCTTGATCTCATCCAGTCCTGAAGCCCTGTAAACACAACTGGTATGCTGATGACTCTCCCTTTAAGGCCACAGTTTGATGAGTTTTGAAAAATGTCAACAGCCTTGCAGCCACCACTACAACAAAAATAGAGAATATTTGCCCTTCTCCAAAAAGTTCCCTCATGTCTTTTCATAGTTAATCTCCACCCTACCCCAAGACCTGGGCAACCACATGCCTGCTTTGTCGGTACATATTAGAATTGTCTTTTAGGGTTTTATAAAGATAGAATCATACAGTATTCATATGCTATGTTTGTATCCAGATTCTTCTGCTCAGCATGTTTTGGAGGCTCATCCACGTTGTAGCATTTATCAGTAGTCTACTTTCTTTGCTGAGTAGCTTTCCATTATGCGGATGTGCCACAGGTAGTAGTCATCCTGTTCACCTGTAGATGGACATTGACTTGTTTCCAGTTCTGGGCTAGTGTAAATACAGCCACTATGGGCATTCTTCTTCAGGGCTTTTTTGTGTATGCAGGTTTTCATTTACCTTGGGTAAAGACCTAGGAGTGGAACAGCTGAGTTGTATGGTAAGTAAATGTTTAACTTCATAAGACACTTCTATGGGCCTTTTAATCTGATGTCTTTATTCTGTTTTACATTCTGGGAAATTTATCTCTTATTTTTTAATATTTCATTTTTGCCATTTAAAAAGTTTCTCTTTTTAGGACTCTATTTAGATGTCAGCGTATCTGTGTCTGTTGTTCATATCTGTTACCTGCTCTTTTATGTCCTCTAGTTCCTCCTCCTTTCTTCCTTTTGTCTGGACATTTCCTCAGCTTGCTGATTTGTTTCTCAGCTGTCCATTTTGCTGCTCATTTCCTCTATTGTGTCTTCATTTCAACCACTGTTTTACATTTCTAATATTTCTACTTGGTTCTCTTTTATGTGTTCTTATTCTCATTTCCTATTGTTAGTATCATGCCATATCTCTTTAAATGTACTTAATTGACTAAGTTAAAATTTTGGTCCATCTGTTCTAATATACGTGCTTCTGGTGGAATCTGTAATCCAGTGTGGTGTTTTTCTTTTTGAAATAGTTATGCTCAGAAATTTGCTTACTGCATGGCCAGTGAGCACATTTATTTCTCTTAGGGAAGCAGCTACTCCATCAGTTTTTATGCATACATGAGACAGGATCAGATCCTGGTCCCTGTAAACCCCACTGAATTCAGGGGTGGGAGGATGGATACTAGGATGGAGAGGTGAAGGCATCAGAAAGCCAATCACTGACTTCTTACCTCACAAGATAACTGAAATGTGATTCACCAGCCCAGGGCTCTGTGGAGGCAGGGTGGAGAAACCTGTGTCTGATGTGATGTAGTCTCTGCCTGTCTCTCAGCTACTCCAAAGCCCTGCCTTGATTCCACTCCTCAGGAAGCCTGAACCAGAGGTCGTGTTACTGCAGCTGTGGGTGATGCCGGACCATCCAGTCAACGAATTCTCCTCACTTTCCACCTCACTGCCCTGTCTTTACTTGCTTCGTCGCACACGTCAGTACAGAACATCACCTGGTCTATTTTTTTCCTTCCTTACTGTTCACACCATCTCCCGAAACCACACACTAGGCTGTGATCTCCATGGGGGAGGGCACCTCGTTGGTCCTGGTCGTGCTGTGTCCCTAGTGTCCAGTACAGCACCTGTGGTTCTGTGAGTGCTTGGAACACACCAGCAGGTTGTTGCTTGTGCTTCCCAGCAGCCCGACCTCATCAGGTGGGGTGGCCATGAGTTCTTATCATCCTGAGTCTCCTGACCATGGAGAGGAGACTGGGGGTGACTGTGGAGTGGTGCCCACAGGGAGAAGGGCTTCGCAATCATAGACAGATGGTCAAGAACCCCTGTATGTGGGAGAAGGACTAGTCAGAAGGCTTGACCATAAAATGGGGGGTGGGGGTGGATATCAGAGACACCACAAATCAGACTCACCTTGTGGGCAGAGGAGAGAAGTGGCCAGGAATGTGGGCGGTGCTGCTCCCCAGCAACACAGAGTCTTCGAGTCACGAGGGTCAGGGCTCATCCCAGCCTTCCCTGCAGATGCTGTTCTGTCTGCACAGGCAACACCCTCCCTTGTGTCGTCACAGAGACAAAATCCCTCTGCAGATGGAGTGAGCAGCACTTATGGGCAACACTGTGCTCAAGGTGGGTCCTCGTGGTGGGAGGAACTGCTGAAGAGTCTAGACAAGTATTTATGCCCTGAGGATGGAGGGTCCCCAGGTGGAGAACTGGGGGCCCGAATCACAGGGAACCCGATCAGATTTTCCAGCAGAAAGTCACTAAGTTTGGCCTTGCTCCCCAAACTCCTGACCCTAAAAGTCACTTGGGGGCTTATTAAAAATATAGACCTCCTGGCCCCAACCCCAATCCGCTAGACCCAGTGCTCTGGAGATTCTTGTCATGCTGGGAGCAGACATCCAGTGGGACCTGATATGGAAGGAAGCCAGCTTGGATTGGGGTCATTATGGGTCCACCATGGGCAGAACCCAAGCAAGGTGTGAGGGACTCTAACCCGGCTCCATGCAATGATGACACCATAGGAAAAGTTGGTAGCCCAGGCTTCATGTGGCCTAGAGGGGCAACCCCAAGATCCTCTTCAAAGGGTTCTGGGATAAAGGAGGGGTGAAACCTGGAGGTGAGGGGTGACAATGCTGAACCTTACCTCCAGGCTCCTGGAAAACAGACAGTTGAATCCCTCCAACCTTTTGTGTTCCAGGAAACGGCTTACTGTGAAGGACAGATGGGACTCTTGACCCCTCTTTCACATAGGACAAGGCTAGAGCCAGACTCTCCAAATTTCCATTCACTCTCATAAATGATTAGCTAGACTGATCAATCAGAACAAAAGTCTGTTGAGTTGACTTCACCAAACTTCAGTTCAGCTTCTTCCCTCCCCAAAGACCCCTAAACTCTGACTTACTCCTAAGGTTAAATAAGTATTCGAATGCAGGAAAGTGGCCCCTCTCTAGAACAAGCTGACAGCAAGACATCTCCTGCTGCAGTCCGATATTCCACTCCCCACATCCGGTTCTTTCTAGCCTTGTTCACTCCTCCCTATGAAAGAAAGTTCCTTTCTGCGCAACCTTGGAGATGCTTGCAGATCTTACTGTCAAGAGTGTTCTCCCTACTGCAACAGTCCCCCTCTCCTTACTGGAATCGTCTTTCTGAATGTAGTCTCTCCTTACCTAAGCTTGATTTTGTTTTCTGTTTGGCAGAAGTTGGCTCCAGGCCCTGCTTCTGGGTCTGGTCAGAACCCACAGCAGGAAGGATGACCTCCCACAAGGCCTTGGTGAGCTGCCCAGACACGCACGAAGGCTGGGTTTCTGTATGGGAACCACTGAGCAACTTTAACCAGGAAGGACAGAAAATGCTTTTGTTTTTAAAGAGGTCCTAGTGGCTGCTGTGTGGATAATGACCTGATGGAGGCAACCGTTACCAAGGAAGGCAAGCGCGGAGGCTACTGTGGTCGTTCCGGCAAGAGATGGAAACTTGGACCAACGTGGTGCTGCAGTGCGCAGAGAAGTGATGAAACGCTTCACCGTACAGATTCAAACCGCTCAGTGAACTTCAGAGCAAGATAAACACAAAGAAACCACATTATTAAAAAGTACTGAAGCCCAAGAGAAAAGGTCATGGTCATGGTGGAGAAGCTTGGATCGGATTTACCTTCTTTCCGGTAATAATTAAAAACAACTAACCTTGAGCAAAAAGCTTAAGGCAACTGGAGAACAACCGTAGCAGGAAGAGACTATGGTGGAGCCCATCCTCAGTTACCTAGGAGACGCGGCTGGACTGCACAGCCTTCTGGGAGTTGTGGTCCGTAGGCCGGGCCCTGGCCTCCTCGGACCCGTGAGGCTCAGACTACAACTCCCAGAATGCACCGTGGCGTGCCTCCGACCAATAAGAGCACTCAGGCTGCTGGGAGACAGCGGCCTGTGCAGGCTTCTGGGAGTTGTAGTCCATGGGCTGCACTTAAGATCACCCAAAGTCGGGCTTCCCTGGTGGCGCAGTGGTTGAGAGTAAGCCTGCTGATGTGGGGCACACGGGTTAGTGCCCCGGTCCGGGAGGATCCCACATGCCGCGGAGCGGCTGGGCCCGTGAGCCATGGCCGCTGAGCCTGCGCGTCCGGAGCCTGTGCTCCGCAACGGGAGAGGCCGCAGAGGTGCGCCACCAGGGAAGCCCTATAAAAATTTTGAATCACTGTGTTGTACACCTGAAACTAATAAACTCAACTACACCTTATTTTAAAAAGAGCTTTGAGGCTTTGAAAAGAAATGAGTTGCCAAGCCATGAAAAGACATGGAGAACCATACTACTAAAGAATATATTAAGTAAGTGTTAATAAGTGAAAGGAGCCAATTTGAAAAGGCTACATACTGTATGAGTCCAACATATGACATTCTGGAAAAGGGAAAACTATGGGGATAGTGAAAATATCAGTGGTTGCCAGAGGGTTGGGGGAGGAGAGAGGGGTGAATAGGTGGAGCATAGTGGATTTTTACAGCAGGGCAACTGTGCTGTATGACATTTTATAAGATTGGATACATGTCATGATACCTTTGTCAGAACCCATAGAATGTGTAATGCCGGGAGTCAACCTCAACATAAACTAGGGACTTTGATTATGATGTGACAATGTAGGTTCATCAGCTGTAACAAATGTACCTCTCTGGTGTGGGATGTCAATCATGGAGAAGGCTGTGTGTGTGTGTGTGTGTATGAGGGGGCAGGGGGTACGTGGGAACTCTGTTGTGAACATAAAGCTACTCTAAAAAGGAAAGTCTTTTGAAAAAGCAATAGCTTTCTTGAGGTATTCACATATCATAACATTAACCTTTTTAAAGTGGTTTTTAGTATATTCACAATATTGTTCATTTGTCACAATTATCTAAGTCCAGAACATTTCATCACTCCAAAAGGAAACCCCATTAGCAATTACTCTACTCCCTATTCATTCCTCCCCCCAGCCCTTGGCAACCAGTAATCTACATTCTGTCTGTATGGATTTTCCTATTTTGGACCTTTCATATAGATGGAATGATATAATGTGGCCTTTTGTTTCTGGATCCTTTCACTTAGCATAATGTTTTCATAGTCAATCAGTGTTGTAGCATAAATCAGTACTTTTCCCCTTTTTTTGGATGAATAATATTCCATCTTGTGGATATACACTTTTTGTTTATCCATTCATCAGTTGATGGACATTTGGGTTTATAATAACTTTTTGGTTATTATAAATAACGTTATGAACACTGTTTTATGTTCTTTTACGTGATGGTCAGTCAGGTGCAGCCATAAGAGGAGACACAGGAGAGTAGCAGGAAGAAACAAAGTTTATTATACTCACAGGTCCTAGAAAGACGGAGTTACGGCATGCCACGAAGGTCCACACATGCTGCAAGCCAGGGAGCGGGCTCAGCCAAGCAGGTGGGGAGCAGAGAGTGAAGACTAGCCCACAGGCAAGTGCTTTTATTAGGGGTGTGGGTAGAATACACAGGGATAGGCATGAGGTATGTCATTGGTGCTTTTGAATGTTACTAGGTCATGTTCAGGGGAGAGCAAAGAGGAAGCCCCTCGTAGCAGGGACCAGCCTTATCACTTGATAAGCCTGGTCACCTGGGAGGGGTGCTCACAGCCTGTTTGCAGGTATGTTGAGGCAGCAGGAAAATACAAAATTTAAAATTTTACAATACAGTGAAATAGGTGAAAGGGGTAAAAAGGTACAAACATCCATTTGTAAAATAAGTCATGGGGATGTAATGTATGGCGTCACAACTGTAGTTACTAACGCTGTATTGCATATCTGAAAGTTATTAAGAAAGTCAATGTTTTTATTTGTCTTTATTTTTTATTGAAATATAGATAACTTACAATGTTGCATTAATTACTGCTGTACGGCAAGGTGACTCAGTTATACATATATATACATTCGTTTTTTATATATTCTTTTCCATTATGATTTATCACAGGATATTGAATAGAGTTCCCTGTGCTATACAGTAGGACCTTGTTGTTTATCCAGTCTCTATATAAAAGCTTACATCTGCTAGCCCCAACCTCCCATTCCATCCCTCCCCCAACCCCCTCACCCTTGGCAACCACCATGTTAAGAGTAGATCTTTTTTAAAAAAAAATATTTATTTACTTATTTATTTTTGGCTGTGTGGGGTCTTAGTTGCAGTGTGTGGGCTCTTCATTGTGGTGTGCGGGCTCTCTAGTTGTGATGCAAGGGCTTAGTTGCCCCTCGGCATGTGGGATTTAGTTCCCCAACCAGGGATCGAACCGGCGTCCCATGCATTACAAGACATTCTTAACCACTGGACCACCAGGGAAGTCCCAAGAGAGTAGATCTTAAAAGTCCTAATCACAAGAAAAATTTTGTAATTATATATGTTGTAATATGTATATGTGACAGATGTTAACTAGACTTATGATCATTTCACAATACATACAAATAGCGAATCATGTTGCACACCTGAAACTAATATAATGTTAATGTCAGTTACACAATTGAAGTTACACTTCAATAAAAAAAACTACAATACAATCCACACTGTAGTGCTCCAACATCATTAACAATATTATTTGGGGTGAATAACACTTGCCACCTGGGTTGTGGAGATGCTAAACTGACTGGGACGGCTGGACATGGCCACTGACGGCAAATTTTGGTAAAGGTGACAATGAGGAATAGTCCTATAAGACATATGACGAAGGTTGGGAACACAGTTTTGCAGCCGGACACACTACTTTGGAAGAAAGCCAAGAGAACAGGTCAGGCACCTCTGGATTTAAGGGACTCTGTTGAAAGGTTTTGGTGACATTATGAAAGATCTTATCTCTTGGCCTAATCCTCATAGCTTGACCTTGTATTCTCTACACATCTGTCAGCATTATTAACTCACAGTGGTATTCTGATGCTTGTAGGATTCATCCAGCTGGGCTGGGCGCACAGACTGTAAGAACCAAGTCTAGGAAGAGCCAGGTGTTCACAGACAGAGGATGAGGATTGGGCAAGGCAGTAGTGACCATTGGGAAGTTGATATCCCAGACCAGCCCCAAAGACAGCGGTGTCCATGGGGAGCTTGAGAGACCTAAATCCAGTCTAAAGGTCACAGTACCGAGAGGGAGCCCCAAACTAAGTTCAAAGAGACACAGCAGATGAACTCATCCAGACAGGCTTGATTGGGGGCGACTCTGAGACTGCGGGATTTAGAGAGAGAGCGTGGGGCGCTTGTTCTTACCTGGCTCATCCCCGGGCATGGCAGGATGGGAGGAAGGCAGATTGGGCTGTTGTAAGAGCAGAGCAAGAAACTTCATGGTCCACAGCGGGCGTATATCTGGAGGCCTGCCTTGTCATCTCCTGACATTCAGGAAGGACAGCTGCCCTTTGGGGCACAGCACACGAGGAACCAGCTCCTAACCCCAGGGGACTTTACAAGCCTCGAAAGGTCTCTGGTCTGTTCACTTATTCTAATTGGTAGGAGGAATGAAAACCTGTCTTCTGTATTGTGGGAACTACCAGATGGGCAAAGGGCACGTCCAGGGGACAACCTTCTTCCATGCCATCTAGTTTTCTATCCCATCTCCACATTTTCAGATGATTCATTTAATCTCCTTTAAAGAAACTTCTGGAGATGACCACTTGGGTCTAGGTTTCTGAACAGCACCCCCAGAGGCTGGAGGAGTACTGAATTGCTTTATTGCAAATATTACACTCTCCCATTTTACAACCAGAACTAACGTTCAGTGCCTACACTCTTTTTGAGCTTTGCATGGACTCCTTTACTGAGCCATCGCTGTAACCCTGTGAAGTAGGTACTAGTTCCTGTCCTGTTCTTCTGCTGAGGAAACTGAAGCTCAGAGGGGTAAGTAACTTGATCAAGCTCAAACATCTAGGAAGCCAGAGATGAGGGTTAGAATTCAGGTATTTGAACACAGAGCCCTGCTGTTTTCTCTGTTGGCTTCTTATGATGTGTCACATTGAATTATTATTTTTTTTTAAATATTTATTTATTTATTTAGCTGTGTCGGGTCTTAGTTGTGGCGTGCATGTGGGATCTAGCTCCACCACCAGGGATCGAACCTGGGCCCCCTGCACTGGAAGCACGGAGTCTTAGCCACTGGACTGCCAGGGAAGGCCTCACATGGGATTATAATTGATTTCTATCTGCCTCCTCACTAATCTGGACGTTCTCTGAGGGCAGGGACCTGTTCTTATTCACATCTGTACCCGAGAGCTTAGCATCCCTCCCAGCGCACTCACTCATTCTGTTAGGCTCACCACTGGCTGACCTGGTTCCGTGAAAGAATTCCATGTGGCAACGTGAGCTGGCTTCACACTGGTGGTTCCCAGTCAGAACGCAAACGTTCTGTAGTGAGAAGAGCTCCTTAGTTCCTCAGAGAAATATAGGACAGATGCTAGCCTACAACTAAATACTTCCTTTCACCCATACGATAACAAACTAGCAGTTTTGGAACGATGGACAAGGTTCAAAGTTCTTTTGCCATTTTATTTTTGTTTTTAATGGAATTCCCACTTCATTTGTGCTTGCCTTATGCAGGTGAGTTCAAACCAGCTGGACAAACAACACGCTTAATGGGTAGCTTCAAGCATGATTTAACTTGTTTTAGAGGAAGTAAAAAGGAGTAATTATATTTCACAGCTACTTTTCTTTTCCAGGTTATATGCAGTCACAAAGACCCACAAATGTCACCCAAAAGCCCACACTGTACGCTAAGGAATTTCAATTATCTCACGTTCAAGGAGCTTTCTCAAAACACAGAGGTGAGTCATTGTTAGTATTCGTTCAGTGAAATGAGAATGTATTCTGGGGTCCTCTTAGGTGCTATATCAATGTGTCTCTTCTTTTTTTTTTTAAGATTAAAAAATTTTTTAATTTAGTTTTGGCTACATGGGTCTTCGTTGCAGTGCGCGGGCTTCTCATTGCAGTGGCTTCTCTTGCTGCAGAGCACGGGCTCTAGGCACGTGGGCTTCAGTAGTTGCAGCACGTGGGCTCAGTAGTTGTGGCTCGCGGGCTCTAGAGTGCAGGCTCAGTGGTTGTGGTTTGCGGGCTCAGTAGCTATAGCGCACGGGCTTGGTTGCTCCACGGTATGTGGGATCTTCCAGGACCAGGGCTTGAACCTGTGTTCCCTGCATTGGCAGGCGGGTTCTTAACCACTGCACCATCAGGGAAGCCCAATGTGTCTCTTCTTGTATATTTGTTAGTAGCGTGGTCCATAAAATAATAAAACTAGATAAGCATTGCTTGGAAATTATATCCTATACTCTTCACTCTCCGTAAGCTGGGTGACAGAAGGGCTGTGACTATTGGGCCCTCCCTGGCCCCGGCTCTCCGACCTGATGAGAGCACAGCCCTCTTCAGCTCTGTGCTAAGTTTCTCCAGGTCCTCAGCTTGGGAGGAGGTTTCCCAGCTTGCGTGACTGCAAAAGCAGACCAGGACCCAAATGCAATGTGTTCTTAATGGTCCAGATTCATCAAAGGAAACACAGGATGCAAGCAGAGCACCATGCTTTTTGCAAATTAAGCCACGCATTTCTATCAATACTAGGCATTGGAATAAATTTATTGAGAACATTTACCATCTTAGCTATTTGGAAACTACGTTTTAGGCCCCCTCATCTAATACCAAGTTACATCTTATTTTCCTAAGTGCATCTTAAACCTGTCTCTTCTTTCTGATCCCCTTCAACGTCCGTATAGCTCCAGCACGTACTACACCCACGCCATTCCCAGGGCGTACTGGTAAGTCAAGGCATCTGGGAGGGTGGGTGGGATCCATGGACGTTCACGAAGCTGCTGTGCTGTGTGGCTCCAGAGGGCACCCCGCGCTGCTTGTCACTAACCTGTACAGCCCCTTTGTGCAAATTAGAAAAAGGCGTCCCCCGCCCCATGGTTGGATTAGTAATGATGTTGCTTGGGGCGGATTAGAAAATAGCACAGAGGTCAAAGCATCAGGAAATACAGGACAAAAAAACCCCACAATTAATCCATCCCTCCATCCGCCCCAAAGACGCTATTACCTTTCCTAAAGCCCAGCTATAATATTTCACTTCCCAGTTCACCACCCCCCACCCAGCACCAAAGCCCAGAAAAGGAGTTCGGGCCAAGGTGTCAGAAGGCCCACATTCTAGTCCTTACTTTGACACTAACTTGTCTTGTGAGATGGCAGTAGAGGTTCACTGAGACCTCTGCCACGCCTGAGCTTTGGGTCCCAAGTGTAGCTTCTGATACAGAGAGAGAGACAGAATTGTCTAGTCAGGTCACTGGAAGACTCCCATTTTCTCCTGTAACCTTCAACTCTTGGTTATATGGAAAGATGTCTACCTCATAATAGGGAAAATACACATTGAAAATACACTAGAATTCCAGTTTTCAGCTATCATGTTGAAAATAGGCAAAATATTTCACAACAAACTCTCCTGGCAAAGGAGTAGGGAAAGATAATCTCATATCTTGTTTGTAGGCTAGGAATGAGTACAACTTCTACAGAGCGCAACTGGCAATTCTTATAAAAAGAATGCATTCACTTTTTGACCCAGAGTGTTGAAATTTGTTTGTTTTGGGATTTGTTTTAATCAGGTATGGTAAGACATGCAGACACGGACATGATCGTCATGAAGGAAGACGTTTCTACACACGGAATCCTAGAAACAGAAGGCATGGCACAGCATGCCAGGCCATGTGGGAAAGGACCAGAGTGGGTTAGGAGGCAGGAGGAGGAGAGGGGAGAGAATGGCCCAGAGCTTCTATTGGGGGTTTTGAGGGTAGGAATGGGTGAGGTGGGGTAGGTACATGGAGGAAGCTTAGTGTTGCGTAGTTTGAATAACTTTGGTGGGCTCTGGGCTATAGGAGTGGTTCTCAGGTGTCCAGTACCTGGCCCTGGGGTGATTCAGGGCAGAGGGAGCACTGGCCTGGTGTGTGAGGGTTTGATGGTTGGTTTGAATATCAAAGACACCACAGGGGAGTCGCTTGCTGTCTCTGGGAAGTAGCCAGCCCTGAGAGGTGGAGCCTTCCCAGGATGAAGGCCCCAAATGGTAGACCATCAAGGATATAGAAAATAAGAACATAGAGTCAATATACCCCACAATTCCATTTCTGGGAATTTTATTTAAAATATGCTATTCCAGGGAATTCCCTGGCAGTCCAGTGGTTAGGACTTATTCACTGCCAGGGCCTGGGTTCAATCCCTGGTCACGGAATTAAGATCCCACAAGCCACGTGGCGTGGCAAAAAAAAAAAAAAGAAAGAAAGAAAGCTACTTCATTTCCTTAGTTCATTTACCCTCCCCTTTTACTTGGTGACTTTCACGTCTATTTTTCTCATCCCACAAATACTCCCAACATATCTACCCCAGGCTCGCTCTTAGGGGATGACCTTGTTTCCTCCATCACTGACAAAACACAAGCACTTGACAGAGTGTCTGCATCCCCTGATCCAGCACAGTTGTACCTTCTCATTTTTCCTCCTGTCTAGGCCAAGGCTGACCCCTCACCTGTGCACCAGCTAACATCCCCTCAGGCCAACTGGGGACACCCCAGGCAATTCTCTCTCCCTTTCCAGGAACATCACAGTATTTAAAAGTATCATCCCCGTTCTTATATGAACATGCTGTCGGTTTTCCCATATTAAAAAACAAAACTCGTCTCTTGATCCCTCAGCCCCCTCTGGGAGCTGCCCCCATTTCTCTTCCCTGCATGACAGCAAAACTCTTCAGGAAGTTTCCAAAACTTGCTCTCTCCAATTCCTTTCCCCTGTTCTCTCTCAAACCTGTTTCACTCATGAACGTCGATAACATCTCCTTTGACTAGGTCTCCAATGACCTTCCCATTGCCAATTCCAGCAACCAATTTTCAGGAGTCATTGTATTGAAACCGACTGTAACCCATACCCCCCCACCCCTAATATTCATTAAGAAAATCTGAAAACACAGAAAAGTTGAGAGAATCATAGAATGAACATCTGTGTAAACCACACCTAAGGTCTACAATTAAGCGTTTAATCTGCAAGCATTTTTACAGTCCAGGTTCTTTTTGTCATGTCAGGCTGACTTCACATTGAGGTATGAATCTCAAAGTATTTCTCAGCTCAGTCATTGAACCAGTGAAGGGACAGAAAGTGAGGGAAGGCCACGTTTGCAACAAGGAGTAGGCACTTCAATTTGTCAGATTTTTACAAGTGGGTTTTTTTTTTTTTTTTTAATATTTATTTATCTTATCTGTGCTGTGTCTTAGTTGCGGCACGTGGGATCTTAGTTGTGGCATGCAAACTCTTTAGCTGCAGCATTCGGGATCTATTTCCCTGACCAGGGATTGAACCTGGGCCCCCTGCATTGCGAGCATGGAGTCTTACCTACTCGACCACCGGGGAAGTCCCTACAAGTGGTTGAGTAATGTACTTAGTCAATTGCTCTTTTGTTCAGTTTGTACCAACAATAGCTCTGTTTATTTATTTTTATTTCAGATAATGGGAGAAGTGGTACACCTGAGTCTACAAAAAGCATCCAAGGTTTTGTAGCACATTCAGTGGGCCTAAATACCAACCCCAATACAGGTTTGCGGAATTAGATTCTGAATTGTCCTACAATATTCCTTTTGTAACAGCACTACACAACCTAAGACCATCTGGGCAACACTTGAGTTGCAAAACTAAGGCCACTCTCCTTTCAGCTACATCAATGGCCGGTTCTGCTGTACTGAGTCAGGGATCCAGTCTCATAAGAGAGGGCTTTGACCAAAGACAGGAAGCAGATGGAAAAAGGAATCAGAGATTGGGTGGGAATTCAAATTATATTTGTCCACACAGGCTGTACAATCTAACCTCTGTGGTTTTTTTTTTTTTTTAGTTAAGAATACTATTTTTAAGGTTATTTCTGATTTTGTCTCCCATTCTGCCAAAACAATATGATTAACAATTATATTAACTGATAGTCACACCTAAAATGAGATTTTATGAGAACTTTTTTTCCATTTTTAGCACTGATTCCTCATAGACCTGCTATTGTTCAAGTAATTACAATTGTGTGTATAGCCTTCAGTATTGCCCTGATATGTGGGATCACCATTTCCTACATGATATAGTAAGTCTATGGTGAATAACTTTTACCATCCTTAAGTAAGACATAACAAGTTAACTAGGTTATTATTTTGTGATAGTAATGATGATGATGGTGATAATTCTTATAATCCTTAAATTATTATGGTCATTATACATTTTCAGACACTGTTTTTCAGAATGTGGGCTATATTCATGTTGGGTCATGATATAAATGAAAAAATTTAAAAGAAACTGGATAAAAAGAATTTTTTAAGTAAAAATAGAAATTAATTTTTTAAAAAGCAAGCAAAGAAACAGGACAGAATACAATTTAGTAGAATAGAAAGTATTAAAGTAAATGTTGGGCTTCCCTGGTGGCTCACTGGTTAAGAATCCGCCTGCCAATGCAGGGGACACGGGTTCCAGCCCCGATCCGGGAAGATCCCACATGCCACAGAGCAACTAAACCCGTGTACCACAACTACTGAGCCTGCGCTCTAGAGCCAGTGAGCCACAACTACTGAGCCCACGCACCACAACTACTGAAGCCTGTGCACCTAGAGCCCGTGCTCTGCAACAAGAGAAGCCACCACAGTGAGAAAGCCCGTGCACCGCAACGAAGAGTATCCCCCCCTCACCCCAACTAGAGAAAGCCCACGCAGCAACGAAGAGCCAAAGTAGTCAACAACAACAACAAAAAGTAAATGCTGATTTCCAACCTTTTCAGACTCAAGATTGTGAGGTAAATCTTATCTCTTACTGTGGATCATGGTCAAAAATGTTTGAAAGCCACAGTCAGAGATGCCGTCATCCTCCCAAAATGTGGCTTTCTAGAGTGAACTTGATACTTTGGAAGGACTCTTAATAGTGCAAAGCAGAAAAGAGTGACCACTCTCTCTTTCACTAGAAACTTATTATCAATGCAATAGTAGGGGTAATAGTAGCATTTAGGGAAGACACTTCATCTTGTTCGCACAAATAAAGCTTGTGGTCAAGCTCAGGTTATGTGATCATTTTGAAATTAGTGTCAGACGAAAGCGAGCCGCACCGTGACATCATGCTACTCTGGTCAGGAACAACACATTGATTCCTATTCTAGGATTTAGTTCCAGGACTCCATTATATCCCATCAGAAACAGCTTGAGGAAGTACTGAATTATTTACTCTATCAGAATTAAGTGTGTACATGGGAAATGTATTGCCATGTACGGGATATTTTTTAAGGTAGCCGTTTTAGGACCACTTGGAGTATGTCAAATGAAGGCAAAATTAAAGGTAAAATTGAAGAAATTTTGCTAAGGAGAGAGTGTCCCCAGTATTTGGTGGTGGGTTATCTATGACTCAATTTATGTAACTAGAATTTCGGTTTATTTCATTACTCTAGACAAAGATGTTAACATATGAAGATTTCTAAAGTAACTCACTACAACGTATCCTCCTGGAATTTCAGTGTCCAATTAAATTACTGAGCTAATGTCAACATTTACAGCTTTTACATTTGTGTTGCCCCCAGTGGCATTTTAGAACCTGAGGCAAAAGGAAAAATATGTGCCCCAAAGTACATGTTTGTTTTTTTTTTTTTTTTTTTTTTTTTTTGCGGTATGCGAGCCTTCTCACTGCTGTGGCCTCTCCCGTTGCGGAGCACAGGCTCCGGACGCGCAGGCCCAGCGGCCATGGCTCGCGGGCCCAGCCACTCCGCAGCACGCGGGATCCTCCCGGACCGGGGCACGAACCTGCGTTCCCTGCATCGGCAGGCGGACTCTCAACCACTGCGCCACCAGGGAAGCCCAAAGTACATGTTTTTACATAAGTCTTAGTGGTTAATTTTTTCCAGAAGTAGATTTTTGAAAATATATTGGTGAGTTTGATTTCACTTAAACCAGGAAAGTAAAGTTATAATAAATTTTGTTTCTGGTAAAGATAAAGTATTTAAACTTAAAATAATGCTGTGAGTTATGATACAGCACTTTTCAATTTTTAAAATATATTTCAGGGGCTTCCCTGGTGGCGCAGTGGTTGAGAGTCCGCCTGCCAATGCAGGGGACACGGGTTCGTGCCCCGGTCCGGGAAGATCCCACATGCCGTGGAGCGGCTGGGCCCGTGAGCCATGGCCGCTGAGCCTGTGCATCCGGAGCCTGTGCTCTGCAATGGGAGAGGCCACAACAGTGAGAGGCCCAAGTACCGCAAAAAAAAAAAATATATATATATATATATATATATATATATATTTCAACTACTTTAATGTTTTGGAAAAGAAGAACCGTAAAATAATACATAAAGACATGTATATAGGGACTCACATTTTCCCTTTTGACTCAGTCTCCCATATCGTTCATCACAGCACTAATGGATCCTGTCTTTAAAATTTTGATATTTTGTTTATCATGGATTTTTCCTATTCATTTCTTTTTCTCTTTTTTTTTTTGGCCATACCATAAGGTTTGCAGGATCTTAATTCCCCGACCAGGGATTGAACCTGGGCCCTAGGCAGTGGAAGCACTGAGTCCTAACCACTGGACCGCCAGGAAATCCCCTCATTTCAATTTTTTACAATATTAAGTCAAAATATTTATCCCCATTACTGAGTTTTTTGGCACCCCCTTAAACTGTGCACCTAAAGCGACCACCTCACTCTCCTCACCCAAAATCTGGTCCTGTTCCAGCTTCCTGATTATCTGTAACAGTGTTTACAATCAGGCCATTTCTTCCTGCTACAGAGCATGATTCTGGAATGTTCCCCCTACACCCCTTCCTCCATCACAGCCCCTTAGAACACAAATAAGCTAACCCTAAAATGGTTTGTTATTACATGAGTCAAACACAATTAGGAAGGTAAGTATGTTAGGAAAAAGTAGAACACTCTATTACCCATTTTCACTTCACACAGAAATACCTGTTCAATGATCCACTTCCAAGTTTGGGCCTAGGGTGGGGTGAGCGAGGCACTCACCTCAGTGCAAAACTTAAGGGGGTTCAGCAGTCAAGAAACTCAGTAGTCAAGAAAAATAATAATTTATTGCAATATTTTTAAGTCTAAATTAATGCCCTCAAAAATCCATGATGAACAAAATATCAACATTTTAAATACATGATCAGTGATGATGTCGGGCCAAAGCATATTGGAGACTAAGCGAAAGGAAAAATCAGCGGTACCTATGCTACCTTTATTTAAAATGTTGACATTATGTTCCTCATGGATTTGTTGGCATTAACTTTTCTTTTGTAAAATATTGCATTAAGATGTTATTGAACTTGATCATGGAGGTTTGTGCCCAGCCCGAGTGCCCCATTCCTGTCACCTGGCTCCAAATCACTCGCCCCTTTTCTGCGTGTCAGCCCCAATCTGAGTTCTATAACTCTATAGAACTATAGAATTCTATAATTCTAATTATATTTCTATAATTAATTTAGTTCTATAATTATTTGGGTTTAAGTCTATTTCTGCTTCCTCCCCCATGTACTAGTGACCCCTTTGCCGTCAGAAAGTCACAAGATTAAGACAGGATGATTTAGTGGGAAAATTGTGCTTTTAAATTTACCTATTTTGTCCTCCAGTCGACTGGTACAGGCTGAGGAAAAACAACAACTTGCATCACTCTATAAAAATGTCAAGATACCATTATTAGGAGATGAAGAGGAGGGCTCTGAGGATGAGGGCCAGGATGAGTCCACGCACCTCCTTCCAGAGAGTGAGAAGGAACTGGAAAAGTTCATTCATTCAGGTAGAAGGTCAACCAGCTTATCTTGTCGGATCCAAAATCCAAGGGAAGCTGAGCTGACAATGATGGTTGGGTTTTCCATGGCAAAGCTAATGAATATTTACAGCGCCACACGCAGGAATGAGCCATTCGCATCAAATTACACAGAGAGGCAAACAGCTGTGTGGTTGTTTGATTCCTTTTGCAAGGCAATTCCAAGGACTGAAAAGATAGTTCAGGAAACAAGACTTTTCCTGGACTCAACATTTCCCTTAGACATACTTATCCATGTCGTGTTGTTGCCGAGTTTTGACCACAGACAGGCAGATGCCCTCCTGCGCTGTCTGCCTCAGTTTGATGTGGAAATGGGATGCAGGCCCGCCAAACAGAGGTTACTAACCCCAGGTCAGAGACGCCCCAGTGAGAATTGCCCACTACCCCTGCAAATCCTTGTGAGGATAGAACAACATATATGCTCACAGAAACCTAATTTTGTAGAAGTTCTGAGATTCTTCAGTACTTGCTTAAAAAAATTTCTAGAGCAAAACGATGTAGATTGCAGTGTCTGATTCAATACTGTTAAGCATGCACTGCATGGATCTCCTCTCTAACCACCCCAGAGACAGTCAGAGAGAGGCTGAGAGGCCAAGAGTAGAAGAGATAATTGATGCTTACTGAGGCAGACCGCACTTGTACTCTTAGAAAATATTTTTTAATGTCTTTTCATTGCATTGAATTATAACTTTTCTAAATGTTTAAAAATTGTAGTATAGTTTATTTACAATATTATACATGTTTAAAACTGGATATTTATAAAGCTTGAATACAGAAAGTGGGAAAATAATTTCGAAATGCAATTTTCACCATCCTTATCAGACAAATAACATTCATGAAAGCCTGAAAATTCCATTGTTTGTTCCTTTATTTTTCCATACACTTCCTCACCACTTTTGTCTCTAATTCCTGATTTATTAGTATCTAAATAATGTTATGTCTACTTTTAGTCATTAGATCAAAAAGAAGAAAACGTATGGAAAAGAAGAGATTGAACACAGAGCAAAAGTTGGTAAAGGAAGTGGAAATAAGGGATGCTATACACACCGCAAATCCGGGGCGTCCGTGAAAAGAAATGAAAGAGAGGCAGGACATGCTAGCCAGTGTGGAGGAAACAGTGACAGATGACAGAATGTGAGCATGACTTGCTCCTGGAGAACCTTGTGCAAGAGCACTTTAAAGGAAGAACACCAGACGTAAAAACAGGAAATAAACTCATATGATATAGCAACCTTGCTTCCTAGTTCTTAGAGTTTATGAATAAATACAACGTAATTGGAAAAGGAAAAAATCCAACTTCGTGAGTGTGAAAGAGAAATTGTCAGGATTTTCTTTTCTCACTCCTAACCAGTAGTTTCTTCGGGTAAGTCTCTCAGACCAGGGGAGGAAACCACTTTCATGAAACAAAGCTTCCCCAGTGACATTATCTGTTAATTCCAGTAGCTCGCTTCCATTTTACGTATAACAAGACTGAGAATGTCAAAATGAATATGACAGCAGACAGTAACCTTTGTTTTTAGGGATCTGGGACCTGGTGCAGGAAATAGGTCTGCAGGCCAAGAGCTATAACGCATTGCCAGATGTACTGAGTGCTGTAAACTGGGAGTCACCGAGAGCTGTGGAAACACAAAAGGGGCAGGATTTAATCTGAGCGGTGCTATTGGTGTGGAAAACAGTCTGATGGTTCCTCGAAAAGGTAAACATAGAGTCACTACCTGACCCGGCAATTCCACTCCTGGGTATATATCCAAAAGAATTGAAAATATATGTACCTGCGTACAAGAGAAACCCTCACACAAATGTTCATAGCAGCATTATTCATAAGAGCAAAAAGGTGGAAACACCGCATATGTCCATCAACCGGTAAACAAATTAACAAGATGTGGTCTCTCCATAGAGTGCGATGTTATTAAGCAAGGAGAAAGATAGAAGTACTGGCACATGGTACAAGATAGATGATCCTTGAAAACATTATGCTAAGTAAAAGCGGTTAGACACAAGAGGTCCACACATCGTATGATTCCATTTGTACAAAATACCTACAATAGGCAAATCCATAGAGGGTCAAAGTAGATAAGTGGTTCTAGGTGCCGGAGGAGGGGAGAAAAGGGAAAGATGGTTGGTGGGTAGGAGGATTCTCTTGGGGGCAATGAAAATGTTGAAAAAAAAGATCAGTGTAACTTGAGGAGGCTGGTACCGAACCCAAGTTCAGCTGCTCACCACTCAAAAGACCAATACTCAAGGGCTTCCCTGGTGGCGCAGTGGTTGAGAATCTGCCTGCCAATGCAGGGGACACGGGTTCGAGCCCTGGTCTGGGAGGATCCCACGTGCCGCGGAGCAACTAGGCCCGTGAGCCACGACTACTGAGCCTGCGCGTCTGGAGTCTGTGCTCCGCAACAAGAGAGGCCGCGACAGTGAGAGGCCCGTGCACCGCGATGAAGAGTGGCCCCCGCTCGCCACAACTAGAGAAAGCCCTCGCACAGAAACGAAGACCCAACACAGCCAAAAATAAATAAATAAATTTATAAAAAAAAAAAAAAAAAAAAAGACCAATACTCAAGAGACAAGTGTTATACTTGATTTACAACATTGTTTTAATTCCTGCTGTACAGCAAAGTGACTCAGTTATACATATATATACACACTCTTTTTCTCGCTTTCTTTTTTTTTTTGGCCGCACCTTGCAGGATCTTAGTTTGCCGACCATGGATTGAACCTGGGCTACCGCAGCAAAAGCGCTGAATCCTAACCACTGGACTGCCAGGGAAATCCCTGGACTGCTTTTTATCAAGTATCAAGCACGTGAGAAGAGCATGAATCTTCTCAGGCAGATGTGTCTTAGCAAGAATCACTGAGGCAGGCAGAGTTCTAAGATGACCCCAAGACTCCTGCCCTCTGGTGTACACAGCTGTGTAGTTCCCTTCTCTTGAGTGTGGGTCTTTGAATATGACAGATGTCACTCTTGTGATTATGCAAAAGTGATGGGATTGTCGCTCTCTTAATTGTTACATTAAGCCACCTGTCCAAGTCTTCAGGGACTGGCTCCATGCAGGGAAAGACATTTACTAATCAACCCAGTGTGAAGGCTTCAGGCTTTCTCAGTTTTTTTCCAGACATGCATCTTCCCTGGTGTGTGTGTGTGTGTGTGTGTGTGTGTGTGTGTGTGTGTTTCACCAGTTCTACCATATACAGTATGCTGCATTTATTTTTATTTTTTTAAAGTAGGATTAAAAGCCTTTTAGTATTTTTTTTTAATTAATTAATTTTTGGCTGCATTGGGTCTTCGCTGCTGCGTGCGGGCCCTCTCCAGTTGAGGCTAGCCTGGGCCTTTCACTGCGGTGGCCTCTCCCTGCTGCGGAGCATGGGTTCCAGGCACATGGGCCCAGCATTTGTGGTTCACGGGCTCCAGAGCACAGTAGCTGTGACACTTGGGCCCAGCTGCTCTGAGGCATGTGGGATCCTCCCGGACCCGTGTCCCCTGCATTGGCAGGTGGACTCCCAACCCCTGTGCCACCAGGGAAGTCCCTATGCTGCATTTAAATGTCTTGATTTCCCTAATAGTCTCACTCCCCACCCTTGCTCCGATTTTTCTCAGGGCATTAAACATTCCACTGCATTCCTCTGCCTTAGTCTTTTTGTTGCCCGGCACTGTAGGACTGCAATCTCCCTGCAGCTGCCACAAGGTTTGGAATCTACCAGTGCCCTTGCTGGCAACTAATATTTGTGTATAGTTTGAAGAGGAGGTCTAAATTCATATTTTACCATTTGTGTACTTCAGTGCTGCAGACCTTATTTATTTATTTACTTATTTGGCCACGCCACTCGGCATGTGGAATCTTAGTTCCCTAACCAGGGATTGAACCCGCACTCCCTGCATTGGAGGCATGGAGTCTTAACCACTGGACTGCCAGGGAAGTCCCCAGACCATATGTATTTATTTATTTAAATTAATTAATTTATTTTTGGATGCGTTGGGTCTTCGTTGCTGCACAAGCTTTCTGTAGTTGCAGCGAGTGGGGGCTACTCTTTTTTTTTTTTTTTTTTTTTTTTTGCAGTATGTGGGCTTCTCAGTGCCGTGGCCTCTCCCGCAGCTGAGCACAGGCTCCGGACGCGCAGGCCCAACAGCCATGGCCCACGGGCCCAGCCGCTCCGCGGCATGTGGGATCCTCCCGGACCGGGGCACGATCCCGTATCCCCCGCATCGGCAGGCGGACTCTCAACCACTGCGCCACCAGGAAAGCCCGGGGGGGTGGTGTGCTACTCTTGGTTGAGGTGCGCAGGCTTCTCATTGCGGTGGCTTCTCTTGTTGCGGAGCGTGGGTTCTAGGTGCGTGGGCTTCAGTAGTTGTGGCACGCAGGCTCAGTAGTTGTGGCTCACGGGCTCTAGAGCACAGGCTCAGTAGTTGTGGCGCACGGGCTTAGTTGCTCCGTGGCCTGTGGGATCTTCGCAGACCAGGGCTCGAACCCATCTCCCCTGCATTGGCAGGTGAATTCTTAACCACTGTGGCACCAGGGAAGTCCCTCTGTTTGTTTTTTACTGTAGATTTATATCTCAATTTGTTTCAGAGCGATTACTTCAAACGTACATAGTTAATTTATTTTTGTCTATGATCATTGCCGTATGATTGTTAAAGATAATTTCTTGAATTCCTAAACATGGTTGAATTTTTATAATTTTGACGCTTGAATTGCTTACGATAATTTTTATGAGTTTCCTATACCCGGGGACACAACTTTCGTGACTCTATGGAATGACAGGTTCATTTATATCTGTAGCCTTTAGGGGCGTCTGAAAGAATTTGTTTAGCCTCTCAGAGCACGCTGAGCTTCCCGGGAGTCCAAATACGTCTCCAAACACCTGCGCCATCAGTTGCAGAAAGGGCTCCCCAGAAATCTAAGTATGGCATTTTCAAGAAGAAGCGAAGTCCCTCCTCTGCCCGAGAACACAGACGCACCATTTCCCAGCGCCCCTGGCAGCGGAGCTCTGCCTTTTTTTTTTTTTTAACCTGCCTTCTTTACTAGAGGTCGGCGGGGAGTATCCTCACGCGCGGCCTGTGGTTCTGCGGGAACTACATTACCCAGAATGCTCCACGACGGGCGGCAGCGCCACTCAGCCAATCAAAGTCTCATAAAAGGGGCGTTTCCGTATCAGGTGGAATTCATAAGGGAGCGACTTCTGGTTTCCTTCTCGTAGCGACCATTTTAACTTCTCCGGGTCTGTTCTGGCTCCGGGCTGCTGGGTCTGGACCGACGTGACGGCCAGCAAGGTCCGAGAAGAGGCCTTGTTCCCCCAGGACAAAAGCGGGTCTGAGGCTCGGCGACGCCGCCCCGATGCCCCGCGCCAGGCCTGGGAGAGGGACTGCCGATCCGGGTCCCACTCCGCCCACAGACCCCAATGGCAGCGGTAGTGCTGAGGGACCCGCCTCAGGTAGACGCCTGTCCTCCGGACTCTCACCGCGCTCACCCCAGCAGACACTAAAGCCCCCAGTGCGGGGCGCCTGCTCTCGTCCTCCCAGCCCAGGACCCGGTGTCCAGGATGGTGAGGCGGCCGTGGGTGTGATGCCAAAAGCTTGGCCTCTGCGCACAGGTGCCGAATCGAATCTCAGAGACAGTTTTCGGTGAAGCAGAAAATAATAGTTTTATTGCTTAGCCAGGCGAGGGGGGACACAGTGGGCTCGTGCCCTGAAAACCTGTCCATACCCCGGGGGAATTTGGTGAGTTTTACAGCAACAGTTGAAGAACGCGGTTGTTGATAAGGATCTGGTAGTGAGCAGGGCTTGCATTCCTTTAATCTGGCCTCTGGTGGTGTCCTGATCTTCTCTGAAGAATGCCTCATCAAGTAGTTAGCATCTCCTATTTGTTGGGGGTTTTAATTCAGTAGAGCTCGAGGATACTGTTAAGAGTATCCCTTGACCTACAAACAAGAAACGCAAGACACAGAAAGGCTTCCGTACACAGGAGCCCCTCAGGGTCCTGCTAGGTTTCTGGTGGGGCCCTGTTTCTGACAGTGTGGTGGCAAGTGGGGGAGGGTGACAGGCACAGGGACACCTTGTAAAAGGGGAACTGAGCACTGAGGCTCAGAGATTAAGTAGCTATCCCAGACTTCAGGGCCAGGCAGGGGTACATGGAAGCCTGAGCCCATCAAACCCCTCCATAGACTCATCACTTGTTCCACATTTCCATGGCTGCTTATGGAACCAACACAGTCAAGTGGAAGGTGTCCCGTTCCCTCGCTGCGCCTGACAGTGAATCACATGTCTGGATTGTGGTGTCTTGGGACTCTTAAGTGCTATTTCCCCAGTCCTTGAGTCCCACCTGGGGTGGTGGAAAAGGAATTGGGGAAGCTCTCAGAGACAGTATTGTCTGGCAGGTGGCCAAGGCTTCCAAGAAAAGACTGGACATGAGATGGATGCAGAGTCATCTCACAGCAATTGAAGTGAGATGACACTCAAGCCAGAACTGGTGCTTACTTACCACTCTCTGTATACGCCAGGATTTTGTGAGGACTTTGGTGGAGCTTGTTTCTCTCTTTTTTTAAAAAAATAAATTTATGTATTTATTGGCTGAGTAGGGTCTTTGTTGCTGCGCGCAGGCTTTCTCTAGTTGGGGTGAGCAGGGGCTGAGCGGGGGCTACTGTTCGTTGCAGTGCGCGGGCTTCTCATTGCAGTGGCTTCTCTTGTTGCGGAGCACGGGCTCTAGGCCCGCGGGTTTCAGTAGTTGCAGCATGCGGGCTCCGTAGTTGTGGCTCACGGGCTCTACAGCACAGGCTCAGTGCTTGTGGCACACGGGCTTGGTTGCTCCGCGGCATGTGGGATCTTCCTGGACCAGGGATCGAACCCGTGTCCCCTGTTTTGGCAGGCAGATTCTTAACCACGGTGCCACCAGGGAAGCCCATGGAGCTTGTTTTTCATTCAGCCTGGAGGATAAGGTCAAGAGCAAATGTAGTCATCTGTGAGAGTCACTAGGCCTGGGGTAGGCCACCTGTGGGCTGATCTTTGAACGAGGGATAGGTGGACAGAGGAAGGTTGTAGTGGTAGGGGGCAGCAAGTGAAGCACACAAGTAGAGGAGAGTCATGTGTGTCTGAGATACATGTGTGATTCTGTGTGACTAAGTCAGAGGCAAGGAACTGAGCCAGGCAGGGAGATCTTCATAGAAAGTTTTGGGACTGTGACTGCTAGTGGAAGCCATGGGATGTCTGGCATCATACTGGATTGTGTTTAACTATGTCAAGCATAATCTTTATGTCATCTGTCAGATTGCAGCATAAGCCCGTTATGGGTAGCCTTAACATGGGTGGTAGAAAATGGGATGGCTCAAATGTCCTCAGTGCAAGTTGCCCTCCCCACTCTGCTCCTACCAGATACCCCCTTTTTAGCAAGGAGACCAGAGCAGTTCCTGTTCATCCCTTTGTAGCAGGTTTCAGTTCCTACCAATCCATGGAATTTTGCACAAAGCCAATCACACCGTCCCATGGGAACCAAGGAACACTTCTCCCTCTTGATACTATAAAGCTTATGTCCCACATCCCCCGGTGTACAGCCTCTCTTCTGGAGTACAACCTCCATGTGGCCCTGTGTAGTGTGGCGTGTCCTCCTCTCTGAGGCTGTGAGTATATGTGATTTATAAACTGCTGTCTATCTCATATGTTCAGTGTCAAATGTCACATGTTTGGCTGTCTCCATAACTATACACTGGGAATTCCACCCTCAGTAGTGGGGTGAAGAGGTGTTGATTAAGACACGAGTAATGTGGGGAGACCAAGGACATGCCTATGGTGTGGGCCCTAAGGTGGTGGTGGCCGTGGGCATGTGGAATCTAGGGATGTGCATTCTAAAGAGTGGTGTGAACTTAGGGAGTATACCTGAAGGTTCCAGCATCTGGTATTGAGACTTTGGTAATACCAGGGTAATACGAGCCGCTGGATCCTCTATGCCAGGCCCATGGCTTAGATATTGTTGATGCTTAAACAACAAGGGGTTAGGAGCACCAACCCTCTGCACACTCGAAAATCTGCATAAAAGTTTACAGGTAGGCCCTCTGTATCTGCAGTTCCACAACTGCTGATTCATCCTACCTATACACAGATCATGAGTACTGTAGTATTTACTTATTGAAAAAAATCCAAGTATGAGTGGACTCTTGTGGTTCAAACCTGTGTTGTTCAAGGGTCAACTGTATGTTTCTCCACCTGCCTCCTGGACCCAGGGATTAATGGGCACATGAAGACACAATGGCATCAGTGGTGCCAAGGCCTAGTTTCTCAAAACGCTGAGTTAAGGAGCTTGGGAGGAGGGTGGGCATGGAATAGATGTTGGGGGAAGGGATTGTGACTCAGAAGTGGACTGCTTTTGGTTCTTCTGTCATCATCTTAGCAGGGAAATGTGACCTTTGAGGATGTGGCCATGTACTTCTCTTTGGAGGAATGGAATCTCCTTGACGAGCCTCACAGACGCCTGTACCAAGATGTGATACTGGAGAATTTGGCACTTGTAACCTCCCTGGGTAAGACCCTCAAACCTACCCCTGTGCCCAGAGATAGTCTCTGCCCTTTCTCTTTCCCCAGGACCAGCTATGTCATTCTCAAATCAGGACTGTGGGCACTGCTTCCTCAGTTTCCTGAGTAGGTGCTGTGGTTGGTAGGACTGCCCTCTCCTCTCTTTGAGCAGGCCCAACACCTGCTTTCCTGCAGACTCCCAGGGAAGGATGCAGGGTCCAGAGTCTTGTACTCATCCTGAGTCCTACCTTACTTGCCTTCTCCCGGGCCAGGTGACTTTGTCCAGATCCAAGGCACATGTGTGACCCAGGTCTAACTTACTTTCTCTAGTTGACATTTCCTCATGCCTGCCTGTGTCAGCAATTACCATCACTGACATAGTCACTACTTATGTGGATCATGTTCTGTTCTTGTAAGAGCCTCCCCCAAAGTTCTCTTTGTAATAGTTTTCTTTCCTGTGGGCTATCAGTATTCTGGGCCAGTCCTGAATGCCGTCTGTCCTATCTTGCCCTTAACACTTCCATCACCCAGGTCCCATGTAGTTGCTCATCTTGGGGGTGGGGTGGAGAGCCCTGGGTGGTTCACAGAATGGAAATAAATTGTCGTAGTCAGTTCGTGCTGCTATAACAAACTAACATGGCTGGATGTTTAAACAAACATTTATTTCTCACTCTTCTGCAGTCTGGAAGTTGAAGATCAAGGTACTGGCCTTGTGGAAAGAGCCTTCTCTTTTTCTATGAAAAGAATAGGTATGTACTGTCTACTGCCCTAGGATGGTTTGCCTCTCTTTGACAGCTTATCAGGATTTGGACAACATTCCATGAGGACATAAAACAAAAAAGTCCTCTCCTGGAGCCTCTGGTGAACAGTTGGTTCTTGCTTTACAGTGTGGTTCCATTCACAGCCTCCATCCTCCACCCAATCCTACTTCTAAACATGGCCTCTCTCAGCAAAGAAGCCAAGCGTAGATTATGGGAAAAATGGTTAATAACCAGGAAACTGGGTCTCACAGAGGAGAAGCAGCTTGTCCAAGGAACTATGGCCTCAACACCCACAAATCCCATTAGGGACTTCAGGGTTCCAAATCCTGCCTTAGCACTTGCAACCTGGAGTGCTTAAATGAGTAACAAACCTCATTCTCCTTTAGATCTGTAGAGCACAGTGATTTTCACATTCTAGGAACTGTATCCTGACACTGTAAATTTTTAAACCTGCAGTTTAGGAGACAGTTTAAAAGGTAGAAAGGGAGCTAAAGGGCAGAAATTATGATTGCATAATACATTACATTAGTGTGTTGCTCAGTAGCTTACCAAACCCGTTTACCCACATGTTTATCCCTGTCTGTCTTAGTACATTCAGGCTGCTGTAACAAAATACCACAGACTGGGTAGCTTATAAACAACAGAAATTGATTTCTCACAGTTCTGTGGGCTGGAAAGTCCAAGATCAAGGCACCAGCATGAGGTTCTGGTGAGGGCCCTATTACTTGTTCATAGCTGCCACCTTCTCTTTATGTCCTTATATGTTGGAAGGGGCTAGAGAGCATTCTGGGGTCTCATTTATAAGGGCACTAATCCCATTTATTATGGCCCCACCTTCATGACCTAATCACCTGCCAAAGACCCCCACTTCCTAATACCATCACATTGAGGATTAGGATTTCAACATATGAATTTTGCGGGGACACAAGCATTCAATCTATAGCATTCTACCCCTAGCTCCCAAAATTCATGTCCTCTCACATACAAAATAAACGTATCCATTCCAACAGCCCCCAAAATCTTTTCTTTTTTTAACATCTTTATTGAAGTATAATTGCTTTACAATGTTGTGTTAGTTTCTACTGTACAACAAAGTGAATCGGCTATATGTATACATATATCCCCATATGCCCTCCTTCTTGCATCTCCCTCCCACCCTTCCTATCCCACCCCTCTAGGTGGTCACAGGGCACCAAGTTGATCTCCCTGTGCTATGCGGCTGCATCCCACTAGCTATCTGTCCTACGTTTGGTAGTGTATATATGTCAAAACCACTCTCTCACATTGTCCCAGCTTACCCTACCCCCTCCATGTGTCCTCAAGTCCATTCTCTACGTTTGCATCTTTATTCCAGTCCTGCCCCTAGGTTCTTCAGAAACTTTTTTTTTTTTTTTTTAGATTCCATATATATGTGTTAGCATATGGTATTTGTTTCTCTCTTTCTGACTTACTTCCCTCTGTATGACAGACTCTAGGTCCAGGTCCATCCACCTCACTGCAAATAACTCAATTTCGTTTCTTTTTATGGCTGAGTAATATTCCATTGTATATATGTGCCACATCTTCTTTATCCATTCATCTGTTGATGGACATTTAGGTTGCTTCCATATCCTGGCTATTGTAAATAGAGCTGCAATGAACATTGTTGTACATGACTCTTTTTGAATTATGGTTTCCTCAGGGTATGTGCCCAGTAGTGGGATTGCTGGGTCATATGGTAGTTCTATTTTTAGTTTTTTAAGGAACCTCCATACTATTCCCCATAATGGCTGTATGAGTTTACATTCCCACCAACAGTTCAGGAGGGTTCCTTTTTCTCCACACCCTCTCCAGCATTTATTGTTTGTAGATTTTTTGATGATGGCCATTCTGACCAGTGTGCAGTGATACCTCATTGTAGTTTTGATTTGCATTTCTCTAATGATTAGTGATGTTGAGCATCCTTTCATGTATTTGTTGGCAATCTGTATATCTCCTTTGGAGAAATGTCTATTTAGCTGTTCTGCCCATTTTTGGGTTGGGTTGTTTGTTTTTTTGCTATGAGCTGCATGAGCTGCTTGTATATTTTGGAGATTAATCCTTTGTCAGTTGCTTCATTTGCAAATATTTTCTCCCATTCTGAGGGTTGTCTTTTCATCTTGTATATGGTTTCCTTTGCTGTGCAAAAGCTTTTAAGTTTCATTAGGTCCCATTTGTTTATTTTTGTTTTTATTTCCATTTCTCTAGGAGGTGGGTCCAAAAGGATCTTGCTGTGATTTATGTCATAGAGTGTTCTGCCTATGTTTTTCTCTAAGAGTTTTATAGTGTCTGGCCTTACATTTAGGTCTTTAATCCATTTTGAGTTTATTTTTGTGTATGGTGTTAGGAAGTGTTCTGATTTTATTCTTTTACATGTAACTGTCCAGTTTTCCCAGCACCACTTATTGAAGAGGTTGTCTTTTCTCTATTGTATATTCTTGCCTCCTTTATCAAAGATAAGTTGACCATATGTGTGTGGGTTTATCTCTGGGCTTTCTATCCTGTTCCACTGATCTATATTTCTGTTTTTGTGCCAGTACCATACTGTCTTGATTACTGTAGCTTTGTAGTATAGTCTGAAGTCAGGGAACCTGTTTCCTCCAGCTCCGTTTTTCTTTCTCAAGATTGCTTTGGCTATTCAGGGTCTTTTGTGTTTCCATACAAATTGTGAAATTTTTTGTCCTAGTTCTGTGAAAAATGCCATTGGTAGTTTCATAGGGATTGCACTGAATCTGTATATTGCTTTGGGTAGTATAGTCATTTTCACAATGTTGATTCTTCCAATCCAAGAACATGGTGTATCTCTCCATCTATTTGTATCATCTTTAATTTCTTTCATCAATGTCTTAATAGTTTTCTGCATACAGGTCTTTTGTCTCCTTAGGTAGGTTTATTCCTTGGTATTTTATTCTTTTTGTTGCAGTGGTAAATGGGAGTGTTTCCTTAATTTCTCTTTCAGATTTTTCATCATTAGTGTATAGAAATGCAAGAGATTTCTGTGCATTAATTTTGTATCCTGTTACTCTACCAATTTCATTGATTAGCTCTAGTAGTTTTCTGGTAGCATCTTTAGGATTCTCTATGTATAGTATCATGTCATTTGCAGACAGTGACAGCTTTACTTCTTCATTTCCGATATGGATTCCTTTTGTTTCTTTTTCTTCTCTGATTGCTGTGGCTAAAACTTCCAAAACTATCTTGAATAGTAGTGGTGAGAGTGGGCAACCTTGTCTTGTTCCTGATCTTAGTGGAAATGGTTTCAGTTTTTCACCATTGGGAACGATATTGGCTGTGGGTTTGTCATATATGGCCTTTATAATGTTGAGGAAGGTTCCCTCTATGCCTACTTTCTGGAGAGTTTTTATCTTAAATGGGTGTTGAATTTTGTCGAAAGCTTTCTCTGCATCTACTGAGATGACCATGTGGTTTTTCTCCTTCAGTTTGTTACTGCGGTGTATCATGTTGATTGATTCGTGTATATTGAAGAATCCTTGCATTCCTGGGATAAACCCCACTTGATCATGGTGTATGATCCTTTTAATGTGCTGTTTGATTCTGTTTGCTAGTATTTTGTTGAGGATTTTTGCATCTATGTTCATCAGTGATATTGGCCTGTAGTTTTCTTTTTTTGTGACATCTTTGTCTGGTTTTGGTATCAGGGGGATGGTGACCTCATAGAATGAGTTTGGGAGTGTTCCTCCCTCTGCTATATTTTGGAAGTGTTTGAGAAGAATAGGTGTTAGCTTTTCTCTAAATGTCTGATAGAATTTGCCTGTGAAGCCGTCTGGTCCTGGGCTCTTGTTTGTTTCCCGGACCGGGGCACGAACCCGTGTTCCCTGCATCGGCAGGTGGACTCTCAACCACTGCACCACCAGGGAAACCCCGTGGGCTCTTGTTTATTGGAAGATCTTTTTTTTTTTTTTTTTTTTTGCGGTACGCGGGCTTCTCACTGTTGTGGCCTCTCCCGTTGCGGAGCACAGGCTCCGGATGTGCAGGCTCAGCGACCATGGCTTACGGGCCCAGCCGCTCCGCGGCATGTGGGATCTTCCCAGACCGGGGCACGAACCCGTGTCCCCTGCAATGGCAGGTGGACTCCCAACCACTGCGCCACCAGGGAAGCCCTGGAAGATCTTTAATCACAGTTTCAGTTTCAGTGCTTGTGATTGGTCTGTTTATATTTTTTTCTATTTCTTCCTGGTTCAGTCTCAGAAGGTTGTGCTTTTCTAAGAGTTTGTCCATTTCTTCCAGGTTGTCCATTTTATTGGCATAGAGTTGCTTGTAGTAATCTCTCATGATCCTTTGTTTTTCTGCAGTGTCAGTTGTTACTTCTCCTTTTTCATTTCTAATTCTGTTGATTTCAGTCTTCTCCCTTTTTTCTTGATGAGTCTGGCTAATGGTTTATTAATTTTGTTTATCTTCTCAAAGAACCAGCTTTTAGTTTTATTGGTCTTTGCTATTGTTTCCTTCATTTCTTTTTCATTTATTTCTGATCTGATCTTTATGATGTCTTTCCTTCTGCTAACTTTGTGTTTTTTTGTTCTTCTTTCTCTGTTTGCTTTAGGTGTAAAGTTAGGTTGTTTATTTGAGATTTTTCTCGTTTCTGATGTAGGATTTGTATTGCTATAAACTTCTCTCTTAGAACTGCTTTTGCTGCATCCCATGGATTTTGGGTCATTGTGTTTTTTCTGTTTTTATTTATTATTATTTTTTTTTTTTTTGAGGTACATGGGCCTCCCACTGCTGTGGCCTCTCCCATTGTGGAGCACAGGCTCTGGATGCGCAGGCTCAGAGGCCATGGCTCACGGGCCCAGCTGCTCCACGGCACGTGGGATCCTCCTGGACCGGGGCATGAACCCGCGTCCCCTGCATCGGCAGGTGGACTCTCAACCATTGCGCCACCAGCAAAGCCTGGTCATTGTGTTTTCATTGTCATTTGTTTCGAAGTATTTTTTGATTTCCTATTTGATATCTTAAGTGATCTCTTGGTCATTTAGTAGCATATTGTTTAGCCTCCATGTGTTTGTGTTTTTTTTTTTTTTTTTTTTTTTTTTTTTTTTTGCGTTACGCGGGCCTCTCAATGTTGTGGCCTCTCCCGCTGCGGAGCACAGGCTCCGGACGCGCAGGCTCAGCGGCCATGGCTCACGGGCCCAGCCGCTCCGCGGCATGTGGGATCTTCCCGGACCGGGGCACGAACCCGTGTCCCCTGCATCGGCAGGCGGACTCTCAACCACTGCGCCACCAGGGAAGCCCGTGTTTGTGTTTTTTACGGTTGTTTTCCTGTCATTGATATCTTGTCTCATAGCATTGTGGTTGGAAAAAATACTTGATAAGATTTCAATTTTCTTAAATTTACCAAGGCTTGATTTGTGACTGAAGATATGGTCTCTCCTGGAGAATGTTCCATGGGCACTTGAGAAGAAAGTGTATTCTGTTGGTTTTGGATGGAATGTTCTATAAATATCAATTAAATCCATCTTGTTTAATGTGTCATTTAAAGCTTGTGTTACCTTATTTATTTTCATTTTGGATGATCTGTCCATTGGTGAAAGTGGGGTGTTAAAGTCCCCTACTATTATTGTGTTAACTTTCAATTTCCCCTTTTATGGCTGTTAGTATTTGCCTTATGTATTGAGGTGCTCCTGTGTTGGGTGCATAAATATTTACAATTGTTATATCTTCTTCTTGGATCGATCCCTTGATCATTATGTAGTGTCCTTCTTTTGTCTCTTGTAATAGTCTTTATTTTAAAGTCTATTTTGTCTGATATGAGAATTGCTACTCCAGCTTTCTTTTGATTTCCATTTGCATGGAATATCTTTTTCCATCCCCTCACTTTCAGTCTGTATGTTTCCCTAGGTCTGAAGTGGGTCTCTTGTAGACAGCATATATACAGGTCTTGTTTTTGTATCCATTCAGCCAGTCTATGTCTTTTGGTTGGAGCATTTAATCCATTTACATTTAATGTAATTATCAATATGTATGTTCCTATTATCATTTTCTTAATTGTTTTGGGTTTGTTTTTGTAGGTCTTTTCCTTCTCTTGTGTTTCCTGCCTAGAGACATTCCTTTAGCATTTGTTGTAAAGCTGGTTTGGTGGTGCTGAATTCTCTTAACTTTTGCTTGTCTGTAAAGGTTTTAATTTCTCCATCAAATCTGAATGAGATCCTTGCTGGGTAGAGTGGTCTGAGTTGTAGGTTTTTCCCTTTCATCACTTTAATTATGTCCTGCCAGTCCCTTCTGGCTTGCAGAGTTTCAGCTGAAAGATCAGCTGTTAACCTTATGGGGATTCCCTTGTAAGTTATTTGTTGCTTTTCCCTTGATGCTTTTAATATTTTTTCTTTGTATTTAATTTTTGATAGTTTGATTAATATGTGTCTCAGAGTGTTTCTCCTGTATGGGACTCTCTGCACTTCCTAGACTTGATTGACTATTTCCTTTCCCATGTTAGGGAAGTTTTCAACTATAGTCTCCTCAAATATTTTCTCAGACCCTTTCTTTCTTTTCTCTTTTTTTTGTGGTACGTGGGCCTCTCACTATTGTGGTCTCTCTCATTGCGGAGCACAGGCTCTGGACGCACAGGCTCAGCGGCCATGGCTCATGGGCCTAGCTGCTCCGTGGCATGTGGGAACTTCCCGGACTGGGGCACGAACCCCTGTTCCCTGCATCAGCAGGTGGACTCTCAACCACTGAGCCACCAGGGAAGCCCCAGACCCTTTCTTTTTCTCTTCTTCTGAGACCTCTATAATTCGAATGTTGGTGCATTTAATGTTGTCCCAGAGGTCTTTGAGACTGTTCTCAATTCTTTTCATTGTTTTTTCTTTATTCTGCTCTGCAGTAGTTATTTCCACTATTTTATCTTCCAGGTCACTTATCCGTTCTTCTGCCTCAGTTATTCTGCTATTGATTCCTTCTAGAGAATTTTTAATTTCAATTATCATGTTGTTCATCATTTGCTTACTCTTTAGTTCTTCTAGGTCCTTATTAAACGTTTCTTGTATTTTCTCCATTCTATTTCCAAGATTTTGGATCATCTTTATTATCATTACTCTGAATTCTTTTTCAGGTAGACTGCTTATTTCCTCTTCATTTGTTTCGTCTGGTGGATTTTTACCTTGCTCCTTCATCTGCTGCATGTTTCTCTGATTTCTCATTTTGTTTAACTTACTATGTTTGGGGTCTCCTTTTTGCAGTCTGCAGGTTTGTAGTTCCCATTGTTTTTGGTGTCTGCCCCCAGTGGGTGAGGTTGGTTCAGTGGTTTGTGTAGGCTTCCTGGTGGAGGAGGCTCGTGCCTGTGATCTGGTGAGTGAGGCTGGATCTTGTCTTTCTGATGGGCAGAACCATGTCTGGTGGTGTTTTTTGGGGTGTCTGTGAACTTAGTATGATTTTAGGCAGCCTCTCTGCTAATGGGTGGGGTTGTGTTCCTGTCTTGCTAGTTGTTTGGCATGGGGCATCTAGCACTGGAGTTTGCTGGCCACTGGGTGGAGCTGGGTCTTAGTGTTGAGACAGAGATCTCTGGGAGAGCTCTCGCCAATTGATATTACGTGGGACCAGGAAGTCTCTGGTGGTCCAATGTCCTGAACTCGGCTCTCCCACCTCAGAGGCTCAGGCCAGAGCACCAAGACCCTGTCTGCCACATGGCTTTCCTGGGCTTTGGTTTGCTCATTTTAGTTTTTGGTCGAGCTCCAGTTGACATTTGGTTTGGCACACCATCAAGATTCTGAATGTTTCCAGTTTTATTTCTCCAATTTCCTTCCTTCTGATGATTTTTCTAAAAGCTTACTCTTCAGGTTTTTAGAAATCTCATTTTTTTCTTCTCAGTAATTCTGTGAGGTGGGTCCTGTTGGTCAAATTTTATAAAAGAATTCCTAAAGAGAATAAGTTGCTTGACTAGGATCACACAGCAAATAAGAATGCTAGGATCTCTTGATTCTTCTCAGTAACTTCTCTCTTCCCCCATATTTCTCTTTGTATCTTGGCCCAGCCCCACTTCCACAACGTCTCCAGTCTAAATCTCAGCAAGGGTCTATTGCATCATAGACTTTGTTCAGCTGGTTAACGGGCTTGGGCTCCTTTTAGCCCTATTGAAGACAGATACCACATATACCGTTAATTTTCCACGTAGATTTCCAGAAACCTGACTCCCAGCCAGAAACCCAAACCCTGTGGGTGGGAAGGAAAAAACAAAAAAAAAAAACCCAAAAACCTACTACACCACCATTTCCACCTTGCAGGGCCAGCAAACATGCCCCCAAAATCTTAACTAGTTCTAGCATCAACTCTAAATTCCAAAGTCTCATCTAAATATCATTTATATCAGATATTGGTGAGACTTGAAATACAGTTTACCCTGCAACAGATCTCTCTCCAGCTGAGAACCTATATAACCAAACAAGTTATGTGCTTCCAAAATATAGTGGTGCAACAGGCATGAGGTAGACATTCCCATCCCAGAATGAAACAATTCCCATTCTAAAGGGAAGGAAGAAAGGAGTGATAGGTACCGAGTAAGTCCAAAGCTTACTGGGGCAAATGTCTTTGGACCCTAAGCCTCAAGTATAATCCTCTGTGGTTCAGTGCTCTGCCCTCCAGGCCCGCTGGGGAGCAGTCCTGCCTCTGCTGCTCTCCTGGATTGGGATCTCGTGGCGGTGGCTCTGAGACTGGCACTGTTAGCCGGTGGCTCTGTTGGTGTTGGGTCCAGGTGCTACAGCTCTGGGAATCCCTGGCCCCATGTGTCCGCCGAGCACACCACAGCTCTCTGCCGGGGCCCCGCCGTGAGGCACGGAGCGGGAGCATCGTGGCGTGCCTGACCCAGATAGGTGGCCCCACCCATTGGAGTCCTGTGGCTCTCCCTTGGCCCTTGCTCTCTGGGCCTGTGGTGGAGGTGGCAGCCGTGAGGGTCCCTGATCACCTTAAGGGGGATCATTTTTGAGATGGCAGATGAGGTTTCTGGGTCATATGCATGCTAATCTTATCAAAGTCTTAGTGTTCTCTTCTGAAAACACCTTCTCATTCTTTTCAAAATGGATAGGCTGAGAATTTTTCAGATCTTTAAGTTCTGGTTCCTTTTTGCTTAACAATCCCATCCTCAAGTCACCTCTCTAATTGTATCTTACTCTAAGCAGTCAGGAGGAACCAAGCTTCTCTGCAGCACTGTTTAGAATTTTCTCAGCTAAATATCAAATTTCATTGCTCACACATTTTACCTTCTATAAAACACTAGAATATGAACAAAATTCAGCCAAGTTCTTTTCCACTTTATAAAAAGGATCTTCAGTGTTCCTTGTCTAATAACATGTTCCTCATTTCTTTCTGAGACTTCATCAGAATAGAATAGCATTTACCATCCAGATTTCTGTGCACATTTCGTTCATGATTCATCATCATCTAAGAAGATGGAAGCTTTCTCTATAACTCCCCTCTTTTCTTCCTAAGCTCTTATCAGAATTACTTAGCATTCTTGACAATATTGGCTTTTGCAGATATGCACCTCAAAACTCTTGGTAGCCTCTGACCATTACCCAGATCCAAAGCCACTTCTAATTTTTCAGGTTTTCCTTGCAAGCAGCATCCCACTTCTCAAACCAATTTCTGTTTTAGTCCAGTCAGGTTTCTATAACAAACTACCATAGGCTGGTACTTACACAACAAACATTTATGTCACAGGTCTGGAGGCTGGGCAGTCCTCGATCAAGGCACTGGCAGTTTCAGTGTCTGGTGAGGCCCACTTCCTTGTTCATAAATGGTCTCCTTGTTGCTGTGTCCTCACATGGCAGAAGGGGAATGAGAAGGCTTTCTGGGGTCACTTGTACAAGGGCACTAATCCCATTGGTGAGGGCTTCACCCTCATGATCTAATCACCTGCCAGAGTCCCCCACCTTTTACTACCATCACATTGAGGGTTAGGATTTCAACATATGGTGTTTGCAGGAACATAAACATTTGAGTTTGTAGCATAAATCCAGCTACAGCAGTATGAATTCATGGGAGCCTAGCCCTGGGGGAGGCACGATGTCTGAGCTGTGCTCAGATCATACAGAAACCTATTCTGTTTGAGTAGTATTTTGGTGCTGTTGACAAAGGCAGCCTAATGCCTTTCCTTTCCCATTCTTGACACTGCCAACTTGTCAGCTCTGCTATTTGTCACTTCTGCTCTTCCAGCTCAGGGCTGTTCACCACATCTGTGGGCTACACATATCACTCGCCGTTCTCATTGCTTCACCTGTAGTACTCTCTGACATTGGCCTCTACATGTGCATTGTAACATGCACACATATTCTTTCTTTCTTTATTTTTTTTTAAGACTTTTTTGATGTGGACCATTTTCAGAGTCTTTATTGAATTTGCTACAGTATTGCTTCTGTTTTATGTTCTGGCCCTGTGGCCCCAAGGCCTGTGGGATCCCAGCTCCCCGATCAAGGATCGAACCCACATCCCCTGCATTGGAATGCAGAGTCCCAACCACTGGACCGCCAGGGAAGTCCCACACACATATTCTTAAACAGTCATTGAACACCAGCTACTCTGTTGTAGTTGTATTTTCTTGGGCCTGAACACACTCTTCTATATAACACACCGATGTCAGCAGAAGACCAGATCTCCAGAGAGAGTTGTTTCCGAAGGAAGGAATTGTAGGCCCTTTCCTCCCTGTGCTGCACCCAGTGGTGCTGTATTTAACCTCGTGAGTCCTCCCCTGTTCTGTGATCTTTAGAGGCCCAGTTCTGCTAATCAACTCATTCTCAACCTGTACCCAACTCTTTGGTCCCCAGAACAATCCCACTGATTGTTCCTGGGTTTGTCCCACACACACTTTTCTACAGGTTACCCTTCTCACCGGAATCAACATGCACTTCACCAGCATTTCTTTCTTTCAGGTTGTTGGTGTGGAGTGGAGGATAAGGAGGCATCTTCTGAGCACAGCATTTCTGCCAAAGTAATGCCACAGGATAGGACTCTCAAAGCAGGTCTGTCTCCCCAGAAGGCCCACCTCTGTGAGATGTGTGGACCCATGTTGAGAGACAGTTTGCACTTGGTTGAACACCAGGAAACACATCACAGGCCGAAACTGCACATGTGTGGGGCATGTGGAAAACAATTTCCTCTCACTGCAGACCTTTATCAGCTGCACAAGCAGCGTGTTGGAGAGAAATGCTTCAAAAGCAATGAGCAGAGCCTTGTTCTTGAAGAGCTGCTAATTCCATGTGTCGGGGAACTCCTTTACCCATAAGGAGGTTGGGAAGGACTTTCTGGCCAGCTCGGGACATCTTCAGCAACAGGCTACGCACACCAGGGAGAAGTCAAACAGTGGACCGGAGTGTGTGGTGGCCTTCCACAGTGTAAACAACCATTACAACCGGCTAGAGTGCATGAAAGCTTGCAGCCCCAAACACACCCTTGTTCCACACCAGAGTCCTCAAGAGGGAAAGATCTTACAGGTGCCGTGAGTGTGGGAAATCCTTTAGAAAAAACTGTAGCCTCAGGGAGCATTTGAGAGTTCACACTGGCAAAAAGCCTTATGAGTGTGGGGAAGGTGGAAAATTATTTAGCAAGAAGTACAACCTTATCATGCATCGAAAAGTTCACCCTGGTGAAAAGCCATGTGAGTGCAGTGAACGAGGGGAATGTTTTAGCCAGAGCTCTCGCCTCATTAGACACCAGAGAATTCACGCTGGAGAAAGGCCTTATGAGTGCAGTGAGTGGAAAGTCCTTTACCTTCAACCCCAATCTCCTAAAATACCAGAATGTTCACAAGGAATAAAGACCTTTGCATAATATAGGTAAGTCTGTTATGGACTGAATTGTGTCCCTCAAGATTCATATGTTCAAGCCCTAACAGCCAATGTAACTATGTTTTTAGGTATGTCCTATAAGGAGATAACTAAGGACAAACGAGGTCATAAGAATGGGGTCCTAATCCAGTGTGACTTGTGTCCATGGAAGAAGACAAGGCACCAGAAGGTGCTCACTTTGTCGCTGTATTCACGAACAGAGGAAAGGCCGTTTAATGACACACCAAGAAGGTGGTTGATTAGAAGTCAGAAAGAAAGGCCTCACCAGAAACCATTCCTGATGGCACCTTGGTCTTAGACTCCCAGCCTCTAGAAATAGGAGAATGTACATTTCTTTAAGCCACCCAGTCTGTGGTATTTTGTTGTGGCAGCCTCAAAAGAGACAAAGATGCAAAGAAGGTACCACATTGTATTGTTTTTGCGTACTGATAATAGTAGACGCAAATAACCTTGAGAATGTATAGAATAGTAAACCATCGTGAAATAATTAGGAAGTTACAAATTTTAAGAGTTACCTTTGCTTTTTAAACAGCTTTACTGAAGTACAATCAGTTGTCATTCACACTAGTCATGGCCTTTAATTCACTGAATTGGTGAATATACAGCCGTTGTTCCTAGGGGAAATCTGTAATCAGGTTCCTGAGAGCCTCTGGTCACAACGTTTTGGTCAACTGGTAAGTACATAACGTGGTTTTCCATGTGTTTCTGTTTAAAAACAATTCGTTTACTGCATACTGTTGATTCATTAACACTGAAATCATGGCCAACAGCACGATGATTCATGCCTGAACAATGCTTACCTAACGTGTATTTTCTTTAAGCCACATTGTTTGGGCTTAGGGACTCTAGGCGGCACATGAGCGCCAGTTTTGGAGGCCATTTTGGACCACAAAACCACCAAGAAGAAGCATAAATGGGGCACTAAATACATCATGGGAAGAATGCTTGTTTACAGTATGAGAGCCGCAAAGAGAAGGCAGAGCATCGTCTTGTGTATCTCACATACACTGGGTGACGTGGATATTTTGTGTCTCCATATGTCTATGAATAAGTGTAAAAATGTAAGTATTGATTTGGGGGTTTTCCAGTTTTGGCAGGTAGGCAAATTTACAAATACAGAATCCATGAAAAATGAGGATTGACTGATTGTCTTGCCATAAATTGTGCATACTTAAAGATATACTCAGGCTGAAACTTGAGCTTTTTTACCATTTTATGGACTAACCAAGATTTTTTGAGGACTTGGGTGGCGTCTGGGATGTCTCGTTCAGCCAGGTGCATGTGATCAGGGGCAAATTCTGTGAGTCACAGGATCTGGGGTGGGTTATCAGTGGGGCTGGGCTTTGAATGATGGTTGGATGGACGGAGGAAGGGTGTGATTTCTGAGGGCACAGCAAGTGCGGGAATAGCAGATAGGACCATGGGTAGCTGAGATCCGCACATGGTCCTCTGTGACTGCGTCTGAGCCAAGGAGTTGAATGAGACCTGCGTGGAATGATTTGGGGCTGTGGTTGCTAACAGGAACCATGGGAAGTCTGTAGTCATACTGGATCCTCTCTGAATTTGTCGAGGATATTCTGGATGCTGTCTGCCAAGTTGTGTTGCAAGTTCTAAAGTTAAGGCCAACAGGTATGCTGCCTTGACATCTGGTGAAACAAGGATGCCCTCAAATGGCCGTGGTGCAAGTTTCCCTTCACATGCTTCTCACAGGTAATGTCTCCTAACCTTACAACCCTTTTTATCGAAGGGAGCAGGCACAGTTCCTGCTTATCCCTTTGTAGTTAGTTTCAGTTCCCTACCAGCCTGCAGAGTCATTTAAACAAGCCAGTCATGTCCTCTTGCGGGAAGCAGGGCACCGTACCATCTCGATCCCACAGAGACTGCATCCCACAGCCCTTTGTTGTTCACTCCGCCAGCGTGTGGCCTTCCCACGGCCTTGTGTGTTGTCTCCCACATGTTAATACGTGGTTAATAAATGGCTGTTGATTGCGTCTGGCCAGTGTCAGGGGTCGTGTGTTTGGCCACACCCTTAGGGTGGGAATTACACCCTCACCAGTGGGGTTATGAGGAGGTGACTGAAACACGAGTAACAAGACGCCTACAGTAAGGGGCACTGATGCTGGTGGCTGTGGGTATGGGGCTCTGAGGGATGTGCGTTCACACAGGGGCACGTCTGATGGCCTAGGGCACTGCACTGGAGACCACGTGACTGTGGCCACGCCGGGTAATAGCCTGCGGAGGTGGTACATCCTTCTGTGCTTGTCCCAGAGCTTAGCTGTTGATTGCCCATGTGCCTCCTACCACTGATGGCTTTGTCCAGTGATCAGTGGGCCCCTGAGGAGACAGAGGCACCAGTGGCACCAGGGCCTGGTTTCTTCTCTGAGTTGGGGAAGTTGGGAGGAGGATGGGCGTATGGTAGATGTGGGGGTGGGTGGGTTGGTGGAGAATGGATTGTGGCTCCTTGAGAGTGGGGCTGTTTGTGGTTTCATCTGTCCCCATCATAGCAGGATGGCGTGGCCTTAGAAGATGTGGCTGTGACATTTTCCGGGGAGGAATGGGGTCTCCTTGACGAGTCTTGGAGATGCCCGTATTGTGATGTGAAGCTGGAGAACTTGGCACTTACAGCCTCCCTGGGTAAGAACCTCAGATCCACCCCTGTGTCCTTCCCCTTTCCCCGGTGACAGCTCTGTCCTCTCATCAGGACCACGGATACTGCTTCCTTTTCCATTTCCCTGGGTTGGTGCTGTTGTTGGTTGAGATGATGTGTGAGCGCTGCCTTCTGCTCTCCTTGAGCAGCCCCAACACCTGCTTCCTGTGGTGTCACGTGGAAGGTGTCAGAGGCAGAGGTTTTTCAGTCACCGTAATGGACCCCCCTTTGTTTGGCCTTGCCCTGGCCAGGTAACTGTCCAGATCCAAGGCACCTGTGTACACCAGGTTCTAATTTTTTCCTCTAGCTGACATTTCCTCATGCCTGCCTGTGCCAGGAATTGTCATCGCTGACATGGTCACTACTCATGTGGACCGTGGTCTGTTCTTGAAGACCCGCCTCTGAAATTCTCTTTTTATTTTATTTTATTAATTTATTTATTTGGCTGCGTTGGGTCTTCGTTGCTGTGCGCAGGCCTCCTCTAGTTGTGGCGAGCGGGGGCTACTCTTCGTTGCAGTGTGTGGGCTTCTCATTGTGGTGGCTTCTCTTGTTGCAGAGCACAGGCTCTAGGCGCGCGGGCTTCAGTAGTTGTGGCTTGCAGGCTCTAGAGCACAGGCTCAGTAGCTGTGGCGCACGGGCTTAGTTGCTCCATGGCATGTGGGATCTTCCTGGGCCAGGGCTCGAACCCATGTCCCCTGCATTGGCAGGCAGATTCTTAACCACTGTGCCACCAGGGAAGTCCCTCTTTTTTTTGTTTTAAATGTAATGTTAATTTTATCGAAGTGTAGTTGCTTTACAATGTTGTGTTAGTTTTAGGTGTACAGCACATTGTAGGTTATTACAAGGTATTGAATGTAGTTCCCTGTGCTCTACAGTAGGTCCTGTTGCTTATCTACTTTATATATAGTGTTGTGTATCGGTTAATCCCATACTTCTAGTTCACCCTTCCCCCACTTCCCATTTGTCAAGCATAAGTTTTTTTTTCTAAGTCTGTGAGTCTCTTTCGGTTTCTTGAATAGATTCATTTTTATTATTTGTTAGATTCCACATGTAAGTGATACATAATATTTGTCTTTCTCTGATTTCATTTAGTATGATAATCTCTAGGTCCATCCATGTTGCTGCAAATGGCATTATTTCATTCTTTTTTACGGCTGAGTAATATTCCATAGTGAGTATGTGTTGTGGATATGTGTGTGTGTATATCACATCTCCTTTATCCATTCATCTGCTAATGGACACTTAAGTTGCTTCCATGTCCTGGCTATTGTAAATAGTGCTGCTATGAACACTGGGGTATATGTGTCTTTTCGAATTATGTTGTTCTCCAGATATATGCCCAGGAGTGGGATTGCTAGATCATATGGTAGCTCAATTTTTAGGTTTTTTGAGGAACTTCCATACGGTTTTCCATGGTGGCTACACCAATTTACATTCCCACCAGCAGTGTAGGAGGGCTCCCTTTTATCCGCACCCTCTCCAGCATTTGTTATTTGTGGACTTTTAAAAAAATTATTTTATTTTATTTATTTATTTATTCTTGGCTGCTTTGGGTCTTCATTGCTGCACATGGGCTTTCTCTAGTTGTGGTGAGTGGCGGCTACTCTTCGTTGCGGTGCACGGGCTTCTCATTGCCGTGGCTTCTCGTTGCAGAGCATGGGCTGTAGGCGTGCAGGCTTCAGTAGTTGTAGCGCACGGGCTTCAGTAGTTGTGGCCTGCGGGGTCTAGAGCGCAGGCTCAGTAGTTGTGGTGCACGGGCTTAGTTGCTCCGTGGCATGTGGGATCTTCCCAGACCAGGGCTCGAACCCGTGTCCCGTGCATTGGCAGGCGGATTCTTTACCACTGTGCCACCAGAGAAGTCCCTAAAAATTTCCAGTTTTAAGGATACACTCCAGAGGTGTTTCTTCTGGCTTAGAAGGGGATCCTCCCATGTTGAGCAACCTACAACCAAGCATTCCTAGAAATGGAATCTGGCTTCCCGGAAACATTTACCAGGAGGCTTTAACTTGAAGGGGTCAGAGCATCCTCCGAATTCCTTTCGAACCTAATGGGGTTTTCAGTGTCTTCTGCTCTCCCATCGCCCAACCAGATGCCTGTGGTCAGCCCAGTCCCTTTCATGAGGGTCCCCAGGGGTTGGGGGTGGGGACATTTGAACTAGTGCCAGTGCGTTGCCAGGACTCTCCCTGAGGGGCATCTGTTGTGTATAAAGCCTATGTCCTATAACAAGTTTCCCTACACTGGGGTGTATTCCTCATGCTTGAATGTCTACAGAGTTTATAATATGGGCTTCTGGGCAGCGGCCAGCCCGATAGGCTGTCCGTAGCAGTGTATGGGCTGCCAAGGCCTGGAGTGAAGGGGGTCCGATAGATTCAAAGAGGAATCTTTGGAGAAAGTGGAGCTGGGCAAGGGGTTCAAGACCCGAGGCCGGGAAACAGAAATTCTTTAGATTTTTGTAAGTTGGGTGAGGTGAGAGACTAGAGAGCAGAAGAGCCCCAAATCCTTTCCCCTGTCTGTTTTGTGGCTACGAAAAAACTGGGGAGAGCCTGATGGTTCCATCTGCCACAGGCAACAGCGAGCTTGGACAATGTTTTCCATGTAATTTAACACACCAAGTGAACCCAGCTAGCTTAGGATCTCTCTTCGGGATGCTCCAGGAGCCCTTTGAAGCACCCCAAAGTTAGCTGGAGTTCAAAGAATCTGATATTTGGAAAGTCTGTTCAAAGTTTTCAAAAGTTTTAAAACACCTCGTCAGAGAGGATCATACCCAAAAGATTAAAAGCAGGGCCTGGGACAGAAATGGGTACACCCACATTCCAAGCAGCGTGAATCACAATGCCAAGAGGCAGATGCCACCCAAGTGTCCATCCATGGATGAATGGGTAAACTACATGTAATATCCACACGAAGGAATGTCATTCAGCCTTAACAACAAAGGAAATTCTGACAACTCCTACAGCATATACGAACCTCAAAGGCATTACGATCAGACAGCGTGAAATAGCCCTGTCACTTTAGAAGGACACACATGATGAGTTACTACGTATAGGAGGTATCCAGAGAAGTACAATTCAAAGGCAGAAAGTAGAATGTGGGTGCCAGGGACTGAGGGGAATTAGTGTTCAATCAAAGTACAGCGTTTCACTGGTGAAATTGGAAAAGATCTGGACATGGATGGTGAGGTTATTTGTACAACAACGTGCCTGTGGTTAATGCCATAGGACTGTGTACTTTAAATGGCTCACATGCTAAATGTGAGGCCCACTTAGTCACAACAAGCAATGAGTGAAGTACTGATCTGTGTAACCACACAGAAAAGGCCACCCAGATCATACTCGTGTCGTGGGCTCTCGATCCATCAAGGTTGTGAAAAGGAGGGAAAGGATCTGTTAGTGTTTCAGAAAAAGAAACCTGGATCAGAATGGAACAAGACATTTCCCTAGCGTTGGGGCACCTGGTGAAAGTGGACGTGGGCCTGTGGATTGGATTATAATGTGGAAACCATAAAAATGTCCTCACTTGGAGGTCACGTGCTGCTTCCCTGGAAGAGGATTTCTGCTTTGCATAAAACACAATGTAGAATTCTGTGTGAAATGGCAAATGTGAGTCTTTTCTACTGCTAGGGACAATTTTCTAGACTTTGGAAATGACTGCAGAGTCAATTACTTTTCAAAACAAGCATGTCAGTGAAGGGACAGGAAAGCAGAGAAGATGTCATAGTTTGTTATGGAGGCCAAGCCCCACCCAGCTCCTGCTCCCCAGTGGTGGTTCAGTTCACCGCTGTAGGATGGCAGAGATTTGAGGGGCACGGCGGGAAGATTATGTCAGTAGCCACCATGTCTTGGCGTTCTGGATGACCTGGATGTTTTAGAAACAGTGGTATTTCTAATTGCAGCTTTCCACATCCAAACACCAAAACACGGTTAGCAGTAGTGCGTGAATCCAGGGAAGTTGCACGATACAAAATCACAAGTACACAAAAGCCAGTTGTGTCCCTATACACTAATAATGAAACATCAGAGAGAGAAAAGAAGAAAACCATCCCAGTTATAATAGCATCAGAAGGACATAACCCCTAGGAATAAACGTAACCCAAGAAGTGAAAGACCCGCAAACCTGCCCTCAGAGAGGCCGGGCCTCTGCTCCTGGCTCCGGGTGGTCACCTTGCATCAGATCCGTGTGTCCGTGCTCTTCACACTGGGCTGGTCTGTGCTGACGGCGTGACGCATGGTGGGGTTTCCTGAGCCCCTCACAGGCGCTGGAGTGAAACTCCAGCCACACGGGGTCCCCACATCAACGTGGTGGACCTCAGTGACACCCTGCACCCCAGGGCTCAGGTCGCCTCCCTAGGTGGTCATACCCGATGGACCCCCCAACTCTCCTCCTGACCTCTGCTCTCAGCTGTTATCTGATTTCTTTCACCATAACAAATCCTGAGCCTGAGTATAAAGCTTCAGTGAGTCCTGGGAGCCTCTAAGAAGAAAACCTGGGGTGGTCTAGGGGCTCCCAGTCTTGCAGCTGGGCTCAGAAGTGGGGTGGTCTCAGAGCCCTAGAACCTGCAGGGCCCCTCTACCAGGCACGGTGTAGGAGACACCTGAGTCTAGTGCCCTCGGCATATCGGGCATCCTAGGCCCGTGGATCAGGAAGGGGCCGCTGCCTCTCCTCCTGGGCTGAGTCTCTGGCTTTTGTAAAATGCCCTGGGGGCCGAGGGGGTGGGGGAGAGTTGGAAAATCACCCCGCCCTTATCTAAACCTCCCTCCCCTTAGGGGCACCCCCCTGCGCCTACACTGTTTGCACAAACCATGTGGTTCGCGCTGAACAAGGCTCCGCTTCTGGGCCCAGGCATTTGGGAGGGTGAGGGTGGAAATCACGTGACCAGCCCCCAGCTGAGTGCCAAGTCTATAATGAGCTTCCCTGGGGGAAATGTCATGGTTTTATCCTTCGTCACTGGGGAAAGAGACGTTCTCGAGACCCTTGAGGAAAGGAGGGGTCACGAAGATGCTGGCGCAGGGATCCCCCTTTGCATCCCTACTGCACGTCCTGACCCATCTTAGCCTTGAGCACACAGCATGTGCTGAGCCCCGTGACCTCCCAGCAAGTCCCCGAAGGTGAGGGAGGCCCTGCAGACCCCACCCCTTTCCTCCACGTCTAGTAGGTGGAAGACCCACTTCTTGCCATTCTGGGAGCAGTTCTAGAGCTGATCTGGGAGCTGTTCTGGGGTTTTGTGGGCTGAGCCCCTGTTGCTATACCCCCACTTCCCCACAGGAGCCTCCAGAGAAAGCTGTTTGCCCTGTTGCCTGAATGCCCCGCTCCACCAATATTCTCAGGAAAGAATCGGGTTTCTCGGGGCTTCCCTGGTGGGGCAGTGGTTGAGAGTCCGCCTGCCGATGCAGGGGACACAGGTTCGTGCCCCGGTCTGTGACGATCCCACATGCCGCCGCGGAGCGGCTAGGCCCGTGAGCCATGGCCGCTGAGCCTGCGCCTCCGGAGCCTGTGCTCCGCAACGGGAGAGGCCACAACAGAGAGGCCCGCGTACCACACACACACACACAAAAAGAAAAAAAATCAGGGGTTTCTGTAGCAGCGTCTGCAGGCAGCTCTGCATCTCCGGGTGTCCCACCCCCCCAGCAGGAAGCATCCCACCACATTTTCTTCACCTTTCCCTCCCAGGGTGGAACCTCCCGGCAGTTCTTGGGAAAACCGAGCTACCCTTCATGTGGATGCAGGTCTGCATTTTCCAAAGCCAAAGCCCTGGCGGGTCCTGCGCAGACCTAAAACCCCTGTCAGCTGTGCACAGGGCCAAGCCTGTGGGCAGAAGAGGCAGGTCCCGCACTGGTGAGAGATGCCGGCTTGTCGCCCTCCGCTGGCCACCTGGGAAAATGCAAGCAGCACCCACTCCCACTTCAGGGGAGGCTGAGTTCCCTGTGGGCAGCCCCGCTCAACGCACTACACTCTGCAGGTTCCAAGGGACAGAGGCCAACATCCCAGGACTTCTGGAACCTAATTACAGGAGAATTAGGAACCACGTGCCACGAAACGAACGTAGGCACAGACTTTACAACTCGCACCAAAAGTCACTCCAAATTGTCCACAGGCAAATTTAAAATATAAAACTTTAAAAATTATAGAAGATCATATAGAAGAAAATTGACATGGCCATGGGTTTGGTCACATAGATCACGAGCTTTGATTTCTAACACCACGTGAAAAGCCCTCACACAAAAGGGAAAAACTTAATAACGTACTTTATAAAACTGAAAATTGTACTTGGTTAAATACCTTATTCTGAAAGCCAAGAGACAAGCCAGAAACTGGGAGAAAAATATTTGCAAAATACATATGTGATAAATAATTTATATTCACATAATATGAAGTGCTATAAAACAAATAGCTACATTCAAAGCGAGTCTGCAGCACAGTAGCCAGCGCCCACCTGCTGACCTCCTTGCTCTGCACGAGCCCGCGCAGGGTTTCAGGAGCCCACAGTGTCTCCTGCTTCTCATCTCACCCCAGCACTGCCCAAGGGGGAGGAAGCAACTGTGTGCTCGTGGCAAAGAGGATGCTTGTTCCACGGCCCCTCCCACTGCAAGGGCTCTTCTACACAGGCCCCTCCCAGGATATGGAGCTCACCTGGGCATGTACCCAGCAGCCCATGGGGCTCTCGTGGACAGGCCCCTCCCAGGATATGGAGCTCACCTGAGCAGGTACCCAGCAGCCCACGGGGCTAAGGTGGGCAGGCACCTTCCAGAACATGGGACTCACCTGGGCAGCCCATGGGGCTTATCTCGTCTCCCTCCACCGGGCCTTCCAGAGACTTCTACTGCAGCCGGGGCACCAGGCCTCTGTCTCCACCCACCACCCCTCCTCTCCCTGACTCCTGGGTTCCTCTGATTAGGAGCGGGTCTTCTTGAAGTTGTCTCCCGCTCATGGACCAGATAAAATTATTAGAAAACAAGCCAGGGCTGCAGCCCCTTGTCTATCCTGACCCTCAGGACCGCCCCCCCCCCCCGGTTCCTTGGACCTGGCTGGTGCAGCAAGGCCCAATTTGTGCAACTCTGAGCCCCTGATGGGCGAGGGATGGCTGACCTGGGCAGCCTGACCCAGCCGGCCAGCCCTCCCCAGGTGTGCCTGGGTTGAGGTCAATATAAATACCCCTTCCAGGCAAGAGTACCTGCAGCTGTGCCTGACGCCATATTCTCTGCCCCGTCAGCAGTCTCGGGTTGGGCTGGTGGGAGGGAGTAGGGCCCACGGCTTTGTGGGTGGCCCGGTGTGAGTGGGGCTCTGCTGGACTTTCTGCAGGAGTTGCTGGGCTGCCACCTGCTAAAGAAGAGGATGTGTCACCCATACCTGCTGCTGGAATTTCTCCCCGGGCAGAGGTGAGGAAGGAAAAAAGCAGTGGGGGCCGGGACAGGAGGGGTACATCAGGCAGGGAAATGGAAAGCTTCCAGTAGAGCGCCCGGGGCCAGGACCATCCCGGCTGGCCTGCAGGCACCAAGTCGGCCTGCGTGCTGTCGCTGGGCCCTTCCTGTAGGCTTTCAAGTCCTTGCACACATTCAGGTGTTTTACCTGGGAAGGGTGGGAACAGTTCAGCAGCAGCTGGCCTGGGGCTCAGCTCACGTTTACTCATAGACGCCTCCGCACGGTCCCCCAGCTTTGCAATGAGGACGCTCCTTGCCGGGGTGGGGGGCTGCTGGCTGCATGCGAGATGATTCCCCACCTCTGACCAACTTCAGAATTGTTTACCGCTGGAGCAAGTGCCCTGATAGGGTTTTCCTCTGTATAACTGGTGGGTTCTTTTTTTTTTTTTTTTTTTTTTTTTTTGCGGTACGCGGGCCTCTCACTGTTGTGCCCTCTCCCATTGCGGAGCACAGGCTCCGGACGCGCAGGCTCAGCGGCCATGGCTCACAGGCCCAGCCGCTCCGCGACATGTGGGATCTTCCCGGACCGGGGCACGAACCTGTGTGGCCTGCATCGGCAGGCGGACTCTCAACCACTGTGCCAACAGGGAAGCCCCAACTGGTGGGTTCTTAATTAGCAACGTGAACGGTGACATCAGAGGTCCTGAATCAGGATGGAAATACTTATCCCCAGCATGTACATGCGTAAAAACCTGGGGAGGCCGTGTGCAGCCGGCACCCTTAGGGATGGGCTTCCGAGTTGACCCCTCAACGTTCCGGTGTCTAGCCACTGCTTTAGGATTTCTGGGGCCCAATGCTGACTCTAAGGGTTCTGTAATCCAACCTCTATCTGCCTTTAGTGAGACCTGCACTTCCAGGATCCTACAGAGCAGGGTCTGTGTGACTGTTCTGTGGCTTCTGTAACAAATGACCACAAGCTGGGTGGGGTGGTTTAAAACAACAGGAATTCATCCTCCCCCAGTCCTGGAGACCAGATGTATGAATCAAAGTGTGGACCGGGCCATGTTACCTCTGGAGGCTCCAGGGGAATGTTCTTCCTGCCTCTACTGGATTCTGGGGGCTCCAGGCGTCCCTGGGTTTGTGGCCACCTCTCTCCCATCTCTGCCTCTGTCTTCACGTGGCTTCCCTGTGCCTTTCCTCTTCCGTCTCATATAAAGACACTGTTATTGGATTTAGAGCCACCCTCATCTATGATGTCCTCATCTCAGATCCTTCACTAATCCTGCAAAGACCTTTTTCCCAGACAGGGTCCCTTCACACGTTCCGAGGGACACATCTTTTGGGGTCACCATTCAACCCATTATCTTTGTGTAAAATAACCCTCTTGTTTTAGGAGGTCACTGAGGCCCCATATAGACTGGCACTGGCAGCAGCCATGTGGGTGGGGGTCTGAGGAGAATGAGGACCCTGGAAACACCCTGGTTGGGGTAGGGTGAGTGGCCAGGCTACCTCCCAGCTTGCCTTTCAGGTTTTCACTTCGATGTTGGGGCAGCGTTGGCCTCACCACTGGGTTTTGTTTGTTTTGAAGCAGTCAGATAATCAGACTTTCTATGTGGCTTCTCCACTTATGACATATTTGGAAAGACCTTCCCTATTCTGATAATATAAAAATTATTATCCCTCGAGTTCTTCTACTACTGTCCTTCTGTTTTTTGGTTTCTGGTTTCACATCTTTGATCCAGCTGGAGTGTGTGTGTATGTGTGTGTGTCTATCAGGTGTGAAATAGGAGGCTTTTTTCCTAAATGACTACCTAATTTTCTCAATACCAGTCAATGAAAGACCCCTCTTTTCCCAACTATCTGCAATATTTATCTTCTACTAAAGTCACGTATGATTTTGGGTCTATGTCTGGCATTTTTATTGTTTTGTTCATCTGAGAATCCATACATCAATGCCATTCCAAAGCAGATATCTTTTCACACTTGTGAGATCTTTGAATCAGGAGGCATCTAACAAGTCATAGCCTAATAGCCAGTGTTTTTCTTAGTGGCACACGAACCAGTGTTGCACCTTATAATACAGTGTCCTAGATTCAACAAGACGGTAATAATTGTGACTGTAAAATATGTTTTACCTCCTGGTAGGCCTTATCACACTTCACTGCTTGGGCCCACTTTTTTCCCCCTCAGTGTTTTCCTAGGTATTCTTGCTCATTCCTGTATGAAATTTAGAATCAGATTATTCTGAAAATAAATCTGAATGGTTTTTAATTAGGATTACATTAGATGATAAACTAATAAGTGACATTTATATGACATTCAGCCTGACCACTAAGAACATTATGTGTCTTCACAATGACCCAAGTACTTGTATGTGTGTATATCCCTCCAGAGAGTGTGGAAGTTTCCTTTACGTTCATTCTGTAAATACTGGGCGTCTACATTGGAGATGCAGCATTAGACATCGCAGACACAAATTCCTGCCCTCAGATTTTTGCCTACATGAGATCATGAAGACATTCTCCTACGTTATCTTCTGGTTTTTCTTACCTTTCCCATTTAGATCCACTATTCACTTGGAATTGACTCTTTTTTTTTTTTTTTTTTTTTTTTTTTTTGCGGTACGCAGGCCTCTCACTGTTGTGGCCTCTCCCGTTGCGGAGCACAGGCTCCGGACGCGCAGGCTCAGCGGCCATGGCTCACGGGCCCAGCCGCTCCACGGCATGTGGGATCTTCCCGGACCGGGGCACGAACTCGTGTTTGAACCCATCGGCAGGTGGACTCTCAACCACTGCGCCACCAGGGAAGCCCCTGGAATTGACTCTTGATGAATTTTATTCTATCTAGATGGTCAGTTGATGAAGCACCATTTACTGAGAATCTGCTTCACTGCTCACCAGTACTCATATCGTAATAAAGCAAGTGCTCATATAGATATAGATGTATTTCAAAATCGGAATCAGCTTTTTTTTCAATTCAGATCTGGAGTTTGTGGAAGAGGAAGGAGCCAAGAATGACCCAGCTGGTTGGGCCTGAGAAACAAGAAGAGGTGTCAGATATGGGGGAGGCACCTGGAGGAACAGAGTGGGGGTGGAAAGTCATAGCTTTGGATGTGGGTGAGGTTGAGGCAGTTCTTAGACATCAAAGTGAAGATGTAGGATAGGCAGGTGGAGATGAAAGTATCAAATTACATCTCTGAGAACCATTACCTTTATAAAATTTAAATCGTAATACTTTTTTTAAAAAGATTTTTTTGATGTGGACCATTTTTAAAGTTTTTATTAAATTTGTTACAGTATTGCTTCCGTTTTATGTTTTATTTTTTGGCCGTGAGGCATGTGGGTTCTTAGCTCCCTGAGCAGGGATCGAACCCGCGCCCCCTGCATTGGAAGGCGAAGTCTTAACCATTGGTCTGCGAGGGAAGTCCCAATCTTTATGCTTTTTTGCTTTCAATTCTTTTGCTGAAATTAAAAACTGCCATTACTGTTTCTTTTTATTTCTTTGAGAATTGGTAATTTAAGTGTATAATTTTACACTTTTTAAAGTGTATAATTTTAAGTGTATAATTCTGTGGCATTAATTACATTCAGAATGTTTGCAACCATCACCCCATTTCCAAAATTTTTTCATCACCCGAAACAAAACTCTGTACCGAATCATTCCATTTCTTCCCTCCTCCTAGTTCCTTGTAACCACAAACCTTTCTGTCTCTCAGAATTAGTCTTTTCTAGATATTTGTCCTTTTACATCCAACTTCTTTCAATGAGCATAATGTTTCTAAGGTTTATGCATGTTGTAGCATGTATCATAACTTCATTACATTTTATGGCTGAAAGACATTCCACTGTATGTACTGTTGACCTTTGAACAATACGGGTGAGAAGCGCTGACCGTCCATGCAGTCAGAAATCTGTGTACACTTTACAGTCAGCTCTCTGTATCCTCAGTTTCACATCCGTGGATGCAACAACCATGGATAGTGTAGTAGTACTTATTTATTGGAAAAAATCTGAGTGTAAGTGGACCCCTGCTGTTTAAACCCGTGATGTTTGAGGGTCAACTGTCTAACACGATTGTGTATCCATTCATCTGCCGATGAACAGTTGGGCTGTTTCTACCTTTTGGCTGTTGTGAATAACGCTGCTGTGAACATTCATGTACAAGTATCTGTTGGAATCCCTGTTTGCAGTTCTTTTGGGTATAGACCTAGGAGTAGATTTGTCAGGTTATACGGTAATTTTTTAAAAACTTACTTATTTTTGGCTGTGTTGGGTCTTCGTTGCTGCACGTGGGCTTTCTCTAGTTGCGGCGAGCGGGGGCTGCTCTTCGTTGCGGTGTGCAGACTTCTCATTGCAGTGGCTTCTCTTGTGGGGCAGGGGCTCTAGGCATGCGGGCTTCAGTAGTTGTGGCTCGTGGGCTCTACAGCGCAGGCTCAGTAGTTGTGGCACATGGGCTTAGTTGCAGCAGCATGTGGGATCTTCCCAGACCAGGGCTCGAATCCATGTCCCCTGCATTGGCAGGTGGATTCTTAACCACTGCGCCACCAGGGAAGCCCTCATATGGTAATTTTAACTCTTAGAGGAGGGACTTCCCTGGTGGCCCAGTGGTTAAGAATCCACCTGCCAGGGGCTTCCCTGGTGGTGCAGTGGTTGCGAGTCCGCCTGCCGATGCAGGGGACACGGGTTCGTGTCCCGGTCCGGGAAGATCCCACATGCCGCGGAGCAGCTGGGCCTGTGGGCCATGGCTGCTGGGCCTGGGCGTCTGGAGCCTGTGCTCCACAACGGGAGAGGCCACAACAGTGAGAGGCCCGTGTACCGCCAAAAAAAAAAAAAAAAATATATATATATATATATATATATATATATATATAAAAAGAATCCACCTGCCAATGCAGGGGACACGGGTTCAAGCCCTGGTCCGGGAAGATCCCACACGCCAAGGTGCAACTAAGCCCGTGTGCCACAACTACTGAGCCTGTGCTCTAGAGCCCACGATCCACAACTACTGAGCCTGCATGCCACAACTACTGAGCCCACGTGGCACAACTGAAGCCTGCATGCCTAGAGCCCGTGCTCTGCAACAAGAGAAGCCACTGCAATGAGAAGCCCGTGAACCACAACAAAGAGCAGCCCCTGCTGGCTGCAACTAAAGAAAGCCTGCCCATAGCAACGAACACCAAACGCAACCATAAATACATACATACATACATACAAAAAACACTTAGAGGAACGACAAAATCGTTTTCCACAGTGGCTGCATCATTTTACATTCTCGCCAGCCAAGTACAGGGTTCCAGTATCTCCACGTTCTCCTCCCAACACTTGCTAATTCTCTCCATTCTTGTTATTTTCTGTTGTTGCAGATTTTTAAATTGTAGCCATCTTAGATGTGAGGTAGTTTCTCATTGTGGGTCTGATGTGCTTTTATCTAATGACTACTGGTGTGAAGTACCTTTTCATGAGCTTAATATAATCTACATGCAATAAAACTTAAGGGTAGAGCTTCATGACTTCTGACAAATATATACACCCATGTAACAACCACCACATTTGAGATACAGAATATTTCCATCACCCCAAAATATTCCCTTGTCCCCTTCCCAACCATTTCCATCAGCACAAGGCAACCAATGATCTACTAGTCTTCACAGATTAGTTCTGCTTTTCTAGAATTTCATACATACCGAATCATGTATATTCCTTTGTGTCTGGCTTCTTTTGTTCAGCATAAGGTTTTTGATATTCTTAGGTATTGTATCAGCAGTTCATTTCTTTATAAAGCTAAGATAACATTGTATACACATGTGTTGTTCAGCTGTTGGATATTTGGATGTTTTCCAAGTTTGGGCTATTTTGACAAAAACTGTTGTAAACATTCACATGCACGTCTTTGTGCATGTATTTTTCATTCTGTTGGCAAAAAATCCTAAAAGTAGAATTACTAGGTCATATTGTATTAACTGTGTTAAGAAACTGCCCAACTGGTTTCCAAAGTGTGGATAACATTCCCACCAGCAGTAGATGAGATTTCCAGTTGATCCAAGGCCTCACCAACATTTGCTATGTCCATCTATCTAATTTTATTTATTTCTGTGTGTCTTCAGTGGTATCTCATGATGACTTTAATTTGAATTTCCCTGATGACTAATAATGTTGAACATTTTTCCTGTGCTCATTGGTCAACTGTCTATTTTTTGTGAAGTGTCTTCAAGTTTTTCTCATTTTGGGGGCTTATGTGTCTTATTGTGATCACAGCTCTGGATATAAGAGCTCTTATAGTCTGGATATAAGTCCTTTGTCAGATACGTATCTCTCCCCCACACATAGATGGACACACGTTGGGCATATTTTATCCTGTTTTCTTGGATGTGTTCGATTGTTTTTGCTTCTGTGATTTTGATTATGACCTACTTCAAATTTATTTAGTGGGATAGTTTGACCTTTACTTCTCACTAACACACAGCTTCACTTGGCAATAATTTCCTTGGTGATAATTATTTGAGCTATACATTCATTCATTCAAGATCTTTGTACTTTTTCTATAAGTGTGTAATACTTAAAATAGAAGCTTCTTTTTTTTTTTTTTCCGTGATCCAAGCTCTGTTTTATTTTTTTTCTTTTTATTTATTTATTTTTAAACATCTTTATTGGGGTATAATTGCTTTACAATGGTGTGTTAGTTTCTGCTTTATAACAAAGTGAATCAGCTATACATATACATATGTTCCCATATGTCTTCCCTCTTGCGTCTCCCTCCCTCCTGAAGCTTATTTCTTTTAAAAAAACAAACAAAAAAAAGGGACCTCTCTGGTGGTCCAGTGTTTAAGACTCCAAACTTCCAATGCAGGGGAATGGTTTCCATCCTTGGTCAGGGAAGTAAGATCCCCCATGCCTCATGGCCAAAACATAAAATAAATCAAAGAAAAAGAAAAGAAAAAAGAAAAAATACTCTAATTGAGACATTTTCAGTATTTTCTGAATTTTTAGCTAGAAGAGTCATATTGAAATGAAAGGCATGATTCATGAGTAAGAGTTTTTTCTTAATTGCTGTGAGAACACTTAAGTCTTTCTAAAAAAGTAATATGTATTCCTGAGATGAAATAAATATTATATTTGCATATTTATTAATAACTGAAGATCACCAGGCTAAGTTAATTAACTCAAGCAAATTTATAAAAATGTCTGGTAATTCCCTGGAGGCCCAGTGGTTAGGAGGCCATGCTTCCACTGCAGGGGTCATTTCTGGGTACAATTCAAATTTTTAATTTTGCTTTTGGACATTTAAAAACAAATGTCTGTGACAAACCCACAGTCAACATCATTCTCAATGGGGAAAAATTGAAACCATTTCCTTTAAAATCAGGAACAAGGCAAGGATGCCCACTCTCACCACTATTATTCAACGTAGTTTTGGAAGTTTTAGCCACAGCAATCAGAGAATAAAAGAAAATAAAAGGAATCCAAATTGGAAAAGAAGTAAAGCTGTCACTGTTTGCAGATGACATGATACTATACATAGAGAATCCTAAAGATGCTACCAGAAAACTACTAGAGCTAATCAATGAATTTGGTAAAGTAACAGGATACAAAATTAATGCACAGAAATCTCTTGCATTCCTATACACTAACAATGAAAGATCAGAAAGAGAAATTAAGGAAACAATCCCATTCACCATTTCAACAAAAAGAATAAAATACCTAGGAATAAACCTACCTAAGGAGACAAAAGACCTGTATGCAGAAAACTATAAGACACTGATGAAAGAAATTTAAAATGATACAAACAGATGAAGAGAGATATTATTTTTTGGATTGGAAGAATCAACATTGTGAAAATGACTCTACTACCCAAAGCAGTCTACAGATTCAATGTGATCCGTATCAAACTACCAATGGCATTTTTCACAGAACTAGAACAAAAAATTTCACAATTTGTATGGAAACACAAAAGGCCCCAAATAGCCAAAGCAATCTTGAGAAAGAAAAACGGAGCTGGAGGAATCAGGTTCCCTGACTTCAGACTATACTACAAAGCTACAGTAATCAAGACAGTATGGTACTGGCACAAAAACAGAAATATAGATCAGTGGAACAGGATAGAAAGTCCAGAGATAAACCCACACATATGTGGTCACCTTATCTTTGATAAAGGAGGCACGAATATACAATAGAGAAAAGACAGCCCCTTCAATATGTGGTGCTGGGAAAACTGGACAGCTACATGTAAAAGAATGAAATTAGAACACTTCCTAACACCATATACAAAAATAAACTCAAAATGGATTAAAGACCTAAATGTAAGGCCAGACACTATAAAACTCTTAGAGGAAAACATAGGAAGAACACTTTTTTTTTCTTTTAAAAACACTCTGACGTAAATCACAGCAAGGTCCTTTTTGACCCACCTCCTAGAGTAAAGGAAATAAAAACAAAAATAAACAAATGGGACCTAATGAAACTTAAAACCTTTTGTACAGCAAAGGAAACTATAAACAAGATAAAAAGACAACCCTCAGAATGGGAGAAAATATTTGTAAATGAAGCAACTGACAAAGGATTAATCTCCAAAATATACAAGCAGTTCATGCAGCTCAATATCAAAAAAAACAAACAACCCAACCCAAAAGTGGGCAGAAGATCTAAATAGACATTTCTCGAAAGAAGATATACAGATTGCCAACAAACACATGAAAGGATGCTCGACATCACTAATCATTAAAGAAATGCAAATCAAAACTACAATGAGGTATCACTGCACACTGGTCAGAATGGCCATCATCAAAAAATCTACAAACAATAAATGCTGGAGAGGGTGTGGAGAAAAGGGAACCCTCTTGCAGTGTCGGTGGAGATGTAAACTGATACAGCCACTGTGGAAAACAGTATGGAGGTTCCTTAAAGAACTAAAAATAGAACTACCATGTGACCCAGCAGTCGCACTACTGGGTATATACCCTGAGAAAACCATAATTCAAAAAGAGTCATGTACCACAATGTTCATTGCAGCTCTATTTACAATAGCCAACACATGGAAGCAACCTAGGTGTTCATTGACAGCTGAATGGATAAAGAAGATGTGGCACGTATATACAATGGAATATTACTCAGCCATAAAAGGAAATGAAATTGAGTTATTTGTAGTGAGGTGGATGGACCTAGAGTCTGTCATACAGAGTGAAGTAAATCAGAAAGAGGAAAACAAATACCGTATGCTAACACATATATATGGAATCTAAAAAAACCAAATGGTTTTGATGAACCTAGGGGCAGGACAGGAATAAAGATGCAGACGTAGAGAATTGACTTGAGGATACAGGGAGGGGGAAGGGTAAGCTAGGACGAAGAGAGTAGCATTGAGATATATACACTACCAAATATAAAATAGATAGCTAGTGGAAAGCAGCTGCATCACACAGGGAGATCAGTTTGGTGCTTTCTGACCACCTAGAGGGGTAGGATAGGGAGGGTGGGAGGGAGACACCAGACGGTGGGGATATACGTATCCATATAGCTGATTCACTTTGTTATACAGCAGAAACTAACACACCATTGTAAAGCAAATATACTTCAATAAAGATGTTAAAATCTTTTCATATTAAGATTTATCTCTGTGATATTATTATTATTATTTTTGCAGTACACGGGCCTCTCACTGTTTCAGCCTCTCCCGTTGTGGAGCACAGGCTCTGGATGCACAGGCCTAGCGGCCATGGCTCACGGGCCCAGCTGCTCCACAGCATGTGGGATCTTCCCGGACTGGGGCATGAACCCCTGTCCCCTGCATCAGCAGGTGGACTCTCAACCACTGTGCCACCAGGGAAGCCCTTTGTGATATTATTAAAGGTCCTAATTGAATGGAAAGTGCAAAAAATAAAAAAAAAAGAAATGTCTGTACCTTGTGTATCCCACTGCAAACACTACTTCCACTTTCCCCGCAAGAGGTATGTACTAACATGAGTTTCTAATTTAGTCTTTTCTGACTTTTCTATATGTTTTCATATGTATGAATCCCTACCTAGTATAATTTCTAGATTGAATATTTTTGAACATGAAATCAATAGTATATTTATTTTAAGTGTATTTATTTATTTTTGGCTGTGTTGGGTCTTTTGCTGTGCACAGGCTTTCTTTAGGTGCAGCGAATGGGGGCTAATCTTTGCTGCGGTGCATGGGTTTCTCATTGCTGTGGCTTTTTGTGTAGTACGGGCTCTAGGCACACAGGCTTCAGTAGTTTCGGCTTGCAGGCTCTAGGGCACAGGCTCAGTAGTTGTGGCTCATGGTCTTAGTTGCCCCATAGGATGTGGGATCTTCCTGGTTGAGGGCTTGAACCCGTGTCCCCTGTATTGGCAGGTGGATTCTTAACCAATGTGCCACCAGGGAAGTCCCCAATAGTATCTTACAGTATAAATTCTTCTGTTGCTTGTTTTCAGCTCACAATATTGTTTTCAGGATTCATCCATGTTGTTACATGTGGATGGAATTCATTCTTTCTCACCATTGTGTAAAATAACTTTGTATGAATGAACCATAGTTTATTTATCTATTCTGTCAATGAACATTTGGGCTTTTCCCTGTCTCTGCTATTATGAATGTTGCTGTCATAAGTATTATTTACATGTTTCCAAGTCTATTTTTATATAAAATTTTTTTCTACAGTATAAATCTGGAAGAATTGCTGCTTACTAAATTATATAAATATTCAGGTTTCCTAGAAAATGCCAAAATGTTTACCCAGTGCTTGTTTGAATACATATTCCTAAAAAAACACATAATTCTTTTCTTCCATATTAGTACCAGGAATACATCAGACTGATCTGCCAGTATCATTGTGGTTTAAATTTGTATTCTCTGATTACTAATAAGGTTGAATATCTTTTCACATGTTTGTCATTTGTATATATTTATCAAATTCCTTGTATATTTTGTTCTTTTAAAAGATAAAAATAAATGTCTGTAGAGAAGTGTATTGGCCATGCCAATAACAATGATAATAAAAAGAATTAGAAAACAGTCTGCCTCAATATATACCCCCCAAAATTCCAAAGTTCAATATCATTTTCAAATAAGTGATACATTTTTAAACCAAAATTTGAGAATTTAAAAAAGTTTTCATAGTTTATGCAGTAGTGTATATAAATATATCCCAGTTTTCACTAGATAAAAGTTTACTCTTGTGTATTTAAATCTTATGAAGCACACAAGGTTAAAACCTTGGTGTTATTCAAACTGTGGATGATAATATGTATGTAGTGGATTTTTTTTTTTTTTTGTATGTAGTGGATTTTAAGGAGCATTTTTATTTTACTATTTTTCAAAATAAATTTATTTATTTATTTTTGGCTGTGTTGGGTCTTTGTTGCTGTGCATGGGCTTTCTTCTTAGTTGTGGCAAGTGGGAGCTACTCTTCATGGTGGTGCGCAGGTCTCTCATTAAGGTGGTTTCCCTTGTTGTGAAGCATGGGACCTAGGTGTGTGGGTTTCAGTAGTTGAAACACATGGGCTCAGTAGTTGTGGCTCGTGGGATCTAGAGCACAGGCTCAGTAGCTGTGGTGCACAGGCTTAGTTGCTCTGTGGCATGTGGGATCTTCCCAGACCAGGGCTTGAACCCATATCCCCTGCATTGGCTGACAGGCATTGCCTGTCTCAGAAAGGATAGAGTCTCCAGTCCATGAACCGAGTCTTGCCCTGGGCTTTGTGGGTAACTTGGCAACTTGAGAATCATGACTCACGCTGTGTTTAGAGAATAATTTCTCCCCAGGAGTCCTGTGACTGTCCTATTTATAGCCAAGTCTCTAGTGAACTAAAAGACTGTTGTTATATCAATTAGTACTTCAAACACACCAACGACAGCAGCAGTTTATTCTAAAGCCCAGAGCCTGAATGAACAGCAGGTAGAGTGGTCACAACAATGATGACTGGCTCACTTCAGTATTTGCTATGTTCTTTCCATCCTTTGGGTGTTGTCGGTGTCTCTTTTACATGTGGTCTCTTCTGTCTCCCCCTGCATCAGTCTGTTTCTTTGAAAACGCCTCATTTTCATCAATCTTCTTCCCCAGATTCCATATCGTTTTTTTTTCAATAGAGGAACGTATGATTTTTAAACTTTTGGTTGCGTTGGGTCTTCATTGCTGCATGCAGGCTTTCTCTAGTTGCAGCAAGCAGGTGCTACTCTTCGTTGCAATGCATGGGCTCTAGGCATACAGGCTTCCATAGTTGTGGCATGTGGGCTCAGTAGTTGTGGCTCGCAGGCTCTAGTGGGCAGGCTCAGTAGTTGTGGCATACGGGCTTAGTTGCTCCGCGGAGTGTGGGATCTTCCCGGACCAGGGCTCGAACCCATGTCCCCTGCATTGGCAGGTGGATGCTTAACCACTGTGCCACCAGGGAAGTCCGCATATTAATTTTTTAATAGTGCTATTGTCATACATTGTGACACCTCTTTTTCTAGCTTCTCTTGGGCATTTTTCCTTTTATATAAGCTTTGAGCTTTTAAATGTAAAACAGCATAAGAGGTATGATATAAAATTGAATTATGTATTATTAGCAGAGAAATTATTTTCTCTTTATAGTATTATGCCTTGCCACCTAGAGAACATGATTATCTATATTTTCTATTTCTGCAGGTCTTATTCTATGCCCATCAGTGAAATTGTGCAGTTTTCTCATTAAGGTCATATACTTTTCTTGTTAAATTTATTACTGAGTATTTTCTAGTTCTTGATCATTACTGTGAATAATTTTCCCCCAGAAACTCATTGTAGATTTATCAATGCAATGTACCAAATCTGTTTTTAAACAAATTGCCTAAATTTTCCACTTACATAATCACCTACCCAACAAAAAAATTCATCTCCTTTCCCAGGTTTCTAAAAATTATTATTTTGTTTTCTACATCTGTCTAAAACACACAAAAAAATTATAAAGTATAAGGGCCTATTACCTCTCAATGTAACTGGTTTTAATAATTCTTATAGTTTAAGTGGTTTTATAATATTTTATATATTAAATTTGCCTGAGGAGAACTTGGAGTGACTTTTGGTGTGAGTTGTAAAGTTTGTGGCCACACTCACTTTGGGGCATGTGTTTCCTCATTGTCCTGAAACAACTAGTGTTCCAGAAGTCTTGGGATATTTTCCCCCATGAGTTTGAGTTTCCACAGTGTTGTGAATTCAGCAGGACTGCCCCCATGGAACTCAGTCTCCACTGAAGTGTGAGTGGGTGCGACCTGCATTTTCCCAGGTGGCCAGCAGAGGGCGATCAGCCTGACTCTCATGCCAGTGCAGACACTGTCTCTTCTGCCCACAGGCTTGGCCCTGTGCACAGCTGACAGGTATTAGGTCTACACAGGACCAGCCAGGTCTGGGTTCGTGAATATGCGGAGCTGCATCCACACTAGAGGAGCAGTTTTCCTCAAGACTTCTCGGGAGGTTCCACCCTCAGAGGGACAGGTGAGGAAGATGTGTGGGGACGCTTCCTGCTGGGGGCTGAGGGCTGAGGATGGGGGGGTCCGTTTTGAGAAGACCCCTGAGGAAAATCTTGGGGAAGAATATTTTACTTAGTCATTTGTGTGGTGCAGGAGGAGTCCTGCATCATTTTAGGGGGTCCTGATCAGTTTTCCAGGTCACTGATTCGTCTGATTGTGCTTTCACTGATGTAGGGTACTGGCAGCTTTGTCTCACACTAACAAACCTCATATGTGTGTGTCTCTTCATAAGCTCTCTCGACTCTGCCTCACAGGCTGATGAGTTTATTTCTGGGATCTCCATTCAATTCCATTCATCTCATTGTATATTTTCAAGCCAGTATCACAGTGTTTCCCTCATTGTGGCTGTGTAAGTACATATGCAACTGGGAAGTGTGAGCCTTCAAATTAGATTTTTCTTGTGAAAATTTTTTTAGACCTGTGGGGGTGTCTGAATATTATATATTTTTGCAGGTTCCATTTCTGTTTCCCCATTACCTGAATGTACCCCCTCCCTCTTTGCTTATGACCTCTTGTCCCTATGACCTCCTGATTGTTTTAAGGTGTCAACAGTATGAACAGAGCTTCCATGCAAAAAAGAGTCCTTGCTTTTGTCTAGATACAGTTTCTGAAAATAATTCCATGACTCCTTGGAAGCTTGAAAGATGGTCTTCAGTGTTGGATTTGATTGGCTTTGGAATATATTTCCAAAGGATGTCTCGAGGGGGCTTCAATGTGTTCCATCAGCAAGGAAGGAGATTCTAGGGTCCATCTATATCACTACAAATAATTCAATTTCATTCCTTTTTATGGCCGAGTAATATTCCATCGTAGTGCCACATTTTCTTTATCCATTCATTTGTTGATGGACATTTAGATTGCTTCCATGTCCTGGCTATTGTAAGTAGTGCTGCAATGAACATTGGAGTGCATGACTCTTTTTGAATTATGGTTTTCTCAGGGTATATGCCCAGTATTGGGATTGCTGGGTCATATGGTAATTCTATTTTTAGTTTTTTAAGGAATCGCCATACTGTTTTCCACAGTGGCTGCATCAATTACATTCCCACCAACTGTACAGGATGGTTCCCTTTTCTCCACACCCTCTCCAGCATTTATTGTTTGTAGAGTTTTTGATGATGGCCATTCTGACCAGTGTGAGGTGATATCTCATTGTGGTTTTGATTTGCATTTTTCTAATGATTAGTGATGTTGAGCATCTTTTCATGTATTTGTTGGCCATCTGTATGTCCTCTTTGGAGAAATGTCTTTTTAGGTCTTCCGCTCATTTTTAGATTGGGTTGTTTTTGAGATATTGAGCTGCATAGCTGCTTGTATATTTTAGAGATTAATCCTTTGTCAGTTCCTTCATTTGCAAATATTTTCTCCCATTCTGAGCATTGTCTTTTCATCGTCTATGGTTTCCTTTGTTGTGCAAAACCTTTTAAGTTTCATTAGGTCCCATTTGTTTATTTTTGTTTTTATTTCCCTTAATCTAGGAGGTGGGTGAAAAAGGATCTTGCTATGATTTATGTTAAAGAGTGTTCTTCTTATATTTTCCTCTAAGAGTTTTATAGTGTCTGGCCTTACATTTAGGTCTTTAATCCATTTTGAGTTTATTTTTGTGTATGGTGTTGGGAGGTGTTCTAATTTCATTCTTTTACATGTTGCTCTCCAGTTTTCCCAGCACCACTTATTGAAGAGGTTGTCTTTTCTCTATTACATATGCTTGCCTCCTTTGTCAAAGATAAGGTGACCATATGTACATGGGTTTAACTCTGGGCTTTCTATACTGTTCCATTGATCTATATTTCTGTTTTTGTGCCAGTACCATACTGTCTTGATTGCTATAGGTTTGTAGTATAGTCTGAAGTCCAGAAGCCTGATTCCTCCAGCTCCGTTTTTCTTTCTCAAGATTGCTTTGACTATTCGGGGTCTTCCGTGGTTCCATAGAAATTGTGAATTTTTTTGTTCTAGTTCTGTGAAAAATGCCATTGGTAATTTGATAGGGATTGCATTGAACCTGTAGATTGCTTTCAGCAGTACAGTCATTTTCACAATATTGATTCTTCCAATCCAGGAGCACAGTATATCTCTCCATCTGTTTATGTTATCTTTGATTATTTTCATCAGTGTTTTATAGTTTTCTGAGTACAGGTCTTTTGCCTCCTTAGGTAGATTTATTCTTCAGTATTTTATTCTTTTTCTTGTGATGGTAAATGGGATTGTTCCCTTAATTTCTCTTTATCATGTTTCATTGTTAGTGTATAGGAATGCCAGAGATTTCTGTGCATTAATTTTGTATCCTACAACCTTACCATATTCATTGATTAGTTCTAGTAATTTTCTAGTGGCATCTTTAGGATTCTCTATGTATAGTATCATGTCATCTCCAAAAAGAGACAGTTTTAATTCTTCTTTTCAATTTGTATTACTTTTATTTCTCTTTCTTTTTTGATTGCTGTGGCTAGGAATTCCAATACTATGTTGAATAGTGGCGAGAGTGAACATCCTTGTCTTGTTCCTGCTCTTAGAGGAAATGCTTTCAGTTTTTCACCATGGAGAGTAATGTTTGCTGTGGGTTTGTCATATATGGCGTTTATTATGTTGAGGTAGGTTCTCTCTATGTCCACTTTCTGGAGAATTTTTATCATAAATTGGTGTTGAATTTTGTCAAAAGCTTTTTCTACATCTATTGAGATGATCATATGGGTTTTATTCTTTAATTTGTTAATATGGTGTATCACATGGTTTGATGTATATTGAAGAATCCTTGCATCCCTGGGATAAATCCCACTTGATCATGGTGCATGATCCTTTTAATATGTTGTTGGATTCTCCCTGCTAGTGTTTTGTTAAGGATTTTTGCATCTATGTTCATCAGTGATATTGGTCTATAATTTTCTATTTTTCTGATATCTTTGTCTGGTTTTGGCATCAGGGTGATGGTGGCCTCATAGAACGAGTTTGGGAGTGTTCCTTCCTCTGCAAGTTTTGGGAAGATTTTGAGAAGGATACGTGTTAACTCTTCTCTAAATGTTTTATAGATTTCGCCTGAGAAGCCATCTGATCCTGGACTTTTGTTTCTTTGAAACTGTAGTTTAAAATCTTCCATTTCATTACCTGTGAATGGTCTGTTTATATTTTCTAATTCTTCCTGGTTCAATCTTGGAAGGTAGTACTTTTCCAAGAATTTGTCCATTTCTTCCAGGTTGTCCATTTGATTGGCATAGAGTTGCTTGTAGTAGTCTCTTATGATCTTTTGTATTTTTGTGGTGTCAGTTGTAATCTCTCCTTTTTTATTGCTAATTTTATTGCTTGGAGCTCTCTCCCTTTTTTTCTTGATGAGTCTGGCTAAAGTTTTATCTATTTTGTTTATCTTTTCAAAGAACCAGCTTTTAGTTTTATTGATCTTTGCTATTGTTTTCTGTTTCCATTTATTTTTGCTCTGATCTTTATGATTTCTTTCCTTCTACTAACGTTGGGTTTCCTTTGTTATTCTTTTTCTACTTGCTTTAGCTGTAAGGTTAGATTGTTTGAGATTTTTCTTATTTCTTGAGGTGATCTTGAATTGCTATGAAATTCCCTCTTAGAACTGCTTTTGCTGCATCCCATAGATTTTGGATCATCGTGTTTTCATTGCCATTTGTTTCTAGGTACTTTTTAATTTCCTCTTTGATTTCTTCAGTAATCTTTTGATTATTTAGCAGTACACTTATTAACCTTCATGTATTTGTGTTTTTTGCTGTTTTTTTCCTGTAATTTCCAATCTCATAGTGTTGTGGTCAGAAAAGTTGCTTAATACGATTTCAGTTTTCTTACTTTTTCCAAGGTTTGATTTGTGACCCATGATTTGATCTATTCTGGAGAACGATCCATGTCCACTTGAGAAGAAAGTGTATTCTTCTGCTTTTGGGTGGAATGTACTAAAAATACCAATTAAGTCTATCTGGTCTACTGTGTCATTTAAAGCTTGTGTTTCCTTATTTATTTTCTGTCTGGATGATCTATTGGTGTAAGTGGGGTGTTAAAAGTCCCTCACGACTATTGTGTTACTGTCAATTTCTCCTTTTATGGCTATTAGCATTTGTCTTATGTATTGAGGTGCTCCTGTGTTGGATGCATGAATATTTATAATTGTTATATCTTCTTCTTGATCACTTGATCATTATGTAGTGTCCTTTCTTATCTCTTGTAACAGTCTTTATTTTAAAGTCTACTTTATCTTTTATGAGTACTGCTACTCCAGGTTTCTTGTGATTTCTGTTGGCATGAAATATCTTTTTCCATTCTCTCACTTTCAGTCTGTATGTATCCCTAGGTCTGAAGTGGGTTTCTTATAGACAGCATATATAAGGGTCTTGTTTTTGTATACATTCAGCTAGTCTGTGTCTTTTGGAGCATTTAATCCATTTATATTCAAGGTAATTACTGATATGTATGTCCCTATTACCATTTTCTTAATTGATTTGTTTTTGTGTGTCTTTTTCTTCTCTTGTGTTTCCCACTTAAAGAAGTTCCTTTAGCATTTGTTGTGAAGCTGGTTTGGTGGTGCTGAAATCTCATGGCTTTTGCTTGTCTCTAAAGCTTTTGATTTCTCCATGGAATCTGAATGAGATCCTTGCTGGGTAGAGAAATCTTGGTTACAGGTTTCCCCCTTTCATCATTTAAAATATGTCTTGCCACTCCCTTCTGGGTTGCAGAGTTTCTGCTGAAAGATCAGCTGTTAACCTTATGGGGATTCCCTTGTATGTTATTTGTTGCTTTTCCCTTGCTGCTTTTAATATTTTTTCTTTGTATTTAATTTTTGATAGTTTGATTAATATGTGTCTCGGCATGTTTCTCTTTGGATTTATCCTGTATGGGACTCTCTGCACTTCCTGGACTTGAATGACTATTTTCTTTTCCACGTTAGGGAAGTTTTCAACTATAATCTCTTGAAATATTTCCTCAGACCCTTTCTTTTTCTCTTCCTCTTTTGGGATCACTATAATTCGAATGTTGGTGAATTTAATGTCGTCCCAATGGTCTCTGAGACTGTCCTCAATTCTTTTCATTCTTTTCTTTATTCTGCTCTGGGGCAGTTATTTCCACTATCTTATCTTCTAGGTCACTTATCCGTTCTTCTGCCTCAGTTATTCTACTATTGATTCTTTCTAGAGTATTTTAAATTTCAGTTATTGTGTTATCACTGTTGGTTTGCTCTTTAGTTCTTCTAGATCCTTGTTGAATGTTTCTTGTATTTTCTCCATTCTATTTCTGAGATTTTGGATCATCTTTACTGTCAGTACTCTGAATTCTTTTTCAGGTAGGCTGCCTATTCTGTTTTCATTTATTTGGTATTGTAGGTGTTAACCTTGCTCTTTCGTCTGCCATATATATATAGATATAGATATAGATAGACAGATAGATAGATAGGTGGGGCTGTATTCCTGTCTTACTGGTTGTTTGGCCTGAGGCGTCCAGCCCTGGAGTTAGCAGGCAGTTGAATAGAGCCGGGTCTTGGTGCCAAGATGAGGACCTCCAGGAGGCCTAACTCTGATTAACATTCCCTGGGGTCTGAGGTTCTCTGTTAGTCCAGTGGTTTGGAGTCGGAGCTCCCACCACAGGAGCTTGGGTCAGACTTCTGGCCTGGGAACAAAAATCCTGCAAGCCATGTGGTGAAGCAAAAAACCAAAAATACAATCACAAAAATTTAAAAACAAAATAAAATTAGAAAGATAAAAAATATATTGGGGGCTTCCCTGGTGGCACAGTGGTCGAGAGTCCACCTGCCGATGCAGGGGACGCAGGTCCGTACCCTGGTCCGGGAGGATCCCACATGCTGCAAAGCAGCTGGGCCCATGAGCCTTGGCCACTGAGCCTGTGGGTCCAGAGTCTGTGCTCCACAATGGGAGAGGCCACAAGAGTGAGAGGGCCGCATACGGCAAAAAAAAAAAAATATATATATATATATATATAAATAATATATAATTGAAATAACTGCAATAAGGTAAAACAAAACTGCAGCAGAAAAAAAAGCCAAAAGCAGCAGAACAGTAACAAAGTATAAAAAATAAAATTAGAAAAATAAAAGTTTAGAAAAAAAATATAAAGGGATCAACATCAGTGAATCAACAAGGTAAAACAGAACCCCAATCTAAAAGAGAAAATAAAAAAAACCTTGGCTACGGGGTGGTGGGGCTGGTGTGGAGTGTAGGTAGAGGTGGAACTCAGGCAGGGGCAGGGTTTAGGGTGGGGCAGAACCTAGGTGGGTGGGTGGGGTGATGTTTGAGTGTGAGGCGGAGCCTAGGCACAGCACCCAGGCAGCCAGAAAAGGCCTTGGGGGCAGAGCCCAGGCAGGGCGACATTCAAGCGTGGGGCGGGGCCTCTGCTTAGGACCTGCCCGGAAGTGGAGAGGCAGCACATCCAAAGGGCTGCCTATGGAGTGTGGAGTTCTGGAAGTTGAAGGTAAGGCCCTCAGCGAGGGTGTGTGGGTGGGGTTTAGGCCCAGTGTGCTGGAGTGGGTCTCTGAGTATAGAGGTAGGGCCCTGGGGGTGTAGGGGCGGGGCTTGGGTCTGTGGGCAGTAGGGAGGCTCTGAGGGCAGAGGATTAGGCCTGGGAGCCCAACAGGCTCCCTGGTGCCTAAGTGGACAGGGAAATCACTGCCCGTGTTCCCTTCTATTCCTCCACATCCCCCCATGTCTCCCCCAGGGTCTCCCACATTCCTGCTGGATCCCAACCATGGGTGTAAGAACTCCTCCCCTCCCCCAACCACCCCTCAGGGGTGCCAGTTCTGTACGTCCAGCCTTTACTTTCAGTCCCCCTTCCCTCCCTCCCACTCCCTTAGGACCTGTGTGGCTGGAGGGGAACTCCGTGAGCAGAGTATCAGGACCAGAAACTCAGCAGGCTCCTGGGGGCCCAAGAGGGCAGGGAAAACCTGGCCATGCTCCCTTTTTAAAAATTTATTTGGCTGTGCTGGGACTTCGTTTCTGTGTGAGGGCTTTCTCTAGTTGCAGCGAGCAGGGGCCACTCTTCATCGCGGTGCACGGGCCTCTCACTGTCATGACCTCTCGTTGCAGAGCACAGGCTCCAGACGCGCAGGCTCAGTAGTGTGGCTCACAGGCCTAGTTGCTCCGCGGCATGTGGGATCTTCCCAGACCAGGGCTCGAAGCCGTGTCCCCTGTATAGGAAATCAGATTCTCAACCACTGTGCCACCAGGTAAGCCCCATGCTCCCTTTTGATCCTCTGCCTTCCCAATGGTCCCCCAATTTCCCCCACTGGGCATAGGACACCTTCTCCCCCAGCCAACCCTCAGGGTCGCCAGTATAGTCTCACCTCCTCTTCTCCTAACCCCTCACTCCCCTGCCATGCCCAGCATCCTACCCGGTCACTGGGGGTTCCTCCCATCCCTCTAGGTGTCCGAGGTCCCCCACCCGTGCCTGGTAGGTACCCTAGTTGTGCAGAGATGCGAATTCTGCATCAACCTAGTCTGAAATCTTGACTCCTCTCCCAAGTCATATTTTTGTCTGCACTTCTTTATTATCTGTAGATCACCTCAGGCGCAGTGTCTGTTCAGATCTTTACCCATTGTGAAGGTAGCTGTTTGTTTTCTCGTTCTTTTCACACACTGAGTAAAATTTTATCTGATATATGTTTGGGAAATATATATTTCTCTCAGTGTGTGGCTTCTCTTTTTGCTTAGGGAGGAAGGTAATTCACAGAGAATAACATATGCATCAGGTGTTACTGCTGTTTGTTTCCTCTTGTGTGAGGGCTTTTTGTTCCAAATCCTGCTTCATGAGGTATGCGAACAAACCCATGGCTGCCCTCATACCGTCTGCACCTTAAAGGAATCAAGAGGTCTTCAATACATGAGTGCCTCAGCAAAGGGGAGCAGAACAGGACACCCCAAAATATGGAATGGCAATGGACCCCACAGCTTAACATAATTATTTAAAAAATGAAAACCTCAAGATAGAAGGCTCAGACCTCCCACTTTCAAATGTTCTGAACAGAACCCCAAGAAATGAAACACAGTGACACTGGCATAAGGAGGTATATCGAGATGAATGGAATTCAAAGGATCTCCCAGAAATAAACCCATTGGTCTGTAAGGAACAGTCGAGAGACCCCAGCAAGAACACGCACATCTCTGGTGTGTTAGCTGAAGACAAAAGCTGCTAGGGACCTAGAGCAGTGAAAGGACAGTCACCCTAACAACAAAGAGAAGACCTAGAATATGGAACATCATGACCCTAAAAGAGGACACTGGACTCCTTCCCCACCCCACACAAGACTAAAAGTCACAATATTCCTCCCCATTTTTCCTCTGCTGGGGCCTCTGAGACAGACCTCCCTGCCCCCGGTCACCCCGACCAGCAGCCTGTCAGGAAACATCCCCCCGCCCCGCCATTTCCTCACCTTTCCCTAGCAGGCCAGACGTCCCAGCAGGTCTAGAGGAAACCTAGCTAACCTCCATGTGGATGCAGCTCTGCATTTTCCCAAAGCCAAGGCCAAAGCCCTGACCTGCCCTGGAGAGACCTAACGCCTGTGAGCTGTGCACAAGGCCAAGCCTGTGGGCAGAAGAGGAAGATCCCGCGCTGGTGAGAGAGGCTGGTTTGTCACCCTCTGCTGGCCAACTGGGAAAATGCAGGGGGCACCCACTCCCACTACAGTGGAGGCTGAATTTTTTGCAGGCAGTCCCGCTCAATGCACCACACTCTCCAGGTTCCAAGGGACGGAGGCCACTATCCCAGGACTTCTGGAACCCTAATCATAGCACAGTTAGGAACCACGTGCCGTGAGACGAATGTAGGCACAGACTCTGTGGCTCGCACTGGAAGTCACTCCAAATTGTCTGCAGGCAAATTGAACATGTAGGAAACCACAAAAAACTACAGAGGATCACAGAGGAGAATATCAACACGGCAGTGGGTCTCGTCATGTCCATCTTGAGCTGTGATTTTCAACACACATCATGAAGAGCCCTCACACAAAAGGAAACAAAATTTAACAATTACTTTATTAAATGCAAATTTCTCCATGCTGAAACACCTTATGCCAAAAGCCAGAAAACAAGCCACAAACTCGAAGAAAAAACGTATTTGCCAAACACAGATCGGATAAAGAATCTTTCCTCAGAGTAGACGAAGAACTAGAAAACAAACAGCTCCATTCAAGGTAAGTCAAGATCTGAAGAGACACCGGGCCAATGAAGATATACAGATAATACATAAAAGTGGACAGAAATATGATCCAGATCGGGCCTTATGAGGAATGCAGAATTACAACCACAAGACAGCACTACACACCTCTGAGTCCTGCTAACCTCCTCCCAAAATGACGACACCCATCCCTGGAGGATGGGGAACAACAGCAACTCTTTCTTGCTGATGAAACCCGTAACACAGTCCATAGGGACACCACTGGGTACCATTTGCCAAAGCCAAAACAGTCTAACACCTGCGCACCACCGGGCAGGTCTCCCAGCATTCAGGCTATCGATTTGAAAACCTGTAACCAAACCAAAAGAAAAACAATGTTTTGCACGGAAGCTCCACTCATACTGTCTACACCACAAAGGAATCAAGAGGTCTTCAATACATGTGTGCCTCAGCAAAGGGGAGCAGAACAGGACACCCCAAAATATGGAATGGCAATGGACCCCACAGCTTAACATAATTATTTAAAAAATGAAAACCTCAAGATAGAAGGCTCAGACCTCCCACTTTCAAATGTTCTGAACAGAACCCCAAGAAATGAAACACAGTGACACTGGCATAAGGAGGTATATCGAGATGAATGGAATTCAAAGGATCTCCCAGAAATAAACCCATTGGTCTGTAAGGAACAGTCGAGAGACCCCAGCAAGAACACGCACATCTCCGGTGTGTTAGCTGAAGACAAAAGCTGCTAGGGACCTAGAGCAGTGAAAGGACAGTCACCCTAACAACAAAGAGAAGACCTAGAATATGGAACATCATGACCCTAAAAGAGGACACTGGACTCCTTCCCCACCCCACACAAGACTAAAAGTCACAATATTCCTCCCCATTTTTCCTCTGCTGGGGCCTCTGAGACAGACCTCCCTGCCCCCGGTCACCCCGACCAGCAGCCTGTCAGGAAACATCCCCCCGCCCCGCCATTTCCTCACCTTTCCCTAGCAGGCCAGACGTCCCAGCAGGTCTAGAGGAAACCTAGCTAACCTCCATGTGGATGCAGCTCTGCATTTTCCCAAAGCCAAGGCCAAAGCCCTGACCTGCCCTGGAGAGACCTAACGCCTGTGAGCTGTGCACAAGGCCAAGCCTGTGGGCAGAAGAGGAAGATCCCGCGCTGGTGAGAGAGGCTGATTTGTCACCCTCTGCTGGCCAACTGGGAAAATGCAGGGGGCACCCACTCCCACTACAGTGGAGGCTGAATTTTTTGCAGGCAGTCCCGCTCAATGCACCACACTCTCCAGGTTCCAAGGGACGGAGGCCACTATCCCAGGACTTCTGGAACCCTAATCATAGCACAGTTAGGAACCACGTGCCGTGAGACGAATGTAGGCACAGACTCTGTGGCTCGCACTGGAAGTCACTCCAAATTGTCTGCAGGCAAATTGAACATGTAGGAAACCACAAAAAACTACAGAGGATCACAGAGGAGAATATCAACACGGCAGTGGGTCTCGTCATGTCCATCTTGAGCTGTGATTTTCAACACACATCATGAAGAGCCCTCACACAAAAGGAAACAAAATTTAACAATTACTTTATTAAATGAAAATTTCTCCATGCTGAAATACCTTATGCCGAAAACCGGAAAACAAGCCACAAACTGGCAGAAAAATCGTATTTGCCAAACAGAGGCCAAAGATAAAGAATTTTTCCTCAGAGTTGAAAAAGAACTTGAAAACGAAAGCTCCATTCAAGGTAAGTCAAGATCTGAAGGGACAGTTCCCCTACAAAGATATACAGATAATACATAAGGGACAGAAATATGATCCAGATCGGATTTATGAGGAATGCAAAATTACAACCACAAGACAGCACAACATACCTCTGAGTCCTGCTAACCTCCCGAAATGACGACACCCATCACTGGAGGATGAGGAACAACAGCAACTCTCCTTGCTGATGAAATGCAGATAATGGCCCCTGGAGACACCACTGGGCATCACGGGCCAAAGCCAAAATAGGCTAAGACCTGCAGACCACCTGGTCGGCCTCCAACTTTCATGCAGTTGCTTTGAAAACCTGTATACAAACAAAAACAAAAACCATGTTTTCCTGAGAAGTTCCACTCATGCTGTCTACACCTTAAAGGAATCAAGAGGTCTTCAATACATGTGTGCCTCTGCAAAGTGGAGGGGGGTGTACATATCAGCAAAGGGGAGCAGAAAAGAACACCCCGAAATATGGAATGCCAACAGACCCCACAGCTCTACCAGAGTTATAAAAAAAAAAAAAATCTCTCAAGATTGAAGGCTCAGACCTACCACTTTCAAATGTTCTGAACACAGCCCCTGGGAAATGAAACACAGTGAAACTGGCATGAGGATATATACTGAGATGAATGGAATTGAAAGGTGATCCCAGAAATAAATCCATTGTTCTGTGGGGAAGGGTCGAGAGACCCCAGGAAGAACACACACGTCCCTGGTGTGCTAGCTGAAGACAATGCTGCAAGGGACCTAGAGCAGTGAAAGGATGGTCATGCTAACAAAATAAAAAGACCTAGATTATGGAACATCATGACCCTTAAAGAGGACACCAGTCTCCTTCCCCACCCCACACAAGACTGACTAAAATTCACAATTTTCCTCCCCCATTTATTCCTCTGCTGGAACCTCTGAGATGGACCTCCCTGCCCCTGGTATCCCCAACCAGCAGCCCCCATCAGGAAACATCTTCCCCTCATTTCCTCATCTTTCCCTACCAGGCCAACACCTCCCAGCAAGTCCAGAGAAAACTTAGCTACCCTCCATGTGGATGCAGCTCCACATTTTCCCAAAGAAATTCGACACGGCCATGTGTCTGGTCACATCAGTCACGAGCTGTAATTTTCAACACACACCCTGAAGAGCCCTCACACAAGAGGAAACAAGAAGCAACAACACATACTTTATTAAACGAACATTTCTCCTCTCTGACATACCTTATTCTGAAAGCCAAAAGTGCAGCTACAAAAAAATGGAGGTAATGAATACCAAAAAAAAAAAAAAGAAAAAGAAAACCTCGATACTGGCAGAGAAAAATATTTGCTGAATACACATGGGATAAAGAATATTTACTCACATAAGACATAGAACTAGAAAAGCATCAACTACACTCAAAATACATAAACATCTGAATAGACAGGATGGGCAACACCTACAGATCCGGGAAAAGGGCCAAAGAGTGTCTGCTTTTTGACTGCGTGCTCCTGTGTGGAAGATAGTGACAAAGCTGCCAGACAGGGCCAGAATGTGCGAAAGAGTCTGGGGCATTGATGCCATGGATTGAAATAAATTCAGTGGACTCCCCAATTTCATGAACATCTTTCCAGGACAGTTAAGAGCACAGATGGGCACTCACTGGGCAGGGATACGTTTCAGTGGTCGGCCATGCAGTGATTCAATTGGAGGTAGTGAACCTGGATGTAGAGGGTCCTGTTGGGAAACTCCTGGGGTATTCCTGTAAGAAAAAGTTGAGTCCTGCACCAGGGCAATTGTTGTGAGGCTGGGTCATTGGGAAGAGGCAGTACAGATATTCTAGTGGCAGAATCAAGTACCGGGAGTCAGTTGTAGGAGGGACGGCAAGGAAGGAGTCCCGTCTATACTCAGATTTCTGGCTCAGACAACTGGACTTAACACTGCACCAGCTGGCACACTGTAAGTAGATGGGTCACACAGCAGGTGCACACAGACAATGAGCAGTTCAGTGATGGGTGTCAGACACATTGTAAAAGCCCCGGTGGAATAAAGGTGTGCTCGTCTGAACTCTAACTCCTGGTTCATTCTGCCTGCCCAGTTTTGTACATCACACCTCGTCAGTTTTAAAACACACATCCTGGGGCTCCCCTGGTGGCGCAGTGGTTGAGAGTCCGCCTGCCGATGCAGGGGACGCGGGTTCTCGCCCTGGTCCGGGAAGATCCCACATGCCGCGGAGTGGCTGGGCCTGTGAGCCATGGCCACTAGGCCTGCGCGTCCGGAGCCTGTGCTCCGCAATGGGAGAGGCCCAGGTACAGAAAAAAAAAAAAAAAAAAAAAAACACACATCCTTTTTCACTTCTCTGAAATCAGGATTTTTAAAATGACTGTGTGACATGGTTTAGTGGGCAGTGTACTTTTTTAGAGGTACATAAAATAGTGGTTCTTCTTATAATGGACGAAATCTTGGCTTTGGTGAAATACAATAGTGTCTGTCAAACTCAGAAGAAAATAATACATGAATGTCTCTCCTTATGTCCTAAATTTTACCGTGTTCCAAAAAGATCTGAAAGTACCCTTTCAAAATAAAGCTCGTAGGACAGGACAATTTCTGTAGAAAGACAAAATCCATGCCTGGGATCGAATATTGGAAAGAATCCTCAGAAGGCCCTTCTCTCTCACAGGAGGGGTTATCGGGTGACTATGTTTACAGCTCAAATAAAAACAACAGAATGGGAATTATGGTCCAGTGGTTAAGAGTTGGCCTTTTCACACTTTCACTGCTGTGGCCTCGGTTCAATCCGTGGTTGGGGAACTAAGATCCCAGAAGGCTTTTGGCACAGCCAAAATAAAAACAAAAAACACAGAAGGACAAACAAGCTTCCAGAAGCTCCCAATCCTAAGAACTAAAACTCAAACCAGGAGACAGAATAATCTAGAAAAAAAAAATAACAGGAATAAATTGACTTTCAGACAGCACAGAGATGGGTGTGGCCTGGAGGTCTCAGGAATGGCATCTTTTAAAAAGAGTGGATTTGGTGGGGACTTAAGGGCTTAATTGCTGCTCTTCCCAAAAAGAATATGATGAAAGACAAGGCCCATTAATATCTTAGTGATACTGTTCAAGGGCTCCATACAGCTTCACTGAAGAACTGAACAAACATCTCCTGGGACAAATAAAACATTCTGAAAGAACAGCCTGTGTGCTTTCTAGACTGTTCTGTGGCACAGCACACAGCTGGGTCCACACTCATTTTGGGAGAAGCCAGGCTGCTGCCACATGCAGGAAGCAGAGCCTCTGACTCACTGAAAGTAGTGAGTCCTTCCACATTGGGGTTCACAATGCAGACCATGTGGCTGCCTGCCTCCTCCACACAGTAGCAAAACAAGGGCTCCAAGACATCAGCATCTGAAACCCCAAGGGCCTTACTTCAACTCTCTTCTGAAACTTTGCATCTCCCCACCCATCACTGAATGCCAAGTCACCCCTTTCCTTTCCACAGCTCTGACCTTTTCCAGCTTCTGTAACCAGGCTCTACCTGGGGCTAATAAGAATAGCAATAGGACTTCCCTGGTGGTACAGTGGTTAAGAATCCACCCGCCAATTCAGGGGACATGGGTTCAAGCCCTGGTCCAAGAAGATCCCAAACGCCGCAGAGCAACTAAGCCCATGTGCCACAACTACTGAGCCTGCACTCTAGAGTCCATGAGCCACAACTACTGAGCCTGCAAGCTACAACTACTGAAGCCCACGTGCCTAGAGCCTGTGCTCCACAAGAGAAGCCACCACAATGAGAAGCCCACGCACCGCAACAGAGTAGCCCCCACTCGCCGCAACTAGAGAAAGCCTGTGTGCAGCAACGAACACCAAACAGCCAAAAATAAATAAATAAATAAAACAAGAATAACAATAAGTATGGAAGTGTTCATACTAACAGCTACAATTTTTGAGAACCTGCCATGTGCCATGCTTTGTTTATACGCTCTCATTTAATTCTCACACAAATTCCTTGGGAGCATGAATCCCATTTTCTTAATGAAATCCTGGACAGTGAAAGCAGAAAAATATGGTTCCTATGTATCAGTTTAAAGAAAAATATCTTCTTTAAGTCAGAAGGGGGGGGAGGTGGTATATTAGTATTTGTTATGTTATTCCTTATACGTCTATGTTTCCATAACCAATTTCTTTTCATTAATAGAAAAATAAGCCTGAAGTTTACCACTCAGCCTAAAAACACCACCACTACAAACACCAAGAGAATAGCAGGAAGAGGTGCTGCTGGCCTCTTGTACCCCCACACCCAGAGATGCCTTCACCTGGTTTATTTTGACTACTTAAAGGCTACACCTGAGGGAGAAACAGAGCAATAACAAGCAGAAGGACCAGATTCAGGAAACTCTTGCTTTACAAATACATGTGGCCAGAGGTCTTTAAATTGTTAGGCACAAACTCTTATTAAAAATAATGGTTCCAGAGAAGGACATCAGCTCACCTCCTCTCACAAAAACACCAAAATCGCAACTAACTGCTATGATCACCACACAGCAAATCACAACAAAAAAACAATGGAACCTACCAAAAAAATTATCCTACATCCAGAGACACAGAAGAAACCACAATGAGATGGTAGGAGGGGCTCAATTGTGATAGAAATCCAATCCCATACCCACCAGGTGGGCAAAGCACAAACTGGAAAATAATAATATCGCAGAGGTTCCCACAGCAGTGAAAGTTCTGAGCTCCACATCAGGCTCCCCAGCCTGGAGGTGTGGCATCTGGAGGAGGAGCCCCCAGAGTATCTGGCTTTAAAGACCAGTGGGGCTTGATCGGAGGAACTCCACAGGACTTTGGGAAACAGAAACTCCACTCTTGGAGAGAGCATACAAGGTCTTGTGTGCATCAGGACCCGGGGGAAAAAGCAGTGACCTCATAGGAGCCTAGGCCAGACCTACCTGGTGGTATTGGAGAGTCTCCTATAGAGGTGGGGGGTGACTGTGGCTCAATGCAGGGACAAAGACACTGGTGGTGGTAGTTCTGGGAGATTCTCATTGGCGTGAGCCCTCCTGGAGGCCACTGTTTTCTCACCAAGACCTGGCCCTACCCAACCTATAGGCTCCAGTGCTGGGACTCCTCAGACCAAACCAACAGGGCAGGAACACATCCACACCCATCAGCAGATAGGCTGCCTGAAGTCTTCCTGAGCTCACTGCTTCCCACTAAAGACACCCCTTGACACAGCCCTGGCTACCAGAGGGACAAGACCCAGATCCATCCACCAGTGGGCACAAACCAGTTCCACCCACTAAAAAGCCTGCACAAGCTTCTTAGACCAGCCTCATCCTCTAAGGGGTAGACACAAGAAGCAAGAAGAACTACAACCATGCAGCCTGCAGGACGTAAACTGCAATCACAGAAAGTTAGACAAAATGAGATGGCAGAGGAATATATCCCAAACGAAGGAACAAGATAAAGCCCCAGAAGAACAACTAAGTGAAGTGGAGATAGTCAACCTACCCAAAAAAGTATTCAGAGTAAAGACAGTAAAGATGATCCAAGATCTTACAAAAAGAATGGAGGCACAGACTGAGAAGACAAAAGAAATGATTAACAAAGCTAGAAGATCTAAACAAACAGAGATGAACAATAAGATAACTAAAATTAAAAATACACTAGACAAAATCGACAGCAGAATAAATGAGTCAGAAGAAAGGCTAAGTGAGCTGGAAGACAGAATGGTGGAAATCCCTGCCATGGAACAGAATAAAGAAAAAGAAATGAGGACAGTATAAAAGACCTCTGGGACTACATTAAACACACCAACATTCACATTGTAGGGTTCCCAGAAAGAGAAGAGGGAAAGGACCTGAGAAAATATTTGAAAAGATAATAGCTGAAAACTTTCCTAACATGGAAAAGGAAGCAGTCGCCCAACTCCAGGAAGCGCAGAGGGCCCCAGTCAAGATAAACTGAAGGAGGAACACGCTGAGACACACAGTAGTCAAACTGACAAAAATTAAAGACAAAGATAAAAAATTAAAAGCAACAAATAACATACAATGGAATTCCTATAAGGTATCAGCTAATTTTTCAACGGAAACTCTGCAGGCCAGAAGGTAGTGGAACCATATACTGAAAGCGATAAAAGGGAAGAACATACAACCAAGAATACCCAGCAATCTCATTCAGATTTGAAGGAGAAATCAAAAGCTTTACAGACAAGCAAAAGATAAGAGAATTCAGCAGCACCAGACTAGCTTTGCAACAAATGCTAAAGGAACTTCTCTAGGTGGAGAAAAAAAGAAAAAAAAAGAGGGCTTCCCTGGTGGCACAGTGGTTGAGAGTCTGCCTGCCGATGCAGGGGATGCGGGTTCACACCCTGGTCCGGGAGGATCCCACATGCCGTGGAGCAGCTGGGCCTGTGAGCCATGGCCACTGAGCCTGTGTGTCTGGAGCTTGTGCTCTGCAACGGGAGAGGCCACAACAGTGAGAGGCCCGCATACTCCAAAAAAAAAAAAAAAAAGAAAAGAAAAGAAAAGAAAAAGGCCACAACTAGAAACAAGAAAATTACAAATGGAAAAACTCATGGGTAAAGGCAAACATACAGAAAAAGTAGGAAAACAACCAAACACAAATATGATATCAAAACCAGCAATCATGGCTTCCCTGGTGGTGCAGTGGTTGGGAGTCCACCTGCCAATGCAGGGGACACGGGTTTGGGCCCTGGTCTGGAAGGATCCCACATGCTGCGGACCAGCTGGGCTCATGCGTCACGACTACTGAGCCTGTGCTCTAGAGCCCGCGAGCCACAACTACTGAGCCCGTGTGCTGCAACTACTGAAGCCCGCACACCTAGAGCCTGTGCTCTGCAACAAGAGAGGCCACTGCAATGAGGAGCCCGCACACCGCAACGAAGAGTAGCCCCTGCTCACTGCAACTAGAGAAAGCCTTGGTGCAGCAACAAAGACCCAACACAGCCAAAAATAAAAATAAATAAAATAAATAAATTTATAAAAAACAAAACAAAAAAACCCCCAGCAATCATGAGGAGAGTACAAACGCAGGATACTGGAGATGCATTTGAAATTAAAAGAGCAGCAAGTTAAAATAATCTTGTTTATATAGACTGCTATATCAAATCTCATGGTAATCACAAACCAAAAATCTACAATAGATACACACACCAAAAAAAAAAAAGGAATCCAAACACAACATTAAAGTTAGTCATCAAATCACAAGAGAAGAGGGAGTTCCCTGGCTATCCAGTGGTTAGGACTCAGCACTTTCACTTCTGTGGGCCCAGGTTCAATCTCTGGTCAGTGAACTAAGATCCTGCAAGCCACACAGGACTGCCAAAAAAAAGAAAAGATGTCTCAGTAAATCAGAAGAGAAGAGAACAAAAGAGGAAGGGGAGAAAAAAGACCTACAAAAATAAATCAAAAACAATTAACAAAACAGCAATAAGAACATATATATCGATAATTACCTTAAATGTAAATGGATTAAATGCTCCAACCAAAAGACATAGACTGGCTGAATGGATATAAAAACAAGACCAGTATATATTCTGTCTATAAGAGAGCCACTTCAGATCTAGGGACACTTACAGACTGAAAGTGAGGAGATTGAAAAAGGTATTCCATGCAAATGGATATCAAAAGAAAGCTGGAATAGCAATACTCGTATCAGACAAAACAGATGTTAAAATAAAGACTGTTACAAGAGTCAAAAGAAGGACACCACATAATGATCAAGGGATCAATCAAGAAGAAGATATAACAACTGTAAATATATATGCACTCAACATAGGAGCACCTCAGTATATAAGGAAAATACTAACAGCCATAAAAGGAGAAATCAAAAAAAAAAAAAAAAAAGGAGAAATCAACAGTAACACAATAGTGGGGGAGTTTAACAGCCCAATTTCATCAATGGACAGATCACCCATACAGTAAATCAGTAAGGAAACACAGGCCTTAAATGACACATTAGACCAGATGGACTTAATTGATATTTATAAAGCATTCCAACCACTAGCAGCAGAATACACATTCTTTTCAAATGCACATGGAACGTTCTCCAGGATTAATAATATGGTGGGCCACAAAGCAAGCCTTGGTTAACTTAAGAAAACTGAAATCATATCAAGCATCTTTTCCAATCACAACATTATGAGATCAGAAATCCACTACAAGAAAAAAACTGTAAAAACCACAAACACGTGGAAGCTAAACAATATGCTACTAAACAACCAATGAATCACTGAAAAAATCAAAAAGGAAATCAAAAAATACCTAGAGACAGAGAATTCCCTGGTGGTCCAGGGGTTAGGACTCCACGCTTTCACTGCCAAGGGCCTGGGTTCAATCCCTGGTCAGTGAACTAAGATAGCACAAGCTGCACAGTGCAGCAAAGAAAGAAACAAAGAAAACAACTAGGCAGAAATGAAAAAGAAAGAACGAAAGCACGAAGATCCAAAACCTATGGGATGTAGCAAAAGCAATTCTAAGAGGGAAGTTTATAGCAATACAATCTTACCTCTGGAAACAAGAAAAATCTCAATCTAACCTTATACCTAATGGAACTAGAGACAGAACAAAACGAAAAGTTAGTAGAAGGAAAAGAAATCATAAAGATCAGAGCAGAAAGACATGAATTAGAGACAAAAAAAAAAATTGAAAAGATCAATGAAACCAAAAGCTGGTTCTTTGAAATGATAAACGAAATGTATAAACCTCTAGCCAGACTCATCAAGAAAAAAGGGGAGGGCTTCCCTGGTGGTGCAGTGGTTGAGAGTCTGCCTGCTAATGCAGGGGACACGGGGTCGAGCCCTGGTCTGGGAGGATCCCGCATGCCGTGGAGCAACTGGGCCCGTGAGCCACAACTGCTGAGCCTGCACATCTGGAGCCTGTGCTCTGCATCGGGAGAGGCCGCCATAGTGAGAGGCCCGCACACCGCGATGAAGAGTGGCCCCCGCTTGCCACAACTAGAGAAAGCCCTCGCACAGAGATGAAGACCCAACACAGCAAAAATAAATTAATTAATAAACTCCTACCCCCAACATCTTTAAAAAAAAACGAAAAAAAAAAGAAAAAAGGGGAGAGGGCCCAAATCAATAAAATCAGAAATGAAAAAGGAGAAGTTAAACTGAAACCATGAAAATACAAAGGACCATAAGAGGCTACTACAAACAACTATATGCCAATAAAATGGACAACATAGAAGAAATGGACAAATTCTTAGAAAGTTACAATCTCCCAAGAACCAGGAAGAAATAGAAAATGTGAACAGAGCAGTTACCAATAAGGAAATTCAATCACTAGTGGTTTTGTTTTGTTTTGTTTTGTGGTACGCGGGCCTCTCACTGTTGTAGCCTCTCCCGTTGCGGAGCACAGGCTCCGGACGCACAGGCTCCGGACGCACAGGCTCAGCAGCTCCGTGGCATGTGGGATCCTCCCGGACCGGGGCACGACCCCGTGTCCCCTGCATCGGCAGGCAGACACCCAACCACTGTGCCACCAGGGAAGCCCCAATCACTAGTTTTAAAACTACCAGAAAAAAAAAAAAAAAAAAAAAAAAAACTACCAGAAAACCAAAGTCCAAGACCAGATGGCTTCACAGGTGAATTCTACCAAAAATTTAGAGAAGAGTTAACACCTATCCTTCTCAAACTATTCCCAAAAAATTGCAGAGGAAAGAATGCTTCCAAACTCATTCTACCAAGCAAGCATCACCCTGCTAGCAAAACCAAAGGTATCACAAAAAAGGAAAATTACAGGTCAATATCACTGATGAACATAGATGAAAATATCTTCAACAAAATATCAGCAAATTGAATCCAACAATACATCAAAAGGATCATACACCATGATCAAATGGAATTTATCCCAGGGATGGAAGGATTTTTCAATATCCACAAATCAACGTGATATATATACCACATTAACAATTAAAGAATAAAAACATTTCATTTTAATAGATGCAGAGAAAGCTTCTGACAAAATTTGACATCCATTTATGATAAAAACTCTCCAGAAAGTGGGCATAAAGTGAACATACCTCAACATAATAAAGGCATATATAAGCCCACAGATAACATCATACTCAATGGTGAAAAGCTAAAAGCATTTCCTCTAATATGAGGAACAAGACAAGGATGTCCACTCTTGTCACTTTTGTTTAACATAGTATTGGAAGTTCTTGCCACAGAAATCAGAAGAAAACGAAATAAAAGGAATCCAAATGGAAAGGAAGAAGTAAAACTGTCAGTGTTTGCAGATGATATACTATACATTGAAAACAGTTTAAACCACACATACTTAAAATCTACCTTTTGATCTATTGACGCATGCTTACAACCCTGAAACCAAGTTTCCTCCTGCCTTTTAAAATTTATCCTTCTCAGCATATAAAATTACTGATACAAGGACATATATATTTTTGTTATGAAAAAAAGACTGTTATGAAAAAAAAAGAGACTGTTATGAAACCAGATGAATCCATCCCCATCTTCCATCATTTCATGGCCATTCTTATTTCATCTTTCCCCATTTACACCAGTGCCTTAGTTTACCACAGTCTCTCCCTTATTCACAGATTTGCTTTTTGGGGTTTCAGTGACCCAAGGTCAACTAAGGTCTGAAAATAGTAAATGGAGAACTCCAGAAATAAGTAATGAGTTTTAAATTGCGTGCCTTTCTATATGCTGCAATCTCTCACCGCCCTCTTCGTCCCACCCACAGCATGAATCATCCCATTGTCCAGTGAATCCACATAGGCATTGTATCATCTCACATCATCACAAAAAGGGCGACTACAGTACAATAAGCTATTTTGAGAGAGAGAGACACCACATTCACTTAACTTTTATTACAGCTATTGTTATAATCTTTATCATAGGTATGCATGTATAGGAAAAAACATAGTACATATAGGGCTTGTTACTATCTGTAGTTTCAGGCATCTACTTGGAGGTCTTGGAACGCATCTGCTGCAGATAAGGGGGAACTACTGTACTAATTCCAGACATGGTATCATTTAATGCATAATCTCTTCAGAATGGATTTTTCATAACACAATAGTTATCAGAAAAATATAAACATTGTATCAATGCTGAATTGTCTCAAAAATGTGTTTGTTTCTTAAGTCACATTAGTTGCAATCAGAATCCAAAATATATCCTTACAGGGTTCAGTAGCTGTGTCTCACAGATCTCTTAACATGTGGGGTCCACTTATCTTTTAAAATTCTTATTTGTTTCTCATAATTTGCTGTCATTGGTTCATCAGAATTTGGCACATGCAAGATGGGTCTTAATGAGTCTCTAATACTGTTTAACTGGTCACCCCCCCCCCCCCATATATCCTGTATACTAGATGTTGACGAGATGGGTGATGAAGTTTGATCCCTGCAGACAGGTGCCTGATGATGACTGTTAGGGAAGTAAAAACAAAAATCTCTCCCAACCTGGTAATCCTTTCCACAATGGTAGTAGAGACAGAAAAACACTTTTATTATTGAATAAGCATTAAGGCAAAGTACTCGTGCATCACAGGCAATCCACCAGGAAACTGCAAAGACAGAAACAACCTAAATCCCCTATTTATCCAAACAGATACAGCCCACTGCATATGTATATTCAAGATAAACAATATCTAGTCCTCAAGTAAGAGGAGTTGACGGTACCATTTGTCACACAGAGTCCTAATTTTACCTGGTAATTGGGGTGACTATCTGTGTTTGCTTATTGGTTTTAGCCACAGGAAACACAAACTTCTCATCTTTGTAATAGGAGGTAGTTTTTTAAGTTGGAGCACAGCATCCACTAAGATGAGACTCCTATCCTCGTACAAGAACTGATAAATGAGCTAACTCCCTGATGTCTGCAGTTTGAGGAGAAAGCAGGTTCTTGAGAAAGACATTTCTCAATCCTAAAACTGGAAGAAAAAAGACCAGCTGAAAAAAGACCTCTCTAGTCTTCAAAGACATGCATTTTAAAAGAGATGAGACAGTTCCTGCAAGTTTTCTAAGGTAAATGGTCTAAGGGAGAGGAACGAAATCTCTTTCCCCATTTTCAACAGGGAGAAGTAAATCTCTTGTTTTTTACGTGTGTATTTGTCAAATAAAATAATTTGTATGTGACACACCTAGAAACACAAATAGTGTGACTGTGTTTTGCTACCACACCATAACACAGCCTGGAAACAAATGTTTCAGGTATTGGATATGACCTGCCTATATATATCTGGGGACACAGTGTAACAAGTGTGGGACACTGTCATCCTGTGATATGTGAATGATGCAGGATTTACAAGACAGGCCAGACTTCATCTAGCCCATTCAGGGAATGGTGGTCAAGTTTAGTTCCCCAAGAGGGAGCAGGAATATTCTTAGGGATTAGCAGTCATTGGTTTGCTTTTTACCTAGAGTGTTGGGGAGGACCAAATTCACCAGCTGGAGGGAGTGAGAAGAAGAACCATGGGGACAGGGACAGGGGAGGTTTACAGTAGACATTCTTAGTCCTTAGCATCTCTTCCAATGTCCACAACAGTGACAGCTGAGTAATGGGGCACTGATTGGAGAAGACGCCCTGAGGTGATGTTAGTAGGAAGACCAACAGCCTTGGGATGACTCACATGTGGCAGCAAGGGCCAGTCATGTGTTTGGGGTGACACCTGGGGAAGGTGCTGCATGCCTGTGGGGGTGGGGAGCCATGTCAGAGGGAAGACCATGTAAAGACAGAGGAAGAGGACAGCTATTTACAAGCCTCCAAAGAAACCACTGTTAACCTCTTGATTCCAGACTTCTACCCTCTGGAATTGTGAGGAAATAATTTTCTGTTGTTTAAAGCACCCGGACTATGGTGCCATGTTTTGTCAACCTTAGCAAATTAACACAGGGACCATCAGCATTTGGGAGAGGATCTGCAGGGCAACAGGGAAGAGGTTGAGAAGGCTCCTAAGAGGGGCCCGAGGGAATAAGGAGAGGTTTCTTGGGGTGGAACCAGGCCAGAGGGAAGGGGGAACACAGTGGGTGAGCCTGCGATTGATTTTTACATCCCCACTTCTGCCGGGGTCACAGTAAGAGATACCCCCTCCAGTCCCACACATCGTCAGTTTCCCCCAGTGCAAAATGGGGCTAATGATGGAGCTGCCTCAGGGGCTCTGGGAGGATGCATAGGGCCGGGCCCATAGTAAGGGCCCCAAGGAGGTAGCTGTTGGGAGTCCTGATACCCTGGAGAGTGGTGGCAGTGCCCTTGGGGAGGCTGCAACAACAGGAGAGAGTTCCAGGGGCTGAGGGGGCCCATCCCATCAGGGGGCTCTTCCCATAGTAGCTCTGATCCCTACTTGGGGTCCTACCTGGCGGCTACACCTGTGTCTTCAGCCAGGAGGGAACTGCCCAGGGCACCTGTATACATAGGAGGCACCCTGAGATACTTCTGCCACAGGGGTTCAGGTCTCTGCTCTCCCTCTTCTCAGCCACAGGACTGTCCCCTGGTTCTGGACACTCAGTTTCCCTGCCTGTGGAATGGGTATGCTACAAAAGAAAAACAGACTCACAGACATAGAGAATACACATGTGGTTGCCAAGGCGGAGGGCGGGTAGTAGAGGGAAGGATTGGGGGTATGGGATTAGCAGAGGCAAACTATTATATAAAGGATGGATAAACAACAAGGTCCTATTATATAGCACAGGGAACTATACTCAATATCCTGTGACAAACCACAATAGAAAGGAATATGAATAAGATTACACACATATACATAACTGAGTCACTTTGCTGCACAGAAGAAATTAACACAGTGTAAATCAACTATATTTCAATAAAATAAAAAAACCCCAAAAAACAAACAGGAAGCAAAATGCTGGAGGCCGCTCAAAACAGGAAACAAAATCCTAGAGGACAGAAACCGGCAATAGAGGACACCCAAATAAACTAGAACTTCTACCAACATGGGTGGCTTACGTACAGGAGGACTCACCACCACGATCTGGGATCACCAAGGAGGTGATAAAGCATAACAGTCTCTTGCAGGCACCTTAACTGAATCCAAGGCAGTGTTAGATAAGAGTTGGTGAGGGCTTTTGCAGGTCGCTCTGTATCCCACTTCTGACACATGTAACGCCAACCAAAACACAATATAGGAGGCTGCAAATAAGAAGAGTTTAGGGACTTCCCTGGTGGCGCAGTGGTTAAGAATCCACCTGTCAATGCAGGGGACATGGGTTCAAGCCCTGGTCTTGGAAGATCCCACATGCCGCAGAGCAACTAAGTCCATGTGCCACAACTACTGAGCCTGCAAGCCACAGCTACTGAAGTCCGCGTGCCTACAGCCCATGCTCTGCAACAAGACAAGCTACTATGAGAAGCCCATGAACCACAGCGAAGAATAGCCCCCACTCACCACAACCAGAGAAAGCCTGCACGCAACAACGAAAACCCAACATGGCCAAAAAAACCCAAACCAAACAAACAAAAACGTTACAAAAAAGGAAAAGTTTATTTGGAGTCTACAATTCAGGAGACACAGATTCAGGTAACCCCAAAAGATGTTCCAGGAGAAGAGAGTAAGGGGCTTACAAAGACAAAAAGCTCTGAGTTTGTTAAAGCTGCCTCTTGAGAATTGTGATTGAGTCTGATGCAATTAGGAACTATTTGTCCTTAAGAAATCAGGAGTTATTTTAGGGTTTGGGTCTGATAAGTAGACAGGCTGTCATGAGTTATTTTAGGATGAGGGTTTGATAAGAATCTTGACTTTCTGGCAGATGTTCTGGATGGCCTCATTAGGACAATAAGTAGTCAAAAGATCAGATTCCACCAGGCTGAGAGGTGCATAAGTCACACTTCCTTAATAGATTCCCGGCTCCATTTTAGATAGCTCTGAGCAATATCGGCTCCATTTTAATTTTCCTTTCACAATAGTCACCCCAACTGCCAGATAAATTCAGAAGAAGAACCATGTGTGACAAGTGGTACAGTCAAATTCTCTTGGCTATTTTTTTGTTTGTTTTCTGGGCCTATTTCTTACTTTTAGAGTAGACCTACTTTGATGGTTTTAAGATGAGGAATCAGATGGAAGTTTAAGAATCTGAGAGAGACCTGCCAAAGGATTATTCTGTTGCCTCTTTGCTCTGACCAAACCATATTTAAAATTAATCAAATATTATACATATAGTTTCAGTTCTGGGCAGCCATGAAAGTAGGCTGCTCAGTTTTTCCTTTACGATGTATCCTGCTCTGAGGAGTGCAGCTGGCCAACAGCCCCCAGCTGTGCTGCCTTGGGAGCCACCACAGCGTTCCAAAGGCCATTCTCAGCAAGCTGTTCTCAGCCAGTGACTGAGCATGACACGGGTACTAGAGCTAGGTGACTAGTTATTATCATCAAAACATGTATGTAATGAGTTGTATCTGCTTAGCTACATATGGTGGAGTTTTTTTCAGCCTTTGCAATTTCTTAGCATATGACCTGTGATACATATCAAACTCTGGTTTAATGCTTACTCAATAATAAAAGTGTTTTCTGTCACTACCACCTCTGAGGAGAGGATTTCTGAGTCCAGAGAGTTTATTTTTATTTACCCAATAGTCACCATCACACACTTCGCTGGGACCAAACTTCAATCACCTACCTCATTAATATCTACTGCACAGGATTATGGGGAAAGGATGATCAGTTAAACAGTATCAGAGATTCAATAAACCACATCTATAATCTGCCTAATTCTGATCAACAAATAAGAATAAAAATGGCAAGTGAGACTTAAAGGTTAAGAGACTTAGTGCGACACAGCTACCAAAAACCCTAAGAATACATTTTGGATCCTGACCATAATTAATCTGCCTTAAATACATTTTTGAGATAGTTGAGAAAACTAAGCATACTTCCAAATTCTTAAGTGTTTTCATTTTATGTGATAGTTATTAGAGTTATGAAGGAGCACTCAATTTCTAAAAATGCATCCTGAAGAGGTTATGCATTATATGTTATGTCTGGGAGTAAAAGTAGAATAATCCTCTAGCATATATGAAGATGAATGAAACAATGGCCAAGAAATGATAAATAATGGTGGCAGATTGGAAAGGGGTTCATCCAGTTTCCTAATACAATCTTTTCCATTTTTGTGTATATTAGAAATAACAAATGATATGTCATTGTATCAGTAATTTTACATGTGGAGAAAGCTGAGTTAAAATAGGTAGAAGGAAAATTTTGGTTTCAGTTGTAAGCACGTGTCAAACCATTAAAATGTACATTTAAAATATGTGCAGTTTACGTAATTTTACCGCAATTGAACTATTTAAAAATATATAAAAACTTCTAGGGCTTCCCTGGTGGCGCAGTGGTTGAGAGTCCGCCTGCCGATGCAGGGGACACGGGTTCATGCCCCGGTCCGGGAAGATCCCGCATGCCGCGGAGCAGCTGGGCCCGTGAGCCATGGCCACTGGGCCTGCATGTTCAGAGCCTGTGCTCCTCAACGGGAGAGGCCACAGCGGTGAGAGGCCTGCGTACTGCAAAAAAACAAACAAACAAAAAAACCTTCTAACTTCTTAGTCATTTCACTACATTTTTCTTCTATGCTCTTGAAGCTTGTGGCTACTGTATCACTACAGTGGAAATAGAATATATTGGTGTGCTACTGTCAACTTTCAAACTCCATGTTCAGTGGTATCACATTGGAAGTTTTAAATTGACGCAAGTGGGAATATTCACACTGGGGAAACTGCAAACGATACAAATCTTGGCTTGATTATGGAGAATATGTTAGTAATGCTGATTAAACTTTAAAAAGTATATGCTGTATGTGGCCACTGCAATGTGTACAGCAGAAAAAAAGTTAGGAAATAGTATTTCAGAATTCAAAAATAATTATTTCTTATGGCTAGGAGTCACATCACTAAAGAATGAAGTTTCAAGTCTTCATTGTTTCATTATCTTATTTATTAATGAAGAGAGAAATAGTCAAAATTAATTATTTTTAAATGGACAAAAGCTATGAGAAGACATTTTACCAAAAGAGGACTTAAAAAATGAAAAAAATGCTCCACGTCATAAAACATCTGAGAAATGTAACTAAAACCACAGTGAGATAGTGCTATACACTTATTAAAAGAGTCAAAAAGTCTTATTAAAAGACTTGGGACTAACCTGGCGGTCCAGAGGTTAACACTCTGCCTTCCAATGCAGGGGACACGGATTCGACCCCTGGTTGGGGAATTAAGATCCCACGTGCTGTGGGGCAACTAAGCCCACATGCCACAACTAGAGTGCCCACACGACACAACTAGAGCGCCAGTGCGCCACCACTGCTGAGTCCATGCTCTCTGGAGCCTGTGCACCACAACTAGAGAGAAGCCCGTATGCTGCAACGAAGAGCCCACACACCGCAATGAAAGATCCCACATGCCGTAATGAAGATCCCATGTGCCACAAACTAAGACCTGATGCAGCCAAATTAAAAAGAAAAAAAAAAGTTTAAAAAGACTAAACAGATTGGCAATGATATGGAATAATTGGAAGTCCCAAACTCTTCTGGTAGGAATGCAAAAGGAAACAACCATTTCAGATCACACTGTAGGGTTCTTTAAAAAGTCATCCATTCACTAAGCCTGAAACTCAGGCACTGCACCCTAAAGTATTAATAGAGGAAAAGTGAAACATAACCATGTATAGAATTATATTCAAAAGTCTGCAGCAATTTTACTTCCAACAGTCAAAAACTGGAAACAACTCAAATACGGATAAACAGATGAATAAACAAATAGTGGTATGTCCTCAGAACATAATACTTCTCGTCAATATAAAAAGAATGAACTACTCACTGATGACTCTCAAAATAAACATGTCACATGAGGGTACCTGAGGGAGAAAGAATAAACACTTTATGACTTTAATCATATAAAATTCTAGACAATGCAAATTTATCTATTGTAAAGAAAAATAAATCAATGATTAACTAGAGGTCAGAGTAACATCAATAAAAGAAACAAGGTAAATATGAAGGTAGATAGGTTTATTATGGATGTGATGGTGGTTCCATGGATTTATATAAATGTCAAAACTTATCAAATTGTATATTTTAACCATGTGCATTTTATTGCATGTATTCATACCTTATTAAAGCTTAAAAATATTATCCAAAATAAAAATCTGGATTTCTTACTCTTTTTGTAAAATCCCCTATATTGACTTCACCACTTTCTGCCTCACACCCTGGGAGGGTCACCTTGCCTCAGTGGTCAAAAATATAAGTAAGCAATGAAGATTGTTCCCACCTGATTCAACAGGAATACTGTCTGGGTCACAAAGTCCATTACTCGATGAAAAGATATCCCTTCTCTCTGTTCTCATTTTTCTGTCTGGCACAGAAATGGCCTTGAGGAGGATAGCCCACAGAGGCTACAGAAATCCACAAAACCTTCCAATTATTTTCTCTTGTAATGCCCTTCTCAATTCAGGAGATCTGAGAATTTCTGTACATGCTCACCCTTCACAGCCACAGTGACTGAACACTGTCATTGTGGATGCCCCTTTATATGAGGCACATTCCAGCCAGCTTGTAATAGTGTCCTCCTCCCACTATTAATCCAATGTTTTCTGTAACAATTATCGTTCCCCCTATAATCTTACAACCAGTGATGCCACACTGCAGAATTCTGCACATAAGGGCACATGGCTCTACTGCAGGACCTGGGAGAATATTTTCCTCACTAATGCTGAGCTCAAGGCAATATCCCCTGTGAACAACACAACAATTTCATGTTACTCTCAGAAGCAAGGAAGGTTATCACAATTGCTCCTTCCCCAGGCTGACCTCTGAACCAAGAAAATATGGCACTCAGGCCACAAATTAGAACCAGAAAGCTCTGTAGTCTTTCCTTGGAAGCCTTGGGCAATAATGCAAACAAACCCCAAAATGGAGAGAGGTATATCTGCTATCATATTGTGCCCTTAAGGCACACAAAGCCTGGAATTCCCAACAAAAGCTGATCAGTCCTTTATGTTAGCAGAACCCAAGTGTTTTCAAATCATCCCTTACAGTGAATGGAACGCCAAGATTAAATGTGGCTTAAACAGTGAGACCTTTATAATTGCACAAACCAGAGCAATGGGAGGGAAGCTACTCCTGGATTGGTGACTTGATGGCTAGAAAATCCTATCATAGGAGTTATGTGGGCTGGAAAATCCTATCATAGGAGTTATGTGAGGCCAACAATATCCCTGAATAAGGCTGTCCATTTTTGCAAGTCACAAGCAGAGTCCTTTGGGCCAAAAATGGGTCAGGTCAGTGACTTAACTCATCAAAGAAACGAGAAAGGAGTGAGTGCTCAGGCTTCTCACAATCCCTCCTGTGAATGGGAAAGACCAAGGTTTCTTTCCCTGAACACCCTGGGGTGGGTGGATGCTGTACACTGTGAGTACCTGCCAGGTGGGAGAGGTGAAATGGCTTTGGCCACAGAAATTGTCAATGACAGAAATCTGGCAAGGGACCTGGGCAGGTTAAAAAGTACAGCGCAGCTCCCACATACCTGGGATGTTTGCAGATGTTTGGATGTATGAGGTTCAATTCAGATGGTACCACGATGAGGGATCTCAAGTGTTGACATACTGAAAAAGGAAATTGTACATCCCTGCACATGTAAGATGTTTTTTTCCTTCTGAAATCTGTGGTTCCAGAGTCAAAACCTTGGGCTAATGGCCTTATCGTATTCATTGCATTAACAAGGCCTTGATCTAGTGTAAACAGTCTAGTGTTTTAAGAGACTGGAGCTGTAGGTAAAGAATTCAGCATATTCCCCAAATTGTAAGGCCTTTTCTCACTGTGAACTCTCTGATGTGTGATGAGGTTAGAGCTCTGGCTAAAGGATTTCCCACATTCACTGCACTCATAAGGCCTTTCTCCAGTGTGAACTCTCTCATGTCTAACGAGATGGGAGCTTTTGCTAAATGATTTCCCACATTAGCTGCAAGTGTAACATCTTCCACTAGTGAGGACTCTCCGGTGCTGAACAAGTGTGTTTGCCACTGCAAGTTTCTGGGCAGTATCCCCAGTTATAATGATATTTTCCCCTTGGAAAGGGAGTCGCACGCTCAGTTCCACTATTTGACTTCTCCCAGGTGCATGTGGCCTGTTGGTGAAGAAATCCTGAGTTGCCCAGGAAGTCCTTCCCAACATCCCCAAAGGTAAAGGGCTTCCTTGATACATAGAATTTTCAGCTGTTCACAAACAATGTTCTCCTCACATCACTTCTCAATGGTTTCTCTCCAGTGTGCTGCTTTTGGTTATGGAGGTTTGCTCTGAAATAGAATGGTTTCTCACACGCCCCACACGTGTAGTTTCTGCCCACAGCGTGCTACCTGGTACTCAGCCAAGTGAAAAATGTCACTCAAGATCGGGCCACACATCTCATAGAGATTGGCCTTCTGGGGAGACAGACCTGCCTTAACAATTCTGATCTATGAGCTTCCTTGATCAGAGATAGTCTGCTCAGAAAGTGCCTCCTCATCCTCTTCTCCATGCCAACAACCTGAAAGCAGAGAAATGCTGGAGATGTACACGTTGACTCTGTGCAAGGAGAAATCCCCAATACAAATCTGTGTCTCACAAACCCAAGGATGAGTCCACGGGACTGTTTGCAAGACAAGGTGGTCGGGTTCACGTTGAGGATGAGGCTGCTCAGCAGCACTGGGCCTTTAAAGATTACAGAATGGGGGAGGCCTCACAAGGTGAGGAACACAACCATGTGGAGTGACACAAAGAGAAGACGCAGGGTCTACAGCTCATTCTGCAAACAACTTTTAGCAGGATCTTGTTTGGTGGTGACACATGAGTACTCTGTAGTAGGTTGTATCCAGGCTCAGGAAAATCCAACTGCGACAGAGCATCTGGTGTTCAAGGATTAATAGCGTGCACACCTCACGACATAAATGGTACAGGCCAACGTTGGACAGCACTGCAGACGGACCAGTGTGAAAAAGCATTGGGAGATGGAGTCCAGGGAGGTGAGAATTAGCCCTATGTTGGAAATAAATAGTGACAAGTAGTAGAGTTGAGAAGGTGGCTCACTGAAGAACGGGGAAGTACAGGCAGAAATGAGGTGTGGCCGCCACTGTGATTGGCACCAAAAGGCTAGTCAGAGAATAGCTTTCTGGCATGATCTGTATATGGCCCTGACATCACGCCCTCCCCCAGGTGCTACTTATCAGGGCCAGACTACGTATGAGTCCTTGCTGTAGTTGGAGTCCTTTCTATTCTGTGAACCTCTCTACCTCACCCCCTTGATGAGCAGCTACGCAGAACCTGGATGATTCAAGTACTAAAGTAAAGACAGGACAGATAAGCAGCCAGCAATGGCCAAAAAGATAGAGCACAAGAAATAAAATTAAACCTTACAAAAAGAACTTCAGAGGAATATCTTGCAAGAATAGCCCATTGTCCATATAATAACAGTGACTGGGTCAGTAACAGCAATTTCTGGCACAAGCAAGAATGAGGAAATGTTAGCTAGGTGAAGGAAGTAGAACCTGGGGTACACAGGTGCCTTGGATCTGGAAAATTCACCTGGCTATGGAGAGGGTAAACAAGGTGGGATTCATGCCTATAAGACTCCTGACTCTGGATCCATCCCTGCAAGGCAGGGGGTAGCAGGTGCTGGATCTGTCAAAGAGAAGAGACAGCAGTGCTCACACCTCAGCCCTACTAACCACAACACCTACTCCGGGAACTGGGGAAGAAAGCAGTGCCCAGGTCCTGATGTGAGAAGGGGAGACTTGCCAATGGATAAAAAGGAAGGGCAGAGACTAGTTCAGGGCACAGGGGTGGGTTTGAGGGCCTTACCCGGGGAGGTTGTAAGTGCCAAGTTCTCCAGCATCACATCATGGTACAGGCATCTCTGAGCCTCGTCAAGAAGACCCCATTCCTCCAAGGAAAAGTTCACGGCCACATCTTCAAAAGTCACACTGCCCTGTCGTGATTGAGACAGATGAAATCACAAACAATCCTCTCTCAAGAGGACCTACAATCAATTCCCCTATTTATCTATTCTATGTCTATCCTCCTCCCAATCTCCCCAGTCAGAGGAGAAACTAGGCCCTGGCGCCATTGGTGCTACTGTCTCCCTATGGGCCCAATGACTACTGGGTCCATGCCACAAACATATATTTAAACTGTGGGCCTGACATAGAGGCATCCAACCCTCCTACCAGGCAATACTCCTGGTGTGATCAAGGTCATGTAAGTCCCAATACCAGGGACCTGGGACCATGAAACATACTCCTTCTCCATGTACATATCACTCTCAAGACTGCACATCCCTCAAATTTAGACATGCCCATGGTCACCACCAACTCACCATCCTACTCTATAAGCATCCCCCTGACCTCCCCACACGTTGAAATATTTTTATCACTTCCTTTTTTTAAATAAAGTTTTTCTTAAATTTTAATTTATTTTTTTATTTTTGGCTGTGTTGGATCTTTGTTGCTGCGCGCAGGCTTTTCTCTGGTTGAGGCGAGCGGGGGCTACTCTTTGTTGCGCTGCACAGGCTTCTCATTGCAGTGGCTTCTCTTATTGAGCAAGGGCTCTAGGCACACGGGCTTCACTAGTTGTGGCACAAGGGCTCAGTGGTTGTGGCTCGTGGGCTTAGTTGCTCCGTGGCATGTGTGATCTTCCCAGACCAGGGCTCGAACCCATGTCCCCTGCATTGGCAGGTGGATTCTTAACTACTGCACCACCAGGGAAGCCCTGATCACCTCCTTTTCACTCCACAGGTGAGGGTGGGATTTCTGCCTAGGGTTAGGGCACCTGACACTGGAAAGATGTTATCAGCAGCATCTTATTAATCATATATATCCACAGCCTGGAATAGGAAGACACCACATTCCATACAGGGCTACATGGAGTTACACTCTGGAAAACAGTTAACAACCAAGAGCTGTGGGACGTAAGCTTTGTAGTATCAAGAGGGTAAGGTGCCCCTGGTTCCATGGGAGGATGCAATTTCCTTTTCTGAATAACTCCAAAGGGCTGACAGGGAACTGAAACTCACTACAAAGGGATAAGCAGGAATTATACCTGGTCCCCTTTATAAAAAGCGTTGTTTGGTTAGGAGACCTTATCCACTGGAGCAGAGCAAAGTGGGGAACTGCTGCTCAGGCCATTTGAGGTCCTGCCAGTTTCAACACATGTCAAGGAAGCATATAATACTGGGAGTTAATTTTAGGCCTTACACCACAACTTAGCTGACAGCATCCAGAGTATGCCTGGCAAATTCATAAAGGATCCAGTAATTCTCTAGACTTCCATGGCTCCCACTAGCAGTGGCAGTGACAAAATCTTCTATAATGGCCACCCTGACAGTCTCCATTCCTTACCTCTGACTTAGCCACACAGAATCGACTGTTCATTTCAGACACCCATGGCCCTATTCCCCTTCTATGCTATACTTGCTGTTCTCTTAACAAGCACAACTTTCCTCCGTCCACTTAACCCTCATTCAAAGCCTAGCCCATTGGTGGCCCACCCCAGGCCTACTGATGCTCACATATGACGACATTTTCCCCTGTTCTTATCCTCCAGGCTGAATGAAACATGTCAGAGCATACCAAAGTCATCAAAAAATCCTGAAGCATGCATAGGGAAGTAAGCACCAGCTCCAGCCTGACTGTCATCTTGCCTCAATTACTTCTAGGCCTCTGCATCCCTCTCATTTCCATTGGCCACTTAGAATGTCTACTCATCTGCCACACTATGTCGTCCCCAACACAACCTCCCTTTATGGCCACTTACCTTCCTCACTTTTGTTTGTGAAGCCCAATACCATGACCCAAGTACTGAAGCCAGATATTGAGTCCACAGCCCCACCCTCCCTTTCCTGGGCACCTAATAGATTTACACCGTAACCCGAAGACTGCCCCTCCTTAATGTCACCACAGCTTACTCATCATGGTCTACAGAGTACCGACCACATTTTGGATGTCTCCATCTTAAACCCCTCCGCACATTTCCACACCTATGTGTTCAGCTGCTCCTTTCACGCCTCCACTCAGTGATCTCTGATACACCTCAGACTTTAAACATGGCTAAAACAAAGCTCTTGTTACCCCCAGTGACTATCACTTACTACAGTCTTTCTCATCCCAGATGATGGAGTTTTCATCCCTACAGCTGGTAAGGCTGGAAACCCTGGGGGTAATCTCTGACTCCTGTTTTACTCCCTCACTGTTCACATTAGAAAAAAATCTAATTGTCCCTTTTTAAAACATGCATCCGGAATACAACCACTTTTCCTAAGCCACCATTATGGTCCATTAACCCTCACCTGGATTATGATAGGAGCCTCTACCCTGATTTTCCCCTCCTCTCTCAGCTTCAGTCTCTTCTCCACTTTACAGCCAAATGGAGCCTGTTTATAGACACTGGTAAGAACACCTCTCTCCTCTGATCCAAATCTCCCTTCGCCTCTAGAATATACATCCATCTTTTCAGGGAACCATTTCTATACTGAATCCTGTCCCTGCTCTTTGTTCTCACCTAAAAGAAAGGAGACCTGTGGTTTCCTGAACAATCCCTGATCAGTTTTACCTCTAAACATCTGGAAATCTTGGAACAAGTTCCTGGAAGAACCCTCCACGCCTGTTTACACTGGTTGCCAATCATGAGAATACCTCTATATAAAGCCTCACATGGATTCAGGGCTATGGGTTTGGAGTTTCTTCAGAGTTCCCAGACTCAAGAATTGGAGGGATAGCATTAAGAGTCCCAGGAAACCACAATTCAGAGAACACAGGAGTGGGGTTTGTGGCCCTGAGGGACTGGGACACGCTCCACCTTCCTGTGTAAATTCCACAAGCACTTCTGCAGCCATGGGAACATATGCAAAGAGGCAGGGCTCGGAGGAAGGGATCCATGGTGGGGTTCCATGTGGTGATCTCCTCCCTGTACCCGTCCCTGACCCCTGGAGCCAGGTGACCTCAGGCTGATGGTCTAATCTCAATGATCAGTGTCCTTACCAGCTGCGTGAGAACCTGAACAAAGATTCAACCTCCCAGTACCTAAATGTCGTCATCGCCTCTTTCGTTTTTCCTTTGAACAGCTTTTGGGAAATTTTTAAACTCTGACGTAGATCCTGCATTTCTTTTCTTAAAACTCCCCATGGCTTCTAGAGTTCTAACATTAAGAACCCTCATCCTGCTATTCCAGGCTTTGCCTCACGTTGTTTGTTCCCTGCGGACAGAACATGGTTCCCAGGTTTCCCGAATCCTTCCGCCTCAATCCGACCTCCAAGCCTTTGCACCTGCGGTCCCTCCACCTGAAACCTCTCCCACGAGCCATCACACTGTCTGTCTGAAACAGGGCCCCACCCACGACCACCTCACCGTCCAGGACACCGCGGCCTGGGCTGCGGGCACGTGAGCAGGCGCCCCGCTTAGTGTCTGGTGGGGTGAGGACGGTGAGGGGTCGGAAGACGAGCGTTTACCTCAGGCGGGTCCCTCAGCGCCGCCGCAGCCATCGGACTCTGTGGGCGGGGCAGGGCCGGTAGCGGCGGGAGAGGAGGCAGGACGGGGACACGACGGTCCCTCTCCCGGGCCTGGCGCTGGGCACCCTAAGAGACATCGCCGAACCTCAGGCCCGCCTCTATGCCACAGGGTCAGCGCCTCCTCTCGCACCTCTGCTGTCCCGTCACCTCCTTCCCTACCCAGCGTTGCGGAGCCGAAACAGACCAAGGCCAATTAAAATGGCCGCCTGGAGGAGGAGACAGGAAGTCCCGCCCGACGCTTTGTGCCCAAACAGAAACTCCTTTTCCCTGAGCCTTTATTGGCTCAGGGACTCTGCCTTCGACGCAAGGCATTCTGGGTCATGTAGTTCCCATTTCCAGGAGAAAAGGCCAAGATCCACCGCGAGGATGCGTTGGGAAATTGCGTGCGAAACGTCTAAGGGACACTTTGAAAATGGCTAATGAAAGCGAAGGCATCAAGCATTTCCCTTACTTTGCTGTACTGACTGCATTTTAGGGTTAACAAATAGAAAATTAGGAGTTTCTTCTTTATATATGCAGAATTCCTGATAAGAATTAGGTAGAATAGGGACTGGTCTACAGCGCATAAAGTAATGAATTTAATCAATGATCACCAACCAATTACTTCAGCCAAATAACTGCAAGGGACAGCTAACACAACAGATAAAAGTCCAGTGGGGGAAAAATGACATTGGATGAAAAAACCCTAATAACATTTGGACCCACTGTGTGAAGTGTCCAAGAAAATTTAATCGGTCTACCTAAGAAAGAAATGGAAAATTTTATTCAAGCCAAGTAGGATTATAATTCGGGAACACCCTCTCAGAAAGCTCCAAGAACTGTTCTGGTCGTTAAAGGTCAAAGCAGTTATATAGTTTTATAATTATATAGACAGAGGGCTGTACTTTAAATGCCGTAGTTTGCACAATCCAGATCTGTAAGTACAACGTGGTGGGTTATCGTGACACCATACAAGATCAAGAAGGCATGTTAGCTTTTAAGGAATTTTCTTGTTGGTGCTAGGAGAATGTTGCTCTTTATGGTTGAGCAGGTATTTCTACCAATGGGGAGGTCTGGTGGATGCATAATGCAGATATACAATGCACAGTAGAGGGGAAAGAGGAGGCCAAAGGGCACAGAAAATTTTTTATGTTTAAATTATCCTTGACTTGCCTCAGAGTACAAATTTTTGTTGCATCAATCGTTAACTTTGAAAAGCAGAGACACTCAGACTTCAGAGCATTTGTTGGTGATGCAGTCATAAGTCTCAGCCCTGCCTGTGGAGTACAGTGACCAGAGTGAATTTGATCAATGCCTCTGGCTCTAGTTATACATTTATTGGAAGCAATGCAGAACATGTTAGGCCATCAGAGAAATGCAATTAGAAAATGTGGGAAATTATGCCAAATGACCTAGTTATGCCACCATATATATGACAAATATAACACAAGAATGTAAGACAAATCTTTGAAATAAAAGAGAACTAAGATGCGTAATTAAACATAAAATGGGAGTATATTGTTTGTGATTTAAACATAATGATTATGAAAATATAATTTTAGAAAAAGTAGGAAAATTGAATTTCAGTTATTGGTATTTCTGTTAGTATGAAAATGATGTAATTGTCATAATGAAAGAGAATGTGTACTTTATAGACATACTGGAAAGATTTATAAGTGAGGTGATGTGTCTGGCATTTTCAATGCTGTAAGTTTAGGAACATATTTATGAATTATATATAGAGAAAATGAAAAAGTACATATTTATACTGAAATTTGACCTATATATAGCTAAGAATTCTTTTAAAATCATTTGAAATATTATAATTAACAAGAGATTATGGGTATGCATATATGCAATAAAAATTAAAAATCAATATTAATCTTGTAAGAAGATTTCTCCTAATTAAAATTTTAAATCAAATGTTACTGAAATACAAAAATTTGAAAAACATTAAAACAAAGAAATGTGAAAGAACTGAAGAAAATTAAAAACCATAGAAATTAAACCAGAAATTATAAAAACCACCTCTAAATAAAAATAGATATAAAGCAAGTTTCTATAAAGGCTATTATGAATAAAAATATTAAAAGAGGTAATTTACTTTATGTATTTCAAACAAAATGCTAGTGTTTCAGAGCTTATTAGTTAAAGCTTACTTAAAGGGATAACAAAAGAATTTATTAGAAGAAATTATAAATATATCCAACAGCTTATTCTGGCAGAGAAAATCGTAGTGGGGTTAACAGTACATAGTAGTGAGCCTGGAAACACACCTTACTGATATGTACATATTGAATAATTTAAGGGGGCATATATATACTAAACTTGATTATCAATTTGGACAGAAAATATATAATGTAATGAAATATTAAAATAGATTAAAACTTGAGATCAAAAAAATATTTTCAGACTGGAAATAATTTAATCAAACCTACACATGAAAAATCATATCTGTATGGATTGGGTAAAAATTTTCTCAGTGATGGGACTTCCCTGGTGGTGCAGTGGTTAAGAATCCGCCTGCCAATGCAGGGGACACAGGTTCGAGCCCTGGTCCGGGAAGATCCCACATGCTGCAGAGCAACTAAGCCCGTTCACCACAACTACTGAGCCTGCACTCTAGAGCCTGCGAGCCACAACCACTGAGCCTGCACACCTAGAGCCTGTGCTCCACAACAAGAGAAGCCGCCACAATAAGAAGCCTGCACACCACGATGAAGAGTAGCCTCCACTCGCCGCAACTAGAGAATTCCGTGCATAGCAACAAAGACCCAATGCAGCCATAAATAAATTAATTAAATTAAAATTTTTTCTCAGTATTTTAATTTATATAGCATTCTATAAAATTGAACAAAACTAGCAAATTGGTAGTACAATAAAAATACTAGAGTAAGAGAATTATAAAAAGGAAAAAAATGGAAATAGTTTATATAAAACCTTTGAAATGAATTTAAGTCATATACAAGCAGCATTACTTGTTTTGTATGAGGCGTAACAAAACTTGTTTTATTTAAAGAGACAAGGGCCTGCAAATTCTAAACTTGCTCTCATTATTGTACACATTGCCCTTTACAAACTGCAGTTTTTTTTTAGATAACAAAGCCTCTTAAATTTCCCCTGATTAGAGAGATTCTATGTGAGCACAAATAAGGTGTAATCAAGAAAACTTCACTCTCCACAAAGTGATTGAAAGATACCTGTCAGTATGTGTGATCAGGATATGATTTGTTAGAACAAACCGTCTCATGACTTCGAGATAATGAACTAGATACCTACAGATTCACCACTGAATCATTGGAGATCTTTCCAGAGAGAGGAGGCAAAATATTAATAATAATGAAGATATTATGTATATATAAAACATGCCGTGGGCTTCCCTGGTGGCACAGTGGTTGAGAGTCTGCCTGCCGATGCTGGGGACACGGGTTCGTGCCCCGGTCTGGGAGGATCCCACATACCGCGGAGCGGCTGAGCCTGCGCGTCCGGAGCCTGTGCTCCGCAACAGTGAGAGGCCCGCGTACCGCGGAAAAAAAAAAAAAAAAAAAAAAAAAAAAAAAAAAAAAAAATACTCCTGTTACTCCTGGGGCTTCCCTGGTGGCGCAGGGGTTGAGAGTCTGCCTGCCGATGCAGGGGACACGGGTTCGTGCCCCAGTCCGGGAAGATCCCACATGCCGCGGAGCGGCTAGGAGCGGCTAGGCCAGTGAGCCATGGCCACTGAGCGTGCGCGTCCGGAGCCTGTGCTCCGCGATGGGAGAGGCCGCAACAGCGAGAGGATCGAGTACCGCAAAAAAAAAAAAAAAAAATCACGAAAACATGCCGTCATACAAGATAACCTTTAGCTTTGAGATTCTTTACATCCCTGATTATCTTGCTCTTTGTATCTTACAATCTTTTATTCACATGTTTTTTAAGTGTGCCTTGCTTTCACGAAATCTGACAGGAAGTTTTAACACTTGCACTCATCAAAGACATCTTAGTAAAACACTCCTACAGATTTCATTTGCAAATCATGCTCCCAAAAGATAAAAAATGCATTTCCAACAATTGACATAAATGTCCACTCAAAAACTGAATAAAACACAGTCTTCTTACTCTTCGTGGGGAGCAAAGCTCTTAGAATGGACATTGTGAGGCTCAATGTGTTTGGTCAGCAATAAGAGCAAGTATAATCCAGACAGGTTGTAGAGGAAATATGGATACTAGGCAGCCTTAAAGCAAGTAGATGAGGTGGCACCATGCCTCTTGGTCCCTCAGAATGCATCCCTTTTGTATCTCTTTGTCAGTATTTGTGTTTCAATCCCAGAAAGCAGATTTTTTCCCCCATATAACGTTTCTTATTGAATTTTCTGTGAGATGGTCTATTTCTTCTAAGAATATGACATGTATCTGGGAATAGTGCTTACTTACCAAATTTACATTTGTTGCCAGGATGGCCAAAATATCGGCATCTGTGTATGGGGTAAAAAGTGGGCATCCAAACAAGAGATAAAGGTTTTTAGTTCCACGATCTCATCTCCTTGCTGGGCAGTGGTTATTATTTCACCTGTAAATGCAGCGGCAGTGTCTGCAAGGGGACTCAAGAATATCTCTGAAAAATATTTGTAGAGTGAGCAAATTACAGAAAGTTATTAATGTTGATTAATGGAGTCATCCATTAAGCACTGTGGAAATCACTAGAAGGACTTGTGAAACCTGAGAAGAGGTAACTCTCAATGGGTGATAAATGAAGGACACTGAGTCCTAAAATGTGAGAGAATTAAGTTGAGTCCATGGTTATGCTGGAGACTTGGCTACCATGAAATTCTTGTTTCCACAAAGTGTGAATCCTTTCCATTCATGACAATCCTGGGAAAACAAACTTGAGAAAACGAAATAGTAAGGTGAGAGCAGAAAGAGGTAGAAGAATGGAAGGAAAGCTATGGCATCATGTTTTATCCCATCAATAATCATTTACTGAACATCTCATCTGGCTCAGAGGCTCACCTAGATAAGAGTTATACATCAGCAACCAAAGAAATGTGTTCTCATGCAGCCTTCAATCCAACTCTTTATTGAAGGAATAGTCAATAAATCACAAAGAAAATATTCTATATTATAGTAATTATAAGGTGACAGGTGGTGTGGAAATATAAAAGAGCAGCAATGAGGAATGCAGGCATGTGGAGTCTGAGGATTTCAGTAGGAAATAGAGGGGTCAGAGATGTTCTCATACTGCAGATAATATTCGAGCAAATATTTAATGGAGAGGAGAGAGTGACAAGGATACATCAGAAAGATGTTCCATGGAGAAGAAATAGCCAGTACACTTTCCCAAGGGTAGTTGTTTGCCTGGAGTGCCAGACCACTCATATGACCATTGTGCCAGTTCCAGGGTGCTAGAGATATTTTCTGGTATGTGTGTGTTTTTGTTTTGTTTAATTTTTATTGGAGTATGCTTTATAATGCTGTGTTAGCCTCCACTGACAACAAAATGAATCATCCATACAGATATCCTCTCCCTTTTGGACGTCCCTCCCATTTAGGTTACCACAGTGCATTAGGTAGAGTTCCCTGTGCTATACAGTATGTTCCCATCAGTTATCTATTTTATACATAGTATCAATAATGTATATGTGTCAATCCCAGTCTCCCAATTCCTCCCTCCCCACCCCTTTTCCCCTTGGTATGCATACATTTTTTCTCTATGTCTCTATTTCTGTTTTGCAAATAAAATCTATACCATCTTTCTAGATTCCACATATATACGTTATTATACGATATTTGCTTTTCTGACTTACTTCACTCTGTATGACACTCTCTACGTCCATCCTTGTCTCCAAAAATGACCCAATTTCATTCCTTTTTATGGCTGAGGTGGTGTGTTTTAATATACTGTAAAATACAGTAAAAATATGTTGGTCTCTACCACTAGTTCCTGCCACCAAGCTCTGAAATCCCTTGGAATTTCATTTTATTTCTTTTTCTTCTCTGATTGCTGTGGCTAGGACTTCCAAAAGTATGTTGAATAAAAGTCGCAAGAGTGGGCATCCTTGTCTTTGATTAAATGCTTTCAGCTTTTCACTGTTGAGTATGATACCAGTTGTGGGCTTATAATGTATGGCCTTTATTATGTTGAGGTATGTACCCTCTATGCCCATTTTCTAGAGAGTTTTTATTGTAATGGGTGTTGAATTTTGTCAAAAGCTTTTTCTGCATTCTATTGAGATGATCATATGATTTTTATTCTTCAAAGTGTTAATGTGGTATATCACATTGATTGATTTGTGGATATCCAACCATCCTTTCTTCCCTGGAATAAATCCCACTTGATCATGGTGTATGATCCTTTTAATGTATTGTTGGATTTGGTTTGCTAATATTTTGTTAAGGATTTTTGCATATATATTCATCAGTGATATTGGCCTGTAACTTTCTTTTTTTGTGATATCTTTGTCTTGTTTTGGTATTGTAGTGAGGCTGGCCTTGTAGAATGAGTTCAAAAGTGTTCCTGCTGTAAGTTTTTGGGAATAGTTTGAGAAGCATAGGTGTTAACTCTTCTCTGAACTTCTGGTAGAATTCACTTGTGAAGCCATTTGGTCCTGAACTTCTGTTTGTTGGTAGTTTTTTAAAATTGCTGATTCAATTTCATTACTGGTTAATTGGTCCATTAATATTTTCTATTTTTTCCTTGTTCAGTCTTGAGTGTACATTCTAGGAATTAATCCATTTCTTCTAGGTTGTCCATTTTATTGGCATACAGTTGTTGATATTAATCTCACGATCCTTTGTATTTCTGTTGTGTCAGTTGAAACTTCTTCATTTCTGATTTTATGGATTTTGGACTTCTTTTTTCCTTGATGAGTGTGGCTAAAGATTTATCAATTTTATTTTTCTTTTCAAAGAACCTTCTCTGACCATAACTTTTCCTACTTGTCAAGTATCTTTTTCGACCACAATGCTATGAGACTAGAAATCAACTACAAGAAAAAGAAAAAAAAAACTGCAAAAAACACAAACACATGGATACTAAATAATATGCTAACAACCAATGGATCACTGAAGAAATCAAAGAAATAAAAAATATATATATCAGGAGTTCTCTAGTGGCCTAGTGGATAGGATTCCAGGCTTTCACTGCTGTGGCCTGGGTTCAATCACTGGTCGGGAAACAGATCCCTCAAGCTGCCCAGTGTGGCAAAAAAAAAAAAAAAAAAAAAAAAAATCTATAGGCAAATGAAAACAAAACAATCCAAAATCTATGGGATATAGCTAAAGCAGTCCAAAGTGGGAAGTTTATAGTGAAACAAGCCTACCTCAGGAACACAAAAAAAATCTCAAACAACCTAAACTTATACCTAAAGGAACTATTAAAAGAACAAACAAAACCCAAATTTAGTAGAAGAAAGAAATAATAAAGATCAGGGCAGAAATAGAGACTAAAAAAAAATTGAAAAGGTCAACGAAACTGAAATTTTGTCAGTTTCTTAACAACAAAAAATTCACCTACCATCTGACTCAGGAATTATACTCACAAATCTTAGTTCAAAATAAATGAAACACATTTCCACATGAAGACTAGCTATAAATGTCTGCAGCAGCTTTATCTTTAACATCCCCAAGCTGGAAACAACTCAACTATCAATAACAAGTGAATTGAGACAGGTGAATGGCATGTAACTGATATTCAGCTGATTCAGTTGGGGACCCAGGTTGGCTGTCTCTGGCATCTGTACTATTGAACTACAACGCTTCACAACACTGCTCTAGAAGGTGCCAAGTTCAGGCATGATGATAATGAGGATAATGATGATGATGATGGTGGTATCAACAGGAGCAGTGATGGCAACAGAGATCATACCTCAGACCTGCACAGTCAGGAAGTAACAGACTGGTCAGTTTTCATACATGAACCCATTTAGACAAACAATAGTACTGTGACATAAATACCATATTACCCCATTCTGTCAAGGAGTACTCTAAGCCAGGGAGAGGTTCAGAAACTTGCCTGGGGCCATACAGCCTGTGAGAAGCAGAGTTGGGATTCTCACCAGGAGCTATGGCTTCAGGACTCTGCCTCCTGAGTGCTACACTGAGGAGGAAACAGTGCACAGCCCTGTGTAGAGCCAGCATTCTTGGAGAAGGTAGCCATGTGAGGGGGAGGTGATCTGGAGTATTTAATCCTTGAGAAAGGGATATCTGTGTGAGGGGATGACTTGGTCATTCCCAGATTTTGATATTTCATGGATCTGTAAAATTTTTTTAAAAATCAGAAAATCTACATGGTGATTTGGTGCAGAAAGGACATTAACTATCATCTACACTCACTTACATTTCATTTTTAAAAAGGACTTTTAGGGAATTCCCTAGCAATCCAGTGGTTAGGCCTCTGTGCTCCTACTGCAGAGGGCAGGGGTTCGATCGCTGGTCTGGTCTGGGAACTAAGATCTTGCATGCCGTGCAGTGTGGTCACAAAAAGGACTTTTAGCAGCAAAGAAAGCACAGGTTGGCACCTCATAAAGAAGGCACATCTTCTACATTGAATAACTTGAGGTTTCTGAGGGACTCACTCAGTGGCTGTATTTTCCTTACTTTGCTGAGGACAGGATGTTGGAATTCAAGGAATGGAGTCTGAACAGTGCCTGCAACAAACCTGACACCTGATCTGTGCTTACGGGAACTTGGCTGTGGCCAGTGTTACAATTCTCTTTTAAATGACCTATATTTTATTTTTCTTATATAGATTGCCTCTTAAAAAGAATATTTGTATCTCTCTGCTAATTGGGAAGACCAGTTTGACTTGGGACAAGTGGAAGTTTACCATGAAAATACAATGAAATCAAAATAATGCTCTGAAGTCCCAGGGACCCCATGGGGTATGCTCATGGGTGCCCCCTCTATTAAAAAGGGATATTAGTTTCAGGTCCCTGTTCGGGCACAAAAAACGGGGAGGGGGATATTAGTAACAGTGGGCAATAGAGATCTAGCACTATACCAAGAAGACTTTCTCCTGACAGCAGCAAGGGAAAGAGCAGGGGAAAAGAATCGCTTTCTCAGGGTGTCCAAGCATTCCACTTTATGTCAGATCTGTGCACCCTCTAAAATCATCTCCTGAAGCAGCACAAGAGCATGGTCTAGGCCTTAAGAAACAAGGGACAATGGTGTAGCATTCAGGAGCTACCCCCACCTTTTTTTTTTGGCCATGCTGCGCAGCATGTGGGATCTTACTTCACCGACCAGGGATCGAACCAGTACCCCGTTCATTGGAAGTGTTTAGTCTTAACTACTGGACCACAAGGGAAGTCACCAGGAGCCTGTTTTAACTGGGATTGTATGGTTTAAGAAGATACCCTGGATTAACTGATGCTAAATGATTCTCAAGAAGTACTGCCTGACTCACCCTCTTCTCTGAAGCAGCCTATCACCCATGACCTTGCTAACTGGACCGAGGGGACATATGACCCAACCAGGCTAGGCTAGTCAGTTCCCCTTCTGTGTAATCTGGAGTGGGGACCTCAGATGTGGTTAGAGTGTGATGGGCACTCAGGTGAGGACTTGTGTTTTTTACCAAAAGACCCTTGGTGCAGACAGAAAGGTTAGAATAGAGGACGTCGGTCCAGAACATGGTGAGGAATGCAGGGAAGAAGGACAGTGCATGCCAGTGGTCTTCTCAACCAGCCAGTCCTGGACAGAGAGGACAGACAGAACCAAATAGGCAGCGGGTCCATGAATGGAGCAGAGGTGAGCTGTTACCCAGTGAGACCAGGAGCACATAGGTCTCCATTATCACCTCCTGGAACCAGGTCCTCTGGACTGGGCTGTCTCTAGTCCTCCAGAATGAAGTTTACAAATACCTGAAAAAGTCAAACCTCATATTGGGATGTTAGATGGCATCAGAGGCTGTCACTCAAGTCGCTGATGAAGGTGGAGAGACCCAGCCCTGAATCACTGATTCTCGAGGGTTAAGCTCTGTGCTGTGCTCAAAGGAGAGGAAGGTGCAGCCTTTGGACATAATGCAATTGCAGCTGAGAGAAAAACCTCCCATTGGGGAAGCCACTAGTAATGACAGACAAGGGCATTCCTGTGAGAACTGTGAGGGCAGGTGGTAAGTAGGGAAATGGTCATGTTGATAATTCCAACAAAGGTAACAGCAGCTGAGACTCCTTGGAACTCTGTGCGTGCCTGCCCAGGGGTGAGTGCTTCACGTGCTGAGGTAAAGGGATTAAACATCCCCAGCTCTGGAGCTAGACTTAGGGGTATGAATCCAGCATCTTGAATCAGACACTTGTCCATTGTGTGACCTTGGGGAACCCACAACATCATTCTGACCCTGGATTTCCCCAGCAGTACAATAATAGTTCCCACTATCTTGGGTTGTGAGAATTAAAGAGAATATGTTCATAAAGCAAACCCTTGAATCCTGGCACCGTTAGGTACTCAGTATTTTGTTACTTTTATTAATCCTCACAGGAACCAAGGTAAGTGCCTCATCACCTCCATGTCAGTCAGCAAACTGAGGCTCAGGAAGCTCTAGCAAGTTGTCCAGAGATTCCCAGGTGGGGAACCCACACTGAGATGTCAGTACAGCCTCTGCCTCCTTGTGGGTGGGTGGGTGGGGTGGGTGGGTCAGTGGCTTCTGAGAAGCCCCATTTCTTTCCCAAATGTACCCAGGGACTTTGGGGAAAATGAGGGGTGCCTGGCCAGGGAATGTCACAGAAGGCAGAGGCTAGTGCTGCCTAGGTCCAACAAGGTTGCGGGTATAGCCACGTTTCAGCTCTTCACCTCCCAGAGTTCACTGGTAGAGCCACAACTTATACCTGTTTTATACCTATTTTACAAAGGGGGAAACTGAGGCCCAGAGTGGGTGGTCATTTGCCTGTGAGTCACAATATTTTGGGATCAGGATTCAAACCCAGGCTGCCTGACCCAGGGCTTGGGGAGTCTGATTACTGCCTTATTTCCAGTCCTGCTAGGCTTTGGGACTCAAAAAACACCCTGTTCATCCTGATGCCATCTCGTCTCCCTCACCAAGAGTTCTGCTCCAACCCACCAACTCCCATGATGATAGACCAGGCAAAGGGGCGAACACTACTAAGCAAGTGTTTGTGGTATTATTAAATGTCTGGACCTTAGAAAGTGATGGAGAGTACATTAATAACACAGATTAAAATTAAAAGTATATGGTATATGTTTCCATTACATTGCACATAGCATAAAAAATTGAAAAAATTAGAACATATTATTCCAGTATTAAAAACAATTATTCCATAAATTAAAAAGTCACAAAATGAGTGAAATTCCAATACAACTTGGCTGTTTCACTGTTCTTTTGTGAAAGGAAGAAAATAGCCAAAATTCACAGAATAGGCAGAAGATATGAACATTTCACTAAAGATACAGAGGTAGCAAATATGCATCTGAAGAAATGCTCATCATGAATCTTTAGGGAAATGCAAATAAAACAACAGATAGCTGGACAAACTTACAAAAAGGGTTAAAATTAAGAATGACTGACTATAAAAAAATACAAATAATAAAAAAAAAGAAATACACATTCCCAATAAAAACACTAATATTCTGGAATGTTATGTTTTATCCCATTTATATAGAAAGACACATATGTACAATATAATAAAGTGACAACATTTGTTAAAAAAAAAAAAAAGAATGAACAAATGAAATATTCACCAGGATGTGGAAGAAATGGAGCTCTCATACACTGCTGGTAAGAATGAAAAAAATGGGAATTCCCTGGCAGTCCAGTGGTTAGGACTCTGCACTTTCACTGATGAGGCCTGGTTGGGAAACTAAGATCCCGCAAGCTGTGCAGCACAATCAGAAAAAAAAAGAAGAAAAGAAAAAGGTATAATTAGTTCAGATCACAATTTGCTAGTCTGTTTAAGTTAAGCATTCACCTACCCTATGACTCAAACTTTGCACTCTGAGTTACTGAAGATAAATATACATCGACATAAAATCTTATACACAAATGTTTGTACCAGCTTTTTTCCCCAATAGTCAAAAATTAGAAAAACCCCAAATGTCCATAAGCAAATGAATGAATAGTAGTATATTCAAATATAAGAATGTTTCTTAGAAAAAAAAAATGTGAGCTGCTTATATATCATTGATGACTCTCCAAGTATTTATGTAACATAAATAAAAGCAGGAAAAATAGTAAATACTTTGATTCCCATCACATGAATTCTAGAAAGTGGAAAGTTACATATTATAAAGGAAAGTAAATCAATGGTTACTTGAAGGGGTGTGAGGGGCAAGAAGAGAGAGATTATAAAAGGTCATGAGATAAATATACAGTAACAGATACAGTCATTACCATGACAATGATGGTTTCAGTTCCATACATATGTCAGAGCTATCTGATAACAAATAACTTTTGAAATGCTTCAAGATAAAAAAAAAAAAAACTATGTCCAACTGTTTTGGGAAAATAGGTTTGGCAATCCTACATTCATTCCACTTTGTCATGCCCTCTGGCGGTCAGTCTTACCTCAAAGACAGCAAATAGAGTGAGCAATGACTTTCCACCAGAGTTAACAGGAATGCAGCCTGGGTCACAAGAGACACATCTGTGGACTACAGATTCTCCTTTTCTCTCTTTTTTAAAAAATCTGCCTGGCTCTTTGTAAGACCTGGGAAAGAGAGTTCCCTCAGCATTGCTGACATGCCCTGTGAACAACGGAAAAAATTCATGCTGCTCCCAGAAGCAGTTGAGGTTGTCACACTGGACCCCTCCTCAGGGTGCCCTCTGAGTCTCCTAAAACTCATAGCATCCAGGCCTCAAATGAAGACAAGAAAGTCCTGCAGTCTTTCCTAGGAGGCCACGGGCAGAAATGCAAATTTGGCAAAAACTAGTAAGTTAATTTCTGCCTTTGTAATGTCTCCTCTGAGGCATAGAAAGTTTGATATCCCCATAAAAGTTGCTCGCCCCTTCATGCCCAAATCTGTTTATAACCTACCCTATTTGGTAAATAGAATGTCCAAGATTAAAGAGGACTTAAACAGTAAGGTCTTTGTTACTGTTCAAACGAAAGCAATGTTCTGGCAGATCTGCCAGCAATGGCTGGCAGTTCTTTAGCTGGTGACTCAGAAGGTATAAAAATTCATCACAAGTATCTTGAGACCAACGTGTCCCTGAAAATGGTAATCCTTCTCTGGAAGCTGCCAGATGAACTCATATGATGTTCTTTGGGCCAATAGTAGGTCAGGCCCATGCCCAAGCTGGTCAGAAAGGGAATCCTAAAGGTTCAGGTTATTCCTAATTTCCTCCCAGAAATGAGAGAACAGAGTTGGCTTCAATGAGCACACTGCAGTAGTGACTGATGCACACTGTGGGGATGTGCCAGCTTATAGAGGTGAAATGGATCTGGCTACAGAAAGTGGCAGTGACATAAATCTATCAAGAGCCCTGGGTAGGTTAGAGAGTGTAACACAGTCACACATGCTTCCCACAAAACTGAAAATTATGAGAAATCTCTCTATTCCTGATGTTTGGATGCATGAGACAACTAGTGCCTCACAGTTTCATCCAATGTCATTACACTGAACAAGGAAATTATACATTTCTTACACATTTAAGGCCTTTCTCCAGTGTGAACTCGCTGGTGCTGAGAGAGGTTAGATTTTCGGCTAAAAGACTTCCCACATTCGCTGCAGTCATAAGGCTTTTCTCCTGTGTGAACTCTCTGATGATAATGAAGGGTGGAACGAGAGGTAAAAGATTTCCCACATTCACTGCACTCATAAGGCCTTTCTCCTGTGTGAACTCTCCGGTGAATTATGAGGTGAATTCTTTGGGTAAAGGACTTTCCACAGTCACTACATGCATGAGGCCTTTCTCCTGTGTGAACTCTCCGATGGCGAATCAGTATTGAGCTATTGGTAAAAGATTTCCCACAGTCACTGCACTTATAAGGCCTTTCTCCAGTGTGAACTCTCTGATGATAACCAAGGGCAGAGACAGAAGTAAAAGATTTCTCACATTCACTGCACTCATAAGGCCTTTCTCCAGTGTGAACTCTCCGGTGTTTAGAGAGGTATGAATTCTGGCTAAAGGATCTCCCACAATCACTACATTCATAAGGCTTTTCTCCAGTGTGAACTCTCTGGTGTTGATTCAATTGGGAACTGTCCCTAAAAGATTTACCACATTCACTGCAGTCAAAAGGCCTTTCTCCTGTGTGAACTCTCTGATGACAACGGAGGGCAGAGCTAGAGGTAAAAGATTTCTCACATTCACTGCACTCATAAGGCCTTTCTCCAATGTGAATTTTCTGATGATAACGAAGGGCAGAACCAGAGGTAAAAGACTTCCCACATTCAATGCATTCATAAGGTCTTTCTCCTGTATGAACTCTCTGGTGTATGTTGAGATGATTTCTTTGGGTAAAGGATTTCCCACATTCACTGCACTCATAAGGCCTTTCTCCTGTGTGAACTCTACGGTGTCGAATGAGTATCGGTCCATTGGTAAAGGATTTCCCACATTCACTGCACTCATAAGGTTTTTCTCCTGTGTGAACTCTCTGATGATAACAGAGGGCGGAACCAGAGGTAAAAGATTTCCCACATTCACTACATTCATAAGGCCTTTCTCCAGTGTGAACTCTCTGGTGTTGAGACAGGTAAGATTTGTGGCTAAAGGATTTCCCACATTCACTACACTCATAAGGCCTTTCTCCTGTGTGAACTCTTCGGTGTATAATGAGGTGATTTATTTGGGTAAAAGACTTTCCACAATCAGTACACTCATATGGCCTTTCTCCTGTGTGAATTCTCTGATGATAACGTAGGCCAGAGCTAGAAGTAAAAGACTTCCCACATTCTCCACATTTATAAGGCTTTTCTCCAGTGTGAACTCTCTGATGATAACGAAGGGCGGAGCTAGAAGTAAAGGATTTCCCACATTCACTGCACTCATAAGGCCTCTCTCCTGTGTGAACCCTCCAGTGTTCAATGAGGTCAGATTTTCGTCTAAAGGACTTCCTACATTCAGTGCACTCAAAACTCATTTCTCCAGTGTGAACTGTCTGTTGTTGATAAAAGATGGAGCTATGGCTAAAAGATTGTGCACACTGACGGCAAATGTGGCAATTTTCTCCAGTGTGACTCCTCTGAGGATAAATGAAGACAAATTCTTGGCTAAAGGATTTCCCACATTTGCTGCACTTGTACTGCCTTGCCCCAGTATGAATTCTTCGATGTTGAATGAGGGCTGAGCTTCCCCTAAAAGATTTTCCACAGTCGCCACAGTCATAAAGCCTGTCACCAGTGTGAATTCTCTGGTGCACAACAAATGAGGATTTATACTTGAATGTTTTCCCACATTCACTGCACATAAAACACTGTCTTTCAGTGTAGACACTCTGGGCCTGAACAAGTGTGTGTTTGGGGCTGAAGGCTTTCTTGCATTCTCCCCTGGTGCAATGACTTTTTCTGCTTTGTAAAGTTTCCATGCAGTGGGTGACTGTGTTTGGTTTTTCCCCAGTGTGAATGGCCTGTTGATTCAGATGTCCTGAGGTGGCTAGGAAGTCCTCTGCAACTTTCTTGCAGGTAAAAGTCTCCCCTGACACATGGAAATTGCTGCTCTTCACAAATGAGTCCCTGTCCACACCGATTATGAACGGTTTTTCTTGCATGTGTTGCTCCTGGTGCTGCTGAGTGTCTGCACTGAAATAAAATCCTTTTGCACATGCCCCACACTTGAATAGTTTCTGGCTGTGTTGTGCTCCCTGCTGCTCAGTCAAATGGAAAATGTCTCTCAAAACTGGACCACACATCTCACAGGGGTGAGTCTTCTGGGAAGATGAAGGTTCCTTGGAAGTCCTGACCTGTGACATTACCACAGAAGCACTCTGTTCAAAGGATGCCTCAACATTCTCTTCTCCACTCCAGACACCTGAATGCAAAGAAACACCGATGAGGTACACATTCACTTTATTGGAAAGGGGCAATCCAACCACAAACGTGCAAATGAAACAAAAAAAGAATAGGGGTAATTATACTATGTCAGAAAAGACAGACTTTAAGTAAAGAGACAAAGGAGGTCATTATATAATGATAAAGCAGTCAATTCATCAAGAGGATATAATAATTACAAGTATATTTGCATCCAATATTGGAACACCCGAATATATTAAGCAAATACAAACAAATATGAAGGCAGAAAAAGACAGCAGTGAAGTAATATTAGGGGTTCAATGCCCCACTCTGAATAAGAAAACGTTGGTCTTGAACTGCACCTAAGATCAAAGGGACCTGACAGACATGTACAAAAGATGCCATCCAACTATAGCAGAATACACATTCTTCTCAAGTACACAGAGAACACTCTCTAGGATAGATCACATGTTAGGTCACAAAACAAGTATTAACAAATTTAAAAAGATGGAAAACATATTAAATATCTTTTCCAACCACAATGGTACAAAACTAGAAATTATTAACAGGAGGAAAGCTGGGAAATTCACAAATATGTAGAATTTAAATGACACACTCCTGAATGACCTATGGGTTAAACAAGAAATGATTAAAAAAAAACATATTCAAACAAATGTAAATGGAAACATAACACACGAAAACTTATGGGATGCAGTAAAAGCAATTGTAAGAGGATAGTTTATAGTAATAAATGACTACATTAAGAAAAAAGAATGATCTCTAATAAACAACCTAACTCTATATCTCAAGGTATGAGAAAAAGAACAGACTAAGGTTAAAGTTAGCAGAAATAAAACAAATAATAAAGATCAGAGCAGAAATAAATGAAATAGAGACTAGAAAAATGACAGAAAACACCAATAAAACTAAGAGGCATTTTAATTTTTTTAAAAAACTTTTTACTTTGTTTTTTGGCCACTCTGTATGGCTTCTGGGATCTTAGTTCCCTGACCAGGCATTGAACCTGGGCCCCCTACAGTGGAAGTGCAGAGTCCTAACCACTGATCACCAGGGAAATCTCAACAGTTGGTTCTTTTGAAAAGATAAATTGACAAGCCTTTAGCTAGATTATGAAAAAAAGAGAGATGACTCAAAATCAGAAATGAAAGAGGAGACATAACAACTGATACTGCAGGAATACAATCAATCAAAAGAAACTAGAATGAACAATTATTTGCCAACAAATTGGATAACTCAGAAGAAATGAATAAAACTCCTGTAAACATAAAACCTACCAAAATAAAATCATGGAGAAATAGGAAATGTGAATTAACCTATAACTGGTAAGCAGATTGAATCACTAATAAAAAAAATCTCCCAACAAAGAAAAGCCCAGGACTAGGCAAAATCACTGGGAATTCTACTAAATGTTTATTTATTTATTTATTTATTGCAGTATGCGGGCCTCTCACTGTTGTGGCCTCTCCCGTTGCGAAGCACAGGCTCTGGATGTGCAGGCTCAGCAGCCATGGCTCATGGGCCCAGCTGCTCCATGGCAGTGGGATCCTCCCGGACCAGGGCATGAACCTGCGTCCCCTGCATCAGCAGGTGGACTCTCAACCACTGTGCCACCAGGGAAGCCATCTACTAAATATTTAAAACATTAATATCAATCCTTCTCAAAGTCTTGCAAAAAATTGAAGCAGGAACACTTCCAAGTTCATTTTATGAGACCAGCATTACTCTGATATCAAAGCCATTTAAGAAGAATACAACAGAAGAAAATTACAGGTCAATATCCCTGATGAGGGTGTCCCTGGTGGCATAGTGATTAAGAATCCGCCTGCCAATGCACAGGACATAGGTTTGAGCCCTGGTCCAGGTAGATCCTACGTGCTGCGGAGCAACTAAGCCCATGTGTTCTAGAGCCTGCGAGCCACAACTACTGAACCCATGTGCTGTAACTACTGAGGCCTGCATGCCTAGAGCCCGTGCTCTTCAACAAGGGAAGCCACCACAATGAGAAGCACGTGCACCACAACAAAGAGGAGCCCCCGCTCGCCGCAACTAGAGAAAGCCTACACACAGCAACGAAGATCCAACAAAGCCAAAAATAAATAAATAAAATAAGTAAATTAAAAAAAAAAATCCCTGATGAATACAGATACAAAAATCCTCAACCAAATACTTGCAAACCAAATCCAACAGCACGTTTACAGGATCATACATCACAATCAAGTAGCATTTATCCTTGGGGTGCAAAGATGGTTCAACATCATGTGCAAATCAATAAATGTGATACACCACATTATCAGAACGAAGGATAAAAATCATAATCATATGAATAGACGCTGAAAAACCATTTTAAAATTCAATATACATTCATGATAAAAACTCTCAACAAGTTAGGTATAGAAGGGGGACTTCCCTGGTAGTCCAGTGGTTAAGAATCCATCTTCCAACGCAGGAGACATGAGTTCAGTCCTGGGTTGGGGAACTAAGCCCACGCACTGCAACTACTCAGCCCATGCACTGCAATGACTCAGCCCACGCACTGCAACTACTGAGCCCACACACTCTGCAGCCCGCCTGCCACAACTAGAGAGCCCATGCACCGCAACTACTGAGCCCACATGCTCTGGAGCCCGCATGCCATAACTAGAGAGCCTGTGCGCTGCAACCAATGAGCCCATGCGCTCTAACTAGAGGGCCTGCAGGTCACAGCTACTGAGCCCGCACACCACAACTAGAGAGAAGCCTGTACAGCACAACTAAAAAATCCTGCACACCACAACTAAGACCAGACACAGCCGAATTAATTGTTTTTTTTTTAAAAAAAAGCTAGGTATAGAAGGAATGTACTTCAACATGTCTGACAAACCCATACCTAACATCATATTGAACATTCAAAAGCTAAAAGGTTTTCCTCTAACATCAGGAACAAGACAAGGATGCCTACCCTATCCGTTTTTACTCAACATAGTACAGGAAGCCCCACCCAGAGTAAGTAGAGAAGAAAAAGAAAGAAAAGGCTGTCAAATTGGACTGGAAGAAGGAAAAGTGTTTGTTTGCAGGTAACACACTCTTATATGTAGAAAACCCCAAAATTCCACCCTAACAAATGAATTCAGTAAAGTTTCAGGATAAAAAGAACCAATATACAAATTTCAGTTGCATTTATATACATTAATTACAAACTGTCTGAATAGAAAATTAAGAAAGCAATCTTATATTAAATAGCATCAAAAGAATAAGATACTCAGGAACAAATTTAATCTAGGGGATGAAAGATTTACATTCTGAAAATCATAAGACAATGATGAAAGAAACTAAAGAAGACACAAATAAATGGAAAGATATCCAGTATTCCTGGATTGGAAAAATTAATATTGTTAATTTTACAAAGAGCAATTTACAGATTGAAAACAATCCATATCAAAATTCCAATGACATTTTCCATAGAAATAGAATAAACAATCCTAAAATTTGTATGGAACCATGAAAAATCCCAAATAGCCAAAACAATCTTGAAAAAGGACAAATCTAGAGGCATCACACTTTCTGATTTCAAACTATTACAATTCTATGGTAATTAATACATTATGGTACTGGCATAAAAATAGACACATAGACCAACTGAACAGAATACAGAGCCCAGAAATAAACTCACGCATATGTGGTCAACTGATCTTTGATAGGCACAACAAGAACACACAATGGAGAAAGGACAGCTTCTTCCAAAAATGGTGATGGAAACACTGGTTATCCACAAGCAAAAAAAATGAAACTAGAGCCTTATCTCACACCACTCACAAAAATTAACTTGAATCGGATTAAAATTTTGAAACATAAACCCTGAAATTGTAAAACTTTTAGAAGAAAATACAGAGAAAAAGCTCCTTGACATTAGTGTTGGCAACGATTTTTTTTAGGTAACACCAATAGCACAAGCAATGAAAGCAAAAATAAACAAGTGGGACTATATCAAGTGGAAATGCTTCTTTATAGCAAGGGAAACAAAATGAAAACACAACCTAAGGAAAAGGAGAAAATATTTGCAAAGGATTTATCTGATAAGGGGTTAATATCCAGAAAAGATCAGAACTCATATAATTCAACAATAAAAAACTAAAGAATCCAATTAAAAATGGGCAAAAGGACCTGAACAGATATTTATCCAAAACACACAAATGATCAACAGGTATGTGAAAAGGTGCTCAACATCACTAACATCGGGGAAATGCAAATCCAAACCACAATGAGATACCTCACACCTGTCTGGAACACTACTATCAAAAAGACAAGAGATACATGTTCGTGAGGATGTGAAGAAAAGGAAAACCTTCTACATTGTTGGTAGGAATGTAAATCGGTACAGCCATTAGGGAAAACTGTATGGAATTTCCTAAAAATTAAAAATAGAACTCTGCATGGTCCAATAATCCCAATTCTGTGTCTATTTCCAGAGGAAACAAAATCTGTATCTCAAACAGGTGTTTGCACCCCCATGTTCACTGCAGCATGATCCACAATAGCCCAGGTATAAAAACAACCTAAGTACAGGCATACCTTGCTTTATTGTGCTTCGCAGATAACTCATTTTCTTACAAATTGAAGGTATGCAGTAACCCTGTGTCAAGCAAGTCTACTGGCGCCATTTTTCTAACAGCATTTGCTCATGTTGTGTCTGTGAGTCACGTTTTGGTAATTTTTGCGATATTTCAAACTTTCTCATTATTGTTATACTTGTTATGGTGATCTGTGATCAGTGATCTTTGTTTTGGGGTGCGACGAACTGGACCCATAAGACAGCAGACTTAATCGATAAACACTGTATGTGTTCTGCCTGCTCTACGGACCGGTGAATCTGTCTCTCTCCCTCTCCTCTCGCCTCCATATTTCTTGAGATGCAACAATACTGAAATTAGGCGAATTAATAACCCTACAATGGCCTCTAAGAGCTCAAGTAAAAGGAAGGATCACATGTCTTTCACTTTAAATCAAAAGCTAGACATGATAAAGCTTAGTGAGGAAGGCAAGTTAAAAGCCAAGAGAGGCTGAAAGCCAGGCCCTTGGACCAAACAGTATTAACCAAGTTGTATCAATAAATGCAAAGGAAAAGTTCTTCAAGTAAATTAAAAGTGCTACTCTAGTGAACACACAAATAATAAGAAAGCAAAATAGTCTTATTGCTGATATGGAGAAAATTTTAGTGATCTGTATCCAAGATCAAGCCAGCCACAACATTACCTTAAGCCAAAGCCTGATCCAGAGTCAGGCCCCAACTCTCTCCAATTCTGTGATGGCTGAGAGAGGTGAGAAGCTGGAAAAAAAAAAGTATGAAGCTAGCATAGGTGGGTTCATGAGATTTAAGGAAAGAAGCTGTCTCGATAACATAAAAGTACAAGGTGAAAAAAAAAAGTACACAGTGAAGCAGCAAGTGCTGATGTAGAAGCTGTACCAAAGTTATCTAGATGATCTAGTTAAGATAATTAATGGACATGGCTACACTAAACAACACATTTTTAATGTAGATGAAACAGTCTTATGTTGGAAGAAGATGGCATCTAGGACTTTCACAGTTAGAGAGGAGAAGTCAATGCCTGGCTTCAAAGCTTCAAAGGACAGGCTGACTCTCTTGTTAAGTGTAATGCAGCTGGTGACTGAAAGTTGAAGCCAATGCTCATTTATCATTCTGAAAATCTTAGGCCCTTAACAATTCTGCTAAATCTACTCTGCATATATTCTATAAATGGAACAACAAAGCCTGGATGACAGCACGTCTCCTTATAACATGATTTACTGAATATTTTAAGACTACTGTCGAGACCTACTGCTCTGAAAAAAAAAATGTTCTCAAAATATTACTACTCACTGACAACGCAGCTGGTCAGCCAAGAGCTCTGGTGGAGATGTACAAGATTAATGTTCTTTTCATGCCTACTACTACAACATCTATTCTGTAGCCCATGGATCAAGTAGTTTACACTGTCAAGTCTTAAGAAATACATTTCATAAGGCTATAGCTGCCATGGATAGCAATTCCTCTGATGGATCAGGGCAAAGTAAATTGAAAACCTTTTTGGAAAGGACTCACCATTCTAGATGCCATTAAGAACATTTATGAATCATGGGAAGAGGTAAAACTATCAACATTAACAGGAGTTGGGAAAAAGCTGATTCCAACTCTCTAGATGACTTTGAGGAGTTCAGGATTTCAGTGGAGGAAGTAACTGCAGATGTAGTGGAAGAAACAAGAGAACTAGAATTAGAAGTGCAGCTGGAAGATGACTGAATTGCTGCAATCTCAAGAGAAAACTTTAACAGATGAGGAGTTGTTTCTTATGGATGAGAAAAGAAAATGGTTTCTTGAGATGGAATGTACTCCTGGTGAAGATGCTGTGCAGATTGTTGAAATGATGACAAAGGCTTTAGAATATTACATAAACTTAGTTCATAAAGCAGCAGTAGGGTTTGAGAAGATTGACTACAATTTTGAAAGAAGTTCTACTGTGTGTTAAATGCTATCAAACAGCATCACGTGCTACAGAGAAATCATTCCTGAAAGGAAGAGTCCATTGATGTGGCAACCATCATTCTTGTCTTATTTGAAGAAATTGCCAAAGCCACCAAAACCTTCATCAACCTGATCAGTCAGCACCTTGATCAGTCAAAATTAAGGCAAGGGACTTCCCTTGTGGCACAGTGGTTAAGAATCCACCTGCCAGGCCTCCCTGGTGACGCAGTGGTTAAGACTCTTCCTGCCAATGCAGGGGACATGGGTTCGAGCCCTGGTCTGGGAAGATCCCATATGGTGCGGAGCAACTAAGCCCGTGCGCCACAACTACTGAGCCTGCACACTAGAGCCAGCGAGCCACAGCTACTAAGCCCGCATGTCACAACTACTGAAGCCCGTGTGCCTAGAGCCCATTTTCCACAACAAGAGAAGCCACCCCAAACAGAAGCCTGTGCACTGCTATGAAAGAGTATCCCCCACTTGCTGCAACAAGAGAAAGCCCACGTGCAGCAATGAAGACTCAACGCAGCCAAAAATAAATAAATAAAATTAACAAACAAACAAAAAATAGAATCCACCTGCGAAAGCAGGGGACATGGGTTCAGGCTCCGGTCCGGGAAGATCCCACGTGCCGCAGAGCAACTAAGCCCTTGTGCCACAACTACTGAGCCAGCACTCTAGACCTCGCGCGCCACAACTACTGAAGCCCATGCACCTAGAGCCTGTGCTCCACAAGAGAAGCCACTGCAATGAGAAGCCCCTGTACCACAATGAAGAGTAGCCACACTCGCTGTAACTAGAGAAAGCCTGCGCACAGCAACAAAGACCCAACGCAGCCATAAATAATAAATTTATTAAAAAATTTTTTTAAAATAAATTGCTCCAGCAGCAAAAAGATACAACTCAGATGATGATTAAAATTTTTTTAGCAATAAAGTATTTTTTTAACTAAGGTATATATGTTGCTTTTTAAGACATAATGCTATTGCACACTTACTGGCTACTATACAGTGTAAACATAACATTTATAGGCACTGGAAAACAAAACTTTTGGTGACTTGCTTTATTGTGTTACTCACCTTATTGCGGTGGTCTGGAACCTAACCTTCAATATGCCTGTATCTGTCTACGAATGAATGGATTAATAAAGTCTCATATTTATATGCAATGGAGTATTATTCAGCTATTAAAAAAGGAAATCATGCATTTGTGACAACAATGATGAACCTGGAGGGCATAATGCAAAGTGAAATAAGCCAAAGAAAGATAAATACTGTATGCTATCACTTACATATGGAATCGTGGGAAAAAAACCAGTTGAACCCATAGAAACAAAGAGTAGATGCAGGGTGCTCAGATCTAGAGGAAATGGGAAGATGTTGGTCAGTTTTATAAGATGAATAAGCTCTGAGGAACTAATACAGCATGGGGCCTATACTTAATAATGCTGTATTGTATACTTCAAATGGGTTAACAAAGTAGATCTTAAGTGTTTTCACACACACGAAAAATGTAAATACAATTATGTGAGGTAATGGATGTGTTAATCAACTTGACCGTAGTAATCATTTCATACTGTATGTGTGTATATAAAATCATGACATTGTACACTACCTTGTACTTTTTAATTTTTTTTCATTTTTTGGCCACACTGTGCGGCTTGTGGGACCTCAGTTCTCTGACCACGGATTGAACCCGGGCCATGGCAGTGGAAGTGCTGAATCCTAACCACTAGACCACCAGGGAACTCCCTGTACACTTTAAATACATACAGTATTATTTGTCAATTATACTTCAATAAGCTGGAGAAAAGAAAAAAGAAAAGAGATCTAAACACCACAAGTAGAACCATTAAGGACAGCCTTAGAAAACAGCCCATGGTCCAGGTAAGTAATGGTCATGACAATACCTTCAATTCCTGGCATATGGAGGCAGCAGGAAATGTCAGATAATAAGAAGGAACAAAACCTGGGACACAGAAGTACCATGGACCTGGACTCACCACCTGACCAGGGAAAGGACAAGTAAGATGCAATCCATTAGCCTCACTGCAAGAATGCTGACCTCAAATCCACCCCTACGAGCGTTGAGTACAGACTGTATTGGGGCTATGGGGAGAGAAGGAGGCAGTGCAAACAACCCAGCCCTACCTATCACAGCAACTACCCAGAAAGCTGGGGAAACAAGCAGTGCCCAAGGTCCATATGTGAGAAGGACAGAGCACACCTTGGAGAAAAGAGGGTGAGGCAGGATACAGAGCCTAGCCCAGGTCACTGGGGAGGGTGAGTCTCTTACCCAGTGAAGATATAAGTGCAAAGTTCTCCAGCATCACATCATGGTACAGGCGTCTCTGAGCCTCATCAAGGAGCTTCCATTCCTCCCAGGAGAAGTACAGGGCAATGTCCTCAAAGGTCACACCACCCTGTCATGAATGAGATAGATGAAACATAAACATTCTCTCTCTGAGGACCCACAATTCATCTCCTCACACACGTATTCCATGGTCATCCTCCATCAGAGCTCCCCACGTCAGGCCTGGTGCCAATGATGCCTGATCTCTCCTCACTGTGTTCAGCCCTCAGCCACAAAAGGCGGTGGCCGGGGGGATAAACGCCATCTAAACTCTGGGCCTGGCCTACAGGGCCCCATCCCTCCCCCGAAGTAATTCCCCTGAGGTCTCCCACATTGTGCCTCCAAGACACAGCCAAACATGGGCTCATCTTTACCCTTAATCCCCAACACCAGGTCCTGTGGGCCCTCAGCTCACAATTCCCCTTGATGTGCACGTCATTCAGTTGACCAAACCTCTTTCACATCTTCAGACCTCACAGTTGCACTCCCACAGCTCTACCACCTCCCTGCCCCACATCACAGGCATCTCTCTGGACTCACCCAGGTACTTGGAACATGGCATCCACAGAATGCTTAACAAAATCAAACATGATCTGGTACAATCCCAGTTCTCTGAGGGAGCCCATAGCCAGGAAAAGCCCTGCCTGCCTTGCTTCTGATCTCTGTTTCAGTATTAGCCACCGAGAACCAGTGAGGGACTGGGACACCCTCTCCTGCCTTACATAGGTTCCATAAGTGCCTCTTCAACCTTCAGAACCTGGGCGAAAAAGGAAGGCAACCATGGTTGGTCTCCATGTGTGCAGGACTCCCTTGTATCCTGGAACCTAGTGACCTCAGGCTGACTGACTAACCTCTGCTGTCTCTCATCAGATCCTGTGACCTTGGACGAGGACTCAACTCCCTGTGCCTCTCTTTGTCACCCCCATTCCAATCCAATCCGTTCGTTCTCTGAGCAGCTTTTTGAAAACTTTTAAAGCCCTCACATACACTGCTCTTCGTCCGTTCACAGCCCTCCGTGGCTCCCAGGTCCCTCAGAATAAAGGAACAACCTCTCTCTCTGCCGGTCCAGGCGTGATTCCACCTCACACTCTCTTTACTGCAGTCATAAGATGCACCCCAGGTTTCCCGAATCCTCCTGGCTCAGTCCGACCTCCAAGCCTTTGCACCTGCCGGTTCCTTCGCCTGTCACCCTCGCCCACGCGCCGCCCACGGCCGCCTCACCGTCCTGGACACCGCGGCCTGGGCTGCGGGCACGTGAGCAGGCGCCCCGCACTCGGGGCTATAGTGTCTGGTGCCTTGTGGGCGGTGAGGGGCCGGAGGACGAGCGTTTACCTCAGGCGGGTCCCTCAGCGCCGCCGTCGCCATCGGACTCGGTGGACGGAGCGGGTCCGGGAGCTGCGGAAGATGAGGCGAGACGCGGGCACGGCGGTCACTCTCCCGGGCTTGACGCGCGATACCCCGGGCGGCGTCTTCTAGCCTCAGACCTGCCTCTGTGTTGCGGGAACAGGCCCTCCTCTCGGATCTTCTCGGTCCAGTCACTTCGATCCTGACACAACGTTACGGAAGGCGAACAAACCGGAGGGGAGCATAAATGACCGCCACAACGGGGTCGCCAGAAGTCCCGCCCAGACGCGCACGCGCGGGAACCCCTCACCCTGATTGGCCGTTGCTGCCTCTCGGCCTGTGCCTTCAGGGTAATGTAGTTCCCAGCGCTCCAGAGGCTGCGGCGAATCTAGTTCATAATGTTCAACAGGAGCATTGGATTTGCAGCCCCTTGAGGAACGCTGCTGGTGGTGTTCCTACCTCAAAGGAGGGAGGGGCTTTGGTCGTTGTTAAAGGCCGCGAAGAGACATTATTTCAGACTCCATTAAGCCCAGGCAGCTCCTAGAGGATAAAACTATTATTTGCGATGCTCGCAAATCTACTCATCTAAATGGCCGTATCATTCCAGTCATTCGTGTATAAAATGAATCCACACATAGCTAGAAACATTTTTTATTGCTGTTCAAATGCATGTGGTCTGAAGTGTTACTCAGTTTTTTAAGTTTCAGTTTGTTTGGTCAGGAAGAAGAAAAAAGAGTCCATTGAGGTCCATGACAGAAAAGCAAGTAGTGCGATGTTAGGCTGCCCTGAAGCGGATGGACAAGCAGGAGCTCTGCCTCTGGTTCCCCCAGAAAACGGTTCCCCTGCCTATGTTATCAGTCATTTTGAGGAGTAGAAGCAAAAATTAACAGGATCATCAAAAGTGGAAGAAAAATAGTAACTGCCAAACTAAACGTCCTAAATTGTATAAAAGCTAATTTTTATTTTGTGGCCTTTTTAGAATTGTTACAATTGTGTAATCCTCTCTCTCTCTCTCTCTCTCTCTCTCTCTCTATATATATATATATATATTTTTGTTGTTACACAAACCTACCCATCTATTAAAGGCTAGCAAGGTTTCAAATGGTGGTGCTTCTATGGTCCTTCAATTCCTTCAGTTGTCTGATGGCAGACTTTACTGTGACAGCAGAAGTGGTGTTGTAGGCCTAACTATATTTCTTGGGTGTTGAGCTCATTTATTTGGTGATGAGAAAACATTAAATGAGAATTGTGTTTGTCTGCTAGGGCTGCCATAACATTTTAATACTATTGAAACCTTGGGTAGTCATAAGTTATAAACTGTAACCTGCCTTCACTTATCAAACTCACTTTGCTTTTACAAAAACTTGCGGGTACTCCCAAGCGGCAAATAGCCTAAACAATAAGATCTTTGCCCAAGTTGTGTTTTAGGAAATCAGGAGTCAGCTGTGTCCAGTTTGAGCTCGAGCTGGTTAAAACTGGTTAAGACCACTGACCCTCCATCTGGGCATGTGCAAATGTCGGCTCAGTGACCTTTTGATGTCAGAGGGCCAACAGCCCACCCTCAGAACATGCTAACACTGCCATTTTCTGAACAAGTGTCTCATGAAAAAATCTGTAGCTTACTTTTACCTGTGCAGAACAACAATCACCTTTTCTTATCTTCAATTCCCATCCCCTCACCCAGCTTTATCCCATAAACATTCCTAGCCTCTCCCCTTTGGGGAGGTGAATCTGAGATTTGTCTTTGCTTCTGCTCGCTTGGCTGCCTTATGAATAAAGTTTCTCTGCTGCAAACCTCAGCGTCTCAGCGTTTGGCTTGCTGTGCATCGGGCAAATGAAACTGGTTTAGTAAGAGTATAGACTGGGTGGCTTAAATAACAGAAATTAATTTTCTTGCAGTTCTGGATGCTGAAAGTCTAACAGGAAGGTGTCAAAAGGTATAGTATTTCCTGAGGCTTCTGTTTTGGCTTTTGGGTAGCCAACTTCTTGCTCTGTCCTCACATGGCCTTTTCTCCCCGTGTGCATACTCCTGGTGTCTATCCCTCATCTTATGAGTGATGCAATGAAATTTATATTTCAAGGCAGGACAAGAAAATTTAAACATAAAATTTTCTGCTTTGGCCTCTCTACCTCCTTAATGTGCAGTGTGCTTCTGCATTACACACTAACTAGTCTTCCTCAAAGATGGGAATGCTTTCTTGACTGCAAAGGTCAATTTTTTTCCCCTTTCTTCTGATGCTAGCAATGTAACTTCTTAAAAGATTAGCATTGTTTCCCAACTCTTTTGGGGGTTATGGTGACTCACTGACTGCTTTGTACATGCTTACTTGGCCTATGAACTTTGTGTAAAATGTCAGCATGTCATTTTGTTGTATGATCCTTTGTCTCATAAATGTATATCGTTGTGCCTTCAATTTCTAACAGGCTGAACAGATCTCAGACATTCTGAGACTCTGTCTCCCGGGTTATAAACCTGTTTAACTGAATAAAGTTAACTTTTTTCTTCTTGATTGTTAATTGAGTTTTTGTCAAACAGAAGGAAACCAGTCTTAATGGAATACAGCCACACTCTTACAATCTCACTTATCCTTATTTACCTCTATAAATGCCCTATGTCCAAATACAGGCCCTTTGTGAGTTAGTGCTTCAACATTTGACAGGTATTATGTTAATAAATGTTAGTGGTAATAAAAGGCAAATAACTTACTACAGTTGGGTAATAAAGAGGAAAAGAGCATTCAACTTTTAAAAGTATCCTCCAATTGCCAATAGATCACAATTTCTAAAATTCACTTTCATAAAAGCGTAATTTCCAAAATATGCCCATTAAATACTGTAAATGCATCACTTCTAAGAACTACTTCAAACAAACACAAAGTTTTCAATTAAAACAAATATTAAATGATGCTAAAATGTAGAGTTTAATAAAGTAAATTTATTTGAATCGAATACTTACACTTGTTACCATATACAACACTGATTATTATCCCACCTGACTAATCCCCCACAAACTCATCATCTTCCCTACAAAAAGTTCGGATCATTCTCATCACTGAGATATCCTCTGATACCTGGCAAAAAAAGCCTTCACCTGCTTCCTCTGCTTGTTTTCTCATCACTCTTCCCATCACACACTATACCACAAACACATCGATCTTCCTTCAGTCTTTGAATTCCATATGTGACTTTACAGCTCAAGAGTATTCCCAGGTCTTTTGCTCTCCAAATGAAACATCTATTTTCCCCACTATGCTTTGTAAATTCAAATAAATCTTTTAAGTGTCAACATAAAGTTTAACGTTTAAATTAAAGTGCTGTTATAACCTACACTCCTAAATCTTGAACATTCTCTATATTATCATAAAATTCCCTGAACCTGTAGTGAATAACATTATATACTTTTAGAAAATTATTTTTGAATAACTATGAGTAGCTTTCGTGTTTTTATACTCTACATGTAATACAAAGCAGAGCTATTATCACTGTTATCAATTTTGAGTCAAAATCTTCTGGAAGATGAAATGACATAAAACATGAGCCTACAAATATATAAAGTTGATTAAATACATGGCGGGGTGTTCTAGAGAGAACTTATAGCCCAGGAGCTACACTCAGAATATTTGTTTTCCTTGCCCAACAGGAAAGCTAAACTGAGAGAGCTGAGTGTCACTGCCAAAAAGCACTAAGGGATGAATGTCGGGAAACCTGAAAGTACCTTTGCAGAGGCGTTCATTAGACCATGGTGTGGGTTCATAATCAGAGTTATCCAAAAAGATAAAATAAAAAGAGAGGGTAAAAGCAGACAACATATTCACCAGAATGAGAATGGTGCACGCAGTTTTTTTCCTCAGCACGGTAAGAATGGTGCTTTGGTCTCATGGGAAAGTCTAGGGGAGAGGCTGCTGCTGTGAATGCATTGGATTCTCTGCTTGTGTCTGTGTGGGAAAAGACCCATGAAGCCGCTGGTAGACCATGAGCCCGTAACACATCAGGTCAATGAAGAACAACATGAATGCATGTAGTGAGGCAATACACCTTTCTGAAATGACTGAAAAACAGTATCTATGAATTTTTTCTGTAGTTGTTTTTCCTCTTTCTTGGTCCAGTTTACTCACAGCAACTAAAGGTATTTATCAGGTGCTACAGTATCCAGCAGAGGAAAAAGCAGAATCCAATGCACTTGGGGGATGTCACTCTGAATTATACCCACCTTGAAATACTGGGGCAAAGCTTAATGGCTAAGACAACTCCTCCTGCCCACTCTGTGAAGACAAAGGACAAGTTTATATCCAATATCATCTAGAAAATATTTCCTTCCAAAACTGCCACTGTCTTCAAAGACCCTTTACGGAGACATCCTAAGGAGAAGCTCTTGGCCAAGACAAGTTGTTTTATCAAATCTCTTGTAAGATAATCCCATCAATGCGCTTCAGTCTCTTTGAATCTCTTAAAAATAACTTGA